>NC_090239.1:30403726-31040555 GCF_024489055.1 Chanodichthys erythropterus
TTTCTATTGTTATTATCAGTGATTCTGATAAAATATTCATTATGTGTCATGCTACATCCAGTTATGCCATGTTATGATCAGTCCCAGTCAGTGACACAATGAGACAGCAAACTCTGCTTCATTCGGAGCAGACGCGTTTTAAATTCAACCATTCTCTTATATTTCTAAACACTACAGTCACAGCAGACTCAATCTATGAAATATGTGATGCTAACGAATAAATCACAGTTAAATATAGTGCTCATGGTAGAAAATTTAACACATAAATACCACTTACTTGATCAATCCCGTCCAACGCCATCTTGAACATACAAACTTCCGTCCGTCAGCGGCGTTTTTTCCGCTTTGTTTTCCTCGGGCATGATGCAGACTGCAGGATGTGCTCTCTAGCGCCACCGACAGGCTGGAGAGACACCCGTTACAACCGCGATGAGTAAATGCTAAACGAATTATATAAATGTTCGAACCTCTGTTGACAGTGTTGTACAATATGTCTGCTAAAATCCCTCGTGCTCCCATCCCAAGTCTCCACCATTGTTTGTACAAGTTTTGCAGCCCACAGCAAACGTTATATGCGTAAAAGACAACTCTACAAGTCTGTAGGACAGGTGAGGTATCAATGGAGACCGGTATTTCCAGACTAACCAGGACTACAACACTACATGAATCAACTTGACTGATATTTGTCTTTGTCTAACAATCTGCCATCTAGTAGAAAACAGAAATACCTGATGTTCTTACTTCTGCATATTTAATCTAATGATAACATCTGATATTTTAATATCAATTAGTCTGATTAAAAAGAAAATGTCATTTTTTTCCTGACATTGTATTTGTGATCATAACATACTTTATATTATGTTCACTTCAGTCACATGTGAAATCCCTTTTATGGAAACAACTTTATTGTTTAAAATATTCCAATTTCCCAGTAAAAAAGTACAAAAGGTAAGCATTTGATTGATACAAAAATATAAAACAGAACTTAATGCCAATTAAGCTCTTACAACTTAAGGAAAATCAAAGATACAACAGGTGGTTGCAGTTCAGATCAGCATTAATACTGTCTGAACAATTAAGATGAAATGAAACCATCGAAAGGAACATTGAGTTCAGCTCTATTGACAACATTTGTGACATGCTGTCAATTATGACAAAACAGTTTCAACTCCTCCCTCAGAGATGCTTTTAAAAAGAAAGTCAATTTCATTTTAAGCACAAAACTGGCAACACATTGTGTTTTTGACCACTTTATAAACTGGAAAGTCAAAAGCAGTTTTTTTGTGGTTATCAGCAGCATGTCACAGATGTTGAACCTGTTATATTCCTTAATTGAAAATTCAACTTGCTGTCATCAAAACTTAACACAAATGACAACACCAATATGAAAGACCATGTATTAAAACACACTTAAACAGAAACTTTCCATCAGCTGTTTGGAATGTAGAAGTGCACACTGAACTAAACTACTTGTTTAAAAAAAATGGCTTTGAATACCTGAAAATAAAGAATGAGCTGATGGTTCACACACCATCTTTCACAAATTCAGTCACTGCTGTACAGTCTCTTCCACTTTAACAGACAACAGCGCCCAAAAAAAAAAATAATAAAATAAAAAAAATCTGTAAACACTAACAAAATGAAGACAGAAAGTCTGGGATACTGAACCAAACCAGCTGGACAACCAAATGTGCTGGAGTTCTCATTGGGGTGGTAACACAAAAAGATGGCTCTTGAACGCAGTGCAGCACATATTTTCCTGAGAGACCAAATGGAAAAAAACCCCACAATATTGAAAGTAGAAGAAAAACATTGCATTTTCATTACTAGTCAACCTAATTACAGTAGGGATCGAAAGTTTGGGAACCCCTTTCAGAATCTGTGAAAATTTTTAACAAAACAAGAGAGATCATACAAAATGCATGTTATTTTTTGTTTAGTACTGTCCTGAGTAAGATATTTTACATAGAAGATGTTTACATATAGTCCACAAGACAAAAAAAATAGCTGAATTTATTAAAATAACCATTGATTCTAAATACTGTGTGTGGTTACCTGATGATCCATGACTGTTTTTTTGTTTTGTGATGGTTGTTCATGAGTCTCTTGTTTGTCCTGAGCAGTTAAGCTGAGCTCTGTTCTTCAGAAAAATCCTCCAGGTCCTGCAAATTCTTCAGTTTTCCAGCATCTTTTGCATATTTGAACCCTTTCCAGCAGTGGCTGTATAATTTTGAGATCCACACTGAGGACAACTGAGGGACTCAAACACAACTATTAAAAAAGGTTCAAACATTCACTGATGCTCCAGAAGGAAACACGATGCATTAAGTCTTGCATGAAAACTTTTTGAATTTGAAGATCAAGGAATATTGTACTTAATTTTTCTACTGGGAAACATGGAAGTATCTTCTGTTGCTTCCGATCGGCAG
Organism: Chanodichthys erythropterus; assembly: GCF_024489055.1. Taxonomy (NCBI): domain Eukaryota; kingdom Metazoa; phylum Chordata; class Actinopteri; order Cypriniformes; family Xenocyprididae; genus Chanodichthys; species Chanodichthys erythropterus. Next base: position 30,406,156 of record NC_090239.1, read on the forward strand.
TACTAAATTAAAAAAAAAAATTATATAAATGTGGACATCTTCATCCTGTTCAAAAGTTTTCACCCCCCAGATCTTATTGCGTCGTATTTCCTTCTGGAGCATCAGTGAATGTTCGAACCTTGAGTCCCTCAGTTGTCCTCAGCATGAAAAGATTAATCTCAAAATCCTACAGTCACTGCTGGAAAGAGTTCAAATATGCAAAAGATTCTGGAAAACTGAAGAATTTTTGGGACCTGGAGGATTTTTCTGAAGAACAGAGCTCAGTTTAACTGCTCAGGACAAACAAGAGACTCATGAACAACCATCACAAAACAAAAAAACAGTCATGGATCATCAGGTAACCACACACAGGATTAAGATCCATGGGTTCCCAAACTTTTGAACGGGGTTATTTTAATAAATTCAGCTATTTTTTTTGTCTTGTGGACTATATGTAAACATCTTTTATGTATCTTACTCAGAACAGTACTAAACAAAAAATAACATGCATTTTGTATGATCTCTCTTGTTTTGTTAAAAATTTTCACATATTCTGAAAGGGGTTCCCAAACTTTCGATCCCCAATGTATAACTAACTGGATTGTGACTCAAAAATTGTGCAATTAATTTATGAAAATAGCCTTTGCGGTCAGAATTAAAATGAAATGGCAAATGTAGACTTGAGTTTGGCAATTCCTAATTAATTAACTATACAGTTAACTATATTCATTAATTAACTATTAAATATAAACAAAATAGATGAACAACAAGAAGCTGTGTTGCATCTGTTACTTATAGGGGTTTTAGCCAATTAGCTACAGTACTATATATCTTACTGTAAAAAAAGAGAGAGAGTCCTATTTAACAGGTTATAATAAAAGTAAAGATGTCTATGTGAAAAAAACTGAATCATGAAGAAAATGAACTGGATGGCTTATTTTCATATTACATTTTCAGAATATATAATGTAAGAGAAGATCAGAGATTGAATTGAAAGAGGACGATACATACTGAAGCATTCCAGTTACTATAACAGCATTTGAAATTTGATGTGACCAGATGTGTGTTATGGTACAGTCTTCAAATGCTGCAACTGACAAGAAGTTTATGACAGTGCAATACACCAAACAAAACCAGCACCCAAAACTTCTATATGAAGTTCCTCCATTCGCTTTATTCTCATCGGTATTTGAGCTAATTCCTTGGATGATTGGATCTGGAGTCTGAATCTTCTTAAGTGAGTCGGATTCCTAGTACCTGTTCCAGTTCTTGTCTCCTCTGCTGGACCTGAAAACAAACAAAAAATTGCAATATTATAGACACTATAGCATCTGGTGTATTTTGTAATGGAAAGAAATACCAAGCATTTACCTTTGTAAATATATAGCGTCCAACAGCTTCTGTGACCCAGGGTGAGTGATAAAACTCAGTTCTCCTCTCCTCCTCTGGATTTCCCACAGTGTCCGTCATTAACTGCATAAACCAAGACAAAACATCCATAAATGACAGAAGGAAAAATAGTACAAACGACCAAATGCACGCTCTCAGCGTACCTTGAGGTCTCGGCTCTGAGACTTGAGCCAGTCCTGGATGAACTCCTGCGGGTTGTTACTGAAGCTGAGCATGAAGTCTCTCTGGGTCTTCAACTGGTTGATGGATTCAATAGTCTCATGGATCTTATGGAGAATGTAAATGTTTGGTTAAAAATAGCCCATATATTTGCTGTATATATAACCTTGTAATGAGTAGGGTTGGGTATCGTTTGAGATTTTTACGATACCAGTGCCAAATTGATGCTATTATAATGGTACCGGTGTCTGAACCTCAAAATGACAGTGGATGACATTAAAGAATGGCCTTTTTATTAAAAAAAAATAAAAATTCTTTAAATTGAACAATATATTGGTGATTATCACAAAGTCTAGAGGATTTGTGAACATTAATTTAAAAACATTTACTTACAATTTTAAACAATTTTGAACATAATTTCTAAAACAAGTTCTAAAAAAAAAAAATCTCATTACCGAAACAAGTTCTCTATACCGCAACTGGCCTTAAATTGTTGCAGTAAGTGAGAATGGTGTACCTTAGCATTTTTTGCAACTACTTTTTATTCAATGTACATAATTAGACATTAATGAAGTACATTTTCACAGAAAGTTGTTAAAGTTTTTCTAAATCAGGAAAATTACCTGTTACGGTAATGATAATCAAAATGTTCTGTACATGGTTTGATGAGAATTTTTTAATTTTAACTGGAGAAATATTAAAGGTGCCCTAGAATCAAAATTTAAATTTACCCTGGCATAGTTAAATAACAAGAGTTCAGTACATGGAAAAGACATGCAGTGAGTTTCAAACCCCATTGCTTCCTCCTTCTTATGTAAATCTCATTTGTTTAAAAGACTTCCGTAAAACACGCGGATCTCAACATAACACCGACTGTTACGTAACAGTGGGGATCATTAATATGTATGACCCCAATATTTGCATAACGCCAGCCCATGTTCAAGGCATTAGACAAGGAAAGGCAGTATTAACGTCTGGATCTGTGCACAGACAAGGTAAGCAAGCAAGGACAATAGCAAAAAATGGCAGATGGAGCAATAATAACTGACATGATCCATGATAGCATGATATTTTAAGTGATATTTGTAAATTGTCTTTCTAAATGTTTCATTAGCATGTTGCTAATGTACTGTTAAATGTGGTTAAAGTTACCATCGTTTCTTACTGTATTCACGGAGACGAGAGTCGTTGCTATTTTCATTTTTAAACACGTGCAGTCAGTATAATTCATAAACACAACTTCATTCTTTATAAATCTCTCCAACAGTGTAGAATTAGCCATTAGCCACAGAGCATAGCCTCAAACTCATACAGAATCAAACGTAAACATCCAAATAAATACTTTACTCACATAATTCAAAGCATTCATACAGCATGCATGACGAACATCCATTTGAGGGTTATATTAGCTGTGTGAACTTTGTAAATGCACTGTAATATAGCCGAGAGCTGGTGTGGCAGGGAGCAGGCGAATTAAAGGGGCGGCGCGCTGCCAAAATCAGTGTACAGTTAATGATGCCCCAAAATAGGCAGTTAAAAAAATTTATAAAAAAAAATCTATGGGGTATTTTGAGCTGAAACTTCACAGACACATTCAGGAGACACCTTAGACTTATATTACATCTTGTAAAAAAACTTTCTTGGGCACCTTTAAGACAGCTGCCTACGGAAGAGGATTAGGGCCAAGCAATAATAAAAAAATAAAACCACCTCGAGATTAAAGTTGTTAAATTTCGAGAAAAAAGTCGAAATAAAATTGAGAATAAAATCGTTAAATTACGAGAAAAAACTCACTAAATTTCGAGAAAAAAGTTGAGATAAAATTGAGAACAAAGTCATTAAATTAACGAGTTTATTCTCAACATTTTATCTCGAGTTTTTTCTCGAAATTTAACAACTTTAATCTCGAGATGGTTTTATTTTTTTATTATTGCTTGGCCCTAATCCTCTTCCATAGCTGCCTACCTAGTAGCCATCTTTAAGGTTCTGGCACATGTGTTGCTTTATTCAAAATCAAGATTTATATAAAATTATGTGTGTAAATAGTCCTTAAAAAAATGTTGCGGAGGATGAGAACATCAGTGATGGACACTTCATTTTTCCGCCATTTTTTTCATTATTATTATACATTATAAAAGAATATTTTTTCTTTTTTTTTCCTTTTTGCAGTGCAGTAATGAGAATATCAACAAAAAATGCAGTAAAATACAAAAATACTTTATTCCTATGTTGAAATGACTCTTTGATCAGTTTAGAGAACAATATTGTCTTTATTATGATGTATTTATATATTACTAAAAAGCATGTTTAATATTTAAAATCATTAGTGCCGTGGTGTTTTAATGGTTTTGTGAGTATGACCCATAAATATATAAATTAAGTAAATACAAAACACAACAAATTTACATAAATTCACAATAAAACCTAAGCCACTTAACCCAACTACAATAATTTAACACTAAATAACAGTTACAGTACCAATAACTGCAAAGTAGTCAGTATTCTTGGTATGCTACAAACCAGCTTCAAATTTCAGCAATTTATTTGCATAAATATGACCATATTTGCCTCTCCTGAATTATTGCATGTCCTGCACAAGGTAATTTTAGAATTCATCACCTTATTTTTCCATGGCAGTGCGATATACTTCTGTCATACAGCAATATTGTGGCTCTGGTGTGTCATGTGAGATGTATCGCTTTTATTTAGTTTTCCCCCTCAAAATATTTACAAACTTGTTAACTATGTCATGAAATATCTGATATTGCAATTCTCAAATATATTTAAGTCAATGTATTTTGTCAGTTTGCACTGCAATTCAGAGAACTGCATCTTTTGGATTTAGATCAAGTAAATTCATCCTCTTCTCTAGAAATACATAAAAATAAGTGACTGGTGAACTGGGAGAAAAATAGAGTAAACTATATAGTTACCTATACAATGTGTATCTGATATGAATAAAACACTTAATCAAATTATAAATTAAAAGGACTATTATTGCCACTTCAATAGACATCCGTCTGTTTAACAAAAATGAAAAAAATTTAACTAAATGTCTGAAACCTAAAATAAACATTATGTGGTTGAAAACACTGCATAGTTACAATGACACATGATGTGTGACAAGTGCGTCCGTCTCTGGCTCAGCGCCAGCCAAAGTGCGAAAGCATGTTTGAATTTAGCAGCTGATCACATGATGCACTAAATATTTCATTCAGCAGCTCAGGCATTTAAGTGGCACTGCATTCTGATTCGGTCCAGTACATACTGGTCATATAGTTTCCGCTTCGGTACCCAACCCTAATAATGAGTTGGAAATAATTTACACAAGGTGTCATTTACGTCCTTGCACACACAAACCTTCATCTCCAGGGCAGCAATCTCCTGCTGATTGGTTGTGGAGGACAGGAAGCTGGTCATCTGAGCCTTCAGAGGGTCGTCCACCTCAACATCGATATCAAAGCATGCAGTCTTTTTCTGATCATTGGGATCCACACTGACAAAATGATACAGCAATAAAGCAGCATTTGGTCAAAATCAAATAACCATACTACTACTAACAATTGCATTCAGACAACTAGACATATCTAAATACTATTAATACAATTTTCCACATTTAAGAATAATTAAGAATAGTCATTAAATGTATTAAATAGTTATTTCCCCCCAAAGTTCTCATCAATGCTGGACATGAGTTGGCTGTTTTTCTTTCCCTCATACTCACCCACTTAAAATAAATACAATTTTAGTTTTGCTGAGAAATTCATATATAGGTTCAAGCTCTATTCAGAAACATTAGTGTGATCAAACTTTGGTTTGGTAGGTTAAATACTTATAAATAATATACATTTAGATACATTAAAAAGAATTTAAAAAATAGAAAGTAAACAAAAAAAAAATTCAAATGAGCTTGTAGAGTAATGATATAAAACATTCAGAACAGAAACCATAAGCACACACCTGATGTTATGATTGATGACGATGGGGTCGGGGTGTTGAAGGAGGCTGGCGAGCTTCATGGGAATATCCGAAAATCTCATCCTGGGGCAGCCAAAAATCTGCAGGATTACAGCAGTTTGATGACACATGGCTCAGTCTATAACCAATGAGTTCTTGGTCAAGCACCTATACCTTGGATATCTTTGCACAAAGCATGCTATATATCTCAGATCAAGTACTAAACTAAATTCTGAAGACAACAAGAGTGGCGCTTTCCTGTGCAAATCTCCCTGCCATTATGCAGGTTGCTAAGGTCTTCTGAATGGTTGACAGGGGCATTGCAAAGTGGTCCCAAACAAGTCTCCATGATAATCTGGCCTTTAAATTTGGCTTGGGTCTCTCCTTCTTTGTATAAATGGACAATTTTAAAAGAGATCTGACATTGAGAGGAATGAGAGAAGTAGCACAGGAGCTAATGCAGATTTGAGTGTCATCAGCATAACAGGGGAAAGTGAAACCAAGTAATATAATTCATTAGTTTGAAGGAATTAAGATTTAGTGAAAGCATATAGACTAGAAAGAGAATTGGGCCAAGAACCGAGCCCTGAGGGTCACCTCTGTTGACAGATCAGGAGCAGTGGAAAATTTCTATAATTTTCTGTAATAAAGACAAATTGCTCTCTATCACTTAGGTAGGATGTGCCAGTAATACCAATGGCTTAGAGGCAAGTGAAAGCATGTTTTGGCAGACAGTGTCAAATGCAAAGCTTAGATACTAGGGCTTCTGCAGTTTTTCTGTTCTAATATGTTATAGACTGAGATTCTGTAGGTGACTGCAGAAAGCCTATTAAGTTAAGAAAAAAAATTTGCTACCTTAAATTGTGATCATTCATTTACAATTAAAAAAGATAAAAATTGATAAGAGTTTTCTTCTAGCAAAGTGATTTGTTGCAACCAAGCACTGGATTTTAAAGAATTGTGAGAACAAGCTAAGGGTAATTTCCTTCTAGGAGTGCTAAACGTTTTGGGTACCTGTCTGAAGTATCGGTTGCAGTTAATGTACTCCTTCTCATGGCAGTCTTGCAGCTTGTTGTTTTTGATGTAGAGCCACAGGGCCTGCATGATACTGGCTCTGGTCTGAGTGTGGACTCCCAACAGACGAGCTAGACGTGGATCCAGCTTATACTGCGGAGGCTAAGTCAAGTAAAAGGAGAAGATGATAGATCATCATATCACAAAGACAACCATATACTCTGTAACAAACTTATAAAATTAATAGACTGAAGTTTTATTTTCTTTTGAAGACCCCTTTAGTTTTTTGGCTTTCAGTCCATGTCTGTTAGATTTGAGTCTATATGCTAGTGTTCTCTTAAAAGTTGACAAACTTTAAAATTGAAAAATTAAGTTAAAAATTGACATTCAGGTTCAGCCTTAGTTTCTTCTCTTCTGAGTCATTTTCCTACGTGCTTTACGTTCAATTCTTCCAGGTTCTACGTCCGAGCGCCGGCTCAGTATTGGCCAACGCTATTCACGTGAGCTGACGCAGGAGCCGGCCAATAATGAGTCGGAATAAAGATGTTATTTTTGTTTTTGTGCACAAAAAGTATTGTCGCTTAATAAAATTAAGGTTGAACCACTGCGGTCACATGGACCATTTTAAAGATGTCTTAAGTACCTTTCTGGACCTTGAAAGTGGTGGTTAAGTTGCTATGGACGAGTCATATACCTCTCGGATTTCATCAAAAATATCTTGATTTGTGGTCTTACGGGTGTGGGACCACATGAAGGTGAGTAATTAATACTGACATTTTTGGGTGAACTAACCCTTTAAGGGAAAATGTACAAAAAAAATAATGATTACACATCTTGCATTCATGGGTGTATCTAACCATGTCACCTAGGGCTGGGGGATATATCGCATGAGATTGTCACGCGCATTTCGTCAGTAAAGCTGGTTCCCTGATTACCGCTAAATCGCCATCACCTGCTTTCAAATGGAGCGGCATTTAATAGACAGAGCCGTAGTTCACTGACAAGCCACTCAATATCGCGTTCATATGATAATGATCGATAATGAGCGCGATATTGTGTAGCTTGTCAGTGATCTATGGCTCTGTCTATTAAATGGCGCTCCATTTGAAAGCAGGTGATGGCGATTTAGCGGCAATCAGGGAACCAGCTTTACTGACGAAATGCGTGTCAATCGCATGCGATATATCCCCCAGCCCTAATGTCACCTGCTTCTGACTAGCAAGTGGTAGTAGCATGAATCGCATCATTAAAATTCTGTTTAATGATTCTGTGATGTAAACAAAAGACAACTGCCTATAAAAATACATATATACATCGTCAGTCAAACGTTTGTAATAATTAAGATTTAAGATTGTCTTATGTTAACCAAGGCTGCAATTACAGTGAACGGTAATATTGCATTTCTATTCTTTTTGAATATATTTCATAATGTAATTTTTTTCTGTAATGCAAAGCTGAACTTTCAGCAGCCATTACTCCAATCTTCAGTGTCACAAGATCTGCCAGAAATCATTCTAATGTGCTGCTTAAGAACCATTTCTTATCATTACCAATGTTGAACAGTTTTTTGCTGATTTTTTTTGTTTTGTAAATCGTAATGTACTACCATTCAAAATTTTGGGTGAGTACAAAAAAAAAAAAAAAGAAATCAGCAAGTATGCATTAAATTGAAGAAGAAAAAAAAACACGATATGTGATACCTGGTGGTCCAGCATGAGTAGGAGAGTACATTTCACATTCACATCTCCTGGTCTCTTCACCTGAAATCCATCCGTCTCCTGGGTTGTGGGCATTCTGTGCCACTATGATACATAGAAAAAGATATGACTACAGATGTAAGATAGTACATTGTGTTTGATGAGGTCATCATGATGATCATCAGGATTTAAATATTTATTAATTTCATATGACATACCAACTCATTTTTATTAAGCGTGGCTTAGTATACATTAGTATTCACCCCTTTTCACCCCTAAGAACCAATGACACCCCATCCTAATTTTTATGCCAGTAATTATGCCCATTATTATTAATATAATAACAATACTATAATGTCATACCTCCACCAAGTGGTTGTCTGGGCCATAAAGTTCTTTGTCCAATTCAATGACCAGGCTTTTAAAGAAGGATGAAAACTTTCGTTTCTGTTTCCCAGGCTAAGGACAGTCAGAAAGATAGAGAGAAAGAAGTAGGGAAAAGGGGAGAGAGATCAAGATCTTTTTTCAATGCGCTCATGCCGCTGATTGATACTGCATTGTTTGGAGCTGACCGCACTGGAGGGATTTTTTTTTAGAAGCAGCACACACAGCTATTGCGCCAGTATGTGTTTGTGCAATGCCTTGCCCGTCCCTCCCTTGCAGTACCACACAAGCTATAACTGAGGCAAAAAAGTGAAGAAAAAGAATAATTTCCTCTTTTCATGTGGCAGCAGCGCAGCCTTCAGCTGGCAAATACATGCTTAGACTTTAACTGACTAATTTCACAAAATGGGCCAAAGTTTCAATTCCTTTTCCTTACAAAGTCTGGGAACATGGAACTGCTTAGAGCACATCTGGTTTGAAGGAGTGAGCTGAGGACATGAGCCAGTGCAGTTAAGCTGGCCAACAGACCAAGAGACTCAAGACTGCCAAATAAAAAGCATCAAGTATAGGGGCGACATGGTCAGCTTTATCTAGATCTGTTACTTGTCATGAAACATTGTAAATGGACTCCACTGCATGATTGCTCAACCTTGCTTAGAGTTACACATACATGCCAACAAGTGAACATGAAAATCATTACATACATCCTCCAGGAGTTTGCCTTCCACTCGAAGTTCCCAGGACGCCACCTTTTCAGCCTCCTCTCCCTCTGGCTTGCCAGGTGTATAGGTGTTAGAAATGTAGATCCTCAGTTTGCGTTTTTGCTGGATGAGTAGAACAAAGTGCAATGAGATGATAAACAATTGATTAATTTCTTTATGTTGGCATAGAGAAAAAAAAAAGTCTAGTAGCCTGAGATTACTGAAGCTAAAGCATAAAGGGTTAGAGTTCAACCAAAAAATGAAAATTTTGTCATTATTTACTCGCCCTTATTTCATTCCAAACCTGTATAACCATCTTTCTTCTGTGGAACACAAAAGAAGATATTTTGAGAAATGGAAGTCAAAGTTCACCCAAACGGTTTGGTTACCAACATTCTTTAAAATATCTTCTATTGTGTTTCACAGAAGAATGTCATACAGGTTTGGATATGACATGAGGGTGAGTAAATGTGTGACCTTCCCTTAAAATTAGCTGAACTAAGAATTAATTTCTGAATTGCTACTCCAGTCTACTACATCTACCGTGATTGGCTTTTTGATGGCCTCCTGTATTTCCATGCGTTTGCGAGCAATGGTCTGGTCCAGCTTTCTCTCAAAGGCCAGAAGGTCCATGTAAGCCTGAGACTCTGGGACCAGATCCCTGATCTGAGAAAAAACAAAATCATGAGAAACTATGTACTTTCACAAAAAAAAAAAAAAAAACTGATTTATACTATTCTGGTTAAACTCACCCTCTGTGGGAGCACTTTGTCAGCCATCTTACGCCTCTTCACCCTGTAAATGTAAAGCAGATGTGTAAGAAACATGACTCAAAGCAAACATATGCTCAAACATTATTTCAATTATAGTACTGGAGATCTAAAGTGTAAGCCACATAATTATTCTCAAACAAACATAACTTTTTCCACACAAGATTTAGAGTGAAACAATCATTATGCTTAATAAAAATGTGAAAATTATGTATCTTTCCTCAAAGGTTGATTGAGCTCAAATGCCGAATTACTTAAACATAGTAAACTTCTTATTCTATTTGAATATATTTCAAAATGTAATTTATTCCTGTAATACAAAGCTGAATTTCAGCAGCCATTACTCCAGTCTTCAGTGTCACATAATCCTTCAGAAATCATTCTAATATGCCAATTTGCTGCTTAAAGGGTTAGTTCACCCAAAAATGAAAATTATCCTATGATTTACTCATCCTAGACTATCTTCTTTCGGACGAACACAATCAGAGATATATTTAAAAATATCCTGGCTCTCCAAAAATGTATAATGTATAGTGAACAGGGCCAAAAATAAATGCATCCATCCATCATAAAAAAAGTCCATAAGGCTCCAGAGGGTAAATAAAGGCCTTCTGAAATGAAGCGATGGGTTTTTGTATGAAAAATATCCACATTTTAAACTTTATTAACTATAATAACTAGCTTCCGGCAGACGGCCGTACGCATCGATTTGTGGTGGAAGAATAACCCCTGACCTGACGCAATGACGAACACGGAAACACAGAGAATAGAGCAAAACAAAACACCGGTCACGATTTGACGCCGGGGAAATACATGCATATAACTACAATATAGGTAGGTTTAAATCCGCGTAATCACTTATATCAATGTTATATAAATCGTCATATCGTTCAGCCCTAAAACATATATAGTTTTATAGTATAGTTTTTGTTAGTGTTTATTTTAAAACACACAATTATGCAGAATATAAGATGGAAAATATTTAATTGATGATTTGTCAACATAATATATAACAATACAATATATATGGAATGATTTTACCTCAAAATCCAACAATTTGACACAAAATGATAACTGCAAATCCATGTTTCTCTGCCTGGAGTCCAGTTGTTTCTGTGAATTGCGCCGATCCATTTGCTTTCTTTTTTCTGTAGCTTTCAGCAGTTTTTAAATACCTCTGGAATACCTCATTATGTATTTGTAGCCTACTTAGTCATTTTGATAGTAGGCTAATATAACTAATATACACTTACAGCCTGTGTTGCCTTCATATAAGGCTTATAGAAGGCTTTTTAATTTTTTGCGGCTCCAGACAGATTTGTTTTTTTGGTCCAATATGGCTCTTTGAACATTTTGGGTTGCCGACCCCTGCCCAAGGGCTGTATGGATTATATTTATGATGGATGGATGCCTTCAGCTATAAATAAGAGATTTCTCCAAGTTTAAATCCATTCTGCCCCAAAATAAAAATAATAATAAAAAAAAAAAATAAATAAAAAAAGATTTTTTTACATTTCCAGTAATTCCATTTGGGCCTGCTTATAACACAGTAAACTAGATACAAGAAGAATGAGATTTATAAGGAGTATCTGTTACTCATTTTGTTAAAATAAATGTGTAGCAGTGCATGAAGCACCACTCACACAGAAGTCACTTTCAAACCATGCATTTCTGTTGGTCAATGTGGCTAATTCGCGAGACCACCTTGAACATGAGTGAAATCCAATGGTGGATGAAGTACACAAATCAAGTACTTGAGTAAAAGTACAAATAAATAAAATACGACTCCAGTATAAGTATTAAGTACTTCTTTTCAATTTTACTTGAGAAAAAGCACAAACGTTGTAGTTTTTTTAGTGCTGTCCGTAAGATTTGCCTTGGATGAATCTAATGTTTGCTGTCAGTCACCATACCGGTGTGGATACTGTACTTCAGAATAACAGATTGTAGTCTTGAAGTATGACCAAAGTAGGAATTTTCACCGGAAAATATCATCTGAACAAGTAAGTAACATGTCTGACACTTTTGTTATGACAAACTGAGGGGAAAAGCATTAGGCCTACAATAAATAGCGCTGCCAATGATGATTAAATCTAACAATCACTTAGCTCATATCATATCGCATCAAACGTGCAAATTATTATTGTTATACATTGTTCTCAAATTGTTAATGTTAACAACATCAGCATTGCATGACTGTGTATTTAGTGTGTATTAGCGTTACCTATAGATTTCAATTTCTGTAGCCACTCCGCAGTCCGAAGTCTTTTGCTTTTGACTACGGCTGAATCTCCAGTTGTCACTGATGATTGTCATTTCTGGATTACAATCCCCCATCAAAATTAGAAGTTTAATCATTTCAGCTGCTGTAAGAAAAGGCTATAAATGATCCGCAGCATCCTATATGCAGGGACTTCTTTCCTTCTGTTTACAGATATGATGTAATGACGCAAAGGCGAACTGCTGTACTCTTGAATTTCTCTCGGAAATCCACCAGTATCGATATATTATAAAACATTATTACAAGCTTACAGTTGTGAATCAGGCTAAAGTACAGAGATAATTTTGAACACTGCCTGGTTATGTACTTGCTCAAAAATTGATTTTGGATCATTTTCAACCAAAAAAAGTTACGGACTGCAGCTTTAAGTTTTAAAAAATACTTACTGATTGCATTTTTTGTTGTTGTTGCAATTTTATATATTCCACCTTACTGCTTTACTGCTCAAAATACGTGTGTACGTGTGCGTGTGTGTGTGTGTGTGTGGGGGGGGGGGGGTGAATGTACTAGACACACAAATATAGCTTAAATAGGATACAACATCAAAACTAACAAATACATCTGGCTTATGGTTCAGTCTTCTAGTTTATATCATGAAATATCTATAAACCATTTTTAATTTCACTGCTATGCTATGCTTCTTTGGTAAAACAAATGAGTCTCTGAGTTAGAAGGACAAAAAAGCCTTTGGTTTTCAGAGACAAGCGCCTATCTGGTGGCAAATGACACTTTGGGTTCAGTACTGGACACTCACTGTTATGTAAGCCGAATCATATGCTCTCTATACGCTGCACCATACACATTGACATTACAATAGAGCCAGACCACTTTATTGACACATTTTTAAAGTCAACTTTAAACGAAGGTTGTGATGCTCTTTTCTTCCCGATTGTGATGTATATCCAAGTAAAACTGCTTCTTGAACAAGAGAAAATGTAAGCACTTTACAGTAAGATTAATAATATTCTGAGTAGGACTGTTGTGATAATCAATATATTGACTTATCGCAAATATTTTGCCATCAGTTTGCTATCAGTTGTCAGAAGATAAAAGTGATTTAGAATAGCCTTTCAACATTTGAGGAGATTTCCTATGACTGGAATCAGCGCTGTTCAATGTATTGAATCAATGAAGTGTATCAGCTTCAGCGTTACCCAGGTGATGAATTGATCGTCAATCATGCTTTGTGAAGTGGCATTGTAAGGTTAAATTAATGTCATCACCTTTTTTAATTGATAAATGAATTCGTGTTTTTAAGTTCATTATGAACAATTTTTTGACGGATATTACGATATTGAGACACTCAAAATCACCACAAGAGAAATTCCTTTACTGCGACAGCCCTAATTGCTTATTCAAAAAATAAATACTGTTTTGGCGCTGTTTTATGTGGCGTGACAGATCACTGTAGCGCAGCGGAGTTCAAGAGAAGCGGCAGCACGACACACGTGAACCAAGGTATGTTAAAAGATACAGTACAACTAACCTAAATCCATATCATGTCAAGTGTAATCGCTCAATCAGTGTTTCAACCACGGAAAGACTTCAATAAAAACAACTTGTAAACCATGTCACGTCACATTTACCTCAGAAAAACCATATTAAGTGACCATAAACTCGTTAGTCAGGTAAAAAATGTTTTACTTCTGATAAATATATGCATCATATTACATATTCATTTTAATTTTTACTGTTATTCAATATTTAATGCATGTTTGAATAAATCAGTTATGACAGCCACGATTTAAATGCTTATATTTCAAAAAACACATTGGAGTAAAAATATGATTAGTATTAAGTATAAGTTAGTATTATAAAACATATAAAAAAAAAAAAAACATCCTTGAGTGTAATTTAAGAGTTTGTATATAAATAAGTTAATTTTAACCTTCAATATTATAGTAATGTAGTACCAACTGACTCTTGATTTTTTTCCTTGAGCAAATTTGCCATGCACTGTATCCGATATATATCCAAAATAATCAATATCGAATCAAATTGAAATCAAATCAAAAGCATGTGAATAGAAATCAAATCAAATTGTGAAAATTTTGTCAATACCCAGTCCTATTAATTATGAGGGCACACAAATTAAAATAATAATAATAATAATAATTATGTGCATAAATAAATCATTAATAATAAATACTGCAATATTCCATTAAAAATAAAAACTACATTTTTATTTTATGGTGACTTTAACATCATCTAAAGCAAACTCAAAGGGGCTCAAAAAATAAAACCCTCCTTTGATTGTAAAGCCCATAACCCAAACCCAGAATTGTGAAGTGATATGAATACTAATGTCACTTCAAATGTTTTGACCATACATGCATAAACAATAATACAAAATGTACTAACCCCCTTCTCGGGCCCATTAGACCCCCGGACTGCTGCTGTTGCTGCTGAAGGAGTCTCTTCCGGGTGGGGTCCATCGCAGCTTGAGGCATCCCGGGTCGCATGGTCATGCCTCCGCTATAAGACGGACCAGGTAGAGGGGAACCCATAGACCCCATGCCCCCCATTGGCATTCCTCGGCTGGGTGGCATACTTGGGCGCTGTGGGTACAATTGTAGGATTTGAGTATATTTTTAACACTCAGATAGCAGACTGTTATTACAGGTAAAGAATGCTCAACGTAAAACTTCATGTAGGACTAAAATAGCCTATAAAGGCAGCTTACAAAACAGTAACACTTAACAATACAGTACCATTTGTTAAAATTAGTATTAGAACTAAAAATGAAAAATACTTCTAGAACATTTAATAACCTTAGTTAATTTTATCATTTACTAATACATTATTAAAATCAAAAGTTGCATAGGTAACACTTTACAATAAGGTTAATTAGTTAAACATTAGTTAATGTATTAACTAACATGAACTAACAATCAATACATTTGTTACTGTATTTACTAATCTTTGTTAACATTAGTTAATGAAAATGCAATTGTTCATTGTTTGTTCATGTTACTTCACAGTGCATTAAAGGTGCAGTATGTAGGATTTCTGTCCGCTACAGTTCGCTAGAGGCCTATTCAAAACAAAGGCGTAGCTTGATGATGCCAAGTTTAAGCGCTGAATCTTGAGACATGTGGTCTTCACCTCAACGGACGGAGGAAACCAATTGGGATAGGACTCGGGAAGAAATCATGTTCATGGATGAGATTATTAACGTTACTGTAGTATGAAGCAGAGCAGGACCGAGTGTTGTGGGAGCTGAACGAGGCCACTGGAGCGATTGCGCAACACACGCCACGAGCAGCGGAACCTTTATTATGCCACAATCACCGGCGCCGCTTCCGCTTTTCCGGTCATGAGTATGAGGTAACGCAGCTCTGTTTATCATATCAGATACATTTGAGAGTGTTGAAAATGATGTTATAACGTTACTCTGAGCGTTCACTCGGTGGCTGCTGTGAGACACTGTTACACACTGCAGTAAGCTAGATCGATTTTAGAATATCATATTAACTGCTGGATGGCTTGTGTTGATAAATGGCATGCAATTCGTTTTAAAATGTATTATATGATGGAGAAAATTCTGTATTACTGTTACTAAAAATAAAGCTGCATCTGATTTTGCTATGTTAGCTACTTCACAAAATAGTGTGTTTCTCTGAGGCATGGTTAAGCATGGTACAGGCAAAAAAAAAAAAAAAAAAAAATCAAGAAAATTACTTTTAAACAATAAGACTAAACGTGTTGAGCTATATAACAATAATTAGTTTTCTGTCTATAAATATATCAAAACAGTTGTTCCCTTGTTTTTTAAAATGTGTAATATATATTAAAGCGTCTTTGGTGTTTCCATGGTTACTACAAAATAAAACCGGAGGGTAATGCGGGTATGACGCAATTGAGTAGTTAAAATTGCAATTATCACGATTTACAAATAGTTGCAAACATTTGGGATATTGTAAGTACTCAAGTGAACAAAAATTATAACACTGGCCTAGTGTTTTTTTGGATATTTTACTGTAAAAATCTTACATATTGCACCTTTAACTAATGTTAACAAGATTTTAATAATGTATTAGTAAATGTTGAAATTAATTGTTGAATATGTTGAATAAACTAATGAACCTTATTGTAAAGTGTTACCATTGCATATATTAATATTTAATGGACCTGAGCTAACGTGAACAATGAACAATTGTATTTTTATTAACTAATGTAAAATAAGATTAATAAATACTGTAACACATTGCTCTTTAAAACCGATTTTAGTTAATTAAATAACTAATGGGAACTTATTGCAAAGTGTTATCAAAAATACTGTAGAGGTACCATGATGCAGTGATGGCTTTTAACTTTCTTTAGATAAATATCATGAGATAATGAATGAACGAACACCATATTCATATACACGGAATTTGCGTGGTATTCAACAGCGCAGTAAATAATATAATAATACATGTTAAAACATCTTGATATTACCATGTTATACATGTCCAAACAAAATCGTATTTCCATGGTATATAACAAAATGGAATCGGTCTTTGTCAGGTGACGTCACACTCGTGAAAACCGAAGTGCATTATGGGTGTCGCCGCCATTTCTGAGGTATCCAAACAATCTCTGTATCAGTGCAGAGTTATTTCTTCTTTGGCTACTTTTCATTGTAAAAATGGCACACTTTTGTTGTGTGAAAAGCTGCAATAATATGTCCCACGATAGAAAATGTCAAAAACTTTACTACGAGATTAGATTTAGTCGGTTTCCTACTTGAAAAAAGGCTGTACGGAGAGTATGTAGAAGCAATAACAGAGGCGCCGGATCGCATGGGTTGCCGCGGTGATCGCAAAACATCACTTTCGTCAAGATATCTCCATTCATGTATGTTTGCTTTCTACATTTCACAAAGGTAAGTTAGAGGTTTCTGTTTTCTAAAGTAGAAAACGTTATAGCAACGCATTGTTTTGGATTGTATGTGCTATGAAACAAGTCAATTTAAACTGAATCCCTTTACTTGAATATGTCTACATTTTTTTCTTAATTTTGCTACAGCATTTTTATACTTAAGGTACGACATTTTTGCTCTGTATCCATATACTGATTCTTATTTTCTGACTACTTTTTACAGCTGTGGTCTGTGGACCTTTTTCATCATTTCATTGCAGATCAGCCTGCTTAAAGATTATGGAGACTGACCCTGACTGGACACCATCCCTCCCTACATTAAGGCCACATCAGCATTAAACACAGGCTGTGTCTCAATCAGCTCCCTAGTTCATTAGTTAGGGCACTGATCAGGACGGTCTCAGTCACAAAATTTGTATACACAATATACTGATTCAAGAGCTCAGAGCTGATTGAGATGCACACACAGATGTAAGGAAAAACAATCCAGTCAGCTACTTGGGTAAAGTTGGTTTTATATTTGCACATTCAGACTTCTGATAAATTGAGACTTTCCAATAAATATGCAATAAATTAATGTTTGCGAATTTTAAGCAGCGACATGATATTGACAACCAACGATTGTCAACTTATAACATTTTTCACAGTAAATCAAAATAGGCAAGTATTGTTTAATGACATATTTACTTGTGAATGTCCACTGAATGTCCAATGTAGTGTGATTAACAAGGCTATTGAATACGGATGTGCGAATATAAAACCAACTTTACCCAAGTTAGTCAGCTAACACTATGGTCCATCAGGCTGGAGAGAGTGATCATCTTCACACTGAGAAGATGCAGGAGGCTGGAGGAGATGGTGATCTGCATGTGCAGAAGTAAACCGACTTGATATGTACAGGATGTCTGATGTTTGTTTTGGAGATGATGATGTTAATGTACTATACGGGTCTGCCAAACCTGGGAACCTTTATGGCGTTATTACAATTTTTTTTTTTTTGTGCCTCTGCGCATGTTTGAATCTTTTGTAGAATTGTTGTGTAAAAATGTGCTGATGCTTTATCCAGTCTTGCATGAACAATAAAGCATGTATAATTAAATTTTTCAGGGTGATTTGTAGATTTATGTTATATGCACTTATAGTATTAACAGGATAATTAATAATATACACAATCTGTAAATCAGATATTTAACTTGCATGACATATCTTTGTTTTTATTATTAAGGCTTTTGGACAAAAAAAAAGACTCATAATGTCATTGACCCAGACAACACAGAGGTAGATGGAGGACAATAATTTACAAATTATTTTGGCTCTAAAAGGTATACTATATCAGAATGTACTGTAATAAAATACACTATTAAATTCTACATACATCTCTGATGATGCCTTGTTTATTGGAACAATGTTTATAGTGTTATACATTGGTTTATGTACTTAATGCAATAAAGAAAAAAATGCATGAAAAAAAGGGTAGTATTAGTTCAAAATTCTTCCTGATAATACTAAACCATCCTTAATCATGCACTTGTTATATACGGTAGTTAACACGACATCATCATCATTATCGTTACTATACTGTGTTATCGCAGTCCTTCCTTCAGAACATAAATAAATCCTGCACCCATTAGTGAAATATCTGTGAGCTTCGAGGGATTTATAGTTTTTAAATTGTTCACTATGCGTTTATGCCATAAACAAGACAGTTAACAATATTTAAGTATGATGATTTAGGTAGCAATGCGGGGTCAGTAGCACTCCAACTTACTGCAGTCAGTTCGTACAGATCTATGTTATGAATGGATGGAAATTTCTCCAAATAACGGTCCCTGGCATCTTTGGTGAGTTTATCGCGATATGAAATTTTAACTTTGTTCTTGTGCTTCTTCATATTTGCGAGTTATTTGCTTGTTATCTCAACTCGTGTAATCTCTTTCATTCTCACAGTCAGCAGGGATACCACAAATATGGCGCCGCGGTGACGTCACACACAACAAAATCACGTGTCTGACAAAGACCGATAGTATTACCATGGTACTTTTTTAGTGGCTGAGCCGATTGTTTGCAGGTAACTTAGTTATTCAAAGTAAAGCACGCGCGTTTTCTTCAGGGCATTCAAATGCGGAAGTACATGTTTGTTCTTCGTGGGCCTCAGCGCTCTTAAAGTGTTTTTAAACCTTTTCTATTTGTATTTTTGTAAAGAAGCATTCTTGTAGATTATTTTCTGACAATATTTAATGACATAAACGTGCAAATAAATCGTAATTGTTGCTAATGAAATGACACTTCCTCTATTAAGACAGAAGGGAAGACTGAAGCTATGGCGTGATGCTAAACGCTTCAGATAAGAAATAAAGAGTGGTTTCTACACTTACTTGGTGATACTGGTTCGGAGTATTGCCCATCCCTCTGTAGGGTGAATTCTGCGGCATTGCTGGCATTCTCAGTGCGCTGCTGTGACCCGGGTTCATGGGGTTCATGCTGGGGTTTATTGGGGTACTGGAGTTGACGGGGAAACCCGATCTAGAAGCCATTTTTGATTATTTTCACCGCTAATAACTGTTAAGAAACGAAATCAAAACCGTTACTGAGTCACTCGACGAACGTAAGTTGAAGTCACGCGCAACCACATCGCGTTCAAATATCGATTTATTCTTCCGTCTCTAATTGTCGATCGCTGAGTGTGTCATCTCTTCCTCTAAGCTTGTCAAACCCCCATTTGTACTAATGGTTTCCTCTCAACAACATTTAAAAGCCTGACCAATGTCTACAGTTATCAGTGTGTGTGGCTTCTCAGATCTCCTCCCCCTGGGTTGCCAAATAACTTTCCCTCATAATAATCTACCTAGGCTCGGGGTTTTCAAACTTTTACATGCCTCGGACCCCCAAATGCGCTGATCACCTTGCGACAAGACCATTTTTTTAAAGTCTATGGACAAGACCCAGGGTTGGTCAAAAATACATCAAAATGTATTTTAAAATAAAATACAAAATACCTTAATTTTAAGTGCATCAAAATAAACTACAAAATAGCCACACCATATATCAAAAACTTTAAAAATACTAAAAAACACTTTTACAAGGGAGCATGAAATTTCTTCGCAAACCTTCCATCAACTGGCCTATTTGATCTAACCCTTCACCATTAATTTACACTGACTCAGTTGATTAAGTAAACAATGTTTGATAGCAACAGCTTTTCTCTGCCTGAATCATGCAATAAATCTGACATATGCAACCAGTTAAAAGGCACAATATGTACAGCAGAATCTTTGGATTAAAATATCTAAAAACCACTAGAACAATGTTATATATTTTGTTGACTTGTGTACTTACATTATCCCAAATGTTTCCAAGAATGTTTAAATCCAGAGAAATATGCAATTTTAACCAGGACACGGGCCGTGTCCGTGCGTCGCCTGTCAATGACATCATACCCACGTTACCCTCAATGTCCATGGAAACACCAAAGACGCATTATATTCCTCATCTGTCTAATAAAACATATGTTTATTAGACAGATGAGGAACTGTTTGGATTCATTCATCGACTGAAAACTAATCATGTTATATAGCTTCTTGTTTAAATCTTGTTTTCTTGATTTACCACGAGAACTATGTTTTACCATGACTAATATCGATCTAGCTTACTGCAGTGCGCAACAAGTGTCTCACAGCAGCTGCCAAGCGAACGCAGAGTAGCATTATAACAACTTTCAGTACACAAATGTATCTAATATGATAAACAGCGCTGCATTACCCCACATACACTAAAAAAGCGGAAGCGGCGACTGTGGCATACTAAAAGTTCTTGTGCTCTTGAGTCATGTCGAGCTAGTCTCTCATTAATCTCTCCAGCGGTCTCATTCAGCTCCAACATCACTCGCCCTGCTCTGCTTCATACTACAGTAATGTTAATAATCTCATCCATGAACATGATTTCTGCCCGAGTCCCATCCCGATTCTTTTCCACTGGCATAGACGTGAAAACAACACATTCCATGATTCCACAAAATCAAGGATAAGCCACAGAATAAGCAACCTCTAGCAGTGAAAATTTACATATTGTGGATTTAACAGATTAAATATTCACATGCGATATCCCTAGATGAAGGATAGTTTTAAAGTAACCAACAGTTTAATTTTTAACAGTTTGTGAATGATTCATAATTGTATCTTAATTTAGTTACTTGGTGTTTGGTAACGAAGGGCCTACTTTGCATCAGCAACACTGACTCAATGACAAACAAGTCATTCATAAGAAGACAACTTCATGGCAACTAGTTTATAACTAATTAATCAATTGATTGTTAATCATAAATATAGGGGGCTGCTGCTCAGTATAATAGTTTTCAAGAACATTATGTAAATTGGTAAATTATTTAGCTTATAGGCAACTAAAACGAACACCAAAACTTAACATCTGTTCTGAACTCAACAAGTCTGGGCAAACCACTGAGTATTAAGCACCAATCAGAGGTTGCATTTTAATGTCATCATGTAGATTTCATACAAAGTATTTTACAGTATTTTAAAACTACAAAAAGACAAAACACAAGTATTTTGATAAAAAATACAAAGCCATTTTCATCAACCCTATCAAATTAAAATTACAAAATACTATTTTGTATTTGAAATACATGTATCATAAATACTGCCCATCCCTGGACAGACATCTTCCTAAAATATAAAGACAGATATAATTTTTAATGTATAAAAGCCTATTTATACTTGTAAAAATATTAAATGTAATAGCCTATTATAAAAAGAGCAAAATTTTAAAGGTGCCCTAGAATCAAAAATTGAATTTACCTCGGCATAGTAGAATAACAACAGTTCAGTACATGGAAATGACATACAGTGAGTCTCACTCGGTTTCCTCCTTCTTATGTAAATCGAATTTGTTTAAAGGACCTCTGAAAAAAACAGGTGAATCTCAACATAGCACCAAATGTTACGTAACAGTCGGGATCATTAATATGTACGCCCACAATATTTGCATATGCCAGCCCATTTTCAAGGCATTACACAAGGGAAGGCAGTATTAACGTCTGGATCTGTACAGCTGAATCAACAGACTAGGTAAGCAAGCAAGAACAATAGCGAAAAATGGCAGATGGAGCAATAATAACTGACACGATCTATGATATCATGATATTTTTAGTGATATTTGTGAATTGTCTTTATAAATGTTTTGTTAGCATGTTGCTAATGTACTGTTAAATGTGGTTAAAGTTACCATCGTTTCTTACTGTATTCATGGAGACAAGAGCCGTCGCTATTTTCATTTTTAAACACTTGCAGTCTGTATAATTCATAAACAACTTAATTCTTTATAAATCTCTCCAACAGTGTGTAATGTTAGCTTTAGCCACAGAGCACTATCAAACTCATTCAGAATCAAATGTAAACATCTAAATAAATACTATACTAACATGATCCGAAGCATGCATGCAGCATGCATGACGAATATCTTGTAAAGATCCATTTTGAGGGTTATATTAGCTGTGTGAACTTTGTAAATGCACTGTATTATAGTCGAGAGCTCGGGGGGCAGGGAGTGCGAGATTTAAAGGGGCCGCAGCCTGAATCAGCGCATAGTTAATGATGCCCCAAAATAGGCAGTTAAAAAAATTAATTTAAAAAAATCTATGGGGTATTTTGAGCTGAAACTTCACAGACACATTCAGGGGACACCTTAGACTTATATTACATCTTGTGAAAGAACGTTCTAGGGCACCTTTAAAAAATTAATTGCCTTTTATACTGTTGTACTAAAGCAAAAAAAAAAAAAAAAAAAAAAGACAGCATATCTGAGATCAACACTAAAGTTATATGCACATTTGATTTTTCTCATGATTTCTGACCAGTCTTTTGAATATTAGAATATGATCCAGTATCGAAAAAACAAACAAACAAAAAAAATTAAATTTTATTAATATCTTGTGTGCATGTAACTTTGACAGCCCTAAAAATACATTTTGTAAAATATTTATTTTCTCTCAAATTTTTTACAGAACCTCTAGGACTTGCTGATTGAGTTGGCCGGTCAAACTCACTTGTAAGAACACAAAGCTTCCGCAAAAAGAAATAGTTCCAAGACGAATGAACACGAAATGAAAGCTGCTATATTTGTGTGCGATTATAGACAGCGGTACGTAATACAGAGTACTACATTTGATAAAGTTTGTGTCATTAAAATGTGTGTTTTCTAAAAGTATCCATGAGTATAGTGTGAGTGCAATCTGGACATACAATATCCGCCATGTTGCCATTGTCAAACACACTACATACTATTTTCGTCTAAACGGGAATATTCAGACACAAGGTCAGTGCTGTTGTACTAAATATCAGAACTCCTGGACTGAAGCTCATACAGTCAATTCTGAGGACCAGAACTATCTGTATATACAAAACTTTGGCTTATTTTGGAACTATTTTCATTGGCAACTAAGAAATATACATATTACTTGGCAAAGCCTCAAACATTGCATTTTACCATGGGACGCACAAACTGTAACAATGTATGTGAGTGGATCCGTTCTGTAATCACCCAGCTCAAACTTCACTTACTTTGAAAAATGATTATTATAAATTTTTGATCCAATTTCATGCAAAATCTCTCTTGGTGGTCCGAAATGAGTGCCTTCACAACACCCACATTTCTGAAATAAATAACTGTAGTACACACATGAAGCATGTTCAGAGTTCTGATTTTTTTTTATTACATGGATGACATGCTCGTAAGCGTATGGCTCACGGTCAGGATAGCAGCATCTTTCACCTAGTCAAATATATATATAAACACACCGTTACAAACAAAGTGAGACCGCACAGGACACTTTACACTGTAAACATCTAATACATAAAAAAAAAAAGAGAAAAGAAAAACAAGTTACAATGATAAAGATATTCTCAAGCCTTAATTCTTTTAGGAGATCTACGCCTCTCTTTATAACCAATAACTTACTATTGAAAAAAAAAAAAAAAAATGTAGTATGATAATATGCTAAAGAACTAGTGACATAACAGTACAAATGTACCACATTTTGGCTATTGAACTACAGAGGAAAGAAACAATTATACTGGGTCATGATTCTCCAAAAAAAAAAAAAAAAATTGTGTAGTAAATACCTGATGGGGAACAGTTCACACTGATTTATGATCTTGATTTGCTATTAATCTTTAACAATTTCATTATTAGATGCAAAATCCTCCCAGAATGAGAAATTACATATGAGAATGTATGCTTTTGAGAGAATCCTGCACCTTAGTTAAGGGAGAGCTCAACTGGCCCAGGTTCTACGACTCGGCTGTTTCTGGCTGCCGATATGATGATCTGAGTTCTAACTTCCTCCCTGAGAGCACCGTGCAAGTTCCTCTATCCTAGATGTGTCATTTTTGAGAGACCAGCCATCAAAGCTGCATGAGCAGGATATGAGAGATTGTGCAAAAATGTCTGAAGACGAAGAAAAAAAAAAGAAGAAAAAAAAAAGAAAAAACTAATGTAAACTGAATGACAGAAGAATTAGTCCACATATCCTCCACTGATCAGCATAATTCAGCTCACACAATCCTGTGATATGGTAAACCGTGTGGCACTGTGGGTAGTGGGTGACTCCTGCTACCCACAGTGTTATTGAGAAAACGTCTCATCTCTTAGCAACACACACGAACTGTCCTGATTCTCCACACGTCGCTTAGGACCCAGCAAAGCTTTAAGAAAATTATTCACCAGACAGTTAATTATAATGTCTTATCTGTTTTTCAATAACTTTCAATGACTTAAACACTGATAGCATACAATATTGCTTGCAAAATTTTTCAACTAGCATGTAAAGCTTTGAAATCGGACATGCGAAATGCACCATAAGAGGCCATTCACAAAGAATCTGTTTTTGCATTCCACTGCGCTACATTTCTATTGGTTTCAATGTAAATATGCTATATGCATGTGTTCGTTGCACTTGTGTCTTATGCAGCGTCACGGCATTCTAAAAACACTGTGCTCAAGTTAAAAGTAGTTCAACTTAAAAAAAAATAAAAATAAAAAAAAAATTTATTTGCGCGTTTCAGTCCGTTATTCAACGCAAAAACGCGTTCTGTGTGAAAGGCCCCAAAAGGCCCCGATACACTTCAAGCAAAATTGAAGAACGTTGAACTTGTGTGATGTAATTTTGAACAAAATCAGGCCAAAACAAAGTTTGTTTGGGGAGTTGAAACAGCTTGTCAAAGCGAACTTTCCGGAAAAGTATGCTCCAGCTAGTGAACCCCTTCGAACTATCAATGGTCCGTGGCGATTACGTAATAGGTAGGTGTGGCTCTGAGGCTCCGCCTTCTTTGACGTGGAAATCTTCTCCAGTTCATTTCTTCTGTTCAGTCTGTCGAAACACTGGAAAGTTGTAATTCTAATTCAAAGTGACACTGACACTGTTTTTTCATGTTTAATACTGTAAAGCATCTAACAATCTATTGTATAAAGTGCTATATAAATAAACATGACTTGAAGTGATGAACTGCTGAGTGATGCAAACATATCCACATCGCTATTATCAGATGCTTTCTTAACTGTCGTTTTCTCACCGCTGTCATTTTTGTAGGTCTGCCCTTGACTAACGATTTTTGTAGTCGACTAGTAGTAGTTCATTTAAGTGATTAGTCGACTAATTCCACAATGTCATTTCAGAACTAGTAACGGAGGCTTGAACATTGAAAGCAGAATAATACCGCTAAAACAGTTATTAATGTACTTGAGAGAGAGAGAGAAAGAGCGTATATGTGAATTAGCCTACCTGAGTGTCTGTGCCTCTCTCATGGCAGCACTGTCTCTGCTAATAGCGAAATGAAACTATAAGTTTATCTACCTCAAGAATCACACAGTTATTACCTCGCTGGGGAGCCATTTTAATGATCGATTCGTCAGAGCAGCGCTGACAAAACGTTTCTGTGCGAGTGTGTGTCCGTACTAACGTTATACAGTACGTGTGTACGTTTGAAAGAGCGAGAGAACACGCTTTCAGGACACAATAAAATGCATTTTATGGCAAAAAACATGACACTAATTTGTCGTTTTCATCCTATAGTTCAATATATTTATTTGCTTGGTCAGTGTCATTGTGGGTTTTGTTTCTTATGCTGTTATAGGCTGTAAGGACCTTATGAAATAACTGAAATCATATGGAAGTGATATGGAACTGTAATGCGGTCAAGACCTACTTTAGTCGTGCGTTTCCCTGAAAATAATTGCACACCTTAGAACGTTGATCAACCAATCAGATTCAAGCATTTAACAGCCCTGTAGTATAAATATATAATACATAGCCTAATCAGCGCTAAAACACACACATAAAAACTTGCCACCAACAAAAGTAATAATGAGATTGTCTAAAGAATTGATAATGTTTTTGGCTGCAGAGATTAAGTCGACCATGCTGACTCATCTCCGCAGTAGTGGATGCGCCTGCACATTTCATATGGATTACATAATCTGAGAATATTTGTTTTCCACTTCAATTGGTTGACAATCACTTGACATTTTAAGCTTTCTATAGATGTATTTCTCATGTCTGTGAGGCAAGTATACACCCAGTTTTGGTTTATTTTTTGACGCACTCAAGTTCACAGAGACAGATGGCAGAAAGCACATAATGTTTGTTTTCTTTATTCATTTTATAAAAGGGATGTTCTTGTTATTGTGAGTTTACACAAATAAAAGTAGACCATTTACAATTGAATTATGTATTACTCTTATCTGAATTATCAAAAATGACGGCATATTTTAAAGGGTTAGTTCACCAAAAAATTCTGTCATTTATTACTCCCCTCATGCCGTTCCACACCCGTAAAACCTTTGTTAATCTTCGGAAAACAAATTAAGATATTTTTGGTTTTTGGCTCAGTGAGGCCTCTATAGGGAGCAATGACATTTCCTCTCTCAAGATCCATTAATGTACTAAAAACATATTTAAATCAGTTCATGTGAGTACAGTGGTTCAATATTAATATTATAAAGCAACGAGAATATTTTTGGTACACCAAAAAAATAAAAAATAAATAACGACTCATATGGTGATGTCTGATTTCAAAACACTGCTTCAGGAAGCTTTGGAGCGTTATGAATCAGCGTTATGAATCATGATTCGGATCACGTGTCAAACCGCCAAACTGCTGAAATCATGTTTTGGCGCTCAGCTGATTCGGCACGCTGATTCATAACGTTCCGAAGCTTCCTGAAGCAGTGTTTTGAAATCAGAGATAACCATATAAGTCGTTATTTTGTTTTTTTTGGCGCACCAAAAATATTCTCGCCGCTTTATAATATTAATATTGAACCACTGAACTCACATGAACTGATTTAAATATGTTTTTAGTACATTTATGGATCTTGAGAGAGGAAATGTCATTGCTCCCTATGCAGGCCTCACAGAGCCATTGGATTTCAACAAAAATATCTTAATTTGTGTTTGGAAGATTAACAAAGGTCTTACGGGTGTGGAATGGCATGAGGGAGTAATAAATGACAGAATTTTCATTTTTGGGTGAACTAACCCTTTAAGTTGTTTTCACTGTTATCAGGGGAAAAAAATGCAAGTGATCGTGCCGGCCATATCTTGCAGTAAGTGTGCTAATATTTCAGCTTCCGCAGAAATACTTGGATATGCTAATAATAGTGCACATTTATCTAGGTTAACGTTAGAGCGAGCAGCCATGTAAAGTTTCTACTAGTACTTACGTTTCAAATGATAAAGCCATATTTGAGGTCGATGGATGGCACACATACAGCAATTTCCACTGTGTGACTTTGCCCTTTTTTTCTGTGACTAACCGACTCAAATTTTTTGGTCGACAAAGCCTCTTCTAGTTGACTAACGATTAGTTGAATATTAGGGGCAGCCCTACATTTTTGTTTTGTTTATTTTGCTATTAAGAGAAAAGTGCGCAATGCATATTAACATATTCATAATCGTTACTCTGAGTAGTATGGGTAAGCGAAGAACAAAAAAAAGAACTTCGCCTTGAGTATATCGGGGCCTTAACACTTGAATATACTGTATACTGAGATTTCAAACAATCGGTTTGTTTTGGATGGACGAGCATATACTTACCATTTTTATGTTTCATGGATTTGGATCTTCTTGGTGAATTTGGATTCTGTACAGAAAGAAAAGAGACATCAAACATTAGCCTGCAGCCAGAATATGCAAATGAAACCAATGAAAAGACATTGTAAAATCAAATTCAGGCACAGTAAGCTACAGTCCAGCACTGATTAGAGAGCTAATGTCTGTATGAACAGCTTGTAGCCAAAACATTATTGTTGATGGGAATTGTGGATAAGAATTCTACACCCTTTAATAAACTAATGCTACAGCTAACTCTATAGCACCAGATTCTGTGGCTACAAATGCAGAGAGGCCATCTAAGAGCAGAAAAAACATCTGTAACAGTAAAACAAACTTACCAAGAGTACAGGTTGTTTCAAAGAATGTAAAAATACCTTATCTGACTTTCTCTTCTTGGCTGAAAAGCAAAATATTGTAATATAATATTAAAATGCAAAAACATTCATAAATAGTTGCAGTCACTATTTATACAATGAAGTTCCTTGAGTGGTTTAGCAATAATTTAGAATATTCCAAAGAAAGGTGATTTATAACGGTCTCACCTTTCTTTTCTGCCCCATAAGACCAGTCATTGTCGTTGACATCATCATTGTCTTCTTGATCGCTCTCTGATTTGTTTGTGTTGTTGCCGCTTGCAATTCTAAATATACATTTATACACACAGACACACATTGCCATCACATGTTACAAAAGTGCAGCACAACAAGCACAACCCTTTATGAACATTTGAAGGTAATGTTTAGTCATAATACCTGCGGTTGGCAATGCGACTGCTGTTGCGGCCCATGCCGAGGCATTTCTCCAGGTGAGGAGCAAAGCGTGAGGCGGCGATGCTCCGGCTGCAGTTGGGACACACACACTCTTTGTTTTTCCACTGGTTGTACACTTGCCCGAAAATGTCTACTCCAGGCTGGTCCACAATTTCTTTAAGAGACACAGTCAAAACGTATTTCAGGTGGATGTTTGGTTAAAGATAGCTTAAATTTGGGTCTGCTCCTCCAAATACCACATCTATCAAGACAGTTCACTCACATTACAATGAATGTGAGAAAATCTGCGTTCTAGCCATGTCGTAATTACCATAACGATTCTGCACTGTAAAAAGCCTTCACGTGATTATAGAACTTGTATTTACAACATGTATACTCGTAATTTTCTGTGAGCAACGACTTGTACCTGCTGTAGCACCTGACCACTGCAGATCTAAGGTGTGTTCGACTTGAAGCGGCGCTGTGCAGATCGATTGGTGCATGACATCAAAGTACCGCAAGAGCGATTGAAAAGCATACAGAGCTTTATTTATGGTAATTACGACATGGTGTGAATGCAACAAAAGTGCAAATAGGCAGAACAAGTCCCACCTTCGAAATACAAGTTGGTATTTATGATTTGGTAAAGTCTGCAGCAGCCATTAGAAGGCTGCCATATTTATGTTTAAAGTCAGCATGAAATAGTCTTTTCTTCTCTATTGTGACATATTGATGTGAAATTACTTCTTGAACAAGGATAAAATGTAGGGTGAGACTTTGTCCATCTGAACTTGATTGGATTGTTGGATAATTGTGGTTTGTTAATGGGTGGGGTATTTTGATTAAAGATTATTGTAAAAATAATCATGTGCACAAATAAATCATTTATAATAAATACTGCAATATTCCAAAAAATAAGAATTGCCAATTTTGCCTTCATGGTGACTTTAAAATGTTTATGGTATAGCTCATATCAAATTTTGTTGCTGATTTGAAATACATGTTATTTAAGTTTGAGAAAGCAGCTGAGAATTCGGTATTTCACTATTTAATAAAATAGAAGTTAAAGCCCGTTCCCACCAAGAACTATACCTATAAAGTAGGGCTGGGAATGTAATTAGATTAATTACGGAAAAAATAACACGTTAATTTAACGTATTTAATGCACAAGTTCTTTAAAGCAGGATGGATTCTGATTGGCTGTCAGTGTTTTTGTCATTCGAAAAACACAAAAAAAGTGAGAAAGTGATTCCGACGATATCGTTTCTCTGTGCCCTTATCTTTATAGTTGTGTTGTGAACTCTGCTATTCTTTTATATATTTAGAACGATTTTTAGAACTATATCTTCATCGTTATAGTCCTTGGTGTGAACGGGCCTTTAGTCTTGAAAAAGCATCGGATACATTGCAAATGGTGACTGGGTGTGTTCACACTTGTCATGTTTGGTTCGATTGCTCGGTTAGTGTGGTTCATTTGAACATATGTGAACGCTGCCATCTGAACCCTTGTGCGCACCAAACAAGCGGACCGAGACCTCTGAAAAGATGGGTCTTTGTCCGCTTCCAAACGAACTCTGGTGCGGTTCGAATGATATATGAATACAACACGGAAAAACTGTAAGACGAGACCCTAAAAAGGACAAGCCACGCAATATCACGTTCATATCGCAGATGAATCGCCTTCGATAATGAACGCGATATTGTGTAGCTTGTCAGTGAACTACGGCTCTGTCTATTAAATGCCGCTCCATTTGAAAGCAGGTGATGGCGATTTAGCGGTAATCAGGGAACCGGCTTTACTGACGAAATGCGCGTGACAATCGCATGCGATATATCGGTCAGCCCTAGTCTCCACACAGCAGATTGTTTGTGTGTGTGACGGATGGATTCCCGCCGCTGTTTTGACTACTTTACATATTTTAAGGCAGGAACACACCAAGCCGATGGTCGGCCGTCGGGCAGTTTTTGTTCGTCGGCCGACTAAGTTTTCTCAGTGTGTTCCGCACCATCAGCTAAAGTTGATCCTCGTTGGCTTTTTTTTGGCCGATTCAAAATGTTGAATCGGCGTCAGAGCTCATCGGGCCATCTGATCATTCTGATTGGCTGTTCAGCTACAGCCACCTGCTGGTTCGGAAAGGCATTTCATCTCACGCAGGTTCAGAACTGACATGCTACTTGGCCGTTGGCTGTTTAACGTCGGTTTGATGTGTCAGGGAAACTTTGGACACAGACACTGGTGACATGAGCCAACCCCACAGTCTGCTTTCTTCTCAACTAGTTCATCGCCGTCGGCTTGGTGTGTTCTGGCCTTAATAAGCTCTTCACGAGTTCCCAGCTGGCTAGAATACCATCACATGCAGGCTACACACACACACAATGAGCGCATTTATCTCAGCACACAGCATTGTTTTGGATGTTCTGTAAGTTCCGTCTCAAAATAGGCAATACGTCAAAATCATGCCAATCACGTTGTGAATGTATCCCTATGCCTTAAGGTTCGGTATCTTTTGGTTCAGTGATAAAATTGCCAATCTGAACGCTAATCGGACCAGGACTACATTTTTTTTTTTCCCTTTGGTCCGGACCAATTGAACCAAACGAGCCTAACTACAGGTGTGAATGCACCCTTAGTGAACTGATTTCTCTTAAAAGGGACTTTAGTTGTAAGAATTTAGCCGTTTTGGATTATAGTACTTCTACGGCTTTTTGGAGCTTGAGCGAGCCTTAACATTTGGTTCGATTGCTCGCTCGGTCAGAATCAGAGTTTTGATCCCCCCTCGCCCTGCTGGATTGTTTCACTGTATTTTTGATTGTGTAGTATGTATGCATCAAAGTGGCAATTGTTTGCCCCTGTTGCTAGGTAAGAACCACACAGGAGAAGGCGGTAAAATGTATAACATTCCTCGCCTCACTTCAAACCTTTGGTTTTGTCAACACTACAGCGTCTATCTGCCGCAAATGTACTGCAAATGTTCTAAAGAACATGGGAGTCTGTTTCTGCTGAAGGAGAGAAGAAATGAGATACACATTCTCTTTGCTTGCAGTATGTCAATCCTGCTTGTCAGAAAAGTGATTGAGATAACACACAAATATAAAGTTTTACCGATTCATACTTCTTCAAAAGTGGTTCAATTCCACAATTTAGTATGATTGCGTTCATATCAGCAGCGAACTGAACCGAAGTTCACATGAACCGTACGTACCCCAGATCTCCTTTTTAAAGCGAACTTTCCACCTGGTATTAAGATGTGTTTTAGTGGATCAGACGTTTTGAGCTTGTCCACTTTCGACCACTTCCAAAGGTAGTCGAGAATGCATTCGACCGAATTGCTGTTGTAGTAGAAACGCATGAGTGGTTAAAAGTGTTCGAACAGCCACTAAAGACCACCTACTCTCCCCCTACTGACCTAATGAGTAAACTTTATGGAAAGCATGCTAGATGGGATTTAAACTTTGTTGGCTGAAGACCCAAGTTTGGTTTGAAGACGAAAAACGTACCAAGCACAATGTACCAAGCGCTCTGTATGTTTTTCCATCGTCTCCAGGCACCAATTTTCTTTTTTTGGGTGAACAATTCCTTTACGGCACCAGGTTGTGTCACATTTATCATTGTTCACAAATTTTCATGGTCAAAATCTAGTGCTCAATTAGAATCTACGTGTTCATGAATTTCATGTGAAGGTGAAAGGTTTTCCCACGCAGATTTTATAGAAAGTTCAAGTTGGTCACTCAAATTCATACTGTTGACCAACAAAAAGCTGCCTGGTTTGAAAGTAACTCGTGTGAGCTGTGCTTCATACATTGCTACAATAGCCCATTTTGCCAGAGAAAATTTTGCAAAAATTTCACTAATGTGAAGTTTAAAATCTGCTTTAAAATCATTATCAAAATGAACATCAATCATGCTTATATGTGTAGCTATGTTTTTACATAGTAATTGCAGTTTATAAGGTAAAATATGAATTTTTTGCTCGTGGAGGCATTTATTAACCCACTGGAGTCATATGGATTACTTTTATGATGGATGGATGCGCTTTTTGGAGCTTAAAAAAAAAAAAAGATGATATTTAATGCGATTACAAACCTGGGAAGAGCCAGGATATTAATTAATATAACTCTGATTGTGTTCAGCTGAAAGAAGAAAGTCATATACACCTAGGATGGCTTGACGGTGAGTAAATTATGGGATAATTTTTTGGTGAATTATTCCTTTAACATAGATGTGTGTTTAGGATCATTGTCATGTTGGAAATGTGCACGACGAACAAGGGCATGGAGTGATGGTAGCATCTTCTCTTTCAGTATAGAGCAGTACATCTGTGAATTCATGATGCCATCCCTCGACACCAGCAGCGCTCATGCAGCTCCACATAAGGACACTGCCGCCACCATGTTTCACTGTAGGCACCATACATTTTTCTTTGTATTCCTCACCTTTGTGACACCATACAGTTTTGAAGTCATCAGTTCCAAAAACATTTATCTTGGTCTCATCACTCCAGAGTATAGAGTCCCAGGAGTCTTCATCTTTGTCAGCATGGGCCCTGGCAAACTCTAGGCTGGCTTTTTTTGTGCCTGGGCTTTAGGGATGTGGACAGCACCCATGCATGCCATTCCTCTGCAGTGTACGCCGTATTGTGTCACGAGAAATAGTCACCCCAGTTTGGCTTTCTACTTCTTTAGATAACTGCAGTGAACTTGAATGCCGATTTTCTTCAACCCTTCTCATCAGAAGACGCTCATATTGAGGTGTTAACTTCCATGGACGACCTGGATGTCTCTGTGAGACGGTTGCAGTTAAATTTTTGTACCACTTTTGCTACAGTATTCTGACTGAAAAGTAAAGCTTTGCTGCTCTTCTTGTAGCTTCACTTTTCTGGTGTAAAGAAATTATGTTCTTTCTTAGGTCTTGTGACAAATTTTCCTCCATGTGGTGCCATTGCTGACAGCATGAAACGGGAAGGGGTTTTAACGCCCTTTTATAGTCAGCTGTCTGCTGGACACCTGTGTAATGAATAATCACTCACCTGTGGTTGAATTCTTATTAAATTAGACATTTGTAGTCTAAAATTTCATTTTTGCATCACGCTAATTTGAGTAAAAGTGAAAAATGTGTCTAAGTTATATTATTAACCTTACTTTCATGTTAGAAGTTAAACAGATGTTATATTAAACTTAGTCTTGTCAACATTTTGGAAATTGTTTTTGTGTTCATTGAGATACTGTTTAAAATGTTACTTTTCAAAGGGGGTGTACTCATTTACGCTGAGCACTGTATGTGCTAAATTTGAATATTGCATAAAACAATTTGTGAAATAAAGCAGTTTCCATCCATGTGTTTAAGAGAACAATCATTTGATTGCCATAATTAAGAAACGTCTTACCAAAGTCTTTCATACTCTCCTGGTCTGTGTCATCCAGGAAAAAGTATCCCTGTTTGACAGCCCTGTGAACTTCAAAACAAAGACCCAAACAGGCATCTTCCACCAGGTCAGACAGGATCTCTTGAGCAAAGCCCTGAGGGTGAAGATGCAACACATGCAAGCGTTAATGCGCTTGAATCGCACTGTAACCTTCAGAAGCGTGAACATCATATTCACATCGCGCTCACTGGACACAGCTGTGAAAACCAATGAAATGAGTGTAAAACGTATACCATGAGAGACGAGCTTCATAACACACCCGCATAAGGGTTTGTTTATTCAACACTGATCCAATTATAAAGAATATGATATTTGAAAAACAAAGGCTCACCTCCATCTTACTGTTGTCCATACTGGACAGAGACACGTCCTCCATTTTCATTTGCAAAAGCTCCAGGAGAAAGCACTGCTGTCTACATGCTGTAGTGCAGCAGTCATGGGCTGAGGAGAGGCTGAAACAACAACAACCCAAACAAAGGAAGACAAACACAGACACAGGCAGGGAATGAGACAGCAATATATGATCCCGGCTGTATTTATAAAGGCAGACAAAAAAGTCATCAACGTGTATTTCAGGATTTACTGATAATATTATGAACAAACGAATACATAAATGATACACACCGCTGTAAAAAACTGCAAGAAGAGTGAGTGATACTCCATGCATTGCCTCGAATTAGAGCCGTTTACACTGCATACAGCAAACACTCGAATATCATATCGCAACGATTAAGGCCGTTTCATATTAACAAGGTTAACAGATAACATATAATGTTGTTAATCGATGATTGATCACGATAACACGTACATCCCGTCTCGCCTTCACTAAAATAACAGGGTACGTTCAGAAGCGTGGACACAGATAAACTAAAATGCTGTAAGATAATAAATGAGGTATGTTATTATAAAATATAATTGATGCCAAAATGACATTATTATAAAGACTTTTACAGGATAAGATTTGCGTCCACGGGCTTGGATAGCCGCCCTCGAATTTTGAGTTTTAAGAGGTTATACTTTATACTGCCTGCTAAAATCCCAACACAGACTGTGGCGTGATTTATATTGTATTATATGGACATTACTGTCACTCACCAGCTCTGGAATGGAGGCTGTTACTGTTGTCGGTCTGTTCACTGCACTGACTGAAGCTGCTCATCTGATCAAATCAATAATGAAATCTGATAGGAATCTACTAGTTCTTTGTCCCATTAAAGGTTTGCGCATGAAAGGGAACACGTACAAAAGGTCCAAATAGACATTTCCCTTAAAGTATTTCCTCACAGACAAAACAAAGTTCCACATTCAGCGTTCTATCTCTTATCCCCGTCTGCAGACTTCCATTTCCCTTCACCCAGACCTGACCAATCAATCCTCGTTCATCTTGTTCTGAAACGCCTCACTGCTGAATCGTCTAGCCAGGTCTAAGAGAAGGAAAATGGGATTCTTATCTTGTCGTATCTGCTACATACTACTATAAGATAAATGTTAGATATTTATAAATTCTTATACAAAAATATAACAAAATTTAAAAAAAATTAACTAAAATGAAAATATAAAATTCAAAATAATATTAATAAAAACTATAATAGTATCTCACGGATACTAAAAATAACACTGATTCATTATGTTTTGCTTTGTTATTTGAAATCTTACCTGCTAGTGATTTATCTTTAAGTAAGCTGAGAGCCATATTAAAGCGTACTGTGCGTCTGCAACCATATTAATTCACATGTATGAATATCTATATCTGCTAGTATTTAGCATTTTACAGAATTTAGTATGTTAGATAATTCTGCACATGGTAAATAAAAAGTATTGGTTAAAATATTATTGGTCACCAGAGAAACTCTACCAAAATGCCTATGGTTAGAATTGCCTATGGTTTCCCATGTTACAACATTCTGTTGATGGTGACTATAGCAAATAGCAAAACAACAAACTATTAGGCTACTAGGCGTACATTATTTCGCATTAGCAGAATTTATTATATATATATAATAATATATAAGTGCTGGTCATATAATTAGAATATCGTGAAAAAGTACATTTTTTTATTGTAAATTATTTTTAAAAATGAAACTTTCATATATTCTAGATTCCCTACATGTAAAGTAAAACATTTCAAAAGTTTTTTTTTTTTTTTTTTTTTTTAAATCTTGATGATTAGAGCGTTCAGCTCATGAAAGTCCAAAATCCAGTATCTCAAAATATTAGAATATTTCCTAAGATCAATCAAAAAATGGATTTTCAAAACAGAAAAGTTCAAGTTCTTTAAAGTATGTTCATTTGTACACTCAATACTTGGTTGGCAGCGCACATTACAGCAAATGACTTGCTCCTAGCACAAATTACAGCATCAGTGAAGTGTGGCATTGATCAGCCTGTGGCACTGCTGAGGCACTACTGAGCCTTCAGATCATCTGTATATTGTTGGATCGACTGTTTCTCATCTTTCTCTTGAAAATATCCCATAGATTCAGGGGTCATGCATGTTGGCTGGCCAATAAAACACAGTAATATCATGGTCAGCAAACCACTTGGAAGTAGTTTTTGCACTGTGGGCAGGTGCTAAAGTCCTGCTGGAAAAGGAAATCAGCATCTCCATGAAGCTTGTCAGCAGATGGAAGCATAAAGTGCTCCAAAATCTCCTGGAAGATGGCTGCATTGATTTTGCACTTGATAAAACACAATGGACCAACACCAGCAGACGTCACGGGCCCCCAAATCATTACTAACTTCAGAAACTTCCTAACTTCAGAGTCCTTCAGACTCTGGACCATGATTTCAACATGAAATGCAAAATTTACTTTTATCTGAAAAGAGGACTTTCGACCACTGTTCACTGTCCAGTTCTTTTTCTCCTTAGCCCAGGTAAGATGCTTCTGACGTTGTTTCTGTTTCAGAAGTCGCTTGGTAGTCCTTTCCCTGAAGATGTCTGAGTGTGGTGACTCTTGATGCGCTGACTCCGGCTTCATTTGACTAATTGTGAAGTTCTCCCAAGTGTCTGAATCGGCTTTACTTGACAGTATTTTTAAGCTTTGTGGTCATCCCTGTTGCTTGTGCACCTTTGCCTACCCAATTTCTTCCTTCTAGTCAAGTTTGCATTTAATATGCTTTGATACATCACACTGTAAACAGCCACCACATTCAGTACTGACCATCTGTAACTTACTCTCTTTGTGGAGGGTGTCAATGATTGTCTCCTGGACCATTGCCAAGTCAGCAGTCTTCCGCATTAGTGTGGTTTCAAAGAACAAGAGATACCCAGAATTTATACTGTAGGGATGGTCATTTAATGAAACTCAAATGTAAATATTCCAATATTTTGAGATACTGGATTTTGGACTTTCATTAGCTGTACGCTCTAATCAAAAAATAAAAAAAATATATATAAATAAATAACTTTTGAAAAGTTTTACTTTACATGTAGGGAATCTAGTATAAATGAAAGTTTTATTTTTAAAAATAATTTACAATAATAAAATGAACTTTTTCATGATATTCTAATTATATGACCAGCACCTCTCTCTCTCTCTCTCTCTCTCTCTCTCTCTCTCTCTCTCTCTCTCTCTCTCTCTCTCTCTCTCTCTCTCTATATATATATATATATATATATATATATATATATAGTGCTGCAGTGCATGCTATTTTTTATTTAGTACTGTCCAGAGTAAGATATTTTACATAACAAAATGTTTACATTTTAATCTTCAGATTTCCAGCATTTTGCATATTTGAACCCTTTCCAGCAGTAACTGTATGACTTTGAGATTCATCTTTTCACACTGAGGAAAACTGAGGGACTCAAACACAACTATTAAAAAAGGTTCAAACATTCACTGATGCTCCAGAAGGAAACACGGTGCATTAAGAGTCAGGAGTGAAAACCTTTTGGACAGGATAAGATGTCCAAATTTTCTTATTTTGTTTAAATATCTTTCTTTTTTTTTCATTTAGTACTGCCCTTTGGATGCAACAGAAGACACTTAAATGTTTGCCAGAAGACAAATTAAGTACAATATTCCTTGATCTTCAAATTCAAAAAGTTAATACTTCATGCATTGTGTTTCCTTCTGGAGCATCAGTGAATGTTTGAACCTTTTCTCAAAATCTCAAAATCATACGGTTACTGCTGGAAATGGTTCAAATATGCAAAAGATGCTTGAAAACTGAAGAATTTTTTAGACTGGAGGATTTTTTTGAAGAATATTGGGCAGTTTAACTGTTCAGGACAAACAAGCGACTCATGAACAACCATCACAAAACAAAAACGACACACAGTATTAAGAATCAAGGGGTTCATAAACTCTTGAATTCAGCTATTTTTATTTTTATGTAAACATCTTTAAAGTAAAATATCTTATTCAGGACAATACAAAATAAAAAATGACATGCATTTTGTATGATCTCTCTTATTTTGTTAAAATTATTCACATTTTCACAGATTCTGCAAGTGGTTCACAATCCTTTAAGCAGCACTGTATATGAAGAGGTACTTGAAGAGTGCTTGAATTATTGAAAGACAATATATATATGAAATTAGTGTTTAATTTTAATTTTATTGATAAACAATCTTTTTCACACAAAATTAACGCTGCTATATGCTGTCTGATATAGATATAGTTCCATTTCACATGGCTTTGAGAGTGATATTGCTCATATATAAATATCTGAGTAAATGATACAGCTTTCATTCTTCAGGTCAATCATATGTTTATGGGAGAAAAAAAAAGCAGTTTGAATAAGGAAAGCAGTATCTTTGTCATAGTATCCTTTCAATGCTTAAAGTTAACACAGTCATTGCATGTGCTGCATTATTTGTATCATTCTGTTTTGTTTATTTTTATTTATCTATTTACCTTTTTTTATTATTTTAAAAGATAATAAAGATATTGTTTGATAAGTGAGATCTCTGATTGTAGTCCTTGAAAACCAAAAAAGCAGTATTTTTGTCGAATCAGCGGTTCAGAGCGCCAAAGTCACGTGGTTTCAGTAGTTTGGTTGTTTGACACGCGATCCAAATCATGATTCGACACGCTGATTCATTATGCTCTGAAGCTTCCTGAAGCAGTGTTTTGAAATCGGCCATCACTAAATAAGTCGTTTTTTTTTTTTTTTTTTGCCGCACCAAAAATATTCTCGTCACTTTATATTAATATTGAACCACTGTACTCACATGAACTGATTTAAATATGTTTTTTAGTACCTTTATGGATCTTGATAGAGGAAATGTCATTGCTGGCTATGAAGGCCTCACGGAGCCATCGGATTTCAACTAAAATATCTTAATTTGTGTTCCGAAGATTAACAAAGGTCTTACGGGAGTGGAACTGCATGAGGGTAAGAAATAAATGACAGAATTGTCATTTTTGGGTGAACTAACCCTTTAATTTTAACATAAAATCTTGATGTTGCCAAATAACATGAACATTTTTGACATAAAGTACATATAAAGGTCAATTACTGTTGGGGACATGAGCTGGAGGAGACTGAACCTGCTGATCTTCAGCTGAGAGGACATCAGGACCACTGCTGCGAGGTTCCTGAAGACCATGTTTCTCTACAGAACAGCTCATGTGCTGTAGAGCATCCTGATCTAAAGGGCACATTCACCAAAAGCTGGTTTCAGTCAAATATTATTGTTTATGGCATACTTATAGTGATTCTTCAGTGCTTCTGTGTTTGGAAAATGTTAGATGTAAATGATAAAATTATCCTAAGGGACATTAACGTTCCCCTATAATTAATTAAAAAGAATATTTCTTAGCTGAATATGAAGACGAGACGTTTTAATGTACAGAGCTCCAGTAAACAAAAACCACACTGGCATTCACATCACATGAGATTCACCTTCAGTACTTCTCTGCCATGCCGGCGCAGTACCCTGGTCCTCCACTTTTACTTTCTGACCTGAGCAGGCTCTCAGGTTAGAGTCATATTTTGACTTCAGTGAAAGTTACATTAATAGCCTATGCCACGAGATGGCGGCAAAGACTGTCTTTATGAATGAGTCAGTCAGTCGCAAAGACTTTTGTATTGAAACAAAGATGTTGTTTTTACATTAAACAGGTTAAATTAGTGATTATGAATTAAGATTAACCTGAAGATTATCAGCTAGATGCAGGTAATACACTCACTCAGGCGATCTCTCTCTCATAATACTCTACATATTACAATGAGTTTCAATGAAGTGACTCAAAGTTACGCGTTCTAAAGTGTAACCGAGGCTTGGGTTCAACTGTTAAAGGGTTAGTTCACCCAAAAATGAAAATTATGTCATTAATTACTCACCCTCAGGTTGTACTGCTCAAGTGTGCTGCTTATACTGAGCCAGCATTCGGACGTAAAAACAGAAGCCTTCACTGTACTTACTGGCAACTGCGTAAGGATAATAACAGGGAAGAGATTGTTGAATAAAGTCGTTATTTTTATTCATTTATTTTGTGCACAAAAAGTATTCTCATTGCTTCATAAAATTAAGATTTAACCGCTGCAGTCACATCAATGATGTCTTTAGTTCCTTTCTGGACCTTCAAAGTGGTGATTATGCCATCTATAAACGAGTCATATTCCTCTCGGATTTCATCAAACATATCTTAATTTGTGTTCCGATCATGAACGAAGGTCTTACAGGTGTGGAACGACATGAGGGTGAGTAATTAATGACAGAATTTTCATTTTTGGGTGAACTATCCTTTTAACTGTAAACTTAAAACTTAAACTCAAACTGTAAGATTTGAATCCACACTCATGCCGTCAAACTGTTGAATAAATGCAATATCACGAATCACAGCCGTGCTGATATGTGTTATATTGCTCATATATATATATATATATATATATATATATATATATATATATATATATATATATATATATATATATATATGCCAGTTTTATGTAGTGTCACATTGGCTGTTTTGTCTTTTCTTTACCTGTAACATGTAAAGGAAATAAGCTTATATGTTGTTTGATGTAGATCTATCTGACAGCACAAAATATAGGGGAGAGTGGGGTAAGATGAGCCAGTGGGTAAGTTGACCCACCTCCTGTATCTTGGCAACTATACCATTTTATTGTCATGTGACCATATATTTTAGAACCTCCCATC
This sequence comes from Chanodichthys erythropterus, assembly GCF_024489055.1. Classification (NCBI taxonomy): domain Eukaryota; kingdom Metazoa; phylum Chordata; class Actinopteri; order Cypriniformes; family Xenocyprididae; genus Chanodichthys; species Chanodichthys erythropterus. The sequence goes on from NC_090239.1 coordinate 30,447,779, forward strand.
ATTTCTGCCAGACTGTGAAAAGGAGAAGCACATGGGTGGAGTGGAAGTCGCTTATTTACTTTAAAAATTTTAACATTATGGATGTAAAGGCTGTTTCATTAAAGCAAATTTGTCCAGGTCTAAAAATATTTATGATGCATATTGGTGATTTAACAACGTATAAAACCATGCAAGTCATTTAGCCAAATATTATTCTGAATTGGTAAGCTAGCTGGCTTTTCCTAAAATGGCAGCTATGGGGCAAAGTGAGCCAAATGCTGTGGGGTAAATTGAGCCAGTGTTTTAACTTACCCCACCATAAGGCGATGAATTTAAGTTAAATCTGAAGTATAAACTAGTGTCATTTCAATGTAATATTACACTGTAATTACATGTAATATTACATATTACAAAATTACACTGGTTTAGTTTATCTTTATTTTCGAGTTTATTTGATAGGAATAGTGTACAAGTACACCAAATCCTTCTCTGATACGTACCAGAAGATGTTTAATCATATATATCTTAACACCTGTAGTCCCTAATGGCCTAACATGGTCGACATTGCAGAAAAACTACCATGTCAAGAAACTTTTGACCAAAATGTTTATTAGTTTCAGTGACATTAATTCTTATTTAGTTTTTATTTAATTTTACTCATCAAACTCTCTGTTTAGTTTGTTTATGGGAAAGTTAGATCTTTTATGTTCAACATATTGTTTCAGAAATGTAATTAAAGATACTGAAATTTCAACTTAATTTAGTTGGTTTTATGTTGTTAAATTGAGCTTTAAAAAAGGAAATATTTGTAAAAGGAAAATTAATTATTAAATTGGTTTTTAAAATAGGTACATCAGCTTAAAAATTTCACATGGGTTTGATTCAGATTCAGTTAGATGGTCAGTTTACACCCACCTGCTGACTCGGTTCAACTTACCCCTAACCTGGGGTAAATTGAGCCAGAGGAACACTTTTTTAAAGAAGCCATATTTTTAGAACCCTTTGTCATAGATGTATTCTGATCATTTAAAATTATAGGGACCATCCTGAAATTACTTTAAATACTTTCATTGTACTTCTGCCTTAATTTCCCTTATCTCGAGGACCACATAAGTAAAAAGTGGCTCATCTTACCCCACTCTCCCCTATGCATTTAAGAAATACACTGCAGGTCAAAAGTTTGGAATAATTAAGATTTTTGTTTATGAAAGATCATTACTAGTCCAGTAACATCTGGACTTGTAATAGCACATCTTTTTATGAGGGGCAAAGCAAATCTTCTCCTCCAACAAAAAAAAAGCATTTGTAAAAAAATACCTACATTAATCATTTCTTTAAAATGGTAACACTTTAAAATAAGCTTCATTAGTTAACATGAACTAATAATGAACTTATACAGCATTTATTCATCTTTGTTAATGTTAATTTCAACATTTACTAATACATTATTAAAATCTTGTTAACATTAATGCACTGTGAACTAACATGAACAAACAATGAACAACTGTATTTTCACGAACTAATGTTAACGAAGATTATTAAATACAGTAACAAATGTATTGCTCATGATTAGTTCATGTTAGTTAATACATTAACTAATGTTTAACTAATGAACCTCATTGTAAAGTGTTACCGTGCATTTTAAAGACCTTCATAATGCAGTACCTTACTCAAAATTAGTGCAAAAGATATAAAAGGCACATTTAAATTTTGCATGTCATGATGACATGTCATCTTGTAAGAACTGAAATGGACCATTATAATAACAATTTACAGACAGAAAAACCACATACACCAGTAAAATCATTTTAATTTATCATTTTTATCAAAGGTTGAGTTGGGAGTTGGGGGGTTGGAATTGGGCAACATTTTGTCAGAATTTTGTGCTGGCTGCACTCTAATTCTGTTGACATGAAAAGTCGATTGTGAAAAAATGAGTTTGGTCACAGGAAAAGTATCTATAATGGCATCTGAGATTCGGAATATACGTCCACTCCTGGCTCCTCTTCAAATGTTGCCTTGGAATCATCACCGTCAAGCTATTTTGAAGATACAAAGTACAAAGGAAATTAATTAAGATATGTTAAATGAATAGTTCACCTAAAACAAAAATGCTGTCATTATTTACTCATTTACATTATTTACTCTTCCAAATCAGTGGAACTGATAGTGGAATATAGCATGTAAGTCAAATGGACTATTTCTAGGGTGCTTTTTTTGGTGATCATTTGTTATTTTTTGGAGCTGTGGTTGCTATGAAGAGTTGTTGTATTAAAGGATTAGTTCACTTTGAAATTAAAATTTACTGATAATTTACTAACCCTCATGTCATCCAATATGTTTATGTACTGTTACTGTTTTTTTTTAACTTGAATATTATGAAAATGTAATGGTAAGTTCAATTCACTTTGTTTTCAACTTGCAATAATCCATTTTTTGTTGTCTCTGACTGTCATTGATTGTGCCACTTACATATTTCATCTCTTGCTCAGTGAAAAGTCGTCCAGTCATGAACATGCGCAGAGGGATGGTGAGTATCAGGATGAACGGTAGAGCCAGTGACACGGGGCTCGATTTCACCATCCACAGGACTGCCAGACACACAATCTGGATGGCAGTGAACACGTGCATCCTACTGGTGCTGACCTGCAGAGGGAGACAGAGACCAGGATCAATTGTTTTCATATGCAAAAGGCAACCAACCTCAAGAATGTAACATTTACAAGAAAGAGAATTTCGAAATGCAAAGTATTCCAACAGAGTAATGGTAGCACATACTCTTGTAGCATAAGGTTCATCAGGGTGATACTTTTTCGGAATAAGGAGGAGCAGCATTCGATCCCAAAGCTGAATCCCACTGAGGGATGTGATTCCCATGTAGAGGAAGATTCCAAACAGAGCCGTAATGGGAATCATTTTTAGAATGGGCTCCATGAGGATTGAAAGACCTAAACGGACAGACAGAGAAGATGCTAATGTACCTTTAGGAAGTATAGTACTGTAAGAACCAGAATTTTAGACGTATGTCAACATACCGACAAGCAAAGCCACTATTACTCCACTGACTCTCTGTTCCAGAACCTTCTCAATCTCAGGTTTTGGGCCCTTGCTCATGACAGTCAGGGCATTGGCATGAGATACGGATCGGACGGTTGCGGCACTCAACCAAGGAACGCCAAATATTGCACTCAGACCTCCCATGCTCACCAGGAGGAGAAGATCCATGTGGAAGCCAGAACCCTTGGCCATTTTTCTCTCTGGTTTACTCACAATTAGGCTTGAAAAACGAGAGACAAGTGAAAAGACCAGTTTATAAACTAAATTAGCATAGAAAGTCATTATTCAAAGAGTTTTTGTTCTATTTGTTCAAAGCATTGGTAGAATCTTTCATCTCCAATGTTGGGTCATCACACTGACCCAACCAGTCGCTTTCAGTTTCTGTCACACTATGTAATACTGCTCCATATAACTGTATATTTTACTTTATGTTGTAATGGCACAGAATTATGCATTAGTACGCAAATTGGGATTCTATAGATCCTTTTTCCACTAAAAGAACCTTTTGTGCAATCTTAAGATTCCATGGATGTAAATTATTCTTAATGGAACCATCAATGGCAAAAGAACCTTTATTTTTAAGCGCATGTGCAGCATTTTCACTGGAGTGAGGACAGAAAATTTATTGAAGCCTGATCCTGTCAGTTAATGGGGAAATTGATTGTACCAAATCATCTTCCTCCAGAAAACATCACTCACGTGGTGATCTGAGACTCGAGGAAGATGAGGATGAAGACCAACATAGCTGGAACAACGGAGGCGAACATCATCCACACAGGGAAGGGCTTGTGTTCACCCATAGGGTTGATTATCCAGCCCCGCATCTTAGGGTTGGACACCTGAAGACCCTTAGGCACTACCAGTTTCTGTGACACAAGTCAAAGGTCAGAGAGGTCAAGACAGTAACTTGACAAAATCCAGACAAGATTGGTTCTGGATTGGTGCCCTAAAAGTCTTTTCTGTCTATAAAGGCAGCCATTACCCATCAGAAACCTAAAAAAACAATGAATCTACTTATAATCTACAATGAAAATAAGATTTTTAATTAAATGGAATTCCATCATAATTCAATTATTTACACAAATACTAAATAACAGACATACCTGAGTGTATGTATCCTCAATATTGATATCGACAGCAACCATGAGGAAAATTGCAATGGGAACTCCAAAGTCACCAAGCAAACGTCGAATCTATGCATCAAACAGATCTTTACATTAATGGAACCTACTCAATGGAAAACCAGCTGTGCGTAGGTTACAGCTTAGCTTAGTTGTGATGTAAATGGCTTACACACTACTAAATAATTGCACCATTACATTTAGTTGAAACGTAACTCTATAAATAAACTAAACATTTACATAAGTCTCCAACCAGGAGTAAAAGCCCGTTCACAACATGGACGATAACTAGAATGATAACAATAAAGATACACTATAGTTTTAAAAACATTCTAATTTTAAAAGAATAAGAACTGGAATCGCTAAGAATCGCTAAGAACTAACAATCTATTTACCTTTCCTGGCAGGAATTTGCCATTCTTAAACATGCGTAGGTAGTATGCAATAGAGAAACAGCCAAACATGAGACACATGGACAGAAGAGCGGTGTTGGGATAAGGCTGGTGTTGAACGCTTCTCACGACAGATACATTTCCTGTAGCATTATCTAGGAGTCTCTGATAGTTGACAACTGAGTGCCAAGGGTCCTCGACCGTATTGTTTAAATGTTCGTAATTCAGGATAAGAGGGTGTTCTTTGAAAACCTAAAATAAAGGATGAAACAAAGAGAGAAAGGTATAGTATATTATTGTACAATATTATAGTATATTAATTCTTGAGTGAGCATCATCACAACTATGCTCTAGAAATTTAAAATACATAAATACAATTCTTGTCTTGTGCAGGCAGCCTATGGAGGGACAGAATGCTGTCAGATTTCATCAAAAAGATCTTCATTTGTATTCCGAAGATGAACGAAGGTCTTATGGGTTTGGAAAGACATGAGGGTGAATAATTAATGACAGAAGTTTCATTTTTGGGTGAATTAACCCTTTAAGTGGTTGTGTGACTGTGTTCTGGGTGCAACTTGCTAAGTGGTTATTACTTGTCCAAGATAAAAGACAAGACAAGTAATAACACTTCTCTCCTCAACAACCCATGCATTTTGAGGCTTGTAATTTGCCTTTGCAAGCACCATCAATTAATAATTCTGCATTAGAGCGATTAGTGTTGAAAAACCTTTGGAAGATATTAATTTTGAAAGTATGATCAAGTAAACTATTCTCTATAGGAGTAGGAGATACCAGTCATGATTAACCGGTAGAAATTTGTTAACAAGTAGAGATTTTGAACTATCATTTCTATCGCAGTTAGACTCACGTGACATTGCCATGCTGCATCGTCATGAAAGCTTATCGTTTGCGTGCATTTTTTCTGTTTATATGAAAAATTGGGTAGATTTAGCAATATAGTGGTTGTATGATGCACTGTATATAATGATGTTATGATGAACTATATGCCTTTCTCCACTGTTAAAGGGATAGTTCACCCAAAAATGAAAATTTGATGTTTATCTGCTTACCCCCAGTGCATCCAAGATGTAGGTGACTTTTTTTCTTCAGTCGAACTCAAATTATAATTTTTAACTGCAACCGCTGCCGTCTGTCAGTCAAATAATAGCAGTGGATGGGAACTTCAACTATAACAGTAAATAAAACTTGCTTAGACAAATCAAAATTAAAACCTGCGGCTCGTGATGACACATTATGTTCTAAGACACGAAACGATCAGTTTGTGCGAGAAACCGAACATTATTTATATAATTTTTACCTCTAATACACCACTATGTCCAACTTCGTTCAGCTTCCTGTTAGTGAGGTCAAAAAATGCGTTCTGGTGCTGGAAGTGATGTCTCGCCCATATACTTCAATGAGCGCGAGACATCACTTCCGTTGTCAGAGCGCGATCAGACCTCACTAACGGAGTTGGACATAGTGGTGTATTAGAGGTAAAAAATTATATAAATACTGTTCGGTTTCTCGCACAAACCGATCGTTTCGTGTCTTAAGATATCAATGTGCCGTCACGAGCCGCAGGGTTTAATTTGGATTTGTCTATGGAAGTTTTTTCGACTCTTATTGTTCAAGTTCCCATCTACTCTTATTATTTGACTGACAGATGGCAACTGTTGCAGTTAAAAATCATAATTTGCGTTCGACTGAAGAAAAAAAGTCATCTACATCTTGGATGCCCTGGGGGTAAGCAGATAAACATCAAATTTTCATTTTTGGGTGAACTATCCCTTTAAGGTGTTCAAAGCATTTCTAATGATACTGATTGTTAGAAGGCATCTGTCTGAATCGTGAACGGGAACATGGCTTGTGTAAAATTAGCAACACATTTTTAGCTGTTTGATAATAGTCAAGCAAAAGGCTAATCATATTAATTACCATTATGTGTCTGGCGTTGTAAAAAGCTATACAACTGTGCAGCGTTTACCTCAGTAAGTTCACAGAGTGGATCTTGAGCTCATGTGAGTGGAGGTGGGGCTAATTAGCATATTCATATATCTGAGTATAATAAATGAGGCAAGGGTGTAGAGTTACATTCAAGCTATTTTAAGGCTTGAAGACATTTTTTTTCACAGGAAAATTTTTTAAATGTGTCATTTTGGTGATCAAAGATGAGTTTTAAAGGTGCCCTAGATTGTTTTTTCAGGTGTCCCCTGAATGTGTCTGTGAAGTTTCAGCTCAAAATACCCCATATATTTTTTTAAATTAATTTTTTTAGCTTCCTATTTTGGGGCATCATTAACTATGCACTGATTTTTTCAGCACGGCCCCTTCAAGAGATGCGTTCCCTCTGCCCCACCAGCTCTCGACATACATCGCATAAACAAAGTTTACACAGCTAATATAACCCTCAATTGGATCTTTACAAGATGTCCGTCATGCATGCTGTATGCATGCTTCAAATTATGTGAGTAAAGTATTTATTTAGATGGTTACGTTTGATTCTGTGTGAGTTTGAGGCTGTGCTCTGTGGCTAACGGCTAATGCTACACTGTTGGAGAGATTTATAAAGAATGAAGTTGTTTAAATGGATTATACAGACTGCACGTGTTTAAAAATGAAAATCGCAACGACTCTCGTCTCCGTGAATACAGTAAGAAACAATGGTAACTTTAACCACATTTAACAGTATATTAGCAACATGCTAATGAAACATTTAGAAAGACAATTTACAAATATCACTAAAAGTATCATGATATCATGGATCATGTCAGTTATTATTGCTCCATCTGCCATTTTTCGCTGTTGTTCTTGCTTGCTTACCTTGTCTGTGCACAGATCCAGACATTAATACTGCCTTCCCTTGTCTAATGCGTCCAATGGGCTGGCATTATGCAAATATTGGGGTCATACATATTAATGATCCCGACTGTTACGTAACGGTGTTATGTTGAGATCCGAGTGTTTTCCGGAAGTCTTTTAAACAAATGAGATTTATATAAGAAGGAGGAAACAATGGAGTTTGTGACTCACTGTATGTCTTTTCCATGTACTGAACTCTTGTTATTCAACTATGCCAATATAAATAAAATTTTTCATTCGAGGGCACCTTTAAGGTATAAAATTATTGACTACAGGGGGACTTTAAACCGTTGAAGTTCAATAAGCAGCGAAAGCGAGCTCATTTCGGTATATGTGTGTGCTGTCTGAGAGATGGTTTCTGAGTGTAGTCTGAGAGACGCGCAACATGATGCAGCTGCTCATAGAGTGCGTGAGTACTGAACTGTGTTCTTTTTGTAGGTCAAATACACACACTTACATATGTCAAAATGCCTGTCTTTGCGAGTATCCGTGTAAACGTCATTTATGTCTTAAGTGAAAGTAAACAGTTGAGAAATAAGCCGCATGTGTATCAGTATATTAGATCAGTGCATTCGGTCTTAAAGTGCCAGCAGCCTAATATATCTGCTGCTGTCTATGTTTTTAATGTATATAAGATTTTGTTCATATTGCCCACCCCTATTTCGGTTGTCTTTTGCATATGATAACAGCTGAGCATGACCTTCTATCTCCGGTTAACTAAATTCCTAAAATTGAAATGAGCAAAAATGTTTGAATCCAAAAGATATATAGGAAATGGTTACATGAAGATGTAAAGAATTCAGCAAAACAATAAAATGGCAAATAAAGTGTGTACCCTGCCGAGTTTTGCAAAGGTCTCGTAGATGAAGATGAGGGAGATGAGGATGGAAAAGATCTCTTGAGTGAAACGGGAAATGAATCGGACCAGGAAGCTTCCTTCCAGTGCAACAATCACCACCACGATAACCACCAGCCATGCACCAACCCACACTCGGCCTACAATGTATTCAATGCCCTGAGACTTGCAGAACTACAGCCAGGAGGGAAAGCATGATGGGAGAATTTCAGTTACACAAGATCAATGCTGTATGTCAAATAAACAGTGTAAAGAGAGACAAACACTCACATTAAAAAAAGCCTCTTCAAACACCAGCAGCGGCCCAGAAAAGCCGATAACAAGTATAGGTTGGGCAGCAACCAGACAGAAGACAATGCCCAACACTGAAGTGGAGATCATCAGCTCCGACACACCCATCATGTTATCCACCTTATCAGCTGTGGAGAGAAGCAGTGCCAAATAAAAATGTATTCAAAAGTCTTGATTCGTGTCATTCTCTCTCTTCAAGCTTTGTTTAGAAAGGCAGAAAGAATCAGATTGATTGTGAGTGATCAGCTGAAAAACATGAAGACCCATGGTGATTTTTTTTGTATGCCACATTTTACATCTTTGAATTTATAGTTTGAAATTTCTGAACATTTAAAGGGTTAATTCACCCAAAAATTAAAATTCTGTCATTTATTAGTCACCCTCATGTTGTTCCACACCCATAAGACCTTCATTCATCTTCGGAACACAAAGTAAAGGTGGCATCGAACGTTTTTTTAGATGTAATATAAGTCTAAGGTGTCCCCTGAATGTGTCTGTGAAGTTTCAGCTCAAAATACCCCATAGATTTTTTTTTAAATAATTTTTTTAACTGCCTATTTTGGGGCATAATTAGAAATGCGCCGATTCAGGGCTGCTGCCCCTTTAATTGCTCACGCTCTAACCGTGTAAGTATTGTATTTATTTGGATGTTTACATTTGATTCTGAATGAGGCTGTGGCTAACGGCTAACACTACACTGTTGGAGAGATTTATAAAGAATGAAGTTGTGTTTATGAATTATACAAACTGCAAGTGTTTAATAATGAAAATAGCGACGGCTCTTGTCTCCGTGAATACAGTAAGAAACGATGGTAACTTTAACCACATTTAACAGTAACATGCAAACGAAACATTTAGAAAGACAATTTACAAATATCACTAAAAATATCATGTTATCATGGATCATGTCAGTTATTATCTCTCCATCTGCCATTTTTCGCTATTGTCCTTGCTTGCTTACCTAGTCTGATGATTCAGCTGTGCACATCCAGACGTTAATACTGCCTTCCCTCAGGGCTGATAGTGAAAAAAATTCCTGAGCCTGAACTTTTTTTCCTTGCCCCCCGAGAGGGTACTATGTATGCGACGCACTTTTAACACAACTTGTTGGCCCCTGGGCCCAAATATATAAACAGCCTAAGTATGTATAACCCTGATCATCATTATTGACAAGTGGCTCTTTTTTAGATATTTTCATATTTGCATTATGCCCTCAGTATTATTCAAGAAAAGACAGCATTTTCTTCTCAATATGTTCAGTGCCTACATTGACCTTATTAGCCCATCTTAGTACAATCACTGGAAGTAAATGCTGCAGATGCTACAGTCATACCAAGACAGGTCAGTAAGTGGCAATAATAGGGCTTTCCGTCGCTACCCACATCCTCAATCCAAGCCCAGCGCCATTTATTCTTTATGCTTTTATCAATGTCTTTAATGTCTTCCCCTGGCTTCATAAACATAGCCATGACTTACGTTTTGAGTTGAGAAATATGAGACACAATTGTAAACACCTTCGCGCATGGAGCATTGCCTTAACCTGTATCAATCTATTTGACAAAGACACGAGGCCCGCCCCTTAACTACTTCTGATTGGCTCATGAGTCGTTGAGCGTTAAAGCTGCTCTCTGACCTGCGCATCTCAGATCTAAATGACAGATGAATACGACGACATATAGTGCCATGTTAAAAAAAAAAAAAAAAAAAAAAAAAAATCTAAGTTTCCGAGATTAAAGTCGAAACTCCGAGATTAAAGTCGGAATATTCAGAGAATAAAGTCGAAATATCTAACCTCTGCAAAAAATAATAATAATATTAATAATAAAAATAAAGTCGGAGAATAAAGTCGAAATGTTCCGAGAATAAAATACTTTATTCCGTGCGGAAACAAGGCTATGGTTGTGACGATGACGCGCTTGATTTATTAGCCTATGTAGCCTACTGCTGTTCTGTTTGCATAGACAGAACATAGCAAAACGTTTAGATATCGTTTCAGCTATTAAAACAGTTCCGTTTTGTATGTATGACACATTGATTCCTTTTTCTGTTTTATTAAGTTCAGTTCCGCAGTAAAGAGACTTCTGCAGATTTCGTTTGTCTGTAAATACACGGTGCGCTGTCATTCATGATGAAAATAAAACTAAATGTCATTCTCCATGATTTCAATGAATAATCCACCTGGTCAACATAATGTTTTATTCATTGATTTTTAATTGAATAATGCCTATCACTTGAAACAGTTTTGCTGATTTGTATTTATTAAAACGATGTATTTTAAATTTATATTAGTCTACATCAACTTGTATTCCTTGTACATAACAATGAATGTGTCGGAGGGTAAGGGGATATTTGAATTATTTATGAATAAACTAGTGTATTCTAAATCAGTGACGCAAGATCCTTAATAGAAATCTCCACTTTGACGCGAGAAATGCATCTTTACAGATATAATGAAAGAGTTTTTGGTTTGATTTGTTTTATTTCGTTAAGCAATAATTTAAATCTCTCCATCTATGTATTTGATGTCGGTAAGGCATGTATTGTTTTGAGGATAATTCGTTTCCACTGGATAAAAAAAGTGCAAGTGACGGCTCTGGCGCCTCTGTATTGCATTGTGCAAGCTTCCACTCTCCGCACAAACCAATGGATATGCGCCTATACCTTATTTATATCTGACGAATAAAAAATCTTCCCATTACAACTTAATTAATAAAAACAGAAACGAAATCACTGCCATACATACAAAACGGAACTATTTTAATAGCTGAAACGATGTCTAACAGAACAGCACATATTCTCTTCTGTGCTTTTAAAAACAGACATAAACATTAGACAATCTTTATTATTATTATTATTATTTATTTATTTATTTATTTTTTAACATGGCACTAAAACGCCGCAGTAGACCAATATAACCAGAACCTGATTTTTTTTTTTTTCCCGCAGCCACAGTAGCCTACGACGGAAATCCGGCGTGGTGCCGGAACGCTATCACCCCTGCTTCCCTTGTGTAATGCCTTGAACATGGGCTGGCAAATGCAAATATTGGGGGCGTACATATTAATGATCCCAACTGTTACGTAACAGTCGGTGTTATGTTGATTTGCCTGTTCTTCTGAGGTCTTTTAAACAAATGAGATTTATATAAGAAGGAGGAAACAATGGAGTTTGAGACTCACTGTATGTCAAAATGCCAAAGTCACGCCCCTCAGTGGTGAACCATTGAAATTTCGAAACACTTATGATGTAACAAAGCCTTGTTTACTGAAATCACGTGCCTTTCACGTTATTATAAAAGTCGTTATTTTGTTTTTTGGTGCTCAAAAAGTATTTTCGTTGCTTCATAACATTAAGGTTGAACCACTCTAGTCACATAAACTTTTTTAAAATATGTCTTTAGTAGCTTTCTGGGCATCTGAAAATGTTAATCATCTTGCTGGCAATGGAGACCTCACTGAGCCATCGGATTTGATCAAAAATATAAAAATTTGTGTTCTGAAGATGAACAAAGGTCTTACAGGTGTGCAACGACATGAGGGTGAGTAATTAATGACAGAATTTACTTTTTGGGTGAACTAACCCTTTAACGAAATTGAATGGTTTTTCAGGCATATATTTAGATTGTAAAATTGCAGCCTCAAAATTCTGATGCTTGAACTTCGGTCTAGGTTTGGGACTTGTGTGCAGTGTGAATGAAGTTTTCTTTCTGGCAAAACACACATACCAAGGAGACCTCCGAAGGTGATGGCAGGTGAGAGTGCAGCAAAGTAGATAAAGATGATGGCAGCAACAACCTGAGCATTCAAGGCATCAGTGATGTCACTGACGTAGTGTTGGTATCGTCTCTTCATGTCTCTGATCATGCCACCGAACGGAACACCAGTACGTGCTAGTGGATCTTCTGGAGGGGGTCCTGAGGATTTTGAAGCTGTTGGAAGATAGATTAGCATTAGAAATCTGTGCTCAGTTAACAGTAAGATTAAAAAAAAAAAGATTTTTAGCATTAATTTACAGTCAGTCATAAGTAAACGCCAACAAGGCGATCATGACCCAAAGTGGAGGTGTCTTATATCACCCAGAAGGTTATCACATTGCCTGACTGTAATTAATGGACCTGAGCTAACATGAATTATATATGTGCACAAATTTAATTTACATTATTTCCAATTTTCATTATTTATTTATTTTTTTTTTTTTGGTTAATAACTATGGTCAGTGCAAATTCAATCAATATTTCACTTTTTTTTTTCAATACTTCTGAATCCAATGGTCACACGCTTCACAAAAAAATTTTTTTCGGGAAATATTTCTGTCATTTTACATTTTCTAAAAGCTACCTTTTCAAAATCATCCTAGACTGTAGGTCCAATTTACACACAATTTAAAATGTATACCATCTAAAGATAATCCTGCCAAAAAGTTATTCTTAAAATTGGGTTTCATTGAGCATTTACCACATATGTGACCCTGGACCACAAAACCAGTCATAAGAGCCAATTATTTGAAATTGATACATCAAAGCTGAATAAATAAGCTTTCTATTAATGTATGGTTTGTTAGGATACGACAATATTTGGCCGAGATACAACTTTTTGAAAAATTTGAAAATCTGGAATCTGAGGGTGCAAAACGCCTTTAAAGTTGTCCAAATGAAGTCCTTCGCAATGCATATCCACTCACAAAAATAAATTTGATATATTTATGGTAGGAAATTTACAAAATATCTTAGTGGAACATGATCTTTACTTAACATCCTAATGATTTTTGGCATAAAAGAAAAATCTATAATTTTGACTCATATTTATTGTTGGCTACTGCTACAAATATACCATTGCGACTGGTTTTGTGGTTCAGAGTCACATATGAGCCAATGAAAATGTTGGGTGTGGCTTGTATTAACCAATGTCTATATCTTCTCTGGGACATGTCCAAGCTTAACTAAACTAAGTGACGAGAATTCTTTTTGTGTGCCAAAAAAACGAAATAAGGACTTTTCAACAATATTTAGTGATGGGCGATTTCAAAACACTATTTTGAAGCTTTACGAATCTTTTTTTTTGAATCATCGGTTCAGATTGCATATCAAACTAATAAAGTCACATGAACCACTGAAATTTCGAAAGACTTATGATGTAACGAAGCCTTGTTTACTGAAATCACGTGACTTTGATGCTCCAAACCACTGTTTTGAAACAAAAGATTTGTAAAGCTTTGAAGCAGTGTTTTGAAATCACCCATCACTAGTTTCACTAGTCATCACTAGTGAAAAGTCGTTATTTAGTTTTTTTGGTGCACAAAAAGTATTCTCGGCGCTTTATATTTTTAAGGTTGTACCACTGTAGTCACATGAACTGTTTTAAATACATCTTTAGTAGCTTTCTACGCATTGAACGTGTTAATTGTCTTGCTGGCAATGCAAGGCTTCACTGAGCCATTAGATTTTATCAAAATAACTTTATTTTTGTTCTAAAGAGCAGGATGAAGCCGGATGGATTCTGACTCACTGTCAATGTTTTTATTGTTCATCTGCTGGGAAAAATCTTTCTGAAAGTGACTCCAATTATATTGTTTCAGTGCTGTTATTGTGGTGTGGACTCTACGGAAGAGGATTAGGGCCAAGCAATAATAAAAAAAATAAAACCATCTCGAGATTATAGTTGTTAAATTTTGAGAAAAATCTCGTTAAATTTTGAGAAAAAAGTTGAAATAAAATGTTGAGAATAAACTCGTTAAATTTCGAGAAAAAAATAGATACATTTCGAGAAAAAGGTTGAGATAAAATGTTGAGAATAAAGTCATTAAATTACGAGAAAAATGTTGTTAAATTACGAGAACAAATTCATTAAATTATGAGAAAAATGTCGTTAAATTTTGAGAAAAAAGTCTAAATAAAATGTTGAGAATAAACTCGTTAAATTACGAGAAAAAAAAACTCATTAAATTTAGAGAAAAAAGTCGAGATAAAATGTTGAGAATAAACTCATTAAATTATGACTTTATTCTCAACATTTTATCTCGACTTTTTTCTTGAAATTTAACGAGATTTTCTCATAATTTAACGAATTTGTTCTCGTAATTTAACAACTTTTTTCTTGTAATTTAATGACTTTATTCTCAACATTTTATCTCTACTTTTTTCTCGAAATTTAACAACATTTTTCTCGTAATTTAATGAGTTTATTCTCAACATTTTATCTCGACTTTTTTCTCGAAATTTAACAAGTTTTTTCTTGTAATTTAACGAGTTTATTCTCAAAATTTTATCTTGACTTTTTTCTCGAAATTTAACAACATTTTTCTCGTAATTTAATGAGTTTATTCTCAACATTTTATTTAGACTTTTTTCGCGAAATTTAATGAGTTTTTTTTTTTTTGTAATTTAATGAGTTTAAAGAGAAACGAAGGTCTTGTGGGTGTGGAACAACATGAGGGTGAGTAATTACTGACAGAATTTTCATATTTGGGTAAACTATCCCTTTAAAGTAGTTTTAGACTACTTTTAGACTACAATTATATCCCATAACATAAGAATTGAGGTTTCAACTGCTTGAACCCCTCATCTGCTTATAGTTATTTTTTTTTATTACTCTTATGCAATTATTTATCATCATGAATTTTGTGTTTGCCAGTAAACACTTGAGTTTTTATTCAATTAAGTAAAATATTGATCTAGTGCATATGCCCCCTTAGCAGAAGAACTGTTGGAAGTATGCCCATATACAGTTTTCATATCCTTTAATCATGGGTTGTACTTGGTGTATGTGTCCTTACGCTTGCGAGGTTTGACTTCCAGGCGGAGTTTGGGGTCAGAGGGGCGGAGTTTCTCTTGCAGTAGTCTCTTTTGGAAGGGGATGAGTGATGTTAGCATAGACTCATCCTGAATCTCAGTGGGCGGAATCACAATGCAGCAGTCCATGAAATCTCCCACGGCATCAGTCAGCTCCCGGTCACTCTGAGCCTGGAAAGCTGCTTGGTTAAACACCTGTGTGTGAAAGACAGATGTAAGAAAAACATAAAATGTGCTGTTTCTCATTTATATCTTTAATCTTCAGTTTGGCCTATTAAGATGGAAAGATGATTGTTTTGTGGTTCACATTCTCCTTTTTCCTAGCATGCTCTGGGGCATGAATAATTAATATGGTTGCATTATTAGACCACTCCCCTTTTTACATTGTTGTAGATTTTGTTGTCATATTGGTTTTCTATTGAAACTTATAGGTCATGTTAAATATATTTGTAATTACACATTTTTAATGATGAAGTTGCTATTGAGTACATTGAAAAATATTTTAACTTTAAAACACAACAGTTAAAATTATATCAAGTACATGTGCTTTAATATGTCAGTCAACACATCAAAATAAGTGTACTTCTTTAAAGCATTAAAAAAGATTAATACATGATGATATAATTGTACTTTAAAGTAAAACTTTTAATTTGACATGATTACAAAGTGCACTTTTAAAAGTGTACTTAAAAGGAATAATTGACCCAAAATTTTGTCATCATTTACAAACCCGATTCCAAAAAAGTTGCGACACTGTACAAATTGTGAATAAAAACAGAATGCAATGATGTGGAAGTTTTTAAATTTCAATATTTTATTCAGAACACAACATAGATGACATATCAAATGTTTAAACTGAGAAAATGTATCATTTTAAGGGAAAAATAAGATTGATTTTAATTGATTTTAAATTTCATGGCATCAACACATCTCAAAAAAGTTGGGACAAGGCCATGTTTATCACTGTGTGGCATCCCCTCTTCTTTTTATAACAGTCAGCAAACGTCTGGGGACTGAGGAGACAAGTTGCTCAAGTTTAGGAACAGAAATTTTGTCCCATTCTTGTCTAATACAGGCTTCTAGTTGCTCAACTGTCTTAGGTCTTCTTTGTCGTATCTTCCTCTTTATGATGCGCCAAATGTTTTCTATGGGTGAAAGATCTGGACTGCAGGCTGGCCATTTCAGTACCCGGATCCTTCTTCTACGCAGCCATGATGTTGTAATTGATGCAGTATGTGGTCTGGCATTGTCATGTTGGAAAATGCAAGGTCTTCTCTGAAAGAGACGACGTCTGGATGGGAGCATATGTTATTCTAGAACTTGGATATACCTTTCAGCATTGATGGTGCCTTTCCAGATGTGTAAGCTGCCCATGCCACACACACTCATGCAACCCCATACCATCAGAGATGCAGGCTTCTGAACTGAGCTCTGATAACAACTTGGGTTATCCTTGTCCTTTAGTCCGGATGACATGGTGTCCCAGTTTTCTAAAAAACACTTCAAATTTTGATTTGTCTGACCACAGAACAGTTTTCCACTTTGCCACAGTCCATTTTAAATGAGCCTTGGCCCAGAGAAAATGCCTGCACTTCTGGATGGCTTCTTTTTTGACCTATAGAGTTTTAGCCGGCAACGGCGAATGGCACGGTGGATTGTGTTCACCGACAATGTTTTCTGGAAGTATTCCTGAGCCCATGTTGTGATTTCCATTACAATATAGCATTCCTGTATATGATGCAGTGCCGTCTAAGAGCCTGAAGATCACGGGCATCCAGTATGGTTTTCCGGCCTTGACTCTTACGCACAGAGATTGTTCCAGATTCTCTGAATCTTTGGATGATATTTTGCACTGTAGATGATGATAACTTCAAACTCTTTGCAATTTTTATCTGAGAAACTCCTTTCTGATATTGCTCCACTATTTTTGCTGCAGCATTGGGGGAATTGGTGATCCTCTGCCCATCTTAACTTCTGAGAGACACTGCCACGCTGAGAGGCTCTTTTTATACCCAATCATGTTGCCAATTGACCTAATAAGTTGCAAATTGGTCCTCCAGCTGTTCCTTATATATACATTTAACTTTTCCGGCCTCTTATTGCTACCTGTCCCAACTTTTTTGGAATGTGTAGCTCTCATGAAATCCAAAATGAGCCAATATTTGGCATGACATTTCAAAATGTCTCACTTTCATCATTTGATATGTTATCGATATTCTATTGTGAATAAAATATAAGTTTATGAGTTTATTCATTTTCTTTTTTATTCACAATTTGCAGTGTCCCAACTTTTTGGAATCGGGTTTGTACTCACCCTCAAGTTGTTCCAAACCTGTATGAGTTTCTTCCTTCTGCTGAACACAAAATAGGATATTTTGAAGAATGTTGGTAACCAAACAGTTGATAGGCCCCACTGACTTCCACAGTATTTTTTTTTCACCATACTATGGAAATCAACGGGGCCCATCAACTGTTTAGTTACTGACATTCTTCAAAATATCTTCTTTTGTGTTCAGCAGAAGAAATAAATATAGGGAGCACTTAACATACTGTAGAGCTCTTTTTAAATTGATAGACTCATGCTAAATCTAAATAGGTAACTGTTGCAATTATTTGTTTTTCCTGTCAGTTCTCTTACTTTGTCAGCTAGTAGTGCTGCCATCGCTCGGCCGCACTCACGATAGTCCATGTCAATTGTGGATGGGCCAATCAAGATAAAGATGAACCGCACAGGCACAGGAGCTTCCAGAGCCGACTCCAGCACCACAGCATCCCGTAAGCGCACAAATGCTACTGTAGGCCTCTCCAGGAACTCCAGAGCACCTTACACACAAACACACAAAATTAAACACTGTCAATGTTTGCTAACAGAAACACATTAATTATTTAGTAAGTCTCACTTTTTTTGGAATGTAAATGATATAAGTGGGATTATTTATAAAAACACAGAAATTGATATTATCCTCACCTACGAGCACCATCGAGGCTTCTGCACTATCAGCTGTGTCCCTCTTTGGTTGAGAATATAACCACATAGTCAAAAAATATCAAATGATAAGTCATTTCATTCAAAACCAAGAAAATAAACAATAGATGCAATGTGTTGAGGCTAGTTCACACCAAAGACGATAACTTTATTAGCGTTCACACCAACAGAAGATATTGTTCTGTTCATTTTAAGCTCGCGCTGCAGTTTTGTTATCTGCTGCTTTAAATACTCAAGCTCTTTAAAGCAGGATGGATTCTGATTCGCTGTCAATTGTTCATCAGCTGGGAAAAATCTTTCTGAAAGTGACTCCAATGATATTGTTTCAGTGCTGTTATTGTGGTGTGGACTCTACGGAAGAGGATTAGGGTCAAACAATAATAAAAAAAATAAAACCATCTCGAGATTATAGTTGTTAAATTTTGAGAAAAAAATAGTTAAATTTCGAGAAAAAAGTCTAAATAAAATGTTGAGAATAAACTTGTTAAATTTCAAGAAAAAACTTGTTAAATTTCGAGAAAAGGTTGAGATAAAATGTTGAGAACAAACTCGTTGAATTTCGAGAAAAAACGTGATAAATTTCGAGAAAAAGGTCGAGATAAAATGTTCAGAATAAACTCATTAAATTACGAGAAAAAACTTGTTAAATTTCGAGAAAAAAGTTGAGATAAAATGTTGAGAATAAACTCATTAAATTACGAGAAAAAAGTCATTAAATTATGAGAAATTTTTTTTTAAATTATGAGAAAAATGCCATTAAATTTCAAGAAAAAAGTCAAGATAAAATGTTGAGAATAAACTCGTTAAATTACAAGAAAAAAAACTTGTTAAATTACGAGAACAAATTCGTTAAATTATGAGAAAAATGACGTTAAATTTCGAGAAAAAAGTCGAGATAAAATGTTGAGAATAAACTTGTTAAATTACAGGAAAAATATTCTTAACATTTTATCTCGACTTTTTTCTTGAAATTTAATGAGATTTTTTCTCGTAATTTAACGAGTTTATTCTCAACATTTTATCTCGACTTTTTTCTTGAAATTTAACGTTTTTTCTCGTAATTTAATGACTTATTTCTTGTAATTTAACGAGTTTATTCTCAACATTTTATCTCGACTTTTTTCTCAAAATTTAGCAAGTTTTTTTCTCGTAATTTAACGAGTTTATTCTCAACATTTTATCTCGACTTTTTTCTTGAAATATAACGATTTTTTTCTCCTAATTTAATGAGTTTATTCTCAACATTTTATCTCGATTTTTTTCTCAAAATTTAGCACGTTTTTTCTCGTAATTTAATTAGTTTATTCTCAAAATTTTATTTCGACTTTTTAATTTTTTTTTATTTTCTTTTTTCGAGTTTTTTCTTGAAATTTAACAACTTTAATCTCGAGATGGTTTTCATTTTTTATTATTGCTTGGCCCTAATCCTCTTCCGTAGGGACTCTGATATTCTTTATATAATGTTTTTTTGATCTATATCTTTATCTTTATTGTTAGAGTTATCATTCTTGGTGTGAAGAATTAACTTTATAGTTATGCTCAGAACATTTAAAACAAGAAAACATGCTCACTTTCTCTGTTACAGAGAATTTCTGCATCTCCAAGCCTGAAGTCAGAGGCTGGGTCTCTACTGACTGACTGGAGAGAGTAAAAGAAATGAAATTAAAGCTTTTAAAGGTGAATTGTTCAGGGTGACTACTGCTTTCAACACTACACACACTACTAATTCTAAAGATAATGAGGCTCATATGAGTCAAATTCACTGCCACGATGCTATTCTGTTGTCAGTGGATGCTAAGGTCTTCTTCTTCTTCTTTTTTTTACGCAAATACATCATAAAAAACACCCAATATAAAGTGGGACCATCATTTTTGTAACTGTTAGACAGGTATTTGAACAATGTCTTGTATTTTTTTCTTGAAATTAGGAATGCAATGGTACACACAAATGACGTATCAGTACATACCTCAGTTTTGAAGTCACGATACAGACAGGGGAAAAACAACTTAAAATTGCTTTTTTTTTCCAAAATGGAAATAATCGTGTGACTTTAACATTTACAGATAAGAATGCAATCACAAGATGTAAGTTACGTGCTGAGGAAAACAGGTCTCAAATACATTAAGCAGCACATATCTGACAGGAGGAGAAACCGCTTTAGTCTCATTTAGGCCACATAAGAAAAAAAAAAATCATGCTTTTGTAAATTATTGTAATGAGATGAAAAGTCAAAATTATGACATACAAAGTCATATTTATGAGTCATATTTATGACATTAAAAGTCTAAGTTAGTATGTCATTTCGACTTATTTCATAATTGCGACTTTTTATTTCATAGGCTAATTATTACTTAGCATATCCTAATAATGACATTTTATGTCATAATTTCGAAGTTTGTCAATTTTGACATAATAGGTAAAAATTATTAATATGTCAAAATTGTTTTATGCCGATACCAATAGTTATATATTCTTGAACAAAAAAAATCTCTACCAAATAATGCTGCAAACTATACAGGAAACCCTGGTACACTGTAATATTAGAGATAACAATTAACAACAGAGGTTGTGGAAAAGGATTCATTAGAACTGTCTGTGCACTAGTCCAGATGGGTGTGTGATCACACTAGTGTGTCCATAAGGACACCTGAGGCAAGGATTCAGTTTCCAGAATTTAATGGAATGATTAAGATTTTGACAGCACAGTCAGACCACAGGGCATTTCTTGTTCAAACGTCTCTGATAGCGGACACTTGTATAGATGTGGTATCTTTCCAATGACTCATGTAAATAAACATTCACTTTACAGAAAATTATAGTTCAGCGTCAAAACACTTAATGCTTCTCTCTCTTCAGCAGGCTAACACTGGCTGACGTCACACAGTAACAAGCGCGCTTATTGGCTGTGCCTTCTTAGCAGAGGTATTATATTTTATGCATCTCTAATAATTTTGACTTTTCATTACATAATTAAGATTTACCAAAGCATGATAGGAAATGGGCTTACAAGCACATGAATTGTGCACTTTTTCTGCAGCAGCTTGCTTTGTGTTCTCTGCTATTTTTTTTTTTTTTTTTTTTTGATGCATTTGCAGCCATGTTTAGTGAATGATTGCAAACAATTATTTGACACTTTTTAGTACTTCTTTATGTGTAAAACTTTTGTGTGTAGTACCTCTGTTGGTGCATTAATGCTTGAAGAACCTTATCTCTGTCCCCTGGCTGAATCTGCCTTTTGCTAACTAGGGCATCCACAATCTTCTCAATAATACTGGAGAGCATCTTCTCCTCTCTGTCCAGCATCACCACTCCTGATCCAAGCAAAAACCATGAAAAAAGAAGTCAATGCAAAGGAAAGAGTAAGGCAAAAGAGAAGATGAGGGCTATGACTGAGGCTGAGCTTTACCACAATAAACACAAACATATGGCCAAAGCTGAGGAGCACAGGTAGAGCTGGTTTTACGGGACACTAACTATCTACTACCATCTCATCTGAGCATGTGCAGTGAAGTTACATTCTTGCTCACATTCCACGCTTGCTAATACCCATGCTAACCTTCTGACCAAATGTCAGGACAGGACTGAGACTAGAATGTGAGTGTAGGTTAATCTTTGGGAACACTTCCGGAACTGTCATTTATAAGCCATAATCAAGCATACATATACCTAATTCTTAATATATTAGTACAGTAGTTTTATGTACATCAATACAGTATTACAGTATATTAATATTTGTTAATGTTAGTTAATAAAAATCCAGCTTAAGCATTATATAGTGTTTGGTAGAGTGATAATGAGACAGCTTTGACATAGGAAATGTGAAGCTTAATGTAAATTAAATGAATTATATTGTATATAACTACTAAAAGAGGTGAGCTGAGGTTTGACTTCACAGTCACTCCCTCACCTGTGTTCATTGTCCTGCGTAACTGCACCAGGCTCTTTAAGGTGAGGTAGGAGATGTGGGAGGGGCCCCAGCGGCCCGCCTCAACATCATAGGTCTCTTCATAGCCCACCCATCTGCCTGTCTCCTGCCAATAGCTCTGCTGGTTTGGGTTCTTCACCGACTCGTTCATCTCCACATAAGTCTGACGACAGATGACAGTAAAATGACACAATAAACAGCTCTGCTAACTATCATATAGGTACGCTAAGCATCACAATGAATTTAAATGCCACATTGTTTTTTCATGCATACATGTACTCCATCTAACACAAATTCTTAATGATTGGTGACCAGTGCAGGTAGATTACTTACAAATTGTAGTCTAGTACTGAATACAAATTACATGATTAAAATTGTAATTAGTAACATAATTTATTACATTACACATTTAAGGTAATATAATCTGACTACTTTGATTACTTTTAGATTACTTTTAACCTAACTTGATTATAACATTGATTTGAATGGTATAATAATATATATTAGTTTTTTTTTTTAAAGGAAAATGTAAACGTATTTTAAAACATAATACAATCTAAATACAAGTATTTCAGTTTTGGAGTTTTTGGAGAATTAGATACTATCCAGCTCGGTTAGTGACTAAGAATGATAATAAAATAAATAATTATGAAGCATTTGACAGGCGAATTCCCATGTCACCAATCATGTTTTCTCATCATCATTTTGAAATTAAGGTTATATATATATTTCTAAATTAGCAATTTGGGGTGTTAGTATATATTTACTTATTCTCTTTGACATAAAATACAATTTATTGTGATACATATTTTTTTATGTGTAAAACCATTAAATTAGTTTATGTCTCTTAAACTCCAATCCACCTTGTTACACTGGTGCTATTTGCCCTTTAAAATCTTAAGTGTATGCTCTAAATCACATTACTTACTAGAAGTGACACCATTTCCTTGGAGGGAAAGCAAACTTACGAGCATAAACATTTCTCTCTTTTCCTCATCTAGAATACAATTTTTTTTACAATTTTTACAACGGAAATGATTCAATCAAAAACTTACTTTAGCTCGATAATAACTTTTTCTTAGAGCTGCTGTAAATCCAAAACAATCTCTGTATATTAATTTTCCTATTATCACTGTGTAGCAGCTTTGAAACAATCTGTATTGTGAAAGTGCTATATAAATGAAGATGACTTGACTTGACCTAGAAGACTTATCTGGCGTAAAACATAACATGTCCACCCTGTTGTCATTTTTATACCAGGCATTAAAATGTTTAATTATTTTTAAAATACATTTTATATCTGTTAAAATTCTTCATGAATGTTAATTTTCTGCTAGCATGTTGTTCTTTCCAAGCTAATAGGCTTTATTAGCTTAAAACGTCCACCTTGTTAAGGTCCACCCTGTTACACATTGCATTGTCATGTAACAGGGTGGACAAATTTTCTCCCTCTGATAAGACTAAGAAAATAATTTAATTTTAATTAAAATTAAACAAACATGCTCTGTCCAAAATCCACCAAACTGTAGAATGTAAAAAAAGAATTGTTGGTTTAACTTTAAAAAAGTACATTTCCTGGTTGGCTTAATTTTGAGTTCATTGAAATTAAAAACTTTGAGTTAATACAATGAAGGCGATTGGTTTGTACTAGAAGTGACATCATTTCCTTGGAAGGAAAGCAACCTTAAGAGCATAATGATTTCTCTGTATGGAACATCCTGTATGGAACAACTCCATGTTATTACTTTTTAGTGAATTGAAACAGTGAGATGTCATATAACATCCTTCTTGTTCTACTGGTTGTTATAGTTCAAAGCAGAGATGTAGACAACTTAAACATGATGGCTGGACCTCTGGTATGACAGTATTTGTGTGTGTGTTTCCTGTCCAGTGATGACTGATAAATTAAAGTTCATGTTTACCCTCCAAACATCAGGAGTGTGAGTGCTACAAGGCAGACTGCAAATGTGGAAACTTATCAGTAAGCGTGTCTGTCTGCTGTCATATTAATCAAATCAAATCAAAGTAACTTTAGAATCATGGTGAATTGTAAGGAATTGGAATATGGATGCTTACCAGACAGTGTTCTTTATTATTGGTTTTGATGTTCACATTCAGAGCAGCTAGAAACAGTTTTGGGGGTAACGCATTTGTATGTAAGTAACGCAAGTTACATAATCAGATTACTCTTTTAAAGTAACTAGTAACTAGTAATAAGCAATGCATTACTTTTTACAAGAAAATATCTGCATTACTTTTTCAAATACACAAGTAATGCAAGTTACAAGTTACAGCTTTCCTAACCACTTGTTGAGGGAAATGGGGAATAAGGTGTAGATGTGTTCGCTGTGTGAAGATGATGGTAGTTCTAGAATAAATGTGAGCATTTACTCATCTCACTTGCACAAAAACAGTCAGTATTCCTCAAAATTAATAAAAACAGTGAAAAGCAAACTCAGAATGGTACACAAACCTGCAATAATTACATTTGTTAAATGACACAAATATACTTTATGCATTTAATCTCACTTTATTGACCAGTGTCTTTGCTGCTGACCTTCGATGATCCAATTCAACCATACTAATAAGCATAAATAATGAATGACTTTAGATAAACATCACATTTGTTTTTTCTTTCTTTATTTTCTCTCTCTCTCACTCTCTCTCACTCTCTCTCTCTCTCTCTCTCTCTCTCTCTCTCTCTCTCTTTTTTTTTTTTTTTTTGATGAATGTTGAACTTTCTTCTCCAGTGTCCTGTTCTTCTGCAATACAGAATGACTGCACCACTGAAAGGTTTGTTTGAGCTGCACCATCTACTGTACAGGCATGTATTAACATGCAAACAATACTTTGATCTGGCAAGGCTGCAATAATTTAAAATGTACAATACTTAAACTGTTTATCGACTTATTAAAGGCTGAGAATTATGTTGCCGTTGTACCTCTTGAATGATACATTTAGCCACTAAATGTGGTCTGTGGGTCTTTTTAAGGTTAGTTTGTGTTGACCTTTGTACATAAGAAGTGTGTAAATAAAATATGGCATGAGACCAATAATTTCAGCTCATGCAATAATTTGTGCTATTGTTTTTGTGCTCAAACTGTTGTGTAGTCTAAAGTGCCTTCACATTTTTAAGTCATCATTTATTCTATTTGCTTAGTTATATAGCAATTATAAGTGTAACTTTGTAAAAAGTAATTTTGTTCTATTCACTTCAGCATCCAAATGTACAATTCATTGTAAAATGAAAATATTGATTTTTTTTATTTAATTGCATTTTCTATTTTGAATAGAATGTTTCAAATATTTGATAAATATCTATAGCAGTAAAGCGCAGTTTAAAAAATTAAATGAAAACATGACACATATGTAAAACAATTTAAATCAACATAATTAAATTGCAGTTAAAAACCAAATTTGCACTTACCTTAAATATTCTCTGACCCTACGGCTCAAGCAATATTCTCTGTCATAGACCCTCACAAAAGTGCGCAGACCTTTATAAAGTCTGTGTACACCTACAGCAATCAGACACACCTCTATACACATTCTTCTGTACATACACAGTTAAAAATGCCTGCAGACATTTTCTAATCAAATCATTGCATTAGATTGCAATCTAATCATTGCATTAGAAAACAACATTTTATTGCAAAAAAAAGACAAAAAGTGTTATTTGTATTACAGATAGCTTATTAAAAAAGTATTACATATAGGCTATACTTTTTATAAATCTAATATACTTTTTGAAGTCGTTTTATGTACAGGTTCATATTTGACTTTAAACACATAAAATTATTCAAATGTATCCATATCTCTTTTTGTCTTTTTCTAAATAAAGACGATATGTTCTTGGACTCACCCATAATATTGATGCAGTAAACAGTATGTCTTGATAACTGTGCACTGGTTGAAAAAATCCAGTCTGTGTGTGTGTGTGTGTGTGTTTTCTCTGTATCTTATCATACTTATAGAGCCAGTGTCACCTACACACACTCTAGTGACACTAGTTTCCTCTCACCTTCAACATCTCTATGAACAGTGCACTGCCTGAGGAAGATTCCCCTCCTCTTCATCTCTCGTCCCATATCTTTGTCCATAAAGGCTCACAGGGTAAAGACTCGGGTCATAGCATCCATTAGGATCTGGGCAGGCCTGCATGAAAACAACTGAGAAAGTTTTATGTGTCAATAAACATAAAAATAACATTGTGCTTTAGCAAAATATAGTTGAAATACAAAACAATGTTTAAATAAAAAACAAAAAGTAATGTATAATACTATTAGTTTATTGAATTACAAACATTATTATCAGGATATATATACTGTATATTTTGCCTGAATAATTGAATTATTCATTTTAATGACTTATTTTGAAAAGTGGGAATTGGTAATAATTAAGAATGAACAGGTGCACTTTTGTATATTTTATTCATGAATTTTGTATTGTGCATTTAGAAAGAGTTTGGTTAGGGTATGTGCACAATTTCCAACAAAAACAACTCATGTTGGAAAATATTTGTGAAAAAATGAAGCAGCATCACATCTCCCTTATAGGGATGAGTTTTGTGATAATTCTTTGCATTTTGAAAAATGCATTTTATGATAGGAAATGTAAGCAAAAGTACATTTTCTAATATATTCTTGTAATAAAATTAAAAATACTTGTGCTGTGTTTACAGCATATATTTAACGTATATTCTACATATGATTTGGCCAGTATTATATAAACATAATAAACATGTTTTCTTATGCTCAAGTCACTTATGCTCATACCAGGCTGCATTTATTTGATGGCAAAGATTATTACAAAATATCTGTTTTATACTTTAATATATATTTTAAAATATAATTTATTCAATAAACAATTAATTCTCAAGGGACACATTTAGAATGTACAGTACAACATGTACAGTAGTGCTCAAAAGTGATGTCCGAACTAGGAAATTGGCTTTTTAAATTAAATATTTATTAAATATTTTGTATGCATGTTGTGAAGTTATTCCTGAAGTGTAAAACTAATGTAAACACTCAATTGTATCATTTGTCATGACGCAATGAAACATACAAAATTGTACCAATTTTGCACTCATTATTTCCAGCCTATAAATCATTAAATCACTATGTGGCAAGTACAAACCCGATTCCAAAAAAGTTGGGACACTGTACAAATTGTGAATAAAAACAGAATGCAATGATGTAGAAGTTTCAAATTTCAATATTTTATTACATATTTAATACAACATAGATGACATATCAAATGTTTAAACTGACAAAATGTATCATTTTAAGGGAAAAATAAGTTGATTTTAAATTTCATGGCATCAACACATCTCAAAAAAGTTGGGACAAGGCCATGTTTACCACTGTGTGGCATCCCCTCTTCTTTTTATAAGTCTGCAAATGTCTGGGGACTGAGGAGACAAGTTGCTCAAGATTAGGAATAGGAGTGTTATCCCATTCTTGTCTAATACAGGCTTCTAGTTGCTCAACTGCCTTAGGTCTTTTTTGTCGTATCTTCCTCTTTATGATGTGCCAAATGTTTTCTATGGGTGAAAGATCTGGACTGCAGGCTGGCCATTTCAGTACCCAGATCCTTCTTCTACGCAGCCATTATGTTGTAATTGATGCAGTATGTGATCTAGCATTGTCATGTTGGAAAATGCAAGGTCTTCCCTGAAAGAGACGACGTCTGGATGGGAGCATATTTTGTTCTAGAACTTGGATATACCTTTCAGCATTGATGGTGCCTTTCCAGATGTGTAAGCTGCCCATGCCACACGCACTCATGCAACCCCATACCATCAGAGATGCAGGCTTCTGAACTGAGCGCTGAAAACAACTTGGGTTGTCCTTGTCCTCTTTAGTCCGGATGACATGGCGTCACAGTTTTCCAAAAAGAACTTCAAATTTTACAGTCCATTTTAAATGAGCCTTGGCCCAGAGAAAACGCCTGCGCTTCTGGATCATGTTTAGATATGGCTTCTTTTTTGACCTATAGAGTTTTAGCCGGCAACAGTGAATGGCACGGTGGATTGTGTTCACCGACAATGTTTTCTGGAAGTATTCCTGAGCCCATGTTGTGATTTCCATTACAGTAGCATTCCTGTATGTGATGCAGTGCCGTCTAAGGGCCCGAAGATCACGGGCATCCAGTATGGTTTTCTGGCCTTGACTTTTACGCACAGAGATTGTTCCAGATTCTCTGAATCTTTGGATGATATTATGCACTGTAGATGATGAAAACTTCAAACTCTTTGTAATTTTTCTCTGAGAAACTCCTTTCTGATATTGCTCCACTATTTTTCGCCGCAGCATTGGGGGAATTGGTGATCCTCTGCCCATCTTGACTTCTGAGAGACACTGCCACTCTGAGAGGCTCTTTTTATATCCAATCATGTTGCCAATTGACCTAATAAGTTGCAAATTGGTCCTCCAGCTGTTCCTTATATGTACATTTAACTTTTCCGGCCTCTTATTGCTACCTGTCCCAACTTTTTTGGAATGTGTAGCTCTCATGAAATCCAAAATGAGCCAATATTTGGCATGACATTTCAAAATGTCTCACTTTCAACATTTGATATGTTATCTATATTTTATTGTGAATAAAATATAAGTTTATAAGATTTGTAAATTATTACATTCCTTTTTTATTCACAATTTGTACAGTGTCCCAACTTTTTTGGAATCGGGTTTGTATAAGCTATATTATGTTTTGTTTTGTGGGTTTTAGTTACCAGTTGGAAGGAGCCAGCCTTTGTAACCAAGGAGGATATTGTTTAAAAGGTTAAATCTGGCCAATTGTTTTTGGATATTGCTCATGTTCAGGATGTGAATGGTCATAAAATCCACAGAATTACTTCAAAGCACAGTGCACTACCATGCAAAATGTAAATTGCTGTGACTGGTATAGGGAAAAAACTAGTGAGCATTTTGACAGAAGGATGAAAATCACCTGAATGTGAGACCACCTCAAAACAGCTTCTAAAGCCCTGGATGAGACATGCAAACCTCCAATTTAATGTTGAACTGTAAGCAAACAGCTATAAGAGGCTGGATTGAGAGGTTGTGTACCAGTAAAAAAGCCATTTATTAGATTTATCAACTGCAAAAACCACCTTGGTATTGCCAAAGAAATTAAGGACGAGAGTTTAGAAGATTGGAGCCGTGTTTTGCAGTCCAAGGAGTCAAAATTTAACAACTTAGAAATGCATAGTGCCAGGTATGTTCATAAGAGATGACTGGAGTGTTTTAATACCAAATGCATACTTGGCGCCATTAAGCACGGCAGGGGAAACATAATGGTATTGGGGACACATGTCTGCAGCAGGTGTTGGAAGGATCTACAAATAGCTGGCACTTTGAAAATGGACAAGTACTTGGGATTCCTGCTGATGACAATGTAGCCAAGTATGGAGGATCTGTTTCTAGAGCAAATGTGTATTTTCTAACATGATAATGATCCCAAACGCACTGCGAATGCAACGAAGTTGAATGCAATAAGTGATCATGCTGAGAATTTTGAAGTCTTTAAGTGGTCTCCTCAGTCCCCTGATCTTAAAGCCATTGAAAACCTTTGGGAAATTATAAACCTGCATTGTGAGAAGTCATGCAGGTCTTCCAGTGAAGCTCAACTTTGGGAAGAATTTTATTTATTTATTAGAAATAAGTTAAGCACGACACATGTGCAAAGTTTAGTGAGTCAATGCCCAGGAGAATGGCTGCTGTAATCAAAAACAAGGGAGAAACAACTAAATATTAATAACTGATTACATTGTATGCTTGATTTCCTGTGAGCTTTTTGTTTTTCTCTTTTTAAAGTTATATTTATGGGCTTTTATTTGGAGAGGACAGCAGAGAACAGACAGGAAAGCACTGGGCAGAGAGAGCGGGGCAGGATCAGCAAGGGACCTCGAGACGGGAATCGAAATTGGGTCGCCGTGAACGCATTTGCACCATATGTCGGTGCACTAACCACTAGGCTATCGCCGCTGACAGCCTTTTGTTTTTCTATGAATTTTTTGCATAATACTATAAAACCCATTCCATGAAATGCTGCCTTTCATGCCAAATAATTTTGTCATTTTAATAACTTACCCAAGTTTAGTGTATTCTGCTTCCCAGTATATCATACTCCTCATATATTGATTGTTTAATTGAACCTGAAGGGTCATTAGAAACAAATATTGTGCAAATATCCCCTCCAGACATCACTTTTAGCCATTACTATATGCAACACAAGTCCAAATGTGGTCTAGAATGACTTAATGATATGCTTGAGGAAAAAATAGGTCTTGATGATAACAAGATGATACGATAAAAGTTCAAATACTGACAACCATTTAAAGTGTAAAAAAAGCAGCTCATTAACACACATCTTGTTCTTGTTACTAGAATGTGTTGGAATACAGACATAAACTCAGTGTCATCAGAAAGCATGTTAAGAAATGAAGATGTTCTTCCAGCCTCATAGTAAAGGATCCTGACGCAGAATCTGAAAGAAGAGAGAAAATATCTCATTAGATATCTTTGACAACATCGAAGCAGTTACACTGCACAGAAAATACAACTGAAACTATAACCAGAGAGAAAAGCTTATTGTAGTGAAGGACAACAAATGTTCTCAGACACACTTGTATCCAATTTAGGGCATAAAGAGTGTAAACAGAACCTGAGAAACTGAAACAAATGTCTTCTGGTTTTTGTCATACGTTTTGTTTTGTTGTAATAACAGTAGTGACAGTTTTGTACATAATGGTTACAGATTCTGCATGGCTACATAAGAAAACACAACAGGATCAGAGGGCCCTCTGGGTGAAAGACTCTTGATTTCATTCTCTACCAAAACACTAAATAGCAACAAACATCACCACAAATCTTTAACTTATTTAGTGTTCTGACAAGTAAAACTGATAGCCACTTAGAGTATGTTTACATGACAATGATGGACTAAAAAAGGAAACTTTTTTTTTTGTACAAATGACAACGTTATCAACTATCCTTGTTCAAACAGATCTGCACAAATGACTAAAAACGTTGAATTACGCATGCCAGACAAGTAGTTGGCGATGTCACATTGTAAAGAAAGACTACTCACCTGCGCATACGCATTCTTTTACAGAGCACTACATATCCACCTTATTTTAACAGTTTAGTGCACTTTGATATTCTTCTCATTATTTCCCTATAGCGGCTAATAAATCAGAAGTCTCGCACATTCACAGAAAACAAACTGAAAAATAAAGTGGATAGACTAAACACAATACGCATGTGCATGACGTCACTGTTTTCACAGATTTGCGGTTTTGCAGTTTACATGGAGATGACAAAGGTGTTGTTTTCAAATCTTTCACTTTGAAACCTCTTTTCAAAAGTTAGCATTTTCAGGCCACCAAAACGCCATTGTTGTGTGTATGAACGGCCAAAATGCATAAAAAGTTTTTAGTTGATAACGGTGTTGTGTAAACAGCCCCTTAATTTTAATATTGTGTCAAATATGAATTTTGGGTACCACATTATTTTAAGGGCCCGATAGTGAAGTGACATGTGGCCAAGAATGGCGTCCTGGAATTTGTGCTTTGCGTTTCACCCACACACAGCAGTGAGTAGTGAACAAACAAACACAGAGAGCACTGGGCAGCCATTTTTGCTGCGGCACCTGGGAGTAAATTGGGGGTTAGGTAGCAATTGGGAGTTAGGTTGTGGGTAATGAGAGTAGAAGAGAGAGCTGTTCATTCACTCTCCCCACCATTTCCTGCTGGTACCTTCGGTTTACAAGTCTGACTCTCTAACCATTAGGCCACAGCTGCCCCAAATGTAATAAATATGTAGTATTGACACACTGGTAGTTAATGATTAACAGAACATATAGTAAAGGTATATTAGCCATTATGCAGTAATTAAGTTTTAACAAACCAGTAATTATTAATTAATTAATTGATTAATAATTAAGGGGATTGTTCACCCTAAAATGAAAATTAAGTCATCATTGGTGTTGTTCTAATGCTGTATGCCCTTCTTTCATGAAATTTACATATGTTTTTTTTTTTTTTTTTTTTTTACCAAACCCTATTGTACCCTCAGAACACTTGAGGAATATATGAGATGTGTTGCGGACCATTCTTTGATATTTTTGCATCTTTTTCTAAAAGCTTCACGCTGGTCCCTATTCACTGCCATCATATGGACGAGTGCGAGTGGGACATAAAAAAAAATCCTTTTGTGGTTCAAAAAAGAAAGAAGGGTATATGGCATTAGAACACCATTGGAACAACAGAACAAAATGATAACTTAATTTTGATTTTAGGGTGATCTCTTTAACTGAACATTATATTAAGGGCATATTATTATTTACAGCTTATCAAACATTTGAAGGATAAATAAGCAGAAATGACACTTAATGAGTTATTCACCAGAAGAGCCAGTAATTATGGCTAAGTTCCCAGTAATACCGTACTACAATTTCTGGTGTGTTCATGCTTAACTATTGCATAAATAATGCCTAATATGCCTTCATGTTCAGTTTATCATTGACCACTGGTGTGTTAATGCTTAACTACCGCATGATTGATTATGGACCCTTAAAATGAAGTGTTACCAAATTTTTATCCATTATTGCACAGGTAACTTGCATAAAACTATTATTCTTCAGGTTTTCCTTTTTAATTTTAATAATGACATCTATTTTATGTAAGAAAACTGAATCAAACCATTTTTTACTGCAACATTGCTTTCATAATGCATGAAAAAAGGGTTAAGAGGAGTTGTTCTGCACCAGAATGCATTCCCTGAAGGTGCCATGGAAATGACCATTACATGACAACTCCTTGCTCTGAGTGGGTTCTTGAATTTGTTCCCATGTTTTCTCAGAAGATTTGTGGTGCCTTGTTATTCTCCCTCCATAAGAGTTATCCTCCTTGGGATAAGAATGTGGTATATTTCCTTTCCCATTTCCTTTGTTGTGTTTGGATAGGTCTGCTATTCTGTGAAAATGTGCTGCATTATAGTCTGGATGTCATTACTTCAGTAGTTGTTTCCGACTGCTCTGTAAGATTTGTTGACCCTGTTGGCTCTCGCAGTGGTTCCCAGACATAGACTGTCAGGGCTGAGCTCATGTATCTCCATTTGTGGTTGATTTGATATTCCACACAACATTAACCAAAACCATAACTCACATTTAAGAATATGTGGATGCCTATGTATTATATAACAAAATATCAAGCATTTATTTTTTTATCAAAGATAGCATAGTATGTTTCTCAAGTAAATCAATTCAATAATAATTTAATAAATTAGTTAAAAAATTAGTTTGATGAAACAACACATGCAGAGATTTACATAATACCAGGGGTGTCCAAAGTCAGTCCTGGAGGGTCACTGTTCTGCAGAGTTTAGCTTCAACTTGCCTCAAAAAAGTTCCTAGTATGCCTAGTGAGACCATTTATTAGCTGGTGGTGAGTTTAATTGGGGTTAGAGCTAAACATTGCAGGACAATGGCCTTCCAGGAGCTGGATTGAACACTCCTGCAATGAAGACAGAAGACCCTTTGCTGTGACATTCATATATTTAACTCAAGTGCTGTCCATTTCTTCTGATCATCCTTGAGATGGTTCTACACCTTCATTTGAGTCCAGCTGTGTTTAATTATACTTTTTGATTGGACTTGATTAGGAAAGCCACACACCTATATAAGACCTTACAGCTCACAATGCATGTCAGAGCAAATGAGAATCATGAGGTCAAAGGAACTGCCTGAAGAGCTCAGAGACAGAATTGTGGCAAGGCACAGATCTGGCCAAGGTTACAAAAAAAATTCTGCTGCACTTAAGTTTCCTAAGAACACAGTGGCCTCCATAATCCTTAAATGGAAGACGTTTGGGACGACCAGAACCCTTCCTAGAGCTGGCCGTCTGGCCAAACTGAGCTATCGGGGGAGAAGAGCCTTGGTGGGAGAGGTAAAGAAGAACCCAAAGATCACTGTGGCTGAGCTCCAGAGATGCAGTCGGGAGATGGGAGAAAGTTGTAGAAAGTCAACCATCACTGCAGCCCTCCACCAGTCGGGGCTTTATGGCAGAGTGGCCCGACTGAAGCCTCTCCTCAGTGCAAGACACATGAAAAAAATACCTGAAGGACTCCAAGATGGTGAGAAATAAGCTGATAGAACATTTTGGCCTTAATTCTAAGCGGTATGTGTGGAGAAAACCAGGCACTGCTCATCACCTGTCCAATACAGTCCCAACAGTGAAGCATGGTGGTGGCAGCATCATGCTGTGGGGGTGTTTTTCAGCTGCAGGGACAGGACGACTGGTTGCAATCGAGGGAAAGATGAATGCGGCCAAGTACAGGGATATCCTGGACGAAAACCTTCTCCAGAGTGCTCAGGACCTCAGACTGGGCTGAAGGTTTAGCTTCCAACAAGACAATGACCCTAAGCACACAGCTAAAATAATGAAGGAGTGGCTTCACAACAACTCCGTGACTGTTCTTGAATGGCCCAGCCAGAGCCCTGACTTAAACCCAATTGAGCATCTCTGGAGAGACCTAAAAATGGCTGTCCACCAACGTTTACCATCCAACCTGACAGAACTGGAGAGGATCTGCAAGGAGGAATGGCAGAGGATCCCCAAATCCAGGTGTGAAAAACTTGTTGCATCTTTCCCAAAAAGACTCATGGCTGTATTAGATCAAGAGGGTGCTTCTAATAAATACTGAGCAAAGGGTCTGAATACTTAGGACCATGTGATATTTCAGTTTTTCAGTTTTGCAAAAATGTCAACAATTCTGTGTTTTTCTATCAATATGGGGTGCTGTGTGTACATTAATGAGGAAAAAAATTAACTTAAATGATTTTAGCAAATGGCTGCAATATAACAAATAGTGAAAAATGTAAGGGGGTCTGAATACTTTCCATACCCACTGTATGTTATTTGCGCCTGCGTGTTACGTCATATCCAGAAAAGTAACTCCTGCTGTTGTTATTAAAAGTTCGTCATCACAACGAAAAAAAAAACATAATTCAAATAAGTAAACATCCGGGGAATTCACTAATAATTGCGTGGATTGCTTGAGAAATTCTTAAGAAAAATTTTAATTCATGAATACAGAATACCAAATACATTTGTTCTTGTGTTAGTGAATCTATGGCCAGGGGCTAGTTGCTCAAAAAGTTTAATCTGGATCAGAATGATCTGGATTTGGAAATTGCATGTTTTGCTATCCAGGATCAGGTAATCCATCTTACTTTGCAAAATTGGATTGGATCACTCTGATCCAGATAGGCCAACACACTTTTTCAGATGAACAAATCTGGATTACTAGTGCTCTACGGAGCCACTAAAGGGACATGATGATAGAAAGAATATGAGATGGGGAAAAAAAAAACATTTCAATGCTTTTGCGTTCACTCAGAAAAGTTCTGTGTAGTGTTCACCTGAGAAACTTTGTGTTCGCTCACAAAGAACTTTTGACTGGCTCATCTTTCTTATGATTGTGCCAATGTAGTTTACAATGATTAAAAAACACTTTGAATTAAATAATATATTTGTTTGATATTTACAGCTGTTTGAGGATTATTTTGTTGCACCAAATCTCTTTTTGAAAGGCTAAATATGTAGCCTAATGTCTACTTCTAATTTATTACTTTAAAAGTTAGCTAATAAAGAGCAAAATAAAAACTATCTGTGTGTATATATAATACATGATGAAAATGTTGTTTTTTTCGACCAGTTTTAGACACTTCTGATGGAATCAGTATAATCCAGATTTTTTGGATCAAAGGTATCACAATCTTACTAAAAATTTTTGAACAACACAAACTGATGATTTTATGGATTTTGTGATCTAATCTGATTTCAGAATCCTTTTTTCCTTTTCAACAACCCATTTTCAAGATTTGATCCAATCCAATGGCCGATATCCAATCAGAGAACTTTTGAACAACTGGTCCCTGAAGTTCAAAAGTAATCTGATCTGATTTCGGCTATCGGATTGGATCAAATCTTGAAAATGGGTTCTTCCAGTGCTTGAAGTAGAAAAATAAAAGTGCCGGTACACCTGATGCTCAGTTCAAAATGTTTTCTTAAAGAAGGGAGGGCACGGTGGTCTTCCGTACACACAACATGTCGGAAGTGTCGGTACGCAAGGAAAACTGGCGCTAAAAGTAAAAATAGTGTGTACTGGCCCATTTCAAGCACTGGGTTCTTCAAAAGAAAAAAAGAATTCTGAAATCAGATTAGATCACAAAATATAATCTTGGTTTTGATAATATAATCTGGATCATCAGTTTGTGTTGTTCAAAACTTTTTAGTAAGATTGGGATACCTTAGATCCAAAAAATGACTGATGTGTATTTGGATTTATTACTTTAACAGTTAAACTAATCAAGATATAATCAAAATAAAAAATAAAAAAATGTGTGTATGTATATTACATTATAATATATTATTATATTATAACATAATATATTATTATATTATAACATGCTATAAAAAATTATCTGTGTACTTCACATACACACTCTAGGGACATCAGAGACTTATTTTACATCTTGCAAAATGGGGCATTATAGGTCCCCTTTAAAGTTTTATTACATTTTTGTTCCCGAAATCCACCCTTCTAATGGGATTAGTACTGTATAATTTTTTAGATCAAAGGTATCCCCATCTTACTAAAAAGGTTTGAACAACACAAACTGATGATTTTATTCAAAACCAAGATTGGATTTTTTTCTCTTTTGAACAACCCATTTTCAAGATTTGATCCAATCAGATGGCCGAAATCTGATCAGATTACTTTTGAACAACTGGCCCCAGGCTACTTAGCCTTTCGGTAACCTACTGTAAAGTAAAAAAGAGATTTTTGTTCCATAAAATTCCCAAACAGCTGTAAATATCAAACAAAAATATTTTATTTAATTCAAAGTGTTTTTAGGGTATTATTGTCTGTAAACTACATTGACACAATTATAACTGATGAACCAGTTAAAAGTTAGCTGTGAACACTGTGCATAACTTTTCTGAGAGAACGCAAAAGCAATTTGAAATGTTTCTTTTTTCCCCATCTCATAATCCTTCTGTCACCATGTCCTTTGGGGGTCTCCGTAGAGCACTAGTAATCCAGATTTGGTAGCCTAATCTGAAAAAGTGTGTATCTGGGCGATGCAATCCAATTTTGCTTTGAAAAACAGATCATAATCAGCAAGCATGTTTCTAAATAAAGTTGTTTTTTAAATAAAGTTTGAGGAAGCTTGGTGGTGGTGAGGTTGATCGCGACCATGGTGTGCTGTAGTCCGTTTATAGCCTACTGTTAGCTTTTTATATCTGACGACTTTATTTAGGCTTCAAAATGTATAAATGTTGTGTTAACTTGTAAAGATTATCTTGATAGACAAACGTGTAAGTGTCATAACCCTTTGTTAAACACAGAGCTTATTTTTTGCAATTTTCCAAAAGTCTATGGGAAAAATGCATAATGCACGTGACGTCACTGTCGACTATTCGACTACTGCGGTTACGCCCACTGAGTGGCAAAAAGACTGAGCGGTAGCATTGGTTTTCAGCGTGAACGCCACGAAAAACACACAAAACCAAAACGGGAAAGAGCTTTGCGACTGACTGTACAAATAGCTTTGACACAAAATCTTCGGTATTTTTACAGAATGCTGAAAGCTACAGAAAAAAGAAGCAAATAGATCGCTGCAATTCACAGAAACAACTGTACTCAGGCAGAGAAACATTGATTTGCAGTTATCATTTTGTGTCAAAATGTTGGATTTTGGGATAAAATCATACTCTTTATATTGTATTGTTATATATTGTGTTGACAACTCATCAATTAAATATTTACCATCTTATATTCTGCATAAGGGTGTTTTTAAATAAACACTGACAAAAACCATATAAGTTTTAGAGCTGGACGATATGATGATATATATAACATTGATATAAGTGATCACTCCGATTTAGACCTACCTATATTGTAGTTATATAAAGTGTTCACAGGCAGATTTGCGTATTTCCTCGGCGTCGAAATCAGGTACATGTCAGGAAACACGATTCCTGGCTGCATGCCGATATCCATGGATTAGGTTTCTTTGACATGTTATAAAGAACACTTTC
Source organism: Chanodichthys erythropterus (assembly GCF_024489055.1). Classification (NCBI taxonomy): domain Eukaryota; kingdom Metazoa; phylum Chordata; class Actinopteri; order Cypriniformes; family Xenocyprididae; genus Chanodichthys; species Chanodichthys erythropterus. Next base: position 30,486,149 of record NC_090239.1, read on the forward strand.
GAGTCCAACCTTTAGTGTAATCGTTTGTTTTACTCGCGTTTTCCCAGTTTCCCCTATTAAATCCAGTCATGCAGCAGGTTCTTTTGCCACTCAGTCCAGCTGAGGGAGCGCGTTCCGGCGGGAAAGTGACGTCTATGCATACCCTCTATTGGACTCTTGTGCAATACGCATGCAGTTTTATTTTTTAACCGCTAGAGGACCTAGTGTACCTAAAACAGGGATCTACCTGAACTCTGGCAGGTCTAGTGTCCCGCGCGAGCCCTCAAGCGGAGAATTTTAGTTCTTCAGCCCTGTGTAAGAACTCACGCGCCTCCCGCTGCAGAGAGGAAGATGTTTCTTGTTACTTTGTTACAGTTTAATGTTTCATTAAAGATTAATGCGTCGTAAACTGTAAGTTCACATGATTTATGAACCACTGAAGATGCTGCTACAATCTGCTTATCTATTGTTTACCCCACAAAAGCCACACTCTTACCAGAGTGTAAGTGTTTAACTAATTTATACAACTATTTTCAGATTACTATTTTGATTAAAATAGTATAGAAGTAAATACAGAAGTAAAGTTTTTTTTAAAATCTCACTCCAACGCCAGACTAAATCGTGACTAGTTCCCACACAACATTACGAGTTTATTTTTAATGCACTGATTAATTGTGTCGATGGGATGTGGATGCGGATGGGAGGGGAAAACTCTGGACTTACATGTGAGAAAGAGACAGTGAGAGAGAGAGAGAGAGAGAGAGAGAGAGAGAGGAGGTGATTTTTTCACTCTGTTCAAAGCTGTATCATTGGACGCGAACTTGCACAGATTGCAGTTGCGTCTCATTTATGAAGAGACTCAAGACTCAACAACAAACAACAAAAGAATTCATCTGGAACAAACTGCACTCAAGACCACGATTGCTCAATAATGCAGCTCGCTTATTTGTAAAACTTAAGCGGACATGTATGAGGATCAGAGCGATTTTAGGCGTTGAGTCTATGAAGGAACTATGACGCTGAATTTATTATTTCAAAGCACATGTAAAGAGTGAATAATCTATCCGCACTACTTCATCCAGGACGCCCTTCATCCAGCATGTTCACTGTGACTGTAGTATTTCTGCTCGTGGTGAGTACAGTCTCCAACTCCAACTTTTCTTGCTGTTTTCACACTTGAGAAAGTGGAACATCATTGATATAGCAAACTATGAGTGAATTAAAAATAAGTAAATACATTTTAATATGTTTTTTGTGCCTTCTGATTGTGCTTATTGAATTAGTTTTTAAATTAATTTTCTGATTGATAATGATTGATTATTTTATAACAAAGGCATCTCAGTGGCTAAAAAGTGTCTTAATTTGCCTGAATTCACCATATATAACAGTGCACTGTAATGCTTTCATAATAACTTATATTACACTTTATAATAAGATGCATATTCTTATGAATAATAAAAACGCTATAAAACATATGATTCTATAATAATACATGTCTATTCATGCATCTTTTAAGAGTATAATGCATTACAACATGATTAGTGTCATGTTTTATAAGGCATTCAATCCTTTACATATTTAACAATGTAGAAATGTGTTTTAATGCTTTATAATTGTTTATGAAAACATTTAATACATTATGAAGCATATAATAAGGCATTATGAACACCTTTATTATATAATGCATCATACAATGAGGCTTCAAACTGTTACCTCTTTATTATACAGTATGAGGAATAACTCAGATTACCTTGTTACACCCACTTTGACAGACAGCACATTGTGTTCTTGCACTTGTCTCACTTGCTGAAATGTAGTTATTTATCAGGCTAATTGTTATTTCGTTTGTGTGGGAGGGTTGAATGTGGGGTGTATGTGTGTGCTATTGAAGCAAAAGCAGTGCCAATAATGACAAATAAGTCATCAAGTATACCACATAACTGCGGGCACATTTGTGAGCCTAACTGCTTAATGTTAATGCTCGATGTTTGTACCAATTTCCTGTCTTGTGGTCACATGTCTTGTCTTGTTTCAAAACTGAGGCTGGAGCTACACCCATCTGAGCAGCATGATGGGCGTGTGGGCAATAACTACAGTATGTTATGGCAAGAGGATGTCAGCGCGTGTCCTTCATATTAGTCATTTTTTTTCTGGTAGCTATAATTACTGTACATTTTTCTTCCATAATATAAGTATACAAACTGAACAGTGCGATTAATTAATTGAAATGAGTTCATTTCACTCAAATAATAATGAAAGTTCATTGTACTTAATAGAAAAAGGTTGCATGAACTCAAAATTTGATTGTAGTAAGCTGAACTTAATATGATCGAGTTGATGCAGATTTCTAATTCCTAGCATGCTTTGCTTCAGATTGTATAAGGAAAATAAATGTTGAAATTAAGTGTTATTTTGTGTTTTTGCACAAGATTAACATAGGGATGCATACGTTTGTGTTTAATGTTGTGTTATGCTGGGATTTACAGGGGGTTCTGCTGTTATGCTATGCCTTGTTTCCACCAAGCGCTACGGTTCAGTACAGTACAGTATGGTACGCAATTTTTGCTGTTTGCATTGTCAGAATTTTTGCCGTTTGCATTGTACCCTTTTTTTTAGGACCCTTCTGTTGGGGTACCAACACAACAGTACCAATAGTACCAGTACCAAAAGGGCGGAGCTATCTCACTGCAGAACTTTGATTGGTTGACAGAGAATCATCACTTGCGCGCGCTACAAGGGGAATGACAACACAATACAATTGCAACACAATGTGTATTTTTCGGTTGTTTTTCCTTGCAGCCTTCAGCCTTTGCTCAAACAAAGCTGCCGTATGTCCTCCATTGTTGTTTACTGTCACTTTCTTCTTCACACGAGAATGGCGTCGATCACTACTTTCTGGCATACACCACGCCCATCAAGCAAGCCGAATCAGAGTTTTCAGTGCCGAATCTTACTGTACTGTACTGAACTGAACTGTACCACTCAGTGGAAACGCGGTGGTGAAGAGTAGAGCCTGTGGTTAGGTTGAAGATGGGCTGAAAAACTATTAAGAACAAATATACTGTATGTTGTTTGATTTTTTATATATATATATATATATATATATATATATATATATATATATATATATATATATATATATATATATATATATACATATATATATATAGACTGTACATGAAAATATATAATGGCAGTCACTTAGATAATTAGAAATAGCATGTGTTATTTGCTATCTAACATTTAAAGCTGCAGTCTGCTATATTTGGCCCTCTAGTGGTTAATAAACAGAACTGCATGCGTTTTGCGGAAGAACATTGTAGCCGGAGATACTTTTCTCCATGTATGTCTATGGCGAGTCACGCAGTTACTGCGATACTCTGCGGCGGGTCCTACCAGTCCGGTCTGAAATAGTCTGAATACAAACACTTATTATAAGTGTACCATAATGATTCAGGATAAGACAAAAACACGGTTTGGAAAATGGATTCATGTTGTACATTCTCATTATATAATTTTTTAAATTTTGAACACAAAAAAAGTTACGGACAGCAGCTTTAACCAAGATCTGAATGTGATGTTTATGTAAATTAACTGTATAATTAACATTAACGGTGCCCTCGAATGAAAAATTGAATTTATCTTGGCATAGTTAAATAACAAGAGTTCAGTACATGGAAATGAAGTGAGTCTCAAACTCCATTGTTTCCTTCTTCTTATATAAATCTCATTTGTTTAAAAGACCTCCGAAGAACAGTTGTTATGTTATGCAACAGTCGGGGTGTACACCCCCAATATTTGCATGCCAGCCCATGTCCATTACACAAGGGCAGCCAGTATTAACATCTGGATCTGTGCACAGCTGAATCATCAGACTAGGTAAGCAAGCAAGAGCAATAGCGAAAAATGGCAGATGGAGCAATAATAACTGACATGATCCATGATATCATGATATTTTTAGTGATATTTGTAAATTGTCTTTCTAAATGTTTCGTTAGCATGTTGCTAATGTACTGTTAAATGTGGTTAAAGTTACCATCGTTTCTTACTGTATTCACGGAGACAAGAGCCGTCGCTATTTTCATTATTAAACACTTACAGTCTGTATAATACATAAACACAACTTCATTCTTTATAAATCTCTACAACAGTGTAGCATTAGCCGTTAGCCACGGAGCACAGCCTCAAATTCATTCAGAATCAAATTTAAAAAATATAACAGTATACAATACTCACATAATCCGACGCATGCATGACGAACACTTTGTAAAGTTCCATTTGAGGGTTATATTAGCTGTGTAAACTTTGTTTAGGCACTGTTTAAGGCAAGCGCGAGCTCCGTGGGCAGAGAGCACGAGATTTAGCAGCATAAATCGGCTCATATTTAATGATGCCCAAAAATAGGCAGTTAAAAAAATTAATAAAAAAAATCTATGGGGTATTTTGAGCTGAAACTTCACAGACACATTGAGGGGACACCTTAGACTTATATTACATCTTGTAAAAAAACGTTCGATGGCACCTTTAATGATGAATGCGGCGAGGCTGAGAACTGTGGGAGAGAAGGGAAGCAGGTGATGTGATTGTTAATGAGAGATGCCAGTGCACCACACTGGCCTTGCTCCGCTTCCATGGCTCTCGGCCCCGCCCCACTTGTCACAAAAATTTTAAGTTCTTTTAACTTCTTTTAACTGATCTCAAGACCCACAGAGAGTGTTTTCTGTGTCAGAAACTCAACATACATATTGCAAGTTGAATAGCCTATGACATGAAACATCCATTATTTTTCTGTTTGTCTTAGACATATGATTTTGCATTTTATGAAGAAAATGTGAGTGGTTCCTTTCACGTGCAAAGTTACATCTACAGTGCAAAGGTTGCTATAAAGTGGTTGCTTGCTAGCCCAACATTCTATGAGATTCTCGTCTCAAGATATGACTCAGGTCCCACCTTCAAAAATAAGTATGTGATTTATTTATTTATTTATTTTGCTCTACCAGGCAGAATCGTGAAATTTTAACCTGGTGGCGCTAGAGGTTTGAGAAAATAACTACAAATGTGGTTTGATGACATTTTAGAGCTTGCCCTGTATCATTATGCCAACTGCCAACTTTTTATGATACAATTCTAGAGGATTTACAGGCAAGGATGTGGAAAAATTAACAGATATAATAGGTGCCTTTGCACTTGAATATTCTCCAATAGACTCAAGGCTTCTGGAAAACACAGAAAATAATATAGCTTTAAAGTACAAACTAAAAGCAAGCAAGAGAGAGAGCATGAAAGAGCTCCATTAGCTCCAGTATGCTCATTAGTTAGAGTCAGCTTTGCCAGAACAGTAGATGACTTTGAAATGTTGACAAGTGCCAACAGGCTATAAGGGTTAAGAGTTAAGTGTATTCGAGCATACAAACAGCAGCTCTCAAACATCATAGCCCGTGTGACAGAATAGGAGGGAGGAACATTCTGCAGAACTGACTAATTCAGCCGCATGATATGCAAATCATGCAATTATTTGACAGTCATTCGTTGGTTATTCAGTATGTACCATATCTGTCATGACAACTTTATAAAATGGTGGTAGTTTGGAAGGGGGTTCTCAGTATAATAAAGGGATGCTTTGGCATACTTGTCTTTCCTAAGATTTGAATATATAGGATATATTTTTCTGAATTCTACATATAGCCCCTTTAAGATATTATAAACATCACCATCATGGTTTTCTGTGGAACTTTGAAACAATGTGTATTGTGAAAAGCACTATACAAATAAATTTGAATAAAAACCACTTGGAACACCGTAGAAATTACATAAGAGGATGCTTTGAATATGCTTGCATCATGGTGGTGACTTTCCATTCACATTTTTTATAGAAAAAGTTAAAAAAGACTTGTTACAGTTCACTGGAATTCGACAATCTCACAATCATGATGATTTGACACCAATGATTTGACAGTCAGCAGCCAAACGTTGGTAAATGCATTTAATTAGGACCATTCTTAGGTTTATGAGTAATGAAAATAAACATGTCCATAAATGTTAAGCTACTGATTTTTATCTGCTTAAACAAAACTGCACAAGTTACAGCAGCTTAGCCTGTCAGGCTGAATGTGACTGCAAACAGGTTCTATGACATGTGTTGTTGTTTGTGACCCTTCACACATTTCTAAAAACCTGGTAATCAATCAACCTGATAATTGCACACAAATTCTGTGTGGCCAAATCTCCAGAGTTACCCATTTGAGTCATGGGCTGAAATTTTGGGGGTTGTTGAACTTTACCTGAGTTGGAATGCTCCTGTAGGGGTGTGTTTGTGTTTTTATGTGTGTGAGGAGTTAACCCATGCCAGGGGGTAATGTGAGGGACAGGTAGAAACGAAGGGAATGTTAATTTGTGCTTTCCCAACCTCCTCTTCTTCTCACTCAGCTCTGTCACTTCTCCAGCTGACTCACAAACGCCTTGAGGGAATCATCTATTCTCTCTTTCTTTCATTCTTTATCTGTCTTTCTTCTCACTCTTTTAAACATCATTCCACACACCTGTGTTAAACGTGGTTACTCGATGCACATCACACAGTCAGCCAATCAAATATTGGCATTCATGTTGCACCTTCAGACAAAAAAACATTCAACAGCTGCTTCAAGTTATCTTCAAAGGCTTATGTTGCGTTCAATTTATGTTGGTAATATCATATTTGTGTGATGCACACATGACTGGCATGGCAATGTCAGATTTACAAGTGGGAACTACCATTTCGAGAATAATATAAGAATAATAAAATACATAAAGCATTCCTGAATTCTGTGTACATAAAACATTTTTACATAACCATTAAACTGTCTCAAAAAGTAAAATAAATGTAAGTAAATAAAAAGTAAAGTTACACTTTGAGATATAAAGTTGTCATTACAACACAAAATGTCACAACTATAAGAAATAAACTCACTATGTGAGATATAAACTTACATTTGCAAAATATTAAGTCACAATTATGAGATCCAACAATTGCAATTGGGAGATATAAAGTCACAATTATAAGAATTAAAGTTATAGTTGCAAGATTTAAAGTCACAATTGCATTTTTTTTGACTCTGAGGCAGAAACAGGCTTCCATAGAAATGAAAGCACTAATTATAGAAACGATTACCACAGAAATTTGTTCTGCTCGCATTGCATGAATGAGGCCCCTAACGAATATCCCTTTTCATTTTGCTGCACCAAAAACTATACTCATCAGTAAAAAAAAAAAAAAAAATTTCATGTCAAATTTATTTTAGCTAAAATCATTTAGGTAATTTTTAATTTTGTGAACAAAGTAGGGGTTTGAGTAACAAGAATGACTTACAGATGAAAAAGTTGCAATTGTGAGATATAAAGTGACACTGTGAGATATAAAGTTACATTTGAAAGATATTAAGACAATTATGAGAAGCAAAAATTATAACTGGGACATATAAAGTTGCAATTATGAGAATAACATTTACAATTGCAAGATGTAGTCATGTAGTCAATTAATTACTCTGAGGCAGCACTAATAAAGCACAAATTTTACAAACTATTCCACAGAAATGTGCTCTGCTCATGTTTAATGAATGAGCCTAATGAACCTTATGTGCATCCTTTGCTTTTCATTTTGCTTCACTAGTGCTAAAACCTATATTAATCAGTAGAAAAAAAGGGGGGAAAAAATCACATACATTTTATTTCAGCTAAAATAAAACATACATCATTTTGTAACAGTACAAATTTAGAGATTTCCAAGAATGACTTGCATGCATCATAAATTATTTGCTATTTTATCTTGTGAACATAAATAAAAACCTTTAGACAGAAGACATGCTTTGTAAGACAGAATACCCTGTTCAGCTGCCATTGCTAAGGCTGTACCTGTCAATCATTCAGTTAGATAGATGTTCAAAAGAAAGGCTGTTGTCGGAGAATTGAATTAAAGGATTAGTTCACTCCAGAATTCAAATTTCCTGATAATTTACTCATGTTATCCAAGATGTTTATGTCTTTTTTTTTCAGTCGAAAAGAAATTAAGGTTTTTGAGGAAAACATTCCAGGATTTTTCTCCATATAGTGGACTTCAGCGGCTACCAACAGGTTGAAGGTCCAAACTGCAGTTTCAATGCAGCTTCAAAAGATTCTACATGATCCCTTCTCTAGTGAAACGATTGGTTATTTTCTTAAAATAAAATAAAGATTAAGTACTTTTTAACCACAAATGCTCATTTTGCACTGCTCTGTGATGCGCCGTGAATTACGTAATCACGTAGGAAAGGTCACGCGTGATGTAGGCGGAAGTACCGAGCAAGTGTTTACAAAGCGAACATGCGAAAACTAAGTCAAACGGCCTTAAAAAAAAAAAAGATAAAACAACGATGTCAGACGATTTTTCTGCCCTACCGCTGTACTTTCGCCTACGTCACATGTGACCTTTCCAACGTGATTTTCGTAATGCGCGGCACATCGCAGAGCTAGTGCAAGATGAGCATTTGTGGTTAAAAAGTAAATACATTTGTTTTTTTAGAAAATGGCTGATCGTTTCGCTAGATAAGACCCTTAATTCTCAGCTGGGATCATGTACAGCCCTTTGAAGCTCCAAAAATCCTGGAATGTTTTCCTCAAAAACTATAATTTCTTTTCGACTGAAGAAAAAAAGACATAAACATCTTGGATGACATGGCACCCCCATGTCATATGTCTTTCTTTCTTCAGTAAATCTACAGTAAAATATCAATTATAATCTTATGCATACTACAGCGCAGTGATTGGATTGAATGAGCTTTTTCTCATGAATAAATGCAGAAACTGCATGTTCGACCAGCCCATACTTGGAGCCAACCAGCACTCCGGATCTTGCCGGTGGTACACGATGACGTCAGATTTTGTGACGTTGCTCCGACTTTGCTTTTCAAACCGGAAGACAGAAATCGCTCTGAAAAATGCAAAAATAACTAATTTCAGCTTTTAAATAAAATTAATGAGTACCTTTAATGTTTTCAATAATGTGCAGCCTACACATAGTCCTATCTGTTCACATCTCAAAAAATGTGTTCTAGGGTTTCATGACCCTTTAAATGTACCGTAATGATTTACTGGTAAAATGCATGTATTCCCTTTGTAAACTCTGATAGGCATCATAAGACATTATCAAGACTAAATAATGGAACAAGTCTAGCTCCATTGTTATACAAATAGTATTTTTGGCTCTAAGTCTGTGTGGGAAGTTGTTGGCTTCTGGGATTGCATCCCCTGGAGATAGACACTCTAAATACATAGGAGTGGGAAAACTCTGTACGGTTCATGTCTGTATCTACATCTGCAGACTTTTTCACAATGTTTCCCTTAGAATAATTTAATTGCTTTATTTCTTTCAAGTTGTATATCTGTAATATTATATGTTGGCTCACAATGCTGAAGCTACACTAATTTCTATCAATATGTACACAGTAGTTTTAAAAGGGACCTATTATGCAAAATTCACTTTCTAAGGTGTTTGAACACAAATGTGTGTGTAAACAACCAGCCTATAATGGTAAAAATCCACCCACGTTTTTATAATCCCCATAAATCATAAATAGTGTCTCCGAATGCATGGTTCCAGATTTCCCCCTACTCTTACGTAAGAGTAGTGAAGCCCCGCTCATGACTGGAGACGATCTGCCCTATTAGCATACATACCGCCCTGAGAGAGCCGCAGCTGTCCGCCATTTCTGTTTACTCGCTGTAGCAGCTAGAGATATACAATGTCTACGCCAAAAACTTTAAAAATGTTCTGTTATTTGAACAGAGTCTCCATAGACTCTCTGCATCTGAGGACACTGTGGTTGAATTTCTTTTTTTTTTCCTCCTGAGTTTCTCCATCAGTGTCCAATTCTGTTTCGAACAAGTAAAGGCCGAACACCACTACTGCAAATCGTCATTTTGGCTGCGTGAGATTCTCCAGCTTTGTTGTTGTTGAGCAACCGAAGCGTGAGCTGTTAAAGCTCCGCCCTCTTCTGGAAAGTGGGCTGGGAGCAGCAGCTCATTTGCATTTAAAGGGACACACACAAAAACGCAGTTTTTGCTCACACCCAAATAGGGGTAAATTTGACAAGCTCTAATAAGTTATCTGTGGGGTATTTTGAGCTGAAACTTCAAAGACACATTCTGAGGACACCAGAGAATGCATGTATCTGATGAAATGTACATTTTTATTTCTGTACTATTTGCACAAAATATCTATACTAAAGTCGCATTGAGATCTTTTCTTCCATATTGTGAGGTACATCCGAGTGTCATTTTTTGAAAATTCAACATATATATATAGATGAATCATTCACTATAAGATATGAATTTTAATTTCATGTTAACTTTAATCTTACCCTCTTTCTCTCTATAGGGGAATGTCTTGTCTACACAGGACTTGTGTCCTTCAGGGGCATTCACAGCCAGTGGAGAGTGTTGCAAACAATGCCAACCCGGGGAGGGGGTGGTGAAGCCCTGCGGAGCGACACAGACAGTTTGTGAACCTTGTCTTGACAGTGAGTATCCACAGAGATGTTGGCCGCAGTGTTGCTAAAATGAAGCAGCTGCCTTATTTAAAATGCCATTTCCTGTGCCGAACTCTCACTTGAGGGGAGTCAGAGGGCTTTTGAGCTGTGAATGGTAATTAGTAGTTAAAGGGGAAATGCTTTTAGGAAATGAGACTTGACAAAACATTGTCTGGAGTGCTTAGAGACCAATCTGGGTGTTTTCAGCCACTCATGACTCTGAGTGATATTAATTAAGGCAAAATCCAGTGGTACATTGCATTTGCTGCACTGGCAGGGTCACAGAGCAGAGTGTTTGTACCAAGGTTTGGGAGTTAGAGTTTTTTTTATTTACGTTGGCTGGTCCTGAGCCAAGTCCTGGTTCAGAGCCTGCCAGAATCCCACCACTTCCAAAATGATCTCCCACACGTCTGCTTGCATGACCCAGCTGAATAAGACAAGATAGGAGGAGAGAGATGAATGGAAATAGAGAACGAGTAGCCAGAAATGTGACCAAAAATGGTCATCCTTTAGTGCGTATTTTTGTAGAGTTTCATGCCTCCTTAAATACAAAAAAAAACAAAACAATATATATATATATATATATATATATATATATATATATAAATATATATATATATATATATATACTGTATATATATATATATATATATGAAGACTTCAGATGCAAAAGCCTCTAAGTGCCATTTGAAATTTTCTTCTAAAATTAGAGTTTTTAACAAGCTCATATGTTTATGTTCAGTAATTTCACTTTAATGTTCATTAATAGGTCCTTTTCATTGCCATTAAAGTGAAATAACTGAACATAAACATACAAGCTTGATAAAAATGCTAATTTTAGAAGAAAATTTCAGATGGCACTTAGAGGCTTTTGCATCTGAACTCTCTCTCTCTCTCTCTCTCTCTCTCTCTCTCTCTCTCTATATATATATATATATATATATATATATATATATACTTTAAATGCAATATTGAATAACACACTAGTTAAATTTATAATCAAATATGGTAACACTTTAGTTTAGGGTCAAATTTTAGTTGCTTATTACCTAATCCTACCTAATACCTAAACTTAACAACTATCCAACTATTAATAAGCAGTAATTAGGAGTTTATTGAGGCAAAAAATCATAGTTAATAGTAAGAACTGGACCCTAAAGTGTGACCTCAAATACTTTACATGTACTTTAAGGTAAAACGTTTAATTTTACATTATTACAAAGTGAACTTTTTAAACGTGTTTTTTTTTTTTTTTTTTTTTTTTTTACTGAAAGTGTTTATGCTTATAATATTTTTTGTAAATGTTGAAAATGTATTCAATTTGGAAAAAAAAGCTCTCAGACATTCTGAATATTTCGATTAAAGTGCTTTTGGAGAAATAATGGCAGACACAAATGAAATTAGACAATTGTTGACCTACATTAAGACATAACCATGATCTGATTAACTCAGATCATGGTCTGAGAACATGTTGAGAGATCCCTTCTGAAACTCTAGAGACACATGATTGAGATTACTGGGGTCTTTTTCTTCGGAGAAAATTGAATAAGTCGGAGACTACAGCAAAATCTCTGTTTGCTATTTGCTATTTCATTTGTGATTTCTTTCCTATGGGATATTATCGTATAAATGGTTTGTTCGACATATTATCACATTGACAGATAACTGAACCTACACTTGAGTTCTGTCCATACTTTTTTGTTAATATTTAGTAGCCTTGGGTGAAGGTCAGGGAAAGGCATGTCCAAGAAGACCCCTCGACATAAGACCCACCAACCTCCTGTCATTCATCACAACCCTAAACATTCTTCCTTTAGTAATTTTCATCTATTTGTCAGGCCTTCCCTAAGGGCCTGTGCTGGGATCTGTGATCCTCATCCATCAACTTTAACTATTACATGCTGAAAACTCCAAACGGTTCTTTTCACAGCCTCATAAGTCACCTAATGCTACTTGACAGTACTTCAGCAATAATGTGTTGACACGTAAAAGTAGCATTCGGGATGGTACTGGAATGAAAACAGATGTTTAAGAAATGATAATTTAAGTTAACCGGCTCATTTTAATTCCTAACACATAAGTACTGTGTAATGTGAAAGTACCAGGTGTGTTTATTCACCAATCACGTCTCCATTTGACCTTCTCAGAAAAAAAAGGTTCAGCATTGAGAATCCTGCCCAGCCCAGCAACATTGGCTCAGCCAATGGTGTGAGTCTGGCTCGATGCATTACAGCACAATAACAATATATTTATAGGTGTTTTTTGAAGGGTTTTGGCCCCACCCAGTTACCTTCCACTTAAAATTACTGACTGTAGCCCGCAGGGAGATTTAGAAGTTTACCATCATCTGCCTTCTGTTTACTTGAAGTTGTCACTACATTCTCCGATTACTGGTAGAAGACTCCATAAGACTCTAGCTTCATATTTAGCAGACTTTTGTTCTTCATTCAGTGCTTAATGCTGGTACTCTGAAACAGCGTCATGGCTTAGGTTAATAAGATAAAGACATTTATGATTGAAGTATAGTTTGGGTTCACTTGAGAAAAAGATATGTGCTTAATTGTATTTAATGTATACTTGTAGAATTCTTAAAGTCCCCCTGCAGTCAATAATTTTATTTTTAAAACTCATCTTTGATAATCACAATGACATATTTAAATGCTTTTTTTTCCTGTGAAAATAAATTCTTCATGCCTTAAAATAGCTTGCCCCACAGCCATCTTTAGAATTTTGAACTTCCGTGTTTGTAGTAGCTCTGTATAGTTCTATGGCATCGCTGTCGAAGAGTAATTGTAAAGTTAAAGAAAGATATTGTGAGCACTGTAATGTTCAAAGCAAATGTCATTACAAATGTCTGGATTTTAAAACCTTCATGCTGTGGAAATACAAACCGGAAGACCCTGTTGAGTTCTGGGTAACTCATATATATTAGGACACATTAGGAGGATCGCGTTGCCTTTCTGCTAGTGAGTTTAAGGCAGTGTTTTGATCTTCTGTCGTGATAGTAAAAAATGTCACCATTGTAGGTCATTCATGCTGCAGTTGAAATAGAAACTCACATCATGGCTCAGGGATAAAACTGGACAATGTAATATGTTTTTTTGCCTTTTGACAAAGGGAAGTGTTTTTTTTTTACGCTTTGGAGAATACCAAATGTTTCTGTTTACAATGTGTTTTTGCAGCAATGAGCAATGTAGCCAATCACAGACATGTTTGCTGATCTCTTGAACGCAATGGCCAATCAGGGGTGTTTAATATAGTCAGAATCCACTCACTGCTAAAAACACCGTATTTGTTCAGAGTTCTGCACGCTCACAAATCCCCTCAATAACAAAGTGTAGACAAAGTCTACAATTTATTAAAAATTAATTTTACAGTGTAGACAACTTAATTTATTACAACAGAACTTTGTGAGATTGCAAACTGAGATGAGTGATTGTAAATGGAGCAGTCTTTGTGCACTTTATAGGCTAAAAATAATCCATTCAGAATTTGAATGAAAGTCGACACATAACGGTTATTTCTGTCATGACAACTCTCTGACATTTTGGCATGGTAATGACAACCTGGTCTCATAGGAGAGACGTACCCGTGGGCACGTTTTCGCGAGACACAAAATTACGTACCGATGCGTACTGTACGTCTCACTGCAGTTTCCAACAGAAACTAACGCTAGAGGCCGGTAAAACGTCAATAAGCTTTTTTGCTCGTTTTCACACGATCGTTTTCGATGACGGCTGGGGTCAGATTATGGATTCATAAAGACTCGTTTTCACATCTCCTCGCGCAATATTATGTTCCGACTTCAAACTCTATGCGTTTCGCTTTTTTTGGCCATAACCAAGCTTACTCGGTAGCTTAGCTGCCTGGGTACGAATCCCGTGAAAAGCCACTGACGGCAAAAAAAGAGAGCTCAAAGAGAGATCTAAACGAGCTGAAAAACAGTACGATCGCGGACGCTTTTTACATCACGTTTGCTTTTGTTAACACTATCGGGTAGGTTTAGGCATAGTGTTGGTGAGAAGTTATTTTAAAACGCAATGGAGCACAAATGTCAAATCAAGAACCTCTGTGATTCGTCTAAAAAGCAACGTCATATATACAATGGGTACGGAAAGTATTCAGACCCTCTTAAATGTTTCACTCTTTGTTATATTGCAGCCATTTGCTAAAATCATTTAAGTTTTTTTTCCTCATTAATGTACACACAGCACCCCATATTGATAGAAAAACACAGAATTGTTTACATTTTTACAGATTTATTAAAAAAGAAAAACTGAAATATCGCATGGTCCTAAGTATTCAGACCCTTTGCTCAGTATTTATTAGAAGCACCCTTTTGATCGAATACAGCCATGAGTCTTTTTGGGAAAGATGCAACAAGTTTTTCACACCTGGATTTGGGGATCCTCTGCCATTCCTTCTGGCAAATCCTCTCCAGTTCTGTCAGGTTGGATGGTAAACGTTGGTGGACAGCCATTTTTAGGTCTCTCCAGAGATGCTCAATTGGGTTTAAGTCAGGGCTCTGGCTGGGTCATTCAAGAACAGTCACAGAGTTGTTGTGAAGCCACTCCTTCATTATTTTAGCTGTGTGCTTAGGGTCATTGTCTTGTTGGAAGCTAAACCTTTGGCCCAGTCTGAGGTCCTGAGCACTCTGGAGATATCCCTGTACTTGGCCACATTCATCTTTCCCTCGATTGCAACCAGTCTTCCTGTCCCTGCAGCTGAAAAACACCCCCACAACATGATGCTGCCACCACCATGCTTCACTGTTGGGACTGTATTGGACAGGTGATGAGCAGTGCCTGGTTTTCTCCACACATACCGCTTAGAATTAAGGCCAAAAAGTTTTTGGTCTCATCAGACCAGAGAATCTTATTTCTCACCATCTTAGCAAACTCCACGCGGGCTTTCATGTGTCTTGCGCTGAGGAGAGGCTTCCGTCGGGCCACTGCCATAAAGCCCCGACTGGTGGAGGACTGCAGTGATGGTTGACTTTCTACAACTTTTTCCCATCTCCCGACTGCATCACTGGAGCTCAGCCACAGTGATCTTTGGGTTCTTCTTTACCTCTCCCACCAAGGCTCTTCTCCCCCGATAGCTCAGTTTGGCCGGACGGGAGGAATGGCAGAGGATCCCCAAATCCAGGTGTGAAAAACTTGTTGCATCTTTCCCAAAGAGACTCATGGGAGTCTGTATTAGATCAAAAGGGTGCTTCTAATAAATACTGAGCAAAGGGTCTGAATACTTAGGACCATGCGATATTTCAGTTTTTCTTTTTTAATAAATCTCTAAAAATGTCAACAATTCTGTTTTTCTATCAATATGGGGTGCTGTGTGTACATTAATGAGGGAAAAAAATGAACTTAAACGATTTTAGCAAATGGCTGCAATATAACAAAGAGTTAAAAAATTAAGGGGGTCTGAATACTTTCCGTACCCACTGTACGTACCGTATTCACCGTATTATCTGCTCCAGCAAAAAAAGAAAAAGGAACACGCTTGAGGTGCCACTCAGTTGACATTTTGCATCGAAACTGCAGCGATATGTACTTATTGGTACGTATTTCGCGACTCACGAGTCATGAGAACAGGTTGGGTAATGAGTATAGCAATGTTAATGTGTTTGTTCTTGGCAAAATAGATCTGTTACACTGCTGCTGCAGAGCAAGTACAGAACTTGCCACATACACACGACATGCTGCTATGAGCAAGCAAGACATGCTGCTGCTGTACAAGCAAACATGGTTCACCCCCGCAGCAGATTTACAGGTGGAGCTTGGGAAGGTGAAGGGTTTCTGAAAGCGATCTGCAAACTGCTACAGTAAACAATAGGCAAGAATTTGAATGTTGAGCAGCAAGCTTATTGGCTATCAATACAGCAGAAACCATTCAGCTGTGCACTATAGAGAATTATGTAATTGCAAACAGATTGGGTTGAGGACATACGAACCTGCACAATCTAGTGTTTCATGACAGAACTTTTTATTGATATGATTAGCCTTTGGCTTGACTGTTATTGAAAATCTAATAATGTGTTGTCACACAGCTGTCCTCTAAAAATCAGCATCCCAAGAACCTTAATTTTTCTAATTTAATGTAGAAAAATATGTATTGTATATATCTATTGTGAGTAGGGGACATAGCACACCTCCATTTAAGGAGAATATTCCTTTGGGCTTACAGAGTAGTAAAAGCGACCACTTGAGTAACGGGGTTAGTTACTGGGCTATTATTGGATTCCAAAAAAAGAGGCATTAACGGATTAAGGCTGAGTTCGGCATTTACCGCTTTTCCCAGTGTGTCAGATACATTGGACAAAAAGGTTAACAATCAAGGGCTTGACCTGAACATATGTACACAATCTGCTGCTGCTTGTCTACACCGATTACAAGTATCATTCTTGTCCAGAAGAAAATTAGATAACTTGTCAGGTGCCTGGTGCAAATTGATGAAGAGTGTACCTGATTTAAGATATATTGCCCATTGGTCATCCGAAATGAGAGTGAAAAGCTCACGTTTTTGAGACTATCTTTAGTACACTGCAGTTTTAAGGAGAAAAAACTTTCCCACAGGGGGTCTTTAAAAAGTATATTTTAAAAAACTTGCAGAAAATATATTACTGAAATCTAGAGCACACTTTTATGACTATATTTCATAACACACTTGAGTACACTTTTAAGGTGCACTTTGTAATAATCTTTTTCATGCTTTAAAGAAGTACACTTTTTTTGATGTGTTGACTAACATATTAAAAAAGCACATCTAAAGTACTTCATTATAAATGTAACTCTAGTATGTTATTCAATATTATATTAAAAGTTAATTTATTTAAAATTTACTAAATTGCATCTTGATCATTATAAATGTGTAATTATAAATATATTTAAATACATGACATGACAAATTTCAATAGAAATTTCATTAAAGTATATACTTACCATCACTTGCTTATTTGGCAGTACACTTTAACTATATTTCAAAGACAACAGAATTATGAAATTAGATAAACTTAAGTAAATAAAAAAAATCACTATACGTTCACCTAATTGCATTAAATTCAGTGTGCACTTAAGTACACTGTGTGCAGAATTATTAGGCAAGTTGATTTTCTGATCATATTTTTTTTCCAAGCACATTTTACCAATTCCAATCCACATCAATCTTAATAACTACTATTAATATTGTTTTTAATCATTTATAAGTGATATATAATTGTTCATGAAGGCTGGAAATGAAAAATGCCCTATATTCAGGTGTGCAGAATTATTAGGCAGGTTTTCTTTTACAGATAAAATGAGCCAAAAAAAGAGATTTAACTCAGACGCAATAGGACGCAATACTAATGTAATACTAGAAATTGCAAAGTTAAAGCATGACCATTGGACAGTGAAATGCTCATTGGGTCAGCGGGGTCATACAAAAACAGCTGGAGAAGAAAAGACACGTTAACTGCAAAATAATTAAGAATTAAGGTGAAGAATTAAGTGTGAAACCATCAGGAACCCTTTAGTCTCCAGCGCCACCATTTCCCAGTACTGAAACCTACCTGGAGTCTTCAGAAGTGTGAGGTGTCAGGATCTCAGAGACTTAGGTTAGGTGAAGAATCCTAAAAAATGACCCGCTCTTAATAAGAATCACAAGCTGAAGTGTTATAAAATACATGAAGACTGGGTTTTTATAGGCCTTATAGACAGACAGCTTGAGAGTGACTCCTGAAGGACCAGCACCACATCCTCTTGTACCACTGTTTGAAGAATTTATCTTCCAGAATCTGGCAGTAAGTTTTGGAAGATCATTTAGTCCATCTCTGCAAGATGGACATTTCAGGATAAGAGATGGACTAAAAGTGAACTCCCACACCTCCTATATACCACCTCCCACACCAATTATATATCACTTATAAATGATACAATATTAATAGTAGTTATTAAGATTGATGTGGATTGGAATTGGTAAAATGTGCTTGGAAAAAAAATATGATCAGAAAATCAACTTGCCTAATAATTCTGCACACAGTGTATATATATATTTTTAAATATCTTATTTCCATAATAAGCATAAAGGTCAGATCAGTATAGGTGCAATATTAAAATTGTAGATGGAAGCTAACTATATATATATATATATATATATATATATATATATATATATATATATATATATATATATATATATATATATATATATATATATATATATATATATATATATATAGTTGGAATACACATTAAATGTTAAACTATGACTTTGCTTGTACCACATCTGAGTAACAGACCAGACTTTCTTGCAATGAATGAAGCTATTGTTTCTATTCACTGAAAGTTCTGAACAGTAAATGGCAAGATGATGCATTAACAAATCCATTTTGCGAAGCTGATCCAAAATCCAAAAGAAGCTGCATGCATAATACTATAATAGGTTATAGTAATAATCAGCAGTTTTAAATGAAGAATAGATGTCATATCTCAGGACATGTCATTGTTCAACCAATATATCAGATAATATTTGTCCATTTTGAGATTACTGGCACTGGTCGATAACTCAATTTGAGTTATTTCAAGTTTTCATTATATCTCCAAAAACCACCAACTTTATTCATGCAAATTTCACATTATAAGTTTTTCAAATGTTTGATTTTTTGATTTTGATTAAGTATTGTGTAAAAATCTGCAGTTTTGCACTGAAAAATTGTGCAAAAAATGACCTGTCTTAATTAAAAATATTATTTAACATCACTGAATTACTCTGAATACATTACTGTAGGTTATGCTAACAAAATTCATGGTTATAGATCAGGCAGAAATAGCAATTTCATGATTTCTGTCATTAAATTATTTATATTTTGGTTTTAAATTGGCATTTTGCCACCCTGCTCTTTAAATATCTGTATCGCATCAGCCATTAATAACCTGTATCAGTTGACCACTACTTCAAACATGTCTTCAGTGTCATATCGGCTCAAGACATGAGTATTATCACCTGCAATTGTTTGAGACCATAGTTCCCTAGCAGTTTATACAGTGCATTACTGTGCGGTCAGAATAGGTTTCCTTTTCTGGAAATTAATATACAGAAGCCACTGACAGAACGTTACCTCAGCACTTTGTAGTACTAATGTTGACTGACACATAGACTTACATGACTGTACTGATAAGAACACCCCCCACACATCGGTTGTCTGTCATAATGCATAGACATTCATTATTGATAGCTAGCATTATGCTAATGGATCTCAGAGGGCAGGGATCAGGAGAAGAGTACACTCAGAAGGAGAAAGGCTGAGTGGACGGGATTTCATGTGCAGGAAATGCACAGATTACCCATCATGTTCTCCTAAATAAAGCCCCAATAACTGGCCCCCAGAAGCCAGCAAATTACCCCCTTATCATTAGAGCCATTAGCAGTTCAAACACACAGGGGAACCCATAATGTGCAACTCTATTTGTCCAGCACAAAGACACAATAACATTTCATCCACTTTGATTATAGATCTAAGGATAACTATGGCATTAGTGTGTTATCTTCTTTGCCACTGTCTGGCCCCTGCTTCTATGGATATCCTGCCAGTGGCATATACTGAAACACTTGGTATGGTATGGGATCATACAGTGTGCCTTAAAGAGGGGGTTGCACACACACACACACACACACACACACACACACACACGGACAAAATAGCTTCCTGAATAATTTAGTGATAGCTAGACCTCTATACTCTAATATATCTGAATAGGATGGATGATAGGAATACAACACCATAAGCATGCAGTATTTCTCTGGAAATATTAACATCATAATTTTTTCTCTTAGCCAATTGATTCTAGATATCTATGAGAATACATGTATATGTCTTCCTTTTATCCTTTATCCTTTTTTTGTAAAACTCTAAAATCTCTCTCTCTCTCTCTCTCTCTCTCTCTCTCTCTCTCTATATATATATATATATATATATATATATATATATATATATATATATATAAAACAGTTTAAAACAGTCTAAAACAGTTCGATAAAGGACCCATTCTCTCTAAACCTCTCCTTTCAGGGAGTCTACTCTGCTCTGATTGGTCAGATGCCCCAGTCTGTTGTGATTCCGCTTGCAAAGTGTGCAATTTCATCTCCGGAGCACTGATACACAGTATTACGAACAGTTACGATGGCATCGGTTTTACCATATAAATTCGAGTCCACATACTAATCCTTTGGAAGTGCAAGCAAAGTGTAGCCTACACATCTTCCTGACATGTTGACAACACAAACCAAACTCCTCCAAGCCACAACTACAACTACAGTGATTTGATCTGTACATTCATGAACAGCTACATAAGTTAATATATGAAAGTTAATATTCGATAGAATGGTGCCATATGGTATTTTAGAAATTATATTCAGAAATCATATTTTTCTTCCACAGCCCCAAACTGGTAGACCCATAACTGCCATAGACATTGGAGGTCCACCATTATTCAGAATACTGGTCAACAAAATCAGTCCTAAAGAGCCGCTATCCTGCAGAGTTTAGCTCCAACCCTGAAAAGAAAACTCACTTGCCTGTAGCCTTAGTAATCCTGAAGACATTGATTAGCTTGTTCAGGTGTGTTTGATTAGAGTTGGTGCTAAACTCTGCAGGACAGCGGCTTTCCAGGACTGACATCGCCTACCATAAGCCAAACCTTAAAGCAAAACATTATTTTAACCCAGCAGTTGTTTCAAAAAAATTATTTGAATAGATTACTGTGTAAATTCTGGAGTAACACTTTAATACAATAGTCCACTATAGACATTCCACTAAGTAACTTTGCAGCTACATGTCAACTAGCTGTCATTAGAGTATTAGTAGACTTTCTGCTTTTATCTGCTAATGCTTTATTTTGATGGACCCCCAACAGACAATCTACTGACTATAAGTAACTTTGCAATTACATGTAAACTTACTCTACTAACCCTAACCATAACTCTAACCTAACAGTCTAATAATACTCTAATCGAGTTAGTTAACATGCAGTTTGGTGGGTAACACATTACAAGTAACTTGAATTACGTAATTAGACTTTTTTCAAGTAACTAGTAAAGTAACGCATTACATTTAAATTTACAACAAATTATCTGAGTTACTTTTTCAAATGTGTAATGCAAGTTACTTTGTTTTCCCATGTATTGACTGACAGCTCTCCTGTGCCCAGGTTGAGAGAAATCGAGAGTAAGTCCATAGTATTTTGTGTGAATATGATGGTTATTGTAGTTCTAGACTAAATGTGAGCATTTACTAATCTCACTTGCACAGTTTTTCAAAACAAAATTTCCTCAAAATAAATAAAAATGGTGAAATGCAATCACCATGCAGACTATTAACCTGCTATAATTAAATATATTGAATTAAAATAAATATACTTTATGTATTTTTCTCAGTTTATTAACCAATGTATTTGCTGCTGACCTTCGATGATCCAATTCAACCATACTAATAAGCAAAAATTTTGAAAAACATCACATTTGTGATCAGCCTGAAGCTTATTCATTTCACTCTTGGTGTGAAAGTGCTTTTACATTTGCCAAAAATAGAAATCTTTTGTTGTTATTAAAAAACAAACAAGCAAGCCCAGCCCAGGTGAGAATAAAAAGTAACTAAGTAACCCAATTAGTAACTTTTTTTTAGCAATATTGCGCAATATTGTAATGCATTACTTTTAAAAGTAACTTTCCCCAACACTGTTGACGTGTAGTTGCAAAGTTCCTTATAGTTAGTAGAATATCTTCAGTAGACTATCGAAAAAAAGTGTAACTAATTCTGGTGGCATAGTTTGTATATTAATCACACATTATATTTGACCTTTGCAAGGTTAAAAAAAAGTGTTAACAAAAAATTGAGAAACATTTTGAACCATGAGGTCAAGAAAAAAATTTGATTTCAGAAAGATGGAACTATTATCTATGGTTTTACTTTTAGTTAGAGATAAAACCCCTCGAATGCACAACTGCAAACTTTGTATGAGTGAGATGTCTCATTTCTTCTTTTGTCTTCAGGTGAGACGTTCTCTGAGAACTTCAGCCACACGGAGAAGTGCCAGCCGTGCACACCATGTTCCAAACTCATGCGCATGCTGACGCCCTGCACTGATGCCAACGATGCAGTGTGTGTCTGCGACTACGGGTATTTCTTCAGCACAGTGGCAGGGCGCTGCGAGGCCTGCACGGTGTGTCCTCTGGGCCAGGGTGTGCTGATACGCTGTAATTATGACCGTGACACAGTGTGTGAGAAGTGCCAGGATGAAACGTTTTCAGATCAGGAGACCTCTTTCGACCCCTGCCTGCCCTGCACACAGTGCGAACTGCCCGAGATGGAGTTGGAAAGCTGCACTTCTGTCAGTGATGCTATCTGCCAAGGTAAGAGAATGGAGAATCAAAATCAAATAAAAACTGTAAATAGATGGGTTACCATGAAACAATGTGACAAATAGTTTTCTGTTACTCACCATCTTGCTTGTTTTTATAATCACTGGCCAAAAAATTACCCCATGCATGTGTTGGCCCGTGACGGCTCTGTTCTCTGGAGATGACAGTTAAAGACAAGTTGATTATGATGACTAGCTTTTTACATTTACCAATGCAAAAGCGACCACTTGTTTCTAGGGTATTGACATTTTTTGTGTTGCTGTGGGGTTGCTAAGGCATCGTTAGATGGTCAGTAATTTGATAGATAAATGAATGGATAAATTGCGTGTAGATGGAGTATGTCTACAAATACATACAGTGCTATGAAAAAGTGCTTGCCCCCTTGCTGATTTTTTAATTGTTTGCATGTTTATCACACTTTAATGTATCAGATCATCAAACAAATTTAAATATGAATCAAAGATAACACAAGTAAACACAACATGCAGTTTTTAAATTAAAGTTTTTATTATGAAGGGAAAACAAAATCCAAACCCACATGGCCCTGTGTGAAAAAGTGTTTGCCCCCCGCTGTTAAAACATAACTGTGGTTTATCACACCTGAGTTCAGTTTCTCTAGCCACACCCAGGCCTGATTACTGCCAAACCTGTTCGCAATCAAGAAATCACTTAAATAGGACCTGCCTGACAAAATGAAGTAGACCAAAAGATCCTCAAAAGCTACACATCATGTTGAGATCCAAAGAAATTCAGGAACAAATGAGAAAGAAAGTAATTGAGATCTATCAGTCTGGAAAAGGTTACAAAGCCATTTCTAAAGCTTTGGGACTCAAGCGAAAAACAGTGAGAGCCATTATCCACAAATGGAACAATGGAACAGTGGTGAACCTTCCCAGGAGTGGCCGGCCGACCAAAATTACCCCAAGAGCGCAATCCAAGAGGTCACAAAAGACCCCACAACAACATCCAAAGAACTGCAGGCCTCACTTGGCTCAGTTAAGGTCAGTGTTCATGACTTCACTATATAAGAAAGGGACTGGGCAAAAATGGCCTGCATGACAGAGTTCCAAGACGAAGACCGCTGCTGAGCAAAAAGAACAAAGGCTCATCTCAGTTTTGCCAGAAAACATCTTGATAATCCCCAAGACGTTTGGGAAAATACTCTGTGGACTGACAAGACAAAAGAGAACATCATACCAACAGTAAAATATGGTGGTGGTAGTGTGATGGTCTGGGGCTGTTTTGCTGCTTCACAACCTGGAAGACTTGCTGTGATAAATGGAACCATGAATTCCGCTGTCAATGTCCGGCCATCTGTTTGTGACCTCAAGCGGAAGTGAACTTGGGTTCTGCAGCAGGACAATGATACAAAACACACCAGCAGGTCCACCTCTGAATGGCTGAAGAAAAACAAAATGAAGACTTTGGAGTGGCCTAGTCAACGTCCTGACCTCAATCCTATTGAGATGCTGTTGCATGACCTTAAAAAGGTGGTTCATGCTCGAAAACCCTCTAATGTGGCTGAATTACAACAATTCTGCAAAGACGAGTGGGCCAAAATTCATCCACAGCGCTGTAACAGACTCATTACAAGTTATCACAAACGCTTGATTGCAGTTGTTGCTGCTAAGGGTGGCCCAACCAGTTATTAGGTTTAGGGGGCAAGCACTTTTTCACATAGGGCCATGTGGGTTTGGATTTTGTTTTCCCTTCATAATAAAAACCTTCATTTAAACTGCATGTTGTGTTTACTTATGTTATTTTCAATTCATATTTAAATTTGTTTGATGATCTGAAACATTAAAGTGTGACAAATATGCAAAAACAAAACAAAAAAAATCAGGAAGAGGGCAAGCTCTTTTTCACACCACTGTAAGTAATATGATTGAAACCAAGAAAGCCAAAAACACTTCAACCTTTGTGATTGCCCAACTCACTGAACTTTTTAACGTCAGATTTTTTTGTTGTAGCCAGAAGCCTAATATTTGTCATCTTATTGCTGAGCTGAACTTAGCTGTGAATAAAATTAAAACAGTATCTTGAACTAAGAATCACATTCAAAGATCTGGTCATCATTACAGGCTTTGTTTTTGGTCTGGCCACTAACATGGTTTCAGAAGTGGATCAGAGAAAGAGGCTTTACATGGCCCAAGTTCTGCCATTAACAGAAACCATACTAAGTGGAGTAGGGTACATAAATGGATTTTCAATGTACTTTCTTAATGTATTCTTAATATGGCATTAAACACACAATGAACAGAACTGTGCAAAAGTCTACGTCAGCACTGTGCAAAAGGTATGTTAGTATATTCACATCCCTAAAAAGGTTTTAAGCCAGTTATTTATATATTTTGCTGTAGTGTGTCAGTAGGGAATATCAGTTCACATTTCCAAACATTCATTTTGCCATTAAATTTAATAATCCAGTGATATTTTTGAATACACAAGGAGTCTGACAGCTGGTGCTCCACACGAAGATCTGCTCTCACCTTCATCGAATCTGTCTGTGATTACATGAAGAAACAGATGAAACTGAGACAAACTAAATCTTTTGCACAGTAGGGTATATGAGGTCATTTTGAGCATTTTGTGCAGCATTTTGATTCAGTAGAAAGGTGTCTTAAAGGGATAGTTCACCCAAAAATGAAAATTTGATGTTTTATCTGCTTACCCAAAGGGCATCCAAGATGTAGGTGACTTTGTTTCTTCAGTAGAACACAAATGATGATTTTTAACTAAACGATCGGTTTGTGGGAGAAACCGAACAGTATTTATATAACTTTTTACCTCTAATACACCACTATGTCCAACTGCCTTGAGTTGTTGAAAGTCTGCAGTGACCATTTTTCCCCTGATGATTTTACATACCCCGGAGAGAATCACGACGGCTTAAACATTCAGCTGTGCCTGCAGTTGGACATAGTGGTGTATTAGAAGTAAAAAATTATATAAATACTGTTCGATTTCTCGCACAAACAGAATGTTTCATGTCTTAGGACATCAAATTTTTACTCTCATATATTTTGTTACCATTGCCATGCAGTATACGACTGACAGACTGCAATGGTTGAAAAGTTAAAATATATGATATAAAATATATAAAAGTTAAAAATCATCATTTGTGTTCTACTGAAGAAACAAAATCACCTACATCTTGGATGCCCTAGGGGTAAGCAGATAAACGTCAAATTTTCATTTTTGGGTGAACTATCCCTTTAAAACTGTTTTAAAGCAGCTAATAATTCAGACTGGCTCAAATGCATGCATTGAAATTGCTTGTACCAAATGAACAACAGTCATGAAAATCGCTAGCTAAGAATAAATACTAGCATCAAGTGATAATTGGGGCAGCTAGACCACATACAGGCTGAGTTGTTTTACAAATGGAGTACAAGTGATATTAACTTATATTAAGCATAAGGTTTTTTTATGATTATGTGCATTTACTGTTATTTCTTTTTAAGCGCTTCCCTAATTGAGTTCTCAGTTATGTTTCATTGAATTATCAGCTTTATCAACTGTTTTAGGTGTTTCTCCTAAATTATTTATATCTTGGTATAATATAATATATTTTTTATATTTATATATATATTTTTTTAATATATTTTTTTCAAAATATATGTTTGTTATATTTTGATATTTATCCACAAACTAAAGTATGAACAATAAACAATATAACAATAGTGGTTCAGTTAATAAAATTTCTAAATTTCTAACTTCTTTATTTTTCTGGATTTTACTTACTTTGACAAGTAAGTGTTTTGAACAAAGATTATTAATACCATTGTCAATAGCTAATCGGCAAACATTAAATACAATGTGGTTTGGATCAGTCTACATGTATCTGCCGAGACATGTGTGTATAACTGTGTGCCTGATGTTTATCTTTCAATGATCAACATGAGATTTGCTTTGACCCCGTCTGACCTCTTTTTGAGGTCTTAACATGAAGGTGAGAGGTCATAGGTCATGGGTGGCTACTGATTTCAGTTTGACTTGGGATATAAACATGGAAATTGACACCAAATAAAACATGGTGTTCATTGAAATGAGGTGTCTGTTTCAAATAAAGAATGCATGTATCAGGAACATTAGAAATTACTAGACTATAGATGCTGCAGAAATATAAAAAATGGTCTGAGGGTTCTCACACCTTCCTTTTTAAAAGAACCAAAATCAGATCTCTTAAAGTGGACCAAAATGCGAACCAAAAGAACCCAGATCTCTTTATGTTCACACTGTCCCTGACCCTGAAAGAGGACTTAGATCCTTTTTTGGCCCAAAGGGGTTCAGATCTCTTTGTGTTACTGTTGCTTTTTGGACTTAGTCCACTTCATTGCATTGTGGGTACAGCAATAATACTGTATGCAGGATGGCTGACTTAAACCCTCCACCAACCCTCTTGACAACACTCACTTCCATTATAAGTGCCTCACTGTAACCCAGATTTTTTTTTTTTTGAAGAATATAATTATTATTATTATTATTATTATTATTATTAATTATTATTACACCTTGAGCAAAACATGGAAAATGTACTGGTAATTTTAAATTTTAAAAGTCTTACATTCTTCTTCTATTTATTATTTTTATTTTATTTTTTTTCAATTTTACATATTATTTGAATTGATGTAATATTGTTTTGCAATTTTTGCAATTTAAAATAGTACTGTCAGTGACTACATCTATTGAAAATTATTTAAGAAGTGCATATCCAGTAAAATAACATACTTTTTTAAATGTACTGGTGAAATCAGGTATTATGAGGACTACCAAATATCAGCCCCAATACATTGTTGCACATACATTTTATTCATTATTACATACAATAGTTTAATATTATCATTAAACCGTGATAAAGTTTTGTCTCGCTCGCTTAACACAAAAATATAAACAAGACGTTAGATTGTTCTAACAGCCGCATCTGTTTGGAAGTGGTTGGAAAGTGAATGCCATGAATGAATAATTTGGTGAGATCTTCCAACAGAAGTAGCCGTGATAAATAGATTTATATGGAGGCATCCAATGACCAAACTACATGGGAATTTACGAATGGGAAAATCAAGTGAGCCCATAGCGATTTGTGTCCACAATGCACGTTTGCGAACCGTACTCAGACCACCTTCCAAGATGATCTTGATTTGCTTCATTTTAAAAGGGTCTGAGAATGTTTGGAGTTTTCACATATGGGCCATAAAGCCAGCAAAATGTGCTCAGACCCTTGAAGAGGACCAAGTGTAAAAGCAACCAGATCTTCAGATATAATGGGAGCTCTAATGGGAGATTAGTCATGTGTGAGAACAAGCACCATAAAAGTGGCGTGTAATTTCATTAAAAAGCATGAAGTTGTGTTGGTGTGTGGTATGTGTCAGAGAGCCCCATAAATTGGGTAAATCTTACAAGAACAGGTCACATTTCACCCCAAAATCAAAGGGATAAAAAAAGGGTTTTTGGCAAAGAAAACGGAGCCTTTTTTGTGCAGTTACGTTTTTTGCAGCACGACAGTTCTTATTAACATAATTCATCAGGAAGTTTCGCTTTGAAGGTTTTGTTGTCATTGATGATTCTCATTAAATTCTCATTCCTGTAATAGTTATTTTGAATCCGTACAAATGTAATACCACAAATACTATTGTGATGTATAAATAACACAACATTTTTATTTTCACATTACAATAATGACATTTTTGCATTATCATAATAAGAATGGAAATGGGATTATTGTTGAGAAAAAATAATGTTACAACTTTAGAACTAAAGAAATAAAGATTTACATAAAAATTAATAATCTTAATCAATTTATGCTCTTCATGTTATACTTTAAAAAATAAGATAATCAAAGATTACAAAACCAAATCTAAGTACAAATTGATTGAACAAGCATCATAAATGAAAATGCTACAGTCATTTCTTTTGCCATCATTTAACGCTCACATAAATTTATGCTTTAAAATCACTAACATTGTTGAAGGTGATTTTCATTAGATTCTTATTGCTGTGATACAGTTATTTTGAATCAGTGGTAATACCACAGTATACTGTTATGACATATACATAATTCAACATATAGTATGATTATTTCTTTTTCACATTATAGTAATGACAATATATGGTAATGGAAATAGGATTACTTGTCTTGAGAAATAATTTCACTTTTGAATTGAAATCTAAGGTCAAAAAAGTACATGAAAAATTAATAATTTTAAATCAATTTTGTATACATTTATTTGTATGGTATTATGAAACTTTTATTTGTGAGTGGCCATTAGACACTGGAGGGCTCTCAACATTGTGTTTGTGTGTGTGTGCGAGCACACAGAGGAGCTTTATTGGTCAATATCCCTCCCATCCAAATCTAAAGATTTATCATCACCCATATTGACTCTTTAACTTTGACCTCTCTTTCTGCCTAGTACAATGTATGCCTTGAAACAGAGACGTCTGTCTGTACTGGGCAGAAATAATCAATCTCTCTCTCTGTTTACCCCACTCTCGTCATCCTATGACAATGAAGTGTGTCCATTCATGACAACTGCTCATCCCCCACTTGTCTGGCATGTGCCCTATGACATTAGTGGACAGCGATGGGCTGTTTTCTGGGGTAACGCAATGCTTTGCCCTGATGTGAGGGTCCAGGGGTGACTGTCTGGCGTGTGCCTGAGCTTTTGTCACCCCATATGAAGCAAGTTTTCTGACTTATAAATTTCTGAAGCTTTTGGGTCAGTGATTCTGTCCTACTCTCCCTCTGGGATATAGCTGGGATTGTGGCTGGAATTACATCGCTGAAATTCCAAGATGCCCGATGTGGAATTTCAGCTTCTTACAAAGGTTTTTTTTTTTTTTTTTTTTTTTTTTTTGCGCCAACGTTTCCAAAAGAATCCTTTCAGTCTTTCAGTTGAGTACAATTTACATCTATTCTTCTATCTCACAATCTTCCCCTTTACAACCCTAATGTCAAGGTTCACCCACTATATTGTGTGGCAAGATTGCATCCGGATGACATCACTGACATTCAAGCACAGAAGTTCATTGGCTAGTGAAGTTAATGAGGTGTGGCGGACTGGCGGTTATAGGCCATGTTAAAGGGTTAGTTCAGCCAAAAATTTAAATTCTGTCATTAATTACTCACCCTCCCTCATGTCGTTCCAAACCCGTACTTTCATTCATCTTTGGAACACAAATGAATATCTTTTTTTTTTATGAAATCTGAGAGCTTTCAGTCCAGTGAATATCCATATTTCACGCTGCACATTATAATGTTTGAATGATTTTATTTTTTGTTTTATTTTTAATTATAGAAAATAGTATAGAATTTTTATGTCAGTCATTTATTGGTTATCAGCCATTACATAATTATAAAATAAATAAATAAATACCAAACCATAACATAACATAACATAGTATTTATTTTTCCTACTATGGTAGTCAATGGGGGATGAGATCTGTTTGGTTACTGTCATTCTTCCAAATATGTTCCTATCTTCCAGAACAAAGAAATTCATATATGTTTGGAACAACTTAAGGGTGAGTAAATGATGACAGAATTTTCATTTTTGGGTGAACTATCGCTTTAATGGTTTAGGATTAGTTCACTTTCAAAAGAAAATTTCCTGATAATTTACTCACCCTCATGTCATCCAAGATGTTCATGTCTTTCTTTCTTCAGTCGAAAAGAAATTAAGGTTTTTGATGAAAACATCCCAGGATTTTTTTCCATATAGTGGACTTCAATGGAGCCCAAATGGTTGGAGGTCAAAATGACAGTTTACAGTGATCCCAGACGAGGAATAAGGCCCTATCTAGAGAAACCATCGCTCACGTATAAAAAAATTATACGTTTTAACCATAAATGCTCATCTTGAACTAGTTCTCTTCTTCTTCTGTATTAGAATTCCGGCAGTGTAGACACTGCTAAGTGTATTACTGCCCTCCACACGTCAAAATTTGAACTAAATTGTCATATACAATATGCTAGTGCAAGTATATAACAAACTTTGACCTGTGGAAGGCAGTAATACACTTAGCAGCGTCTACACTGCTGTAATTCTAGAGAGAAGAAGAAGAGAGCTAGTTCAAGATGAGCATTTATTGTTAAAACTTATATAATTTTTTAAATTTATTTATTTTTTAGAAAATGGCCGATGGTTTCTCTTGATAAGACTCTTATTCCTCGTCTGGGATCGTGTAGAACACTTTGAAGCTGCACTGAAACTGTTATTTTGACCTTCAACTGTTTGGGCTCCATTGAAGTCCACTATATGGAGAAAAATCCTGGAATGTTTTCATCAAAATCCTTCATTTCTTTTTGTCTGAAGAAAGAAAGACATGAACATCTTGGATTACATGGGGGTGAGTAAATGATCAGGAAATTTTCATTTGAAAGTGAACTAATTCTTTAAGTAACATTGTTACAGTGTAATTACACAAATGTGCATCCCTAACAAATACTATCCTCTACTTTAAAATGCTATAGCATGTATATACTTCATGTAACGTGTAACTACATCACTTTAAAATAAAGGTTTACACTTTATTTTAAGGTGTCAGTATTACAGTGTAATTATACATGTGCTACATGTACTTAGTATAGGGTTAGGTGTAGGATTAGGGTTAGGTTTAGGGTTAGTTACATGTAATTATGCATAATTTATAGTTATTACTACAGTAACTACATGTAAGGACACTGTAAAATAAAGTGTCCCCATTAGGGCTCGGAAGCATTCAGGCAGAATGCAGATCTTGCAACTCAGGCCAGGTTCCTATAACAAATAAAAAATTAAGATAACGTTAGTGCTGCCTATGTTCATGTACATATTTTTTTCAAAAGAAATTTCATAATACAT
Source organism: Chanodichthys erythropterus (assembly GCF_024489055.1). Classification (NCBI taxonomy): domain Eukaryota; kingdom Metazoa; phylum Chordata; class Actinopteri; order Cypriniformes; family Xenocyprididae; genus Chanodichthys; species Chanodichthys erythropterus. The sequence goes on from NC_090239.1 coordinate 30,517,905, forward strand.
TTATTTGTCTAAATATAAATAGCCTAAATACCACTAAGTAACATGTTACAGAAAAAGGAAATATTCTTGACTTATAACTGACAGGAAGCCCTAAAGATCTTGAGTGACAGTGAACAGCATTTATGCATTAGCACTTAATTAAATCAGGTAGTAGGAAGTACTGATTGAAGATCAGATTTCCTCGTCAGTGAGCTCTGACTCTGAGCAGTGGATGACATTGTTAACTTACCCTAGACCAGGTTAACTTGGTGATTAGAGGGACACAATTTGACTCTGTTGACATGATACAGATCATATGATTTTGTGGCTTGCTAATAAAACAATAGCGAAAAAAGGATTTGAAAGAGGAAGAAAATATTAGTATAGCAAAAGATCTGAAAGAAAGAATGAAAACACAAGAGAACTGAAAACAAGAAAGCAGAAGAAAAGACAGATGTGTATCAGGAGACAGATTTAGTGGCAAGGGGGAGAAAGCATATGTACAGGAGTGTTTGTGGTCGATAATAGAGATGGAGTTTCTCAGCTGCAGTCTCAGGTTACTCACACTGACCTTTTGTGAGCGGTATCACATTTTGCTGCAGAGAACACGAACGCACACGAACAACATGCTACATATTCTCCGGCGTGACAAGGCATGTAGCCGCTTTTTTCCGATAAACATAATGACACAGTCGGATTTCACTTACAGGAAATACTTTCTCCATATCGTCATCTCATTATAGACCTTCTCAATCAAACAGTCGTGATTGTGAAAAATAATTATCTGTCTTGTTCTGATTTTGGCATACATGATTACAGTAATGCACACATGCTGACTATTATGCCATAAAATGTGTTAGAATGGAGACTGTTTGTCCAGGCCTGTCCTCTTTTGTTGTTATTACTGTATGGGATGTTCTGTAACATTATATTGCAACTTCAGTGGAAATGAAACATATAGTAAGCACTATTATCCCAAATACAACTGTGTCTACACTGGAAGTGACCAACAGCCAAATGCTAGGGTGTTCCGGGTGGATACTAGGGTGTTGCTAGGTGGTTTCTTACTGACATAAAGGTCTCTTACACTAAAACTGTAGTGATAACTATGAACAAAGATTTAAAAATCATTGTAAATCTAATAGCAAAGTCCAACCCACAACTATAACAATAATGGCACCGATCAGATTGAAAGGGGTGGTGTAGATTTAATCCGATCAACAGGAAAAAAAAAAACGTGCATGTAAACACTTGAATCTAACTGTTTTCTAAATTAGATTCAAAAATACCTCATATTTTGCACATACAGTGCTATGATGAGCTTACATACTATTTACATACATAACATTATTTGCATCTAATGCCTTACGAACTGGGGTGCGTTTCCCAAAGCGAACTATGGTCTCAAGTTCCGTCGTTACCAATAGAGTTCAATGGGACTTACGACCATAGTTGGCTAACGATGCTTTCGGGAAACTCACCCCTGGTTAGTGGATGAAACTGAATATTTACTACATATTTGCTAAAAAGCTTTTCTGATATAAATCTCAGCATATGTCAGCACATTGCATTATTGCTGTGATTTTCTAAATGTGGTAATTGTGTACTGGGCATGTGCTGAAGTTTTGTTTGGAATACATGTAATACGCATGTAATAACTGAACAGACACCCTTATATCAGTGGTTCTCTACCATTTTTTTACTGCAAGGCTCCTCATTGTCCACAAAAATATTTGAAGTCCCCACAAATTAAAAAAAATAAATAAATAAATAAAAATCAGTTACACTTTATTTTAAAGTGTCCTTGTGTAATTATACAATTAAAGGATTAGTCCACTTTTAAATAAACTTTTACTGATAATTTACTCACCCTCATGTCATCCAAGATGTCCATGTCTTTCTTTCTTCAGTCGAAAAGAAATTAAAGTTTTTGATGAAAACATTCCAGGATTATTCTCCTTATTGTGGACTTCAATGGGCACCAAACAGTTGAAGGTCAAAATTAGTTTCACTGCAGCTTCAAACTGTTCTACACGATCCCAGACGAGAAATAATGGTCTTATCTGGTGAAACCATTGCTCATTTTCTGAAAATTGAAAATTATATAAGTTTTAGCCATAAATGCTCATCTTGAACTAGCTCTTCTTCTTCTTCTTCTCTCTAGAATTCCAGCAGTGTGGACACTAAGTGTATTACTGCCCTCCACAGGTCAAAGTTTGAACTAATTTTTATATGCACTATGCTAGTTCAATAGTATATAACAATTAGTTCAAACTTTGGCCTGTGGAGGGCAGTAATACACTTAGCAGTGTCTACACTGCTGGGATTCTAATAGAGAAGAAGAAGAGAACTAGTTCAAGAAGAGCATTTCTGGTTAAAACTTTTTTTTCAGAAAATTAGTGATGGTTTCACTATTTCTCATCTGGGGTTGTGTTAAACAATTTGAAGCTGCAGTGAAACTGTAATTTTGACCTTCAACTGTTTGGTGCCCATTGAAGTCCACTATAAGGAGAATAATCCTGTAATGTTTTCATCAAAAACCTTTGTTTCTTTTTGACTGAAGAAAGAAAGACATGGACATCTTGGATGACATGGGGGTGAGTAAATTATCAGGAAAAGTTTATTTAAAAGTGGACTAACCCCTTTAAGTACTAAGTAATAGTAATTATCTACATGTACTTACTATATAATTAGGGTTAGGGTAAAGGTTTGGTTTAGGGTTAGTTGCATGTAACTATGCATAATTGACTGTTATTAACATAGTAACTACATGTAAAATGTGTAACAGGGACACATTACAATGTAAAACACATGTAAAATACAGTGTTATCAAAATTTCTACCCAAAATATATTTTACAACTTGGCATAACTATAAAATTGTATATTAATTATAAAAATGTCCATGGAGTTTTATTATTTTATTAATTTACTTTATTGACTTTTCCATGTCTAGAAATCACGCTTTCAAAATGAGGCTCTCATATATCCAGGTTTTCTTTATCCAGGTTTTTTTTTATCCAGGACCCCTGCATGTTCAAAGGAAACAAACAGTTGTTGAGGAGGTGAATTAAAATAAGAAATATTGTTTTATCTTTTTATCTTCTATTTTAATTTATCTTGAAACCCCCTTGTAAGTTTTTCTGAGGGTCCCTAGTGGGCCCTGGCGAGAACCAATGTCATATTAATTTTTTGGGATCAACAGTCAATAACTACTAGTCTAGACATATGGTATGAGGTGCAAGCATTGCACATTCTTTTTTTCTGACAGTTACTAATGTTAAAACTATTGTCCTCTCAATATATGAAAAATGTCATTTGGGGAATTATGTGGTTGTAGAGGGAAATGAAACTTCTGTTAAGTGCGTAGGAGGGCATGCAAGGAAAGAAACAGAACATTTTTAACCACATATCTGAGAGGATGAAAGCAGCGGGAATGTCCCGTAACCAAAGAGTTTTACATTAGTATTAAATCCATGAAGATGCAATACAAAAGATTTTTGTTATTTACAATCCTTATCTGTTACTACAAGTGGCGAGTGCTGGAGATACTGAACCGTTATGTTTCATTGACTGACAATTTTGTGTTTTAAGTCTTTTCAAGTTCATTTTGGTTTAGACTTGACATAAAGTGATGATTCACAGATCAAATGTTTGAATGGGTAAGTTGTTTACTCTGTAACTAGTTCATCTTTGCCCACCAGTTTGATCTATTCAGGTCGATTTGCGGACCGTTTACAATCATGTAAGCCAGGCATTATCACATTGTTAGCTAACAGTGACATCGAGACACTGGTCCTTCTCATGAGACACTTCATATGTATGCCTCTAATCATCCGCTGAGACGGTATTTGTGTATATAAGAACAATATGTAAATTTGCTATATAGAAACAACAAAAGTATACTAAACTACTAAGAGGGACAGAGGAGCAGGAAGCTGAGCATTAGAAAGGAAAGGACAGAACTGTGTAGATGAGTGAGTCGCGTCTTTATGAAGCTGAGGATAACCGCCCGACTAAAGGTCAACCATGCATGAGAGAGATGTGATGGAGAGATAATGGAAAAGAAAGAAAGCAATACGGAGAGGCAGAAGACTTACAGAGACATGGGTGTGTGTGTGTGTGTGTGTGTGTGGGTGGGTGGGTGGGGTGGGGGGATTGTTTCTTGACAAAGAACATCTCTGTCCATGATGGTGTCTGGTGTCCCTTCTCCAGTGATTCAATATGTGTGAGTGAGTGTGTGCAGGAGGAAAAAGGAAAAAGGAAGCGGATATGAATTGAAAAATTGAATTTTGGGCCTGTTTACCTGCAAATACAATTCAAAGCCTGATATGATACTCAAATAATGTTTTCAAGATAATATACTAGTGGTGTCTGTTAAGGCTGACATCACTTTTAATATTGGTCATACTTAAAGGGGTCTTGAACTACGTTTTTTATTGTTTTATAATGCTTCCTGGGGTGCACTTACAATGTTAGTATGCTTTTTACATAAAAAATTGACATCATTTAGAAATAAAAGGCATTTTTCCTAAATTGATTTTTGCCCTCTGATTTGAACGCTCTGTTTTAAGGGGCGTGTCTACTGTGAGACTTCAGTGTAAACAACCACTGCTTTGATTGGCTAACATGCCTGGAATAGCTAAGTATTACTCTCTCAAAAACTTTTAGCATGTTTTTACTATTACAGATCTCAAGGTCAACTAAACATGAAAAGCATTACATTTAGATATATTTAGATTGTGGCATGAAAGGTTGCAGTGATGAACACTGTAGCCAGTCACAGACATGTTGTTGAGTGCATGAAAGCAGTGATCTCGTCATAGCAACTCAATTTCTGCACACTAATGAATGCTTTCATCATAACTAACAGTGCAAATGTGATGTAACTAAGAAATTTGTTGAATAAAACGGGAGGTGTGGCGCGAACTCAGAACTCTAGAACTCAGTCACTGATAAACTTGCGCTGTTTGATTGACAGCTCCAGTGATTGTAAAGGGAGCACTCTTTGATCACTTTCTATATATACGTAATTTAATCACCGTTTAAATAGCAGATAAAGAACATATGACTGTACATGAATAATTACATATCAGATCAGGCATTAGAATTAAAACAATTAATGAAAATTAGTTATGAAGTCGAATATCGAGCTTCCGCCACACCGCCTTCCCTATTAAACTTACGGAAAAAGTGTAAAAGACGCGACGCAAGTTTACACTTTCTTTGTAACTTTGCATACGGAAGGCGGTCTGACAGAAGCTCGATATTCGACTTCATAACTTTCATAACTTATATTTTTTTTACACAAATGCATCGCTTCGCTTCAGAAGGCCTTTATTAACACTCCGGAGCCATATGGAGCACATATTTATGATGGATGGATGCGAATGGAAGCACTTTGTTTAGCTCATATTCATTGAACCCTATCACTGCCATTATAAAGCTCGGATGTGTCAGGATATTTACAGTCTCTCACTTCCGATAAAATGGATCACGGATTTTCGTGACATCACCACGCACTTCAGCTTCTCATCAAATCTTCTGTCCAATCAAATGCTCTCTAGAATCTAAAATCCCACCCCCTCCTACACTATCAACAGACACTGAAGCTGCGGCTGAATCGGTCATTTGGTCACACATTTACTAGTTTCTACATGGTGAATGGCACATAGTGCACTATATAGAGAATAGGGAACGATTCAGACAGTGTAAATATGCTTTCCATTGACATGAATGAAGTCCGTTTTTGCGTTAGTATAACGTGAACCGCTGCAGCGCGGGCACTGTCTGCTCCAGTCCAGAGACACCAGAACACAGAGCAGATGATATCCGCGAGTCGGCTCAGATCACGAGAGGTATCGGACCCATTTGAATTCAGCACAGAATTCTATATTTTAAAGTGATATAGAGGAGATTAGGAGGAGAAACGGTTATATATTAAAAGGAAACAGAGGTTTTACTGAGTTTAACAGCTCTGGCCGAGCTGTGATATAAACGAAACACTATTGGCTATTTTAAAAATGGGGCGGCGTTTCAGTTGAAATCACGTCAACACATTGAATAATGCTGCACGTTCCAAGACACTTCAGCGGGCCTTTAAGTCTTTGCCTATTTAAATCAAAACAGTGACTTTTTTGTTGCCCGGGCAAAATCAACATTTTTAAATCAGTAGTCTTTTATAATACTACATTATTTTTAATCAGATTGCCATTCACCTCATTGGGTTTTAGTACTTTCCCTCAGTCTTGTACCTTTGTCTTTTTGTCTGATTTTTAAAGGTACCCTAGATTCAAAAATTGAATTTACCTCGGCATAGTTGAATAACAAGAGTTCAGTACATGGAAAATACATACAGTGAGTCTCAAACTCCATTGTTTCCTCCTTCTTATATAAATCTCATTTGTTTAAAAGGCCTCCAAAGAACAGGCGAATCTCAACATAACACAAACTATTACGTAACAGTCGGGGTGTACGCCCCCAATATTTGCATATGCCAGCCCATGTTCAAAGCATTACACAAGGGAAGGCAGTATTAACGTCTGGATGTGCACAGCTGAATCATCAGACTAGGTAAGCAAGCAAGAACAGCGAAAAATGGCAGATGGAGCGATAATAACTGACATGATCCATGATAACATGATATTTTTAGTGGTGTTTGTAAATTGTCTTTCTAAATGTTTCATTAGCATGTTTCATTTTGAGGGTTATATTAGCTGTGTGAACTTTTTTTTATGTTGTTTAAGGCAAGCGCAAGCTCTTGGGGTGTGGAGCATGAGATTTAAAGGGGCCGCATACCCTGAATCGGCGCATTTATAATGATGTACCAAAATAGGCAGTTAAAAAAAATTATAAAAAAACAACTATGGGGTATTTTGAGCTGAAACTACACAGACACATTCAGGGGACACCTTAGACTTATATTACATCTTTTAAAAACATGTTCTTCGGCACCTTTAAATACTTTTTTTTCTTTTTTTTTTTTTTGTGGTTGATTTGGTTCATGGCTTATAACTCTTTAACAAAGACTTTAAATATTCCTATGGGGAAAAAATGAATGAAAAAAATACTTACAGAACCAAGACCGCTGAAAAAATGGGTTGCGCTCTATTAGCAACTGACCCAGAACACCCTAGCAACCACATTTAGCAGCTTCTAACTTGAAACAATATCATTTGAAAAATATTCTTTTGTAAATTGTTAAATTCCATTCCATGCAACAATATTGTTTCTACAGAAATTTGTTCTACTTGTGTTTCATGAATGAGGTCAATTACTATGCTTGCCACAAAACAAGCTCACATGCCCAAAATTCTCTCCAAAATGTTTCATGCTGCAGTACTTTGATCAATAAATCCATACACAACATTCCCTAGGGCATGGCCCTTCCCCAAATCAAACCCCCAATGACCCCCCCATCCCCCTACAGCCAGAATATCTGATGATCTTCAATGTGTCTGTCCATCTGTCTATGGTATAACTTACACCACCCATTCACACACACACACACACACACACACACACACACACACACACACACAGTAGCCCCAGGCGAGGCCTGTCCTACTTGGGCTGAGTTTATACCTCTCCAATCTAATCATAGTCTCCTGCACTATCTGAGTGTCCATTAGGTTTGACTCAGGACAAAGCCTGTTTATTACGGCCCCCAATTGAATCAAAGATAATCCAATGAAAAGAATCATTTTTTAGCTTGCCGGCGAACAGAGCTCACAGGGCCAAGACAAAGCAGTCTTAGTACTAATGTGCTTTAACTCAATTTTACAATATTATGTTCTGTGAAACACATAAGAAGATATTTAGAATGAATGAACATTTTTAAAACATCTTCTTTTGTGTATACATGATTAGAACAACATGAAGGTGTGTAAATAATGAAAGACATGAACTATTCCTTTAAATTACTAACTTAAACACAGCAAACCTTATTCAAGCAGAACAAATGTTTTATATATGTAGATATAAACATGCAAATCATTCATTTTTTATGTTAATTGTGGTATTGTATTTCATGAATGAATCCCTAGTATCACTATTGACTCTATCCTTCCCTGGCTAATTATGTGGCTCATTTGAAATAACAACTATATGATTTATATGCATTTTTAACTTGCTTCAGAAACCTCTCATGCCATTTCACATACTAAAAAAGCTTTTTAGCAACTAACAGATTTTGTCTTTCTTTGTCCCTTTCCTCCAACAGATTTAGATCCTCCTAACAGCTCAACCTTTCCTTCTCCTCCTTCTATTCCATATGTTACACCTCCTCCTTCCCTTCCTACATTTTCTTCTCCTGCTCCATCAGTTGTCTCATATACAGACAAGTCTCCACCTGACAGTCCTACGGAGAGCGTGACCACAGCTGACCCTGGACGGACGAGACTCCCTGGGCTGAGTGACAACCTCATTCCCATCTACACCTCCATACTGGCTGCAGTGCTGCTGGGCCTGGTGGCCTTCATCATCTTTAAACGGTGAGGAGGATTGGAATTATTCTCTCCCCTTGAGATTTTTATCTCCACTTACAAAGCACAGTGCTATGTAGGCTTTAGTTCAGTTATTTTTATAAAGGAAAGAAGGGGAAAAAATGCTTCTAGGCCGTTTTTCCATCTGATCCATCACGAGTGCATTGTTTATTATGTGAGGTAAAACAGAGCCACTGATCCCAGATTAGATTAAAAAACATTCCTGACTTTCATTTGTGATTGGATGAAGCAAAGTCAAAATCTTAAGTGAATATGACAATATAATAAAGACAGCATATTCAAATATGCAAAATAATAACTATATGTTTTCACAGATTTATAACTATGTAGAAAAAATAAAAGATTGCAGTTTTCTGAGCAGACACAGATGGTGTTTGTGAAGGAAGGGGTCATAAAATATTAAAATCACTGCTGGAGGGTGTAACATTGACCTGCTTTGGTTCCTAAAGGGTGAGAATGTTAGAAGTGAATAAAGATTTTGATGTTAAAAGCTTCTGATGTTTGCTTTGATGTGTTTCAGGTGGAACAGTTGTAAGCAGAATAAGCAAGGAGCCAATAACAGAGCATGCAGTGCAAACCCCAGTCAGACTCCTTCTCCTGAGGGAGAGAAACTCCACAGTGACAGCGGCATCTCAGTGGACAGTCAGAGCCTACAGGAGGGCCAGGGGCCGCCACATACAGGTACAAGGGTCGCAAATTATGGTAATCTCTGGCACGTGAGCAAAAGTGAGAGGAGTGTATGTTTTAATTTAGATAAAGTACCTCGTTCCTCATAGTAACACAGCTTGTTTTATTAAAGGATTAGTCCACTTTTAAATAAACTTTTCCTGATAATTTACTCACCCTCATGTCATCCAAGATGTCCATGTCTTTCTTTCTTCAGTCGAAAAGAAATTAAAGTCTTTGATGAAAACATTCCAGGATTTTTCTCCTTATAGTAGACTTCAATGGGCACCAAACAGTTGAAGGTCAAAATTAGTTTCACTGCAGCTTATAATTTTCAAATTTTTTTTCAGAAAATGAGCGATGGTTTCACTAGATAAGACCCTTATTTCTCATCTGGGATCGTGTAGAACAATTTGAAGCTGCAGTGAAACTAATTATGACCTTCAACTGTTTGGTGCCCATTGAAATCTACTATAAGGAGAAAATCCTGGCATGTTTTCATCAAAAACCTTAATTTTTTTTGTCAACTGACAAAACATGTATATATTGGCATTATTATGTAATCAAAATAAAAATTATTATTGTTGGTCTTCAATGATAATATCAAGTTACTGTAATGTATTTGCACCAAAAAATTATAAGGATTTATGCCGATATCGGCAGTGTACATATATATATAATATATATATACACAAACTTTGTATCAAATACAATTTGCAATTGGGCGAGCAATTCACAGACAGCTTTTCTTTCTCGTGAAACAACCCACATGCCAACAAACCAATGAAAACAGAACAATAATGATGATTCATAACAATATCATACGCTGTTGTGGATCCACTCACCCGAATCCCTCTGTAACTGGCACAGAAAATTACCATCATTTGGCAAATAAATAATATACGGGCAGTTACACATGTATCCCCAACATTTTATTATTTAAAGGTGCCCTAGAACTTTTTTTTAAAAGATGTAATATAAGTCTAAGGTGTCCCCTGAATGTGTCTGTGAAGTTTCAGCTCAAAATACCAATAATTTAATCATTTTTTTAACTGCCTATTTTGGGGCATAATTAGAAATGAGCCGATTCAGGGTGTGTGGCCCTTTAAATCTGGTGCTCCCCACCCTACGAAGCTCGCGCTTGCCTTAAACAACATAAAAAAAAGTTCAAACAGCTAATATAACCCTCAAAATGGATTTTTACAAAGTGTTCGTCATGCAGCATGTCTAATCGCGTAAGTATAGTATTTATTTTGATGTTTACATTGATTCTGAATGAGTTTGATAGTGCTCCGTGGCTAAAGCTAACATTACACACTGTTGGAGAGATTTATAAAGAATGAAGTTGTGTTTATGAATTATACAGACTGCAAGTGTTTAAAAATGAAAATAGCGACGGCTCTTGTCTCTGTGAATACAGTAAGAAACAATGGTAACTTTAACCACATTTAACAGTACATTAGCAACATGCTAATGAAACATTTAAAAAAGACAATTTACAAATATCACTAAAAATATCATGTTATCATGGATCATGTCAGTTATTATTGCTCCATCTGCCATTTTTTGCTATTGTCCTTGCTTGCTTACCTAGTCTGATGATTCGGCTCTGCACGGATCCAGACGTTCTTCCCTTGTCTAATGCCTTTCATAATGTTGGGAACATGGGCTGACATATGCAAATATTGGGGGCATACATATTAATGATCCCGACTGTTACGTAACAGTCGGTATTATGTTAAGATTCGCCTGTTCTTTTAAACAAATGAGATTTATATAAGAAGGAGGAAACAATGGAGTTTGAGACTCACTGTATGTCTTTTTCATGTACTGTACTCTTGTTATTTAACTATGCCAAGATAAATTCAATTGTTGAATCTAGGGCACCTTTAAGCTTTGTGTTTCACCTCAAATAACAAGGGAATTTAATGTTAATTTTAATTAGCCAGTCCCTGAACTCACTCTCTCAAATGGCTTGGGAATACAGAGCATTCATTCATTGCTGCTGGATAGTATTTGGTCTGGCAGACTAGATCTGCTACATATGTTACTGTTACTGTTGCAGAGCAAGTACTGAGATTTGCTTCTTTGTAGTCTTGTATTAACTATATATATCCAGATGGCTAAATGTATTCTCTTTGTTTTAGTGGTCAAGATAGATGGAAGTTCAGCCCTGTCCTTGCCCTTACACACACGGGAGGAGGTTGAGAAGCTGCTAAATCGTACCTGTGAAGGGGAGGAGTCAGGGGCCAACGAGGAAACCGATTGGTGCAGTCTGGCAGGGCTACTTGGATACAAAGAAGAACACATTGCTAATTTCAAGCAAGAAGAGAGGCCCATCCAGGCCCTTCTCTCTCATTGGGCAAGCCAGGATTCGGCTAATATTGATACGCTTTGTACAGCACTGAAGAAGATCAATAGGGAGGATATTGCGCAGAGCATCACAGTCAAACCAACTGCTACATCTACCGTATGAGAGAACAAACACACGCTCACAAAATCACACTTTCAAGTGTGCTCCCCAGCTGTAGGCTCCCAAATACACACTTTACATTGCCTTCAGCATACTTCAGTGTTGATGTATCACTGGTGAAGTTGATGTATCACTATATCCTTAACTTTAGGCTGTAAACTCAAGTGCCGATTCCCTTTAAACCCTTGATTGTATGGCCAAACTATGTGCAACGAATGCACCGTTCTCTAAATATTGTTTGCATGTTCCTTTGATTTGATGAAAGCCATATGGACTCGAACATGAATATTCATGTCTTTCCTGAAAATGTTCAGGATAAATGACTCAAAATCATGCATTTTACTTTCAACACATTTCAGTATCACAAATATACCAACTACAAATCACTTCCAGCTTTAGCCAACCAATAATTACTCCTAATAATAGATATAAGTTTAAAGACAATTGTCGGCCTCTATTCAGTATAGAAACTGCTATGTAACATCCATAATGCATATGCTAATAATATGTCAAATGTGGCCAGTTCAGTCATTTGCTAAGTGTACCATAACCACAAACCATATCCACTGATTATATCGCGTCAGAGTTGTACACAGTTGATGTTGTGCTCCTGTACTGTAAATATGACCAGTGACAGCATGAGAAGGACCAGTCATAGAAAAATGAATAAGACAAGAAATGTTGAAAATTGAAATATTGTTTTCTGTTATGTGAGCTAAAGAAGCAAGATTTATAATGCCAAGAGTTTATTGCTGATTTGATTGTAAACTAAACCATCAACCATGATTTACTACTTGCTATTGTAAGTCGGTGCCAGGTAGTATTAGGTGTCGCGGTTTGGTTGGAAGGCAAGGAGAGTTGAGGTGAGGATCTAAACACTAGCGATATTTATTAAATGAGAACAAAAACCACTCTTGAACGCAGGAGAACTCTGGAAACCCACATGAGCAAACCAATACATTGGAAAGATCAGACAAAAGGGAACTAAAACACAGTTCTATCCTCTTTTTTCCTACACCCCATGAAGTTTTGTGCAAATTATGGGAGTAACTCGTTAAACTGTAAAAATAAAATCAGCAAAAGGTTCGCTCTATAAACGCAATAAGCATTTTCAAAAACAATGAGATGACATCTCATTGTTTTTGACACCCTTCAACCACCGAACATTAAAAAGAAATATTTCAAAGTGATTTCCGTCATTTTGATTAACCTGTATTTGTATTTACCAGGTTTAGAAACATTCCAGTAAACACTGCTAATAGAAATAAGAAGTGAAAAAAAACAATTAAATTAAATCAGGAGAACAGACCACAAATACAAATGTGTTTTTCATACTGTTACAGTGATATACAACGAAAAAAAGGAAAATAATCAGGAGGAAAAGAATGCAGCAACAGAAAAGATTCTCTTTCCAGCACATTAAGTCAAACGGACAGAAAAAAGGATTATTTGTAGCGCAACATTATGATTTGAAATGATCTGTTTCAGTCTTTTTGAGTGGAACTTCCCCAAACCGGAAGAGCCTCCCATAATCTAAAACGCAGTTGGCTTGTTAGGAAAAAGGTGGACATTAATAGAATAAACGAGCAACTAAACAAGACACAGGTGAACATAATCAGGAACTATGGAAACAAATGAGAACCTAATTAGAATTAGAACCAAGGAAACAGGAACTAAACGCAGGCACACAGGAACAGTGGAGTGAAATGAAAATCAAAATAAGAGTCCTTGAACAAGCATTAACAAAACTAAATGTGACAGTAGGGAGTTGGGACATTCTCATTATAGAGAGAATGTGTAAAACTGTGTATGTTTCTGTATATAAGAAAAATGCTGTACATTTTAAATGTTAAAAAATCAATGTCAACTTAGGAGTACACTAGCATTTATTGTGTACTTTTATGGGTCTTTAAAGCAACACTAGCATGAGTTCTCAACTGCATTTCTTGGTCACCCCCCAACCCTTACCATTTTGGTAAGAGTTAAACTGCCATGTACAGTAGATGTTAAGTCAGGTATTACACAGAGAGGTGCAATGGTGAAAACAGAGAAACTTCAGAGAGAGGTCTTTTTATCAGATGCTTTCTGGTGCCTACTTCTGATGAAGTAACCCAAAGTATGATCAATAGCGGCATAAACAGACACCACTTAAATATGTTCATTGTGTGATGTCTTTATCAGTTTTTGTTCTGTCTGCATCTGGGCAGGTGACTCAGAACAATCTAGAATTAATAAGCAGGAGGTTTTGTTGTCCTGGTGGTCCGGCTGAAAGACGATAGCGGTTTGGTTTTTTGGTTTTTTTTACTTTTTTCTTCATTACGGCAGTAACCCGACACTGGTCACTACCTGGCTCAGGTCATCACCATGACAAAAGCGCTTGGCCATGCAGTCTGTGACCCAGATAGAAAAATGTTAAAGACACATATACACCCATAAACACACAACAAAGAAACAAGCTGCCCTGTAAAATTAACCACTGACTGATATGAACGTCACGGGTGATTAAAAGTGACTCTTTTGAAGGCATAACACAGGGTTCCCACGGTCATGGATATCAGGGAATTTTGAAAAGTGGATTGGTCGTTGATTTGGTCAGAAGTGTGGGAACACTGAAGGACTTTGAAACCAGGAGAACAACTCAAAGAATATCTTTTGTGCTTACTGTAATGTTGGACTCGTAAGATTCAGCAACATATGAATGGATACTGTAGCAAGAATTGAAGTGATCCAATGTAACTATTTGGTTTAATGTAACTGATATATTTGGTTCAAATACTGAAGTTGGTGTAGGACATAGTGCTTTTTTTGGTGACAAGTAAATCAATTCAAAAGAAATCTCCAGGGCTTTATAATTTCTCAGGGTTTAAGTGGAGATTTGCCCATCTGTCAATGTTTCATGTTGTTATGTCATCAGTATATCAGTGGCCTTATAATGGAGTTTTATGGTGGCACACAGGTTGCAAGAAGAAACTTCAGCGCAGACATTTAGCCTCAAAGAGCTTTTTTACAAGTATGGAAGAAGGTCAGTTTGAGGAGGTAGAAGTGTTGGATTTACTTGTTATGTAGAATATATGAAACAACATTACAAATTCTCTAGCTGCATGATTATCAGTATTCATAGATTCGTGTGATGTCCATTCAGTTTGAAAAGCAATGCAGCAAGCATACATTATTAATATTTCTGAATATTAAAGTCACCCTAAATACCGATTAACTTTTTTTTTTTTTTTTTTTTTTTTTTTGACTATACATTTTTGGGAAAATTCAAGCACACTGTAATTTGTATCTTAAAATGAAGGCATTCTCCATTTCTGGATGTGAATTTTTTTTTCTTTTTAATTCTTTTTAAATCTTCTTTTTCTACCAGATTAGAGTGTAGCACTTACAAAATATAATATACATTTTGTATAACAAATGCCTGAGATTAATATCAGGTCTGTGTTGTTTTTGTTCTGTTTAGTATGTACATAATTTTACTGTTTATTCATTTTGTGTTTATTCATAGCCTCAAAGGCTTGTTATTGGTTGTTACTGGGGAATATCAGCCAATCCTGAAACCACAAAGCCAACAAGCTCAAAGAAAGTCACATGATTTGCCACTGTTTACTTCCTCAACATTTGCCTTTATACCATTTTGCCAATTTGTTCTTGTATAAAATCATCTTGATAATTTGAGAAGCATGCCGTTTTGGTTTAAATTTATTTGTAGAATATTTTTGTAGCATTACACAATATCTCTGAGATGGATGTACTAATGTGGCAAATTGCTCTCTGACAATCAACTAAAAGCATACTTGTGTAGTTGTTGGAATATGGCGTTGATCAGAACCCATTCATTCCGAGAGACTGAATCTTGCACTTGGTAGAGGAGCTTTGTGAGACGAGTGTGAGGAGCATGAGAGGGTGAGCAGAGGTTTTGTTGGGCTTATTTGGACAAGAAGAAACAATACTGAATGTTACTTGTATTTACTGTTATGTACACTGTATCATATAAATGTGAATTTACTAGAATTCATAAAGTAGGTTTAATGCAGTTACTATTACAAACAAATAATAAACTAAATAAGATTGCAACTGTACATTTGTCTGATTTTTTGTTTCACAAATACACACAAACACACACAGACTAATTTAAATAAATGTTTGTTTAAAATGTTAAAGTGTTCAAATTTGTTTAAAATGATCACGCTGTAAGTTTTTACATATCAGGTCACTGCATGTGCGACAATCAGTAGTGTTAGGTGACCTGAAACATCTTTTTTCTCCTAACACTAGTGAGTTCATTTGACCTGTAGTTCTCACATCTGCACAAACGTCTCTGAGGATTATGGGAATTAGTAAAACTGTTGATATAACGGATGTCTTATTTCCCCTGTGATGTTCAGTTCTGGGCCAATAAATAGGCTGTCATTGGAGCCAGCATTCCTGTCTGTGTGTGTGTGTGTGTGTGTGTGTGTGTGTGTGTGTGTGTGTGTGTGTGTGTGTGTGTGTGTGTGTGTGTGTGTGTGTGTGTGTGTGTGTGTGTGTGTGTGTGTGTGTGTGTGTGCTTTTGTTTATATTACATTGTGGGGACCAAATGTCCCCATGATGTAATATAAACCTGAGTTCACCTACATCGTGGGGACCAGCCAGCGGTCCCCACAATGTAAATGGGTTTATAAATCATATAGAATGAGTTTTTGTGAAAAAGTAAAAGTTTGCACAGTTTCCTGTGAGGGTTAGGTTTAGGGGTAGGGGCAGGGTAGGGGGATAGAATGTACAGTTTGTTCAGTGTAAAATGCATTGAAGTCTATGGAAAGTCCCCACAATTCACAAAAACAAACGTGTGTGTGTGTGTGTGTGTGTGTGTGTGTGTGTGTGTGTGTGTGTGTGTGTGTGTGTGTGTGTGTGTGTGTGTGTGTGTGTGTGTGTGTGTGTGTGTGTGTGTGTGTGTGTGTGTGTGTGTGTGTGCACACAAACCATGAGGACCGGTTTGAGTTTTAGACCATCGGAGTGAGGACCAAGAGAGTAAAGTGAGGCTTTTTTTGCTGTTTGAGTGTCAAGACTTAGTTATAGGTTTCCGGTTATAGGTTAAGGGTAGGTTTAGGGTAATGGTTTGGGTGAGGCACTTAATTGTGATGGGTAAGTTTAGGGTAAGGAGCTAGAGATTGCATTGTGTCAATGAATTTCATCATAAAGATAGATGTACAAGAAAAATTTAAATTCTGTCATTATACATTGCCCTCCACAAATATTGGCACCCTTGTCAAATATGAGCAGGGGTGGCTGTGGAAATAAATCTGCATTGTTTATCCTTTCGATCTTTCAGAAAATTCTAACATTTCAAGTAAAACAATTGAAAATGGGGGAGAAAGCTCATTATGAAATAAATGTATTTCTTTAGTTCACGTTGGCCACAGTTATTGGCACCCAATTATTGCAACGTCCTTTTCCCAAGATAAGAGCTCTGAGTCTTCTTCTATAATGCCTGATGAGTTTGGAGAACACCTGACAAGAGATCAGAGACCATTCCTTCATACTGAATCTTTCCAGATCCTTCAGATTCCAGCTGCATGTTGGTGCTTCTTCTCTTCATTCAGAAGCTTCATTTTGTGCTCAGTGACACATTTTTTTGTTGATTTTGATGTTTGTTTTGGATCATTGTCATAAGTGGTCAGGTTTTGATTTTTATCTGTTAGTATTTGATAGAATCCATAATACCATGTATCTCAACAAGATGTCCAGGACCTCCAGCAGAAAAATAGGCTCACAGCATTAAAGATCCAGCAGTATATTTAACCGTGAGCATGGGGTACTTTTTATCCATGTGTGCACCAAACCCATCTGGTGGGTTTGCTGCCAAAAGGCTCTTTTTTTTTTTTTTTTTTTTTTCATCTAACCACAGAAGCCGGTCCCATTTGAAGTTCCAGTCTTGTCTGACAACTGAATATGCTGGAGTTTGTTTTTGAATGAGTGAGGAGGATTTTTCTTGAAACCCTCCCAAACAACTTTTGGTGATGTAGATGCTGTTTGGTCATTCTTTTAAGCTTTCTGACCCAGAAACTCAACTAATCTCTGCAATTCTCAGCTGCTTGGAGACTCTTTGGCCTTTGTGTTTCCTCATGTATATACTCCTGTGGAATAGGAAGTCATGGCTGGACAATTTCATGCTCATGATAACCCTGGTGTGCTAAAAAATTTAAATATGAATGGGAATATACTTCAGGGATATTTTACTCATAAGAATTTCTAGGGTGCCCATAATTGTGGCCAATGTGTATTTCATAATGTGAGTTTCACCCCACTTTCAATTGTTTTACTTTGATGAAAGGTTAGAATTTTGTGATTTTTTTTTAATGAAAGATCAAAAGGATAAACACTGCAAATTTATTTTCACAGTCGCCTTTGCTCATATTTACTAAGGGTGCCAATAATTGTGGAGGGCACTGTAAGTACAGTTTAGCATACTTTTTTTTTTAAAAAAAAGTAGAAATATGTACTTCAAATGAATATGCTTATGAACTGAATGTAATGCTTTTGAACACTTAATTATGTAAAATGTTGTTGTTGTTTTTTTTTTGTTTTTTTAAATTTACATTAAATGCAAGTAGTTTTTTGACTTGCTTAAGTAAATATATGTAATTATATAATTACTTCCATTGTCTTTGAAATATGGTTAAAGTGTACTGCCAAATGTACTGACTATGTCATGATCACAGTCTGCTCCTGTCAGTTCCTGGACTACACTTCCCACTATCCTCCCTGCCAGTCACATGTTCACTCCACACCAATCACCTGTCGCCACATACAGCCATGCACACACTCCTCACTAATCACCACACCCAGCTGCAGCTTGTTACCTGGACTATAAAAGGACTCTCATTCACATCATCCGATTGCGAAGTCTTGATTACCCTGTGTGTCAATTCCAAGCGTTCTCCTGTTTTCCTGTCTGTTCCTGTCTTTGACCCTTGCCTTGTTATCCTGTTCTATGATTGATATCTGCCTGCCTTTGACCATTGCCTGTGTTTTGACCACGATTCTGCCTGTTCCTTATGATTCCTGTTTGCTCCTGTCTGACCCTGCCTGTACGACCACTCTACTTCAATAAAGCTTGCAGATGGATCTTACCTTGAGTCCCGCTTCGTTACAGACTAGCATTTATGGTAAACTTAAACATACTTTAATTTACTTTTTCCTGAAACATGTCATTATTTAAATATATTTGTAATTGCTCATTTGTAAATGTGGTAAAATATATTAACTTTAAATGTAATATTGAATAACATACTATGGTTAAAATTATAATCAAGTATAATTTACTATGTTAGTCAACACATCAAAATAAGTGTCTTCTTTGAAGCATGAAAAATTTTACTTTAAAATATGTAATTTGACATTTTTACTTAGTAGCTGTTAATTTAATATTATATTATCTTAAAATGCAATATATATAATATATATATATATATATTTTATTTATTTATTTATTTTTTTTTTTTTTATATATATATACTTTTGTGATGTAAAGTGCACATACAGTAAAATGAAGCACACTTCTTTTTCACAAGGGTCATGTCTCTCCAAACCTGTTTTTTTCTGTAAGCAGAAGTAAAATTAAGTAGAATTACTGTAGAAAGTTCACACCGCTCCATACAATGACAACATACAATGAAAGTACCATAAAAGTGGGCCACTGTAAGTGAATAAAAGCTTTCTAGAAGTTGAAGTTTGTTTAAATTGTCCTCCTTTTGTTTTCTGAAACTATTCTGCTTTTCTAAATTTGAATGAAATAATGGTAACACTTTCTATGAAGCCTGTATTTATAATGCATTATAAGTGTATCTTTAATGCAATATAGTACATGCATACTGCCTTATAAACAAGTGTATGACAGTATGACTTATAATATGTTTTATCATCTGATAAATATTCATAACAGTTACAATACATTACTTAGATATTTGTGGTTCTAACTTTTAAGAGTACAATGCATTATAAAATGCATCATAAGTGTATTCTTAATGCATTATAATGCACAAATGCCTTATATACAACCTTATACACAACATGCACAACACAATATTTAAAGCGTGGACAGTTAAGCTTTTCAAAGAGCACCTCAAGGTCATTGAATGGGAATACTTGCCAGGAATTCTTGGCCGCATTATACGTGACATTAGAAAATTCAACTTACACGAATGCGGTTAACCCGACTGAACATGTTTTTGTGCACTTCTGTGCACCTCAAACTATATGACTGTTTATATTGTATATTTAAATATATAATTTAAATATACACACAGGACAATAAATAACCAATTAGCTGGACATAAATAAAAATAACAGTTAACTGCACACACACTTGTGTTATAACACTTCTAAATATCAATTGAAAATGTTTGTTAAAGTGGCATTGGTGTTCTGATTTCTTTATATATATAAATATTAAGTTACCAAATATATTCCATGTTTCCCCTATATTACTACATAGGTACAAACAAAGGGAACAAGACAACAGCTGAACAAAATGATTAATCAAATGAGTAACCATAGTAACAAATGAGTGGTGGGAAACTACGGCTGTGTCCGAAAACTGGAAAATGCTGCCTTCTGAGGACACATTTCAAGGTAGTAAGGCATCAAGGCACGTCCGAATCCAATGTTAGCTTCACTTCCTCTCTCATGAGATACCTTCCTCAGATTTATTTTTGAAGTAAGCATGGATGTATCCTTAGCTGCCTTTGATATCCCACAATCCTGTGCTTTCCATTCTGTGACAGTTGAACTAGAAAAATAAAGATTGCGTCCAAAAGTTGCGTTTGCTGGTCAGTTTGTGTATAAATGTACGATTTTGGACAACATGTTTCAATTTTGATATCATTTCTACCGAGAAATTACTACTGTAGTAATTAAATATTTGTTTAGTTCTCACCAAAGCTCGCGCTATATTGCTGTAGATCATTAAACTGTTACGCTGCCTCAGAAGTCTGTCCGAAATCAGTTTCATGAGGTACCTTCATGCACAAACGCTGCCGTACAAGTCATTCTCATATAAGATAGCGAGGCAGCAAGACTGCTACCTAGGTTTTCGGACACAGCCTACATGTGACTGAAGTCCATGTAGTCCAAACACAATAGAACCGTGACTATTGTAACTGTTGTTATGATTATTTATCAGATACAACATATTGTAAGGTTGTTTGTAAGGCATTATGCACGTATTATAATGCATTAAGAATACACCTATAATGCATTATAAATACAGGTTTCATAGAAAGTGTTCCCGAAATAATCAGTATAATTCAAAAATTTTGAATAGACAGATATTTCGGACTCCACTATTTTGGAGTGTTTTCTGTACAATGGTTTATAATAATTCACTGTGCCACTGATATTGTGCTATATCCTAATAAACCTATTCTTTGATGGCACTAAAAAATAAATAAAAAACTGTGGCTGATGGCTTTACACATCTTGTCTAAATGGATAGTTCTTGGCCAGAATGACCTGCAGTGTGGACCAGACTCTATGCTGATAGTCAAAAGCCTGGATACGTGAGATTATTTCTCATGCTTAGTCTGCTGAATCTCTCACCAAGCTCCATATAAGCTTTTTTCCCTTCGTAGACAAAAACAGACAAATAAACATGCGGTACCCATGCCATGAAGTGCTTTGGAAGGCATTTATGGGAGAGGAATGTGTGTTTGTGTGTGTGTGTGTTTCTGCTCATACTTCTCTTTGCTATAGAACATAATCAGGATCTCTTGGCTCCTGATGCAGCATGTGCACAGTCAAATGGTTCTGAAGTGCAATTAAATGAATGTGGTTACCGACCAAACAATAAAATGGTTAATTGTGCATTAACCCTCTGAATTTCCTGCCCTTCCAAGCAGTGTTTGCTCAGTTTCTGGCCCCATAAAATGTTTCTTGATTCAATAATAAGAGGGAGGAATATTCTAATGATGACTGAACTTTTCTTGTCTATTATTTGAATAAAGCAGTAATGGAAAAAATAGTTTGATAGATGAGTGCAGAAATCTTTAGCAAATTATAGTATGTGTGTTTCATATATTCTGCAGTGATTTGGAAACGCCTTAGAAAAGTGGGGTTTTGGGCAATATTGGCATGAATCCTATTTAATTTGTGATAATTTTGCACTGATAAGGGACAACGCAAATATTTTATTACATAAACAGTTTATACATAGAAAAAAACTTAAATTTTCGATTCATCAAAATATCCACCATTAGCAGCTATCTGACCTAAACTGGGTTTTAATTGGTTCATTGTATTCTAAACTTAATTGGCAATCAATTGTTGAAGCTATTAAGGTGTGCTGACCCAAAAATCTTTTACAAACCTGGGCCAAGTTTAAACCAGTAACCAGGCATCACAGCTGGCAAAGGGGCATGTCTGACTTTGACATGTATATATTGCCATTATTATGTAATCAAAATGAAAATTATTATTGCTGGTCTTCAATGATAATGTCAAGTTACTTTAATGTATTTGCACCAAAAAATGATAAGGATTTATGCTGATATCGTCCGAAACCACACTTTGCCAGGGGTGTTTCCAATCTTTTGGAGGGCAGTGTATATACATTCATGATCTGTTTACTAGCAGCTACTGGAGATTTTTCTTTCTGTTCATTTTCAAGTTCTTCTTGACTTCCAGTTCTAATTTCAGAACATGAAAGCTGCAATCAGGAAGTGTTTCATATATTTTCATCATCTTTCACTTTGTTTCCCTTGACTTCCATTTCAAAATTACATTTTAGTCTGGAAATGGCATGCAGGAAGCACTTTGATGTCTTTTTATAGCCTTCCGGATTTCAAGATTCAATTTTTCTTCATTTTCTGAAACTCTCAGTTTGCTGAAAGGTCTAAAGAGTTACAGCATTAATCACAATCTACAACTGTCATGAGATAATTCAAGCCTAACAAGTCAGTGAGGTTTTGTGTTTGTATGTGTGTGTGTGTGCGAACTTTTGTGATTTATGAGGACACAAATTTGTATAATGACATGAGTATTACACTGGTATTACGACGTAAACATGAAATATGAAGACATTTCATGAGTCCTCATATTTAAAATAGCTTTAAAAACATATTAAACAATGTTTTATTAAAAATGTAAAAATGCAGAATGTTTTCTGTGATGGGTAGGTTTAGGGGTAGGGTTAGTGTAGGGGGATAGAATGTACAGTTTGTACAGTATAAAAATCATTACGCCTATGGAATGTCCTCACTTTGATAGCAAAACCAACCTGTGTGTGTGTGTTTGTGTGTTTTTGTGACATATGAGGACACAAATTTGTATAATGACATGAGTATGACAGGTATTACAAGGAGAGGGTCACTTATGAGGACATTACCCAATTTTTCAAAAGGCTTGTAAATCATACAGAATGGGTTTTTTGAGGAAGTAAAAATGTGCACAGTTTCCTGTGATGGGTAGGTTTAGGTGTGGGGTTGGTGTAGGGTGATAGAAAATATGGTTTGTACAGTATAAAAACCATTATGCCTATGGAATGTCCCCACAATTCACAAAAACAAATGTGTGTGTGTGTATTTGGTTACATTAAGGTGCTTATTTTATGGTTGTCCTTGTTACACTGTAATTATAATATTTAAATACTGAGTAATATGAATTAACTACATTACGATGGAATAGGATTAGGGTTTAGTTTAGGGTTAGTTGCATGTATTTATGCATAATTTATATATTTATTTATTTATTAAGTCACATTTCTCCATATCTTTTGAAAATGTTTTGGGGTTGAAGGTCAGTGCAACATAACCAGCAAATACAACTGTACCACACCACATTATTTTTGTGCTTTTTTATAAAGAACTATTTGTATAAAACATTTTCATACTGATATTATCTCATAAAAGAGTTGTTTTAAAGTCTTTAAACTATAAGAGTATGAGTAAGAGGTTATGATTTTAACCATAATGTTGGTAAGTGCAGGAACAATAACAAATGCTGCAATTTCTCAGAAACTGCTTAAAGTATTTTAGAAAAAAACTTTAGAAAGTGAAAACATGATATTTTAATTTAAATAAAAGCAAATGTAGGAATAATTTGGGATAATTTGGGGGACATAGAAATTGACTGATATAAATTTTAAAAAATTCATTCATTTTGCTTTACACATTAACTCAATCAAATTATTTAAAATCAATACGTTTATCACATTTATGGAGGCTGTTTCTTTAATAGAATAAAAAAAAATATAAAGGTTAATTGCAACTTTTTATTTGACTTTTTTACATTTCAGAGTTTATAACTCACAATTACAAGAGACGAAAATTACTTTTTTATTCTGTGATAGAAACATATATCATATCATAAGTCTAAAATTACATTTGAGTCAAAGAATTCTATAGGCGATAAACTTCTAAATACCCCATAGTTATTTTTTAGAGTTTATGAATATAATAAAGAGTGATATCACTAGATCTGTGTGGAAAGATGTGTAAATTCCAGGCTTTAGCAGGCCTAAAACATCTGTCATAACCACTTCCTCCGGTATTTACTACACTCCACCCTCACAAGAAACCGACTCAACCAGTTGACTGACACCCATAACCTTTCAACAACAACAACAACAAAATTGTGATAGGGTCTAAACAGCTCTTTTCTTTTGGTATAAACATCATATTAAAGGCACATAATTTGTCAATTATGCGATAAGGACTTTAAGGTATAGTTTGATGAATTGCTGCACCTTCTACTTTGCTTTTATTTTCACTCTATGTACTGGGCCACTGCAGCTGTCAGGAATTAGCAATAGAAATATTCGGTTTGCTTGTCCTGTCATGCCATACCTAACAACAGCTGAAAAACACCCACAAACACTCATTCAAAATTTAAAGTTGCATATTGTTTCTTTTCTGGCTATGTGCGTGTCTCTGTGATAGCTCTCTGCTTCACATGAACTCAGAACAGAGGCAGGAGAAAGAAAGAACTTGCACTATTATCAGTGTTTGTGAGGAGTGAACGTCCTGTTATTGAATGCCTGCCTCTCATTCATTAACCTCATCTGCCTGTTCACTGCAATCTCTCAAGCTGTCTTTCCACTGCACACGACAACATGCAAAGCCTTTGGACCGGATGTCATTCATTTCCAATGGAGAGTAGTACAGGGGTTGGTTAAAAAAAAATATATATATATATATATATATATATATATATATATATATATATATATATGAGGGGGGAATTATATTTCAAAACAATTACACTCCCTCAAGAAACTTTGTGTTTGTTCACAAAAATTTTAGTGATTTTGCAAGTAAATGCATTAAAGTGTTAAAGTAAAATTAAGCATTAAAGTATAATTTTTTCCCATTCATGTTCCCTTAGGGACTCAAATTTTAGTTTTACATTTTAGTTATTTAGTTAAAACAAAATAAATCCAAAATAAATCAAATTGTAACATAGGAATCCACTGGAGGCAAGATTGAAGAACCCAAGTGTAGTTTTATTTAACTTAAAGTGAACTAAATATAAAACAAAGACGTGACATGACATGACATGACATGACTTGGCTTGGCTTGGCTTGGCTTGACGAAACTTGAAAAGATGAACTTGAACATAAACATGGCAAACTCACCAACAATGGCTTACACAGACAATACTTGACAAAAATGTATGGCAAACATAAGGGCTTAAAGGTGCCATAGAGCTGAAAATTGAATTTATCTTGGCATAGTTGAATAACAAGAGTTCAGCACATAGAAATGACATACAGTGAGTCTAAAAAAAAAAACAAAAAAACCTTGTTTCCTCCTTCTTATGTAAATCTCATTTGTTTACAAGACCTCTGAAGAACAGGCGAATCTCAATAACACCAACTGTGACGCAACAGTCGGGATCATTAATATGTACGCCCCCAATATTTGCATATGCCAGCCCATGTTCAAGTAATTAGACAAGGCAGTATTAACGTCTGTATCTGTACAGCTGAATCATGAGACTTTATGCAGGTAAGCAAGCAAGGACAATAGCGAAAAATGGCAGATGGAGCAATAATAACTGGCATGATCCATGATAACATGATATTTTTAGTGATATTTGTAAATTGTCTTTCTAAATGTTTCATTAGCATGTTGCTAATGTACTGTTAATGTGGTTAAAGTTACCATCGTTTCTTACTGTATTCACGGAGACAAGAGCCTTCGTTATTTTCATTATTAAACACTTGCAGTCTGT
Organism: Chanodichthys erythropterus; assembly: GCF_024489055.1. Taxonomy (NCBI): domain Eukaryota; kingdom Metazoa; phylum Chordata; class Actinopteri; order Cypriniformes; family Xenocyprididae; genus Chanodichthys; species Chanodichthys erythropterus. The sequence continues at coordinate 30,543,730 of NC_090239.1, forward strand.
ATAATGCACAAACACAACTTCATTCTTTATAAATCTCTCCAAAAGTGTGTAATGTTAGCTTTAGCCACGGAGCACTATCAAACTCATTCAGAATCAAATGTAAACATCCAAATAAATACTATACTTACATAATAGGGTATGCTGCATGACGAACACTTTGTAAAGATCCATTTTGAGGGTTATAATAGCTGTGTGAACTTTGTTTATGCAATGTATTATAGAGTCGCGAGCGTGGGGGCGGGAAGTGCGAGTATTTAAAGGGGAAGCACACTGAATCGGTGCATATTTAATGATGCCCCAAAATAGGCAGTTAAAAAAATGAATTAAAAAAAATATATGGGGTATTTTGAGCTGAAACTTCACAGACACATTCAGGGGACACCTTAGACTTATATTACATCTTGTGAAAAAGCATTCTATGGACCTTTAAATACTTAGACAAGTGAACACATGACTAAAACAACCAATGAACAAGTGACACAAGGAACAAGGGAACCAATGACAAACAGAACTCAGAAACTCATGACCAACCAATCAGCTTATGACACAATAGGCTTGTTTGACTTCAAGATTAGGTGTGTTCGACATCGGCGAGAGTAGCCGCGTGCAGTTGGGGAGGAGCTGAGAACAGAGACGTGAAGTAAGACACTTTCTGCTTCCTGTACTCAAGCTCATGTGGTGTTTGCATACTTTATCACAGCTGAAGTTAAATAAATGCAATATTTGAGTGATACACCGATGATTCAAAGACATTTTTCATTTAATACTTTATGTACTGCTAACAGTGTCTGTTTTTACAAGAATAAAGTTCAACATAAGCCTATACTATTTAAATACTAATTTAGTGGGGTCTAAGTTTTTTTAATCAGTTTTATTTTGATAAACATGACACAGTTTAACATTGTGACTACATGAAAAGAGCTTTAACTGTTATAAAAATACAGATTTGTGAGCATTAGTCGAACTGAAGTTTTCAGAATAAACACGAAACACATGTAATCGTTGTCATGTGGTGAATTCGGCCAATCGTGGACCAGCTATGTCGTCATGTCATGTCAAAGTCACAGTCACATGGTGTCCGCACTGTCTCAAGTCGGACAAAATTTCTAACCGGCATGCACTGCTTCAAGTCAGCCGCCAATTGGTCTGTGCAGCGCTGCATGAAGTCGAACAAGCCTATTGGCTACCACCTGACAAAAGCAATGAATTCTGGTTAGAAAATTTGTCCGAATTTGATCATCGCTGCAGCCGCCTTACGATCACATGTGCCTTCAAAGTACCACAAGAGCAAAACGACACCAGCCACCTAGGTCAGGTGCTGCAGTTTCTCAAAATCAGCTGCAAAAGTCTTGATGACACTTTATTCTCATTGGTCAGATTCTGTAATGACAAGGACGATGTGTGTTGCATGTTTTTTCTTAGACAAGTTTCTGAATTTAACCAATCTTGATATTGAACATCTGATATTCAAACAAAACATTAACAAAAATTAAGATTACACTATATAGTAAATATATTCTTATTTCAATCACATCCACTTCTTTGGCTACAATCAACGAAAAAAAAAAATCGCATGGTCTGCCATGAATGGCGATCAGATGATCAGATTACTTTCAAGCACCTAATAAAGTAGACTATTCTTTTAAATTTACAACAAAATATCGGTGTCACAGAATCTATGAGGGAGGACTCAAAAGCAGGATGAGTGTGACCAGTTTATTTGACACAACAGCTGACAAGATAAGATAAAGTGAGGAGGTGAACACAGTCCAAACAGTAGACAGGTTGAGAGAGAGAGCAGCCGCTGAATCCGACCCAGGATGACAGTAGATTAAGGAGCAGAGATGGTAAGGCAGTGCAAGTCCGGAGAGAAGCAGCGTAGCCCAGGCAGGAACACACAGCTCAAGAGGATAGACACTCGTGGTCTCACTGGCACTGCATAGGTCTTGCTACTTGGCAAACAAGGAGAGCGGCCAGGGAAGCTCAGCTTGCTGGACAGGACTAGGAGAGACCAGACACAGCATACAAGACAAGTTGGATTCGCAAGATTACGAGATTTGCCTGTCTGATGTTTTTTTGAGGTTTTTATGGCTAAATGGTTATATTTTGTACGGTTTAATTGTGTTTATTGCTATGCCATGCTTTATTTTGCTCCCCTATCTTTTACTTAACTTTTATTAGGGGACCTGAGTCTTGGAATAATATGAAGTCACTTTTGATATCTCCTGAAAATAAAAATATGATGTCATGGTGTACTCAATTTCAGCCTGATGCACAATAGGATCTTCAGAATGGTCATGTAAATTAACTGTCCAGAAAGAGGTTGTGTTACTTTACAGTGGTTTGCTCATTCCTGACAAGCTGAATGATCAAAGAACTTCTGGATATTGTGTGTGTGTGAGGAGAGTCTGATATGAAATAGTGTAATGTGAGTCTTTGTATTGAATTGAGATGTTTGGTCAAATGGATTACAGAGTTACAAGGGATTAAATTTGCATTTGCAATGCTCAAACCACTTTCTATGAATAGGATAACCATTAGTGTCATGTGTCTGTTGTTTTTGGTTTAGTTCTAGTTTCTGTACCTGTTTCCTTTGTTCCTTTGTTTCCTTGGTTTTTTGTTCGGTGTTAATTGTTGTCTAATTTTAATTTATGATTAAAGACTTTGTTTGCTACTCCATCGTCATGCAATGGAGCCACAGTACTACAGCCACAGTATGTGATAGAACACAGAACCCAAAATTTGAAAGGACTTACCAGCTGTCTGCCTTTATCGTACCCTCAAGGACCAGACAAGAGACTTTTTGGACATGGTGTGCCTTACCACCAGTTTTTTATTTACTTTACTTTTTTTTTATTAAATTTGATATTTATTTACAAGAAAATAAAATTAGTAACAAAAATTGCAAATCTTGCAAAAAAATAATGATAATTAAAATATTAATGTTTAGATTGACCTCATGCCTTGAAACCAAACATTTTAAGCAAAGTTAAGCAATGTCTTTGAACATTTTGCTGAAAAAGATAAACTTGTTTTAGATGCTATTTTGTTTCATATTCATGGAAAGTGCCAAAAAAACAAAGCAGACAAACACTTGGAGTGTGAGCCTCAGTTCACACCAGAGCATAAGTGAAGCCCATACAGTTAAATATCATTCATAAGCCATTCATCCCAAACCGCACACCTGTCACATGTAAGGCCTGGCCTGGCCTCCCCTTAGGCTCCAAGTGAATCCATTATAAAGATCATAATCTACCACAAAACACAAGGCTGCAAACCACCTACAGATAGATGTCAGACCAATCACACTCAGGATAATGACTCAATAGTTTCCCTCAAGCTAAAAGATCTATAAGCTCATATTTCATTCATTTTCCTTTTAAAACATATCTTTTATTTCTGACAGAGCACCAAAAAACAATATATGAGGCCATGTACTACATGCACGCTCACAAATGTGATTTGCCTAATGACTTTTTTGAAACTGAGAATGACTCATGCAATTTAAAAAAGGACAAAAAACCACAACACTTTAGAGTACATTATTAAAAAGTACATTTTAAAGTACATTTTCTACTGTTATTTGAAATTATATTTGTAAACCAATATCGCTAATACATTAGTACATACAAATGTGCTAAAATTGCAACTTCATCCTTAAAAATGTGTAATTACAAATAAATGTAAATACATGACATACAAGTTTCAATGGAAATGACATTATATTTTAGTTTACCATAAATGCTAGTCAATACATTCAGCAGTACACTTTAACGATATTTCAAAGTTGTAGAATTAATTACGAAATTATAACGATGTACTTATTTAAAGGTACAATATGTACAATTTTTGCAGTAAAATATCCAAAAACCACTTGCCTAGTGTTATATATTTTGTCCAGCTGATTACAAACAATATCTCTAATGTTTTCAACTACTTGTAAATCATGAGAAAATTCCCATTCTAAACAGTGACACGGGGCAGTGCAGTCGCCTGTCAATGATGTCAATTACCTTTGTTACCGCTTTTACTGACGTAGAAACCACATGACAACAATGCCGTGGACAAATGTGGAAGTAGTTTCTAGCGTCCAGCAAACCACTAGCTTGCTTCAAGCAGTTCCTTATTTACTTCTTGCACGTTTTATGGTGGATTGTGTTACTTATTTATGGAACATAATTACTGTTTACCATCTGCCGCTTATTCTGTCGACAAGGACAGCTCCCGTAAACTCATGACCGGAAAAGCGGAAGCGGCGCCGGGCGACTGTGTCATAATAAAAGTCCCCCTGCTCGTGAGGCGTGTGTTGATCAATCGCTCCAGCTCCTCGTTCAGCACCCGCAACACTCGCTCCTGCTCTGCTTCATACTACAGTAACGTTAATAATCGCATCCACGAACATGAGTTCTTCCAGACTCCAAGCCCTATTCTTTTGCACCGTCCGTTGATATGGAGACCACATGTCCCAAGTTTCCGCTCTAAAACTTGGCGTCATCAAACTACGCCTTTGTTTTGAATAGGCTTCTAGCGACCTCTAGCAGAAAAAATATCACAAATTGTACCTTTAAGAGGGTCAAAATAGCTCTCTTAAATTCAACAAATTACATTTACTTCACAAAGTATTCTAAAATGTTTTTTTTTTTCAGTCAATGTCATGTCAGACATGATATTTGAGCTGAAAACTAAACAAGAAAAATCAGGAAGAAGATCTGGCATGAAGCAAGGACAATAGCATCCAATTTACATACTTCAAGGGCTATAACTGCCATTTAGATTAATAGAAACGCTCATGGACAGGTATATTAGACTAAAATCACATGACTTGGCAGGTTGTTAACTTGGCAGCTTTTACAGGTTATTAAGCTGCCTTCAAGTCATGAAGGAATTATCGTTTTTACAAAATGAGTGCATGTGAATGGCAGCGTAATATCATAATTGCCAGCAGGAAACTCTTTAAGTTGAAGGCGTCAAAGAAAGAAGCAAATCAATATTTCTCATTAGTTAGGCTCAATCAACAGCATTTGTGGCATAATGTTGATTATCACAAAAATCTGATTACCATTTTTTCCCTTTTTTTTTAATAAAAGAAGCAAATATCTTGTTTACATGAGACAGAATGAAAGTGGGGCCAATTCATAGATAAAATACTCAGTTTCAACAGTCATTAGACATAAACAATATTTACTTTAGCATGATATACTCAATACTCAGTGACCCAATTTTAAGTTATCAAATTGTACAATTTTTTTGCCATGACAACGTAATGCCTAAAACCCTAAAATGACTTAATTTATTTGTTTATTTAAAATAATGTTTTTTTTAAATAAATTATAAGCTTCAAATTTTTACTTTTAAATTGTCTAAAAACGTGCTGCATCTCGAATTTTAATTTTTTAATGTAATTTCGATTTTTGCTTTTATGCTGTTGATTGAGCTGCACTTGTTTTGAATGCAGAATATTCTTTTAATCATTAAAATCCAAACAGAGTATTTTAATATGCATTTAGGTTGTGAATAGAAGCAATAAAATGTATCTTGTTTAAATCCTGAACATTTTCTCTTCATTCCTTAGCTTGTCCTTATACTTTTCTTTGTCTTGCCATCTGCTGTTACAGTTAAGCACTCAGTCATACATCAAAAATTGTTTTTCATTTAGAAAATAAAAATATATTAAAATATATTATATCTATAATAAGTACACTTTTTTTTAAAAAAGTATTCTTAAGTGTACTTTTTTTAGTTAGTGTCTTTTCAGACTTTGAAAAGTGACTGAACAAGAAAAATGAGGAAGCACGCATGAAGTAAGGAGAATAGCATCCAGTTTGCATACTTCCAGGGCTATAACTGCCATTTAGATTAATATAAATGCTCATGGACAGGTATATTAGACTAAAATAAAAAATAAAATAAATTGAAGTAAAGCAAAAGCTGACTCTCATCCACTCTGGCATCTTTCCTTTTGAAAATGCTTAAACAAGATCACCAGATGCACCAGACACCAGACATGATATACATTACATCTCATCTCAAGATACTACAAAAGTTGCATACATTGAAGGGTATCATGTATCTGACATCCGCTCATGGGACACATAATAGGAAAACTTAAGAATGATCTTGCATACCCTCCTCTAACATTATTAACATGGTGCAAAAATCTTCACACAAAAACAAGACCAACAGGCTACAGCCTTCCCTTACTGTACTCCACTATCCTTTATATCTCTCTCATATGCTGTTCTGTGGCTGAATCCCACTGGAGCACTGCAATGGTGTCGGGTTTAGCGGCGGTATCGGTTATCAGGGATGGAGCGACATCAAAGCCGTAATGTTAAAAGACACAGAGCTGAACTCAAGAGTGGAAAAGAAGAACTTGCCTCCATCCACTCCCATTCTCAATCACAGAGTGCAGTAAGGGACATGGCAGCCATGGAAGAGAGGCTGGAGATGATGGACTTTATTATATTTGAATGTGTTATTTTGGAAAGTTTACATTAGCTTTTAATAGTTCCATGAAGTTTAAATGAGTGGATTATTTGCCTGTGAGAAACTTGCCTCCATCTCTAATGGTTGCGTTTTTTATTGACCCCTGTCAAAGGTCAAAACATTCCACCTCAAAGTCTCAAATATTGTAGTCTGTATTTGAAGTCTATTGGATGTTGTGAATGTTGTTAAAGCTATTGTAAACTCTTTTTTTATCATTCTTTGTGTGAAAATTATTAATATAATCATTAAAACAGTAAGAACACACTTCTTTTCTACAAGCTGCATGATTTGAGTCATGAGTCATTCATGTCTGTAGCACAAACATTTTTGGATGAGTTATGTAAGAAAGTTTATTATTTTATAGTCACCATGAAATCAAAATATATAATTCTCATATTATACAGGTGCTGGTCATATAATTAGAATATCATCAAAAAGTTGATTCATTTCACTAATTCCATTCAAAAAGTGAAACTTGTATATTATATTCATTCATTACTCACAGACTGATATATTTCAAATGTTTATTTCTTTTAATTTTGATGATTATAACTGACAACTAAGGAAAATCCCAAATAAAATGAAAAAAAAAAAAATTAGAATATTACTTAAGACCAATACAAAGAAAGGGTTTTTAGAAATTTTGGCCAACTGAAAAGTATGAACATGAAAAGTATGAGCATGTACAGCACTCAATACTTAGTTGGGGCTCCTTTTACCTGAATTACTGCAGCAATGCGGCGTGGCATGGAGTCGATCAGTCTGTGGCACTGCTCAGGTGTTATGAGAGCCCAGGTTGCTCTGATAGTGGCCTTCAGCTCTTCTGCATTGTTGAGTCTGGCATATGGCATCTTCCTCTTCACAATACCTCATAGATTTTCTATGGGGTTACGGTCAGGTGAGTTTGCTGGCCAATTAAGAACAGGTAATTAAACCAGGTACTGGTAGCTTTGGCACTGTGTGCCGGTGCCAAGTCCTGTTGGAAAATGAAATCTGCATCTCCATAAAGTTGGTCAGCAGCAGGAAGCATGAAGTGCTCTAAAACTTCCTGGTATACGGCTGCGTTGACCTTGGACCTCAGAAAACACAGTGGACCAACACCAGCAGATGACATGGCACCCCAAACCATCACTGACTGTGGAAACTTTACACTGGACCTCAAGCAACGTGGATTGTGTGCCTCTCCTCGCTTCCTCCAGACTCTGGGACCCTGATTTCCAAAGGAAATGCAAAATTTACTTTCATCAGAGAACATAACTTTGGACCACTCAGCAGCAGTCCAGTCCTTTTTGTCTTTAGATGCTTCTGACGCTGTCTGTTGACATAAGGAATGCGACAGCTGAAACCCATGTCTTGCATATGTCTGTGCGTAGTGGTTCTTGAAGCACTGACTCCAACTGCAGTCCACTCTTTGTGAATCTCCCCCACATTTTTGAATGGGTTTTGTTTCACAATACTCTCCAGGGTGCGGTTATCCCTATTTTTTGTACACTCTTTTCTACCACATCTTTTCCTTCCCTTCGCCTCTCTATTACTGTGCTTGGACACAGAGCTCTGTGAACAGCCAGCCTCTTTTGCAATGACCTTTTGTGTCTTGCCCTCCTTGTGCAAGGTGTCAATGGTCGTCTTTTGGACAACTGTCAAGTCAGCAGTCTTCCCCATGATTGTGTAGCCTACAGAACTAGACTGAGAGACCATTTAAAGACCTTTGCAGGTGTTTTGAGTTAATTAGCTGATTAGAGTGTGGCACCAGGTGTCTTCAATATTGAACCTTTTCACAGTATTCTAATATTCTGAGATACTGAATTTGGGATTTTCCTTAGTTGTCAGTTATAATCATCAAAATTAAAAGAAATAAACATTTGAAATATATCAGTCTGTGTGTAAAGAATGAATATAATATACAAGTTTCACTTTTTGAATGGAATTAGTGAAATAAATCAACTTTTTGATGATATTCTAATTATATGACCAGCACCTGTATATGGAATAAAGCAGTATTTACTATAATAAATGATTTATCTGTGCACATCAATATTTGTTTTTTTAATTAATGTGAGCCCATAATCTTTAAACAAAATAACTTCCCTCTTACAGTCTTCTCTGATGTCATGTTTACTGGCGCAAGGGAGGGACAACCTGCCATTCACATGTTATCGACCAATAGCAAACCATAACCATCCAACAATCCAATCAATTCCCATGGATAAAACCAAGCCCTGCCCTATATATTTTTTGTTCGAGAAGCTGTTTCACTTGGATATTCATCACAGTAGAGAAGAAAAGATGACCGTAACTTTATTTCATGTCAACTTTAAGGTTACAGGTTGTTTTAACACTCTAACCCTAAATATAGGAAATAATAGAGCATGCGGCACAATTATATTTGCATAATTGTTGCCTTGTTAAAAATATTTAATCTTAAGAATGCAGAAAAAAAAAAACATCTTAAGGAGTGCAACATTCAGGTTCAGGAATTAAAACCTATTCATTTTCTCCATAGGGGAGTTGATTTTTGATGATAAATTATAATTTGTGTCCTGAAATTGAACAAAGGCCTTACGGGTTTGGAATGACATGAGGGTGAGTAATTAATGACAGAATTTTCATTTTTGGGTGAACTAACCCTTTATTGTCAGACCTACTTTGAAAGACCAACTTTGTACCTCACAGGTACAAAGATATGCCTTTGTTGAAGCCATCAATCTCCATTATTTCAACTTTTTCTTAAAATAATAGTTTTTAACAAATAGTTTTTATCCATAATTCTGCAAAAAATCTCAATCAATCAGATATTCCCATGAAGGACTGCAAAAGAATCAAGCTAATTTCTCTATGGTCTCAAACTACTATAAGTAAGCAATAAGGTACGAGAGGCTGTGCTGTATCGTGAATAAGTCACGGCTGAAGGGCGTTGTTGGGCACGATGTGAAGCGGAGTTTATATATTTATAACACAATACAAATATTAAAGCAAAAAAATTTATCAATGCAACTTTAATGAAGTAAACTTTTAATAAAAGCCTTCTTTCTGCCGAAAAAAAGAAGTTACATTATTACGCCATTAGATGGCGGCAAATACTGTCTTTATAAGTGCGTCAGTCAGTAGCGAAGACTTTTACATTGAAAAGACTGAATTATTGTGTATACGGAACAAGACGCAACTGACGTTGTCAGTCACACAGACGCAACTGACCTTGTCTAGTATTCCATGCATTACACTGGTCACGCTGATGGCTTTCCCCATAGTGTCAATGTCCAAAATGTCTCATTCCCCTTTTCAGGGTACCATGGTTACAGTTGTAACCTGAGACATTTTATATTTTTCTGACATTATTTAATTTGCAGTGCTTCATGATATTGTAGTTCTGTCCCTCATTAAAGCTGATAAGAACACAGTCTTGTACCTTTGTCTTTTTGTCTGATTTTCAAATACCATTCTGCTTCAAAAAGTTTTTCATATTGCATTTCACCTCAAAGCTGGGTGGTTTGGTTCATGGTTTATAACTCTTTGAAAAATATGAATGGGAAAAATAATCAAAGCCGCTGAAAAAGTAGGCGGGCACAGTTGCACTCTATTAGCAATGTAAGTGAATATTAAAAGAGCATTATGACTCAGAAATGAGAGTGTTGCTTTCAAGCGTAATTCTGACTGAGAAACAAAATTATGTTAGTAACGACTAGCTGATCTTTTCCTCCATAAATCTCTGCGAATCAGATCTAATTTCAATCCTTGTTCGGAAAGAAGGATTGGAGGAAGGAGGGTGTAGGCCAGAGCACTCTAACTTTATTTGACCCTATTACAATAGGAAGAAATGTACCACCTATGTAATATTCATTGTCTTTATTTTAAAAAAAAAAAGGCTTGACAATTTGTTTTATATAATATATAATATAATATAATCCAATACAGAGAGTCTGGAAATAGATACATGAGGAAGTCATTTGTCTGTGAGATCTGAACTGATATGCTCTTTACCCTTATCAAATTAAGCACAAACACTTACTGCAGTGCATTTGTATCTAATGACAGAATACATTTCTAATAAAAGAGGATGCTTCTGCTATTTTCCTCAGCAATTCATTTGAAGTTGTTTGTAATTCGTCATTTATTTAGATTATATGTCAAATGCAAACTAGTCTTTGTTCTGTGGCATGGTAATTTCCTTTGCTCTGATTTACAGTTATAGAATTCACCAGGCCGTTCTCAGGAGTATAAGGTTCAACAATTAATCAGAAAAAGAAAAGGTACAAGACAACCTCCATGGAATATCTCATCCAGTGAAAGATTTTGGTGTCACTTATGGAGATTGTGTTTCTGTAGGACAGTAAGAATGGGTCAAAATATATTAATCCAGTCCCGCATGCTGAAGTTGATTTGTTAGTAGTGTAAAATGGAGACTAGAGATAACTAAAATGTAATGCTAAAAAAAAAAGTCATAAGTAAATAAATAAATAAACACCAGTCTCTCCTGAATTAATTATTTGTAATGGGTTATGTAGATTTAGAAAATTAAAGGGGTCCTATTGTGCTTTTTTCATATTTTCAACTTTCTTTAGTGTGTAATGTTACTTTTTGAGCATGAAAAAGGTCTGCAAAGCACAAAAGGGGCTTTTGCACTGGGTAGTTATTGGAACTCAGTTATAGGAACTAGCCACCAGGAGAACTACCCCGAGAACTAAATTTTCCCATAGGGTAATTTTTTTTGGTTGCATTTACACCACAAGTAGGAACTCAGAAGTGACGCGACCAGCCAACAACTACGTCATTTAAGTGCACCATTCAACAACGTCAACAAATGGAGGATGGAGGATGCCGTGATCAGAGCTGTGTTTTTGTTGTGTTGTGGGTTTTGTGATAACGGAGATGGAATGCAGATGTATAAATTATGTGATTGAAACATGAAGGAAAAAGAAGGGCTAAGAGATTAAATCTCCAATGACATGTAGGAGATTTCATGTTTTGTTTGGTCCCTTCAAAGTCTCATTGGATTTCCTCCATAGTGTGAAGGTTGAGAAGTGCCTGGACTGTCGATCCATCTATTGCTGTTTTCCTTGTTTGTGAAGTACATATGTAAACGGTGTGTTCATATGGCTTTTTAAAAATTGCGGGTGCTTTTGTTTCGCATGGCATGCTTTTGGCAACACACACCAACACACACTTATCACTGGTAGTTCCATTTGTGCTGGGTTAGACCCTATTCTGACGTAGGAGCTAATTAGTCCCCTCAAAAAGCATTCCTATTTAATAGTGTGAACACGCCAAAAAGCGTGTACTTCCACCAATAATTTTAGGAACTATAAAAATGTTCCTGCAGTTTGAAAGCCCGTAAAGTCCACTCTAAAAGGAGTCGTTCTCTATATACTAAGCACTGTTTTTGACCTCCCTGAAACACCTCAATTGTAGTCTTGAATTTTCTTCTGGAAATGCACACAAAATGTAATTAATAATTCCCACTAAAGGCATATGCAAAAAAATAAATAAAAAATTGGTCCAGAGATCCAGGGTGGGGTTGGACAATCAGGGAGCCACTGCAGAGCAGGTGGCCAGGGTGGAGAGGGTGGATGAGGTAACCACTATGACACTGAAGATGGAGCCGGAGACCACCACAGTGGAGCAGATGGAACAAGAGACCACCACAGCAGAACAGGAGAACACCAAGGCGGAGCCAATGGAGCAGGACAACCCCCATATCGGAGCTGATGGAACTGAAGGCCACCAGAGTGGAGCTGATGGAGCAGGAGACCACCAAGGCGGAATTGAAGACCACCACAGTGGAGCTGTAGACCACCAGGGTGTGGGAGATAGAGGTGACGACTACAATAGTGGAGCTGGAGACCATCAAAATGGAGCCGGTGGAGGTGTAGACAACCACAGTGGAGCTGGCGGAGCTGGGTGCCATGGCAAAGTAGAAGACCACGGGGAGTCAGGGGACCATGGCAGAGTAGAGCCAGGGTGTGCACAAAGTTCAGGGATAGCCTCAATGGTCATGACAGAGCACACAGAGAGTTCTATGGCAACTTCCATGGCCAAGACAGGGCAGAAAAGCCGTATCAGAGCCGACAGGAAGCACAGGAAGTTCATAATTGTCCTCTGTGGCCATAACAGAGCCGACAGTGAGAATAAAGATTTCAGGAACTGCATCGGTGCCTTTAACAGAGTCGACAGAGGGTACAAAGAGTTTAGAGTTGGCCTCTGTGGCCTTAGCAGAGCCAAAAGAGGGCACAGAGAGTTTAAAAGGAGCTGTAGTGGTCACCACTGCCTCTGGAAGAGCAGAAGTGTGTGAGGCCCACACACTGATGGTGGATAGACTTCTGAGAACACTGGACCTGGGACCACCGGACTCAGACGTGCTGAGACCACAGGACCCAGGACCACTGGACTTGGGGCTTTCATTAAGATGGCGCCAATGTATATGGCCGGCCGTCCACTGCTCCTGGTTGTATGGATGTTCATCATGTTTTTATTGACTGTTTTAAATACTGCAGACTCTCTATTGGTGTATGATCGCCAAACACTACTTAACATTAGATCGGCTGTTGAAAATACAGCGATCTATAATGTTAACCAGGGTGGAAAAAACAACTCGCCCCCTCCTCCACTCCTGTGTGGATTACCTGACTATCTTTGTCGGACCCTATGCTCTCCCAGGAGGAAGAAGCGACTTAGACGCCACGGTAAACGCGGTGGTCTACTGGTGAGAGCTAGGACCTTGATTGCCTTGTTTCCAGGGGCTGATCCCCACTGGATTTTGTCCGAGCTTGGCATGGATTGTTGTCGGCGTGTGCTCCGACGCTCCTGGGTTCCCGCATATGGGTGGCTGGTGCCGGTAACAGTTGCTGGCGTGGATGGGAAGCCGTCGGCCAACATTCATCGGCCTCCTCGTTTCAGAAGAGGTGGTGTGGACGTCTCTCTCCTCCGATCCTTTGATCGCGCACCTCCGTTGCTGAAATACTCAACCCCAGTGAGGTTTTCTTTGGTGAGTGCTAGATCCCAAATGAATAAATGTAAATAAATGAATAAAAAAGCTCTAGCCAACAAGTCTTTTATTATGAATGACTTTTTCACTTCCAAGGACCTGGACATGTTGTGTGTGACGGAAACGTGGATCGTGTTGGTGAGTCAAGTGTATTTTCAGAAGTGGTACCTATGAACTGTACTTATTTTAATTCTCCACAGCTTACTGGTTGAGGAGGTGGAGTAGCAGCTATTTTTAAAGAACACTTAAACTGTCGTCGTCTGTTAGCTTCCTATTCCAGCTTCGAACTCAGTATTTTTGAATTAAGCTTGAGTTGTCCGGTGTTGTGCGCTGTTGTCTATTGCCCACCTAAATATAACAAAGTCGTTATTGAGGAGTTTTCAGATTTTTTGGCTGATATTATGCCAAAATATGATCAGGTCTTAATTGTTGGGGATTTTAACATCCATGTGTGTTGCCATTCTTAATCTGGTGGAGTCTTTTAACTTAACTCAGCTTGTGGCTAGTCCCACACATGTTTGTGGTCATATCTTAGACTTGGTTTTATCATGTGGCTTGCCAATTGGTAATACTGAAGTCAGTGATGCTGTTTTCTCTGATCATTTACCTGTTTTCTTTGAGATATGTATTTCATGTGATCCTAAAGTGACTGCTCCAACCCGTCGCCGTAGAACAATGAATTCTTCAACCGTTCAATCATTCTCTGAGGCTTTTAATGCTATTGACGATGACTATTCAAGGTCTTCACACGGCCTTAACACTGATGATCTGACTTCATTGTTTTCTTCAACTTGTCTTAATATCTTGGATACTGTGGCTCCTTTTAAGATGGTTCGGGTAAAACCAAGAACTCAACCTTGGCTGAACGCTACTACTCGATCTGTAAGGCTTGAGTGTAGAAGAGCGGAACGCCGCTGGAAGAAGGATAAATTGCAGATTTCCTTTGATATTTTGAAGGAGAATCTGCTTAAATATCAAAAAACTGTTAAATCTGAGAAATCAAAGTATATTTCTAGTGTCATCCCACAACAACCTGCCTAGAGCCTTCAGCCGAGATGTGTGAGAATTTTTTTGACTTTTTCATTGACAAGATTGAAGCTGTTAGAGCGAATATTTTGCTCCCTTCAACTTTTTCACCCATTTCCACTGAGTGCTCTGCTGTTTTTGATCAGTTTGAGTTGGTGTCCCTTGATTTACTGAAAGAGACCTTTGTTAAAATGAAACCATCCTCATGTGGTATGAATGTTGTTCCTCTCCGTCTTCCGATCTCAAAACTCCCATTTCTATCCAAACTATTGGAGAAGGTTGTATTTGAAGGGCTTTTAATGAGGTTTTTAATGACTTGCTTCTTGTCTTATCTTAATTTTACTGGATCTTTCGGCTGCATTTGATACAGTTGACCATAATATCTTGATTTCAAGGCTAGAACAATGTGTTGGTATTAAGGGTACTGCATTGGAATGGTTTAAATCCTAATTGGCTGAAAGAATTTTTTCGGTTCATCTTGGAGACTACGTCTCCTCAACTGCTGCACTCACTTGTGGGGTCCCCCAGGGTTCCATTTTGGGGCCTATTCTGTTCTCCCTGTATATACTTCCATTGGGTCATATTTTTAGGAAATTTGGTATTTCTTTTCATTGTTATGCAGATGACCTGCAAATTTATCTGCCCTTGAAACGAAAAGATAACTGCTCTTTAGCGCCTCTTTTGCAGTGTTTTGAAGAAATTAGGACTTGGATGGCACTAAATTTCCTTCATTTTAATGAAAAGAAAACAGAAGTGGTGTTGTTTACGCCAGGGGGAACCTGTGAGACAGTAGACCTAAACCTCGGTGAGCTGAATCCATATGTGAAGCCCTATGTAAAAAATGTGGGTGTTGTTATGGATCATGATTTTAAATTGAATAAACAGATTAATTTAGTAGTTAAATCATGTTTTTTCCAATTGAGACAACTCACCAAGGTGAAACCTTTCTTGTCTTCTAAAGACTTTCAAAGAATTATGCATATATTATTCATTTCATGCTGCCTTGATTATTGTAACAGCCTATGTTTAGGTATTAGTCAGGCCTCTCTCTCCAGACTGCAAATGGTCCAGAATGCGGCAGCTCGCCTATTGACAGGCACATGAAAGCGGGAACATTTCAATCCCATTCTTGCATCTCTTCATTGGCTACCTGTCCATTATAGGATTCATTTAAAAATTTTGGTGCTTGTTTTTAAATCTCTTAATGGTTCGGCGCCAAGTAATTTATCGGATTTGATTAATCTGTATGCTCCTTCAAGGGCACTAAAGTCTGCTGACCATTTTCTTTTAGCTGTTCCAAGGGTAAAACTGAAGAGCAGGGGGGACCGAACCTTTGCAGGGGCGGCCCCGAAGCTCTGGAACAGTTTGCCTCTCTACATCAGACAGGCTCAAACACTTGAGGTCTTCAAATCTGGCCTTAAAAAACGTATTTTTACAGTCTGGTGTTCGATGCCATGTGAGAGCTTTCTTTTACGGTTTTATTGTGTCCTAAGTGTTTTTTCTTTTATAGTGCTGACTGCTTGTATTAATGAATATGTTTTCTCTTTGTATGTACAGCACTTTGATAAACACTTGTTTTAAAAAAGTGCTTTATAAATAAACTTTGACTTGACTTGACTTGACTGGACTTAGAAGAGCTAGGACCACTGGACCCGGGACCATAGGATTTGGAACTGCCGGACTTGGATGCACTGAGACCACCGGACTTGGAAATACTGAGACTACCAGACTCGGGACCAATGGACTCAAAAAGACAGGACTTGGGTGAGCTGGCACCACCGGACTTGGGATGCCGGCCACTCGTGCCAGCATCAGAGGAGGATCCGCCACATTGGATACCAGTCTCGTCCACCCAAAGACAGACCCCGTGGCCAGGATGGTACTGGCCGATGGTGTCCATAGTGGATCAAGCTCCATGACCGTCATTGCTTTATTTGATGTTTGATTCATTTTTGGATCCCTCATACGTCATACACTGAGGTATGTATACTTACTTAGTACTTAGATCCTTCTGTGCTGTTGGGCACATCGGGCGTCAAGGAGATCTTGAGATCGATGATGAAAGTTCTGTCAAGTTCTGAAAGGTGTTGCGGGATCGGCCCCGGCCACATTTTGCCCCAGGGAGCACCAGTGCATTGCCACTTGGGGAATGCGACATTGATTATGACCGGCTAGCCTGAGTCGTTGTTGTGTGACTTGTGTTGTGGCTTGAAGGCTGTTGGAATTTCCCCACCACATGCTTCTTCATCGGTGATGCGATCGATGTACTGGATCTTGAGAATCCGCCAGAGAAATCACTGGTGGAATGTGTTTATCCTCCGGAAAGCGTTTGCCATTAGCTTCCACATTTTGCATGCATAGATTGAGGTCGGGACGACAATAGAGGCGTATAGTCATAATTTGATCTTAAGGGAGACTGAAGCTGACTTCCAGATGTGATAGAGACGACAGAACATGGCCAAAGCTTTCCTGATCTGGCACTAGACATTGGTCTTGGCATCGCCATTGTGACAAAAAATGCTCCCCAAGTAGGTGAATTTTTCCACTGTTTCCAGTCGTGTCGCGTCAGTGGTAATGTTTGTTGGTATACCTACAGGTCCGGTCTTAATGATCTTTGATTTTTCCAATCTAATACACAGGCTGATCTTACTGGCTTTGTGGCTAAGTCTCTCGGTTGCATTGTGAAGCTAAGTTTCGTCTTTGTTGAAAAGGGCCACGTCGTCTGCAAAATGTAGATCTGTCAGGCGATCTTAGTCCGTCCAAGGGATGCCTGCTCCAAAGTATGCAGTTGCCTTCTTCATGACAAAGTTGAGGGCAACGAGAATAAGGATCGGGGAAAGGATGCAGCCCTTGTGGATGCCAGTACTGATCTCAAAGAAAGCTGTGTCGGTTCTTATGCAACATAAGGAGTTGAGATACAGGTTTTTAAAGGGGATGATAAAGGCTTCTGGGACAACATAGAGCCAGAGGATCACCCACAATAAGTCTTGATGGATGTATATAAATTGTATATATATTTAAATGGGATAAAAGATATAAAATGTACTGAATGTTAGCTTGCCACATGTCATTTTAACAAGAAACTATGCTTCTAACCATAATACAAGAGTAGATCCAAGCATGTAAGTAGGAACTATGGTTTTGGGAAATGCCAAGTCAATCAAATACGTTGGAACTACGGAACTTGGCTAACGATGCTTTTGGGAAGCACCAGAGCATTACAGACAGATTGGGAAGAGAGGTGCTGCAATGTAGAATATGTGAAAATAATGTTTTTTGAACATTCAAGCATGACAACATATTCTAGTAGACCACAAAAACAAAATCAAGTATTTGAAAAAGTTAGGTCCCCTTTAAATTCAAATTGCTTTCGAATTTTGAAATGTAAAAAGTGTGCTTTCATGTGCTTTCCATAAAAAGTGTTTAGTCTATAAGTTTTTTTATAAGCTGTATGCAATTTCTATGAAAATTCTAAATTTTCTTCATCTCTGCACTTTCTGTTCAACTCTGTTATTTGGTGGCATTTCTATGGAAGCCTGTTTCCGCCACAAAAAAAAAAAAGATTAATTGTGACATCTCAGAATTCTGTCTTTTTAACAAGCAATTGCGAGTTTATATCTCACAATTGCGTGATATAAAGTAGGGCTGGGCGATGTATCGAATGCTTTTGTCACGCGCATTTCTTCAGTAAAGCCGGTTCCCTGATTACCGTTAAATCGCCATCACCTGCTTTCAAATGAAGCGGCATTTAATAAACAGAACCGTAGTTCACTGATAAGACACGCAATATCGCGTTCAATATCGATATGTATCGCCGTCGATATTGAGCGCGATATTGCGTGTCTTATCAGTGAACTACGGCTCTGTCTATTAAATGCCGCTTCATTTGAAAGCAGGTGATGGCGATTTAGCGGTAATCAGGGAACCGGCTTTACTGAAGAAATGCGCGTGACAAAAGCATTCGATACATCGCCCAGCCCTAATATAAAGTCAGAATTCTGAGATATAAACTCGCAATTAATCTTTTTTTTTTTAGTGGAGTTTTTTTTTTTTTTGTGGTGGAAATGGGCTTCTATACATTTCACATAATTTAATTAAAAATGTATCTTTCTAACAACATTTTTTTAATAAAAAAAATCTCTAGTATTTCCTTGTCAAGTTCAGAACAATTATTGGTCCTGAAAACATTCAATATTACTTTAAATAACGTGCTCACCAATTTCTAAAGAGTTTTTAATTATTATGAAACTAAACAATTATTATTAGAATCATGAAATACTTTGCAGTTATCTAAAGATATTCTTTACAGAAAGGGCATATGTCAGGACAAAAAGTCCTTCTCTGAGAGGTACAAGTTCTCTTGGAATCTGAGGTGCTTTTAAATTTTTTGAGTGATAATTCTGTAATTATTTTCCTGTTTGCATGGTGTGAGTATGTGCATGTGTAAGTGGTTAAGAGAAAGTGTGCACACAGTGTGATTTATTGTAGTATTTCTTCAGGAAGGCAGAACAAATCAGGGGTCAGACAGTAAGTGCATGTAAAGCGTGTGTGTACTGTGCATTATTCTTTTCATGTCTCCTAGTTCATTAGGTGACCTCTTTATGTCCTGCTTTTTCCTTTGAATATTTGACTTTCTCTGTGACTGTATAGATAGGGAAACAGCAGGGGGCAGAGTGAATCCATATGACGAGGAGCTCATAAAGTATTTTCTTAAGAGATACACCTACGGTGACCCCAAAAACAATTTGTACACTAAGGGATAGTTCACCAAAAAATGATTTTTTTTTCATTAATCACTCAACCTCATGTCTTTCCAAACCCATAAGACTTTTGTTCATCTTTGAAAAATACAAATGAAGATATATTTATTATTCTTTCATCTTTTTTCCATCCATTTGAAATCCAAGCAAATAAAACTTTATCGTATCAAAAAGTGCAAAAAGAGATCAAAGTACATAATATGAATTGAGTGGTTTAATCATATTTGAAACTTCATTATGTCATTAAGTAGTTCTATTTAAAGCTTCATAAAGATATACCTCAATAAATATGATCATATTTGTCACAGCAAAGTGTCCTTTTGTCCTCAGAGTAACCTTTTGTTTTGTCAAGATTTACAGTCTTTCTCAAAATCTAGTGAATCAATTTTTCAGACAGTCAACAACATCAATGTAGACTAAACTGTGGATCACTCTCATTACAGAATGCATGTATCTGCAGCTTACATTATGTACATACATTATTGGATGTACATATCACTGAAAAAAGAAGTAGAATTTGGATGAGCCTGTAATTAGTTCATTTAATAGAGAACTTTTTCATTCCATGATTCAGTTACTGTAACAATTACAATATTTACTGTTTTTGACTAGTGAATGTTTGTTATGTCATGGTAGAATGAACTGTTGTATAAAGTATGATGTATGATACAGTATGTATGAAGTATGTTAATTATCTTTAGGTACCATTATGTACATTTTTACACTTCTGTTAATTTATAAACAGAATTCTCCATGAACATTTTATTCATTATACATCATACACAATGTGCCCAAGGTCAGCAATAACAATTTATCATAAATTTACACCTTTGAAAAAGCAACAGTCTCCAAACATTGGACAATGACAGTCATTCATCTCAGAAACCTACAGGCATGAAACACAAAAATGACAGAGAATAAGATTTATGCACCTTTCAGGCTGATCAGTTCCAAAGCCAGCTGGATTATTTTAAATAGAACATTGTGACATCCAACCGCCTGAAGACTTGAGATGAACCGTATTATTTAAAGGTGCAGTGTGTAATTTCAGTGCCAATAACAGCATTTATGTCCCTTCCCATATCATTGGCACTAATTTTAATACAAAATAGAAAGAACATAGTAGTCTTATGCACTACCACTGACATCCAAATGGTCAAAAGTCATTTTTAACAGTATAGGCCTACTAAAATTGCTGTCGCTTGAGTAAATATTGAACACAGAATATTCTATTAGATTAAAATAGACTCGAGTCAGCTAGTTAGAGGCTGCTTTGCTCTATCACACACAGTGTGACTTCTCAAGACAATTATTTAATGCAAGACACTACAGGCAAAACCAATATTGTTGTTGTTTTTTCATGTACTCTGCAATTTTGAGATTTTGGGCTGTTCTGCTTCCGTAACATGTCTTCTTTAAGACTAGTGAAAAGAAAATATCCAAACTATGAATTTAAGTTTTTAAAAAAAAGTTTATTCAACAATTTCTTCTCTCCCCTGTCAGTCTCTTACACTGTTTATGTTGTATAGACAGTGCAGTGTTTCCAGGTTCTTTGTAAAAACACTGGGCCATGTCATACACGCAGTGCAATGCGGTGCCAGGCGCGACGCAAGTGTTTTTTTTTGCTAGATTCACCACGACGCAGTTATCATTTTCACGTCTTGTGCCACGTTGTGTAAATAGCAAATGCATTTGTGCCCATTTGTGCACCCATGGGCATGCTGGTCTGAAAACGAGGTGTGTTCAGGTGCATTGTTGGCATATTGCTATTTTGAGAATTTGTTTTGTTATTTAAAGGACGAGTTAGTAATATGCACCTATATGCGGGCGCACAACGTGCATAGACTCTGCTTATTACACACACAGGGATGCACAGCAGCACACAAACATGCCAAATATTAAAAAGAAAAGGATTACAATGTAAAAGATTATCATTATGTGCATAAAGATAAAAATGCTTTGGTGGAATCCGGCTTTTCCGGCTTTAACCTCGCGCATGAGCAGATCCATTTCCTCCCTAGAGAAGCGTTTAGTTTTTCCGCTTGTAAATTCCCCCATGTAAATAGCAAATCCCCCATGGCGTGAGCGCAACCAAAGAGCTTAGAACCCAAGAGGCAACACTTTGATACTTTTTGGGAAACAGCCACTAGATGGCGCTCCAGTAGCGCGGACGCCATTATGGTGTGAAAATACTAACTGGACCATAGAATCCTTCACATCTTACGCACCCAAAATCTGTGAATTTCACAGCCAAATCAGAAGCGCAATAGAACAGTTTTTAAAAATAAGTCACCAGTATATTGTATGGCTCCTACAGTAAATGTTGTATTGTCTTATATATGTTTTATTTTACCAGTTGTGGAATCCAACCATTCAACCATATGAGGTAATGTAGTTAGCCTACTTTATTGAGTATTTCCATTTTATGCAACTTTACACATTTATTAATAGTAAATTAATAATTAATTTAAGATCATCATATTTGCAGCAAACAATATATTTTAGACCTAGTGGAGTAATAGTGATAATATCTAGGTCTGAATTGAAATAGTCTATATTGTACGTTTTAATGGATCAAGCTACAAACATAATGATCTTATAATACATGATGCATTGCTGTGTCCGTTATCACATAATTCACACTTTTGGACACTTTTGCTTGAATGGACATTAGATAGGCTAACACTGCAAAATCAAGCTGTTATATTCATATATTTATTGTCCAACAGGCAAATCTCAACATAACACCGACTGTTACGAAACAGTCGGGATCATTAATATGTACGCCCCCAATATTTGCATATGCTAGCCCATGTTCAAGGCATTACACAAGGGCAGGACGTCTGGATGTGCAAAGCTGAATAATCAGACTAGGTAAACAAGCAAGGACAATAGCGAAAAATGGCAGATGGAGCAATAATAACTGACATGATATCATGATATTTTTTGTGATATTTGTAAATTGTCTTTCTAAATGTTTCATTAGCATGTTGCTAATGTACTGTTAAATGTGGTTAAAGTTACCATCATTTCTTACTGTATTCACAGAAACAAGACTGTCGCTATTTTCATTTTTTAAACACTTGCAGTCTGTATAATTCACAAACAAAACTTCATTCTTTATAAATCTCTCCAACAGTGTGTAATGTTAGCTTTAGCCACGGAGCACCATCAAACTCATTCAGAATCAAATGTAAACATCCAAATAAATACCATACTTGCGCGATTAGACATGCGGCATGACGAACACTTTGTAAAGATCCATTTTGAGGGTTATATTAGCTGTGTAAACTTTGTTTATGCTGTTAAGGCAAGCGCAAGCTCCGGGGGGCGGGGAGCACGAGAATTTAAAGGGGCCGCAGCCTGAATCGGCGCATATTTAATAATGCCCCAAAATAGGCAGTTAAAAAAATTAATACAAAAAAAATCTATGGGGTATTTTTACTTCACAGACACATTCAGGGGACACCTTAGACTTATATTACATCTTTTGAAAACACGTTCTACGGCACCTTTAATGATCACTAGGGATAGTATTTTATTCTGTGTTGTCATCATTCAGGTTGGATTTCAGCTTTAATGTATGTTTTTTTTAACAAAGCAGCTGATATTGATAGAAACTAGTGGACTGACGACTCGCTTTCACCCCAAAATGGCGGAAACGCAGGGCTGCTGCTGGGCGCCGATGTTGCAATGGAACATTCTATTGAGTGTTGCTTCTTGTTAGTGTATATTTTTTGGCGCAACTGGCTTTTAAAGGAAATAGGAGATGAGACACTGATTGGTTTATTGCATGTTAATGCCCTAAACACACTCATTACTCATTAAGAGAATAGGGACAACCCTTTTAGACCATGCGCCATGCGTCCTTAAACTAGCAAAAGTGGATTCGGACACGCCCTAAGTGCACTTGCGCTTTAGCCCATATGCTGCTTATTTCATTAAAATAGGGCCCTCTGGCTCAGTATTGGCTGATGCTGTTCACGTGAGCAGCACGGCGTGTGCATTTAATAATGGTACTTATAAACCACTGTAGTCACATGGACTATTTTAATAATGTCTTTACTACTTTTCTGGACCTTGAATGTGGTAATTATGTTGCTTTCTCTTGGGGATCAGAAACCTCTCGGATTTCATCAAAAATATCTTATTTTGTGTTCTGACGATGAACGAAGGTCTTACAGGTTTGGAACGACATGAGGGTGAGTAATTAATGAAAGAAATTTCATTTTTGGGTGAACTAACCCTTTAATGGACAAAATCAAATCCCGCCCCACATTTTCTTTTTTGTTTGAGAAGCCATTTCAGATACACATCACAATAGGGAACTGACTTTAAAAGACTGAAAGCCATTTGGCGGGGTCTATGTGTGATAACTATTTGTTGATGTCTTGCTCTAGAGGCAGTCATATGCAAATTTATTTGCCTGTGAGACATGACTTTTGAAGCTTGGTTAAATAATTGCTTTGTTTATAATGAAGCGTGTTAAGCCTTGAAGCATGCAGGATGTTTTAAAGACCTTTTATATGTCAAAAAAAAAAATTATTTCTCTTGTCGTGCAATAAAGGTCATGCAAATCCACCAGCTAGTTAGTAAGAATTTTTGGGGCTATCCTTTTGGGAAATATCCTTTTAACACATTACCTCATGCTTAGTGAAGCTTGAAGGTTGACATTTGCAACAAAATATTTGTTATTGAAAGATTTGCACCATCTGCAATGAACCCTCTACATAAACATATCATTCCCGACCATGTTTTTCCTTCAGTAAAGAGCTCAGGACATAATCCCAGCCATTGGACCTCCTTCCCAGCCAATATTGGTTTCACATTTTTATCATCACCTCATTGACCAGCTCCCTAAAGGAGCAGAATGGGACTGTGGTGAAATCTTAGTGGCTTTACAACTAGTTCTTTATCCAAACAACCCTATATGAAAATATCTGGCTGAGAAACCAGTAGGAGCATCCCAAAAAAACATTATAGTTCTGATCAATATAAAGAGAATGTGTATCTGAAAGACATATTGCTTTAATAAACTTATGACTACTAGTGGATTAAGTTTACAAAGAACTATTTGTTCATCTCAGTAATTGCAATTCCCTGTCGTCACCTACTGGAAACACTTTCAAACCTCACAAAAACCTCAAAGTTCCCACACCCACTTATAAACCGATTCTACGGAGCCTCTTGGGGAATAGATCTGTTATGAGAGTGTCATGTCTGTTTTCATGGCTGAGATTAAGACCCATTTCTGTCATGTTAGCAGCTTCTAACAGGAAAGATCAGGACTTCGCTCAGCTCAAAGGGAAGAATGTTTGGAGAGCTCTTTTATGTCCTCTTTATGTTTTTAACAATGGAGAGAAACATAATAGAGTAAGTTTACACTGCCAGACTCTTTCAAGCAGTCTCCCTCATGTTAGAGACACATGTAATAATATACCTCAGGGTTCGGAAGCAAAATACGACTTTGCATTGTAAACATTAGTCATTCCTTTAGTTCGATAGCTTACATGTAAGCTAGATTTAATGTACAACAACAACAACAAAAAAACTCTCTATATATCTTGACATTACATTTTACTCAAGGGAACTTGAGCTTCTTTTTTAAATCCATAAGCTAATAGCCTCACTGCAATAACTATATTAAAACAAACACAACCTTTTCCATTTTTCTTTGTTACTGTACAGTCAAATGCTGATATAACTGAACATTAACATTTCATTGTTATTACAAGGGGTTACACAGCTTCAGTTTTTAATTTTTGTATTTTCATTTGCAACCATGAAAATTCATAATGTCATCGCCCCCTTTCAGAATAAAGTGGTATTGCATGACCCCACATTCCATCTTTAACTAAAAGACAGGAGGCAATCCACCAAGCCAACACATTTGTAGACAGACAGACAGGCATAGCTAGATAGATAGTTACATTTGAATTCATGGACATCAAGTTTGTCAGGTAATTATATATTTACAATATATTAAAACATCCCGAAACATAAGGCCCACTCTCTGAGGTGGCTGCAGATGTTCTTGAACTGCCTATAACATGGTCATAAGTGTTGGTAGTAGAGGATTATTTTATGAATTAAGTCATCCTGTACATGCACCCCTCTCTCTGCACAAATAATCATCCACAGCACTCTGAATGACCCCGGACTTAATCAATCAATCAATCTTCTGTGCTTTAGGGGGCAAAACATATCTCGACTGAATGTGTTAAATAATGTTCCTTACTGTGATGGCACAGCCCAGACAGACGCTATAAGAGTTTACGTTGAAATAAATAAATGCCAGATACAGCTTATTGTGTAACGAATATGTCATAATTCAGCAACAGTAGATCATAAACAATTGTTTGGCATAAATGCGCGTATTCAGTGATTGAAAGCTGCTCTGAAACTGTGTTTAGACTTTGAAAAGTACAGGGCTCACATTTTTTAAAGGGATAGTTCACCTAAAAATGAAAATTCTGTCATCATTTACTCATCTTCGTGTAGTTCCAAACCCGTAAGACTTCCATTCATCTTCAGAACACCAACGAAAATATCTTAAATGAAATTTGAGCGATTTCTGTCCATTGACAGTCCACGCAATACCACTTTGACGCTTTAAACGCCTATAAAGAGATCGTAAAACTAATCCATGAATCAAGCGGTTTAGTCCAACTTTTCTAAAGAGACACAATCACTTTACATGATGAACATTTTTAATTTAGGCTTTTATTCACATATAAACATTCATCAGCAAACATAAACAAAACTCATTGGTTCTACTGGAAGCTCAACTGCCTACTGCGCAACACAAGAATGAACCTTATTGGTTCAAGGGATAGTCCACCCAAAAATGAAAATTCGGTCATTTATTACTCACCCTCAGGCCGTCTACACCCATAAGTCCTTCATTCATCTTCAGAACACAAATTAAGATATTGTTTGTTGAAATCCGATGGCTCACCCAGATAGCAAACGGACGTCGATTCAACGTTTATTTTTGGTTGTAAAGATCAGTATCAGTCGCCGATCAAATTTCAATGTTGATTCAACGTTCACTATTTGATCTGTACATCAGAACGTTATTACGTCGAAAATATGACATCGATTCAATTTCGAAATGAGGTTGTTTCATCAACAGATACCTACGCCGACGCATATGATCGAAATCATAACGTCTAATATATGTTTAAACTTGGTTAGAGGAATCGGACATTGCGTGCACTATTAGGACGTGCATGTCTTTTGACTTATTTACTGATATAATTTTAATTCGTTATAAAAACCCTATTTAAGTAAATTAAACAAGTTTATAGCAGTGGTTATTTATAATAAATCCACATAAATGAGCAGCAAAATCTATAGCAGGCTCTTACTCTGACACTGATAAAATGAGCAGTCCTCAAGTTTCCGTGATTTCTTGTCCGATGCATCCATTTTAAAATTAAATGAAAGCATAGCCTACCGAAGATTGCTCAAACGGTATCGGTAGGTCATAAACACACGAGAAGGAGCGTTAATGAAAACCATGAATGCAACATATATGTGAAACACTGTTAATATGAAGACTTAAGATGCAAAAGCCTCTAAGTACTGTCTGAAATTTTTATCAAGCTCGTAGGTTCAGTAATTTCACTTGAATGGCAATTAATAGGTCCTTTTCATTGCCATTAAAGTGAAATAACTGAACATAAACATATAAGCTTGATAAAAATGCTCATTTTAGAAGAATTTCAGATGGCACTTAGAGGCTTTTGCATCTGAAGTCTTCATATATATATATACAGCTCTGGAAAAAAATTAAGAGACCACTCCAAGTTCAGAAATCAATATTAAGTGGTCTCTTAATTTTTTCCAAACTATATATATATATATATATATATATATATATATATATATATATATATATACTGTTTATATTTTAAAAATGTATAGAACATAAAGCTTAAAAATTGATCTTCATGTTACATGCATAAATAGGCCTGTGTACATATGTAAAAAATATATTTTAAAAATATAGCCTATTCATGAATCATGTTATGTATAGTTTTTAACAAGAGACAATATTGTGAAACAACGAATGTGAAATGACTATGAGTGTACACAAAGCAACACACACACACACACACACACACACACACTGATGCCTGGATGCTATATGCAATCAATCACACAAACACATATTTATCAAAACCAGCAAGTACATATACTTCAATTCACCCACTCGACCAACAAAAAGAATCAAAATGTTTCTTGAGACTCCATCCTATCTTACATGTTTTCATTCTGATTGCCATTGCTCATTGTTTCAGTATGTGTTAAGTTCAAAATCTTCAACGCTAGTTCACATACTGTGTTTGAACTCTAGCTCATAATACTGTATGGTTAAAATATGTTTTTTGTTGTTGTTGTTTCCGTCCTGGTGCCCATTGTAGTGGACATGAATAAATCTAATATATTGTACATTTATTTTATTTATTTTTTTACAGTTAAAGAGAATCTGAAAAGCACAAACTGGCTTTATATATATATATATATATATATATATATATATATATATATATATATATATATATATATATATATATATATATATATATATATATATATATATAAAACAAAAGTAAAGTGTTGGTATAAAAATACTCCAAGCACGTTTTCCAAAAATATAAAGAAGTTCTTTTAAAGTTTCACTTTCTCATTTTGCACAATGGGTCGATAGAACTACAAAATGCATTTTAAATTCATGATTTAATAATTGTATGTAATGTTATAATTCTATATGTTTATGTTTGTAAATGCTGCATGACTGTGACGTGTTTTAATGCGCGTGCGCGTTGAACGTTCGAATCGCTTTCAAATGCTGTAGCGGATCTGAGTTGCCATGGAAACGGGGAAACGTCAAGCAAGCAAGCCTCCGTCTCGCTGTTGTTTTCACTGATTTTAGGTAAGTTTAGTCCACAAAATCACACACATAATATATAAAACTGTTCCTGACACTTTTCTTAAGTGTAACTGACACACTTCTGTTGAATATTTACTTAAAAGAAATGATTTAGTGTCTTTGAAAAAGTCCGTTAGCATCTCAACCGTTTTCAGAAGCGGTTGGCTAACTCTATATTTTGAGCCCTTGTTTAATGAAAGTTTGGGCTTTTAATCTCATCGTTATGTGTAGATGAGATGTTTTGATAACTTTGTTAACGTTTTGCTGGCATATTATCAATGAATGATGGTAAACTTACTTATTTATTTAACCTAAAAGTATGCGCTGGCTGTACCGTTAATCGGTGACGTCACTTACATGAGCGCGAATATTAGCTGAAACTATTTCAAACACGGTTTGATCTCTAATGGTAAACAAATATTGATAAAAATTGTTCTGTAATTTCAGGGACGAAAGAAAACCCCTCTAACAAAGGGTAAATTCCAAAGTTTGCAGCATTTCTGGAGGAAACACAGGTGAACTGAGAAAGCTCATTAAATACTTGAAAATGCATTTATTTCACGATATATTTTACCTATATCACCATGCATCTGCAGTTTTCTTTTGTAAAATTATTTTTAATGCATTAGTTAAGAAGGCTTTGACATCCAAACGTAAGTGACACTGTATGTACAATAGTGAATTCTAATACTAAAAATATAAATTCTGTTAACTTAAGAAATTATTTTTTAATATTATGTATTTTATTCTTTCCACCTCTGCTCTAGCTTGGTTCCTTGTAATAAACCTGTAATAAATGTGGTTGGCTCTGTGACAAATTGAACGTTATGTTCCTAGATCCTTCCATGAGGATGGCCTCCTGCACCCCAGCAGAGCTGAGCGACCTCCTGTCAAAGGCCATGAACCAGATGACTATTGTAAGCAAAACCTCAATCATTCACTACACTACTGT
Source organism: Chanodichthys erythropterus (assembly GCF_024489055.1). Classification (NCBI taxonomy): domain Eukaryota; kingdom Metazoa; phylum Chordata; class Actinopteri; order Cypriniformes; family Xenocyprididae; genus Chanodichthys; species Chanodichthys erythropterus. The sequence continues at coordinate 30,572,871 of NC_090239.1, forward strand.
TGAAAAGTTGTGGGTCTGTAAGATTTTTACATGTCTTTGAAAGAAGTCTCACATTTTAAAATCATTAACCCCAGGTTGTTTCAGTGAGGTTGTTCTTGAAAGGCCTGTAGGCTAAATAATCAGCTAAAAGAGGTAACATACGTGACAAGTATAATGTTATAATGCTTGTAGTTATAATCATTTATTTAACTATTATGATAACAGAATATCATGGTCATTAATCTATTTTATTGTATTTCTCTGTCTATTTGTAGTTATGTTTGCCAGTGACAGACACCATACTGTTCCACTCAAAGGTATTTATTTATTTGTATACGTGCATGCATTTTTTAATGATATATTCTTAAATATTTTTACTTATAAATGCTGATTGTGGTCCAGTGGGTCGACAACTTCAGGCAAGTAAGTTATTTTCGACAGAAATCTGGGCAGCTTACTCATTGCTCATACTCTTAGCCTCTAATGTGTTTGAATTTATATCATCAATGCAATATCAGGGGGTAAAGATATCATTAGAGTTCTTACAGTTATGGCTGTACTATGCTCTTGTTACCAGATGAGATGTAATCTCTAGCGTTTGGAGCTGTGATTCTTCAGGACAAGATGCCATTCACACTTGATACATGAAGATGGTGAGTTTCACAATAGCTGCACAGTCACAAATCAAGAGACTGACTCAAGCTTTCATCCTTATGAGCTCACCCATATGTAGGGATGGGTACCGAAACATGGTATTAAACAGGCCCCGGGGCTAAATTCTGAAAGACCAGAGTATCGATAAGCTTGAACAATATTGGTTCTGCCGTCGGTACTGGAGAAATTACACGCACTATTCATTATTGCTATATAGATGTTAGGGCTGGGGGAAAAAATCGATTCACCTATCGCAATTTGTTTATGATTAAAAAAAAAAAAAAAAACATTTTTATTCCAGAATCAATATTAATTCATATGAAATTTCTCTATTTTAGTCCTTGCCTATAGACGAGGTGGACAGAAGTTACCCTCTCTTGTGTCATTATCAATGCTTGTCACGTGACGTAAACCAGTCCTGTTAACGAGCAGAATTACTGAAGGAAAGAAACAACAACAGAAAAAGTGAAAAACTTCCAGCCACAGCCTTAGATGAAATCAACCAAAGATAAAAGACCTTAAAGGGTTAGTTCACCCAAAAATGAGAATTATCCCATGATTTACTCACCCTCAAGCCATCCTAGATGTATATGACTTTCTTCTTTTAGACAAACACAATCGGAGATATATTTAAAAATGTCCTGCACTACAAAAAAATTTTCTTACTTAGTATTTTTGTATTGTTTATATTCCAAATATCTAGAAATTGTTAAATCAAGATGCCTTTTCTAGATAATTAAAATTACATAAAATATTTCTTGTTTTCTGGGGGGGTAAGAAAAATCTTGTTTCTGTTTGAAATCCCAAGATGAAATTCAAAAATCTAAAATCTGTTACAGTTGCCGATGGATATTGCCGCGCATATTGTGGGCAGCCTATAACACATCTCGATTGAGACAGACTGCTTCAAAGCTCATATGTGCTGTGATGCACGGAATATCTGTGATCACATAAACAGTAACATCTTCTCAGCATGTTTAATAATAGAACCTGTTATAATCTGTGATTTTGTCTACACTGGATGAGGAGTGACGCAACACAACAAATTCCTGACAGTAAGCGGGCTCCGCGTTCTATTTTCAACAGTCGGTCAGCTTTTAGCTGTTGAGGCGCGACACAAAAAAAGTCATGTCTGGTGTAGACACGGTGTTAGTTGTTGTTTAGAGTTGTTTAATCCTCCTCTGCTGAGATCTTGAGAGATTTAATGTCTTTTATCTTCAGTTGATTTCATCTATAAAGCAATGTTAATTATGTTCTTAATTTGTATATAATAAAAAGAACCGATAAGAATACCGTTGAAGTACCCGATCAATAATTAACAGTAGCAATACCGTTAGAACTATAACGATACCTATCCCTACCCATATGACATAACTGACATAACTTCTATGAGTCACATGAAATAACTTCTTAAGGCTGTCCTAACCTAATGTAGCTCTACCCAACCACTGCATGGAGGCTGAAAGATGGCTTCCTGAAGATGAAAGGACAATATGGACTTGAGGAGGGGAAATACTTTATATGATATGTGAGGATTAGGAGGGGTGTTTTATTCCAACTCTAGTCTTCATACAACATGTGTTTGTCAGGATGGTTGTTATTTTGTAAGATTAGGGAGAGACTGTACCTCTCATTTGTGTGTCTTGTGTACTATAATTTTAGAACAGGAGCTTGTACTCCTTTGATTTGATTGAAAAGTTTCAGATGGAGCTGTTTTTTACTTTCTGTTCCCATTATGTTCATTTACATGCAAACAGCTCATGGTGAAATTTTTCTAGCATTTATATATACTACTACTATTACTACTATTAATATTGTTCATATTATTAAACAAAATTAACAAGATCTTTTAAAAACATAATATAATGACTTTATTATAAAAGGACCCACTATGAAAATACAGTTTTACAGTGTTATTCGTGTCTTTCCTTTTACTTTACAGCACATCACTGACAGGCTTTCCTGTGTAACACTGATTCAAGTTTTCCACCATTGTATTTATCCAAATGAGGTTTGTAAATGCATGGATGTTTCATATTTTGCATTAATTATTTCTCTTATATGAAAATTACAATGTAAAAGAAGACGTGACAAGGTCATTGGTCTTCTCACAAAATGCCACGTTAGAGGAATATTCAGAGGGGCGAATTGAAATAATTTCTTTTGGGCATTATCATGCCCACTAAAACTAAACCTGGAATGATAATTTGTGTTACCAGATGAGATACTTTGTAATGGGTATGTATGATGTATGATTTTGATCTGTACTATTTCTATTGCAGGTTCTCAGGGATCCCCAGTTGAAGGCATCAGGACATCAGATGTTGGCCTGGACAGATGTACCAACAGTACACCACAAAGACCTCTGCTTTTAAATGGATGGCTGATTACTACCATGTTCTGTGCGGGTATTATTATAGCAAAACTGAGCACCTGTGACAGTGGGATTTCTAATTTTAAAGAATAGTCATACATCAGTAAATTATTTATTTATTTTTTTATTTAAAAATTTGAAAGGATTTTTAAAAGTTGCAAACTTTTTTCTCCAGTTACAAAAACAGCTACACCTTTTCAAATTCTTCATTGGGGGTGCACAAATCCTATTTCACAAATTAAGAAATTCATATGCTCACATTTAAGCCGTGCTCTTCAGACACTGTAACAGTCCTGATATGATGTCACACTTTGCAGTATCTTTTTTATTAACATGAATTCAAATTTTAACAAATATATTCAAAATGTAAAGATATACAATCTGACAATCTGATCTTGTCATTATTAATCAATCAGTAATCAACACTGCACCACCCCGAAATTACATGCACTGTAGAAGTATGGTTTATATATTATTATATATAATTATAATATTTATTATAAATGCTACTATTTGACATTCAGTATTTTAGTCTAGTCGCTTTTAGAACATTATTTTCATTTTTATTGAAAATAAATGTGAGCTTAGCAAAAGGCAGATTTGAACCTGCATCAAAAGCCAGAACTCCCTACTCTCTACTGCTGTGTCACTGAAGACGTTGCCTTCTGTGCTTCTTTTTTAAAACTTGAGTGGCCCAAAAGCTAGTGTAAATAGCGTTTGCCAAAAAGGGACGCTATTTGCACTTTATGTAAATAGACACTCTGAAATTTAAAAGGTGTAACTGTTGTGTTATGTTTTTGAGAGAGAAAGGAACTAAGTTTTCAACTACTAAAACATTTTGATGACTTCACTGAAATATTGTCTACACCTTCCACTGTCAGTTGCTCAGTTTCACTACAATAATGCCAGATACAATACAGCATGTGCATAATTGAGTCGCTATTCTAACAGCTGGGGGCTATAGAGAACCACCTGCACTGCAAATTTTCAGGAGTGACATTCGCACTTATCCAATTACAGGAGTGAATCCGTTAAATCATTGGGGCACTTCATGAATTGACACTGGTTTACATTTAGATAAAGATGAAATATTTTAATTTTGATATAAATGTCAATAATAATTATGAAATAAATTTAAATATTCATAAACCTTGAAATTAAAAAAAGTAATTAAAAATATATATTTTATTGTCCATTGTATTGAAATTGTGGGTTACATCTTTGTCACCCTTTTCATCCCTGATGAGTTTACATCTCTGTTGTTACAAGAGCAAGGAACTTACATTTTAATTGCAAAGGAAAACCAATTCATCGTCTATATTCTTCTGTCCTCCATTTTTAAGGGTAAGATTTCTTTATAAATCATCTAGTGACCCATATGTCTTTATTTTTGTTGAACACAAAAGGAGAGAGTCATATAGTCTCAGTCACAGCAAGAAAAGAAACTGATGGCGTATTCTGACTCAGGCTGTCAGTCTCTTGATGTTCTGCCTTGCATCTCCTTTTGTGCTCCAATAAAAATAACACATTTGGTACAAAAGAACATGACCAGTTTTATACTTGAGTAAATATTGCTTTTAATTTGTAGCTTGAGACTATTTATAATAGCTAATAATTAACTTGTATACCTCTTTGTGTGTATTTGAGAGTAAATGCCTTTTCTATGTTAGTCTTGTATAGAAGATTTGTATGCTCTAACGATGTAGGCTATTTGTACCTGTATTTTGTAAATATTAAAGCAATGTTAACTGAATGTGATGTGTGATTATTTTGTAAACAGGCTTATCTTTTAGTATTAAGTGTTTGAGATTTTTAAAATAAGTAGAAAATGTGTTAATTGTATAGAGTTATTTCACCCAAATGAAATCAACATCAACGTTGGGTAAGCAAACCAGTTAGATCGATTTCATGTTGAATTCGTGTTGATCTACAACGTCGTTTCACTCAGCTGAAATCAACATCGTTTCGACGTTAGGTAAGCAAACCAATTAGATCGATTTTATGTTGAATATGTGTTGATTCTACAACGTCGTTTCAACCATCCGAAAATCAACATCGTTTCAACGTTCGGTAACCAAACCAATTGCGTCGATTTTCCGTTAGATTTGAATGGAGTGTCTGACGTTGATTCAACATTACCCCGATGAGCAAACTGATGCCGGATCAACGTCGGAGATCAACGTCGTTTCGATGTCACGAGAAACGTCGTTTCTACGTTGATTCTATGTCAGTTTGCTATCTGGGTCAGTGTGGCCTGCATAGACAGCAATGACATTTCCTCTCTCAAGATCCATTAAAAACATACTTAAATCAGTTAATGTGAGTACAGTTCAATACTAATATAAAGCCACAAGATATTACCCCCAAAATAACAACTTATATAGTGATGGCCGATTTCAAAACACTGCTTCAGGAAGCTTCAGAGCGTATTATGATTCTTCCGTGTCGGATCATGATTTGGATCGCGTGTCAAACCGCCAAACTGCTGAAATCACGTGACTTTGGTGCTCCGAACCACTGATTCAACACAAAAGATTCATAACACTCCAAAGCTTCCTGAAGCATTATTTTGAAATCGGCCATCACTATATAAGACGTTTTTTTGTTTTTTTTTGGCGCTCCAAAAATATTCTTGTCACTTTATAATATTAATATTATAAGGCCTCCATAGGGAGCAATGACATTTCCTCTCTCAGGATCCATAAAGGTAGCTACTAAAAACATATTTAAATCAGTTCATGTGAGTTCAGTGGTTCAATATTAATATTATAAAGTGACGAGAATATTTTTGGAGCGCCAAAAAAACAAAACAAAATAACAACTTATATAGTGATGGCCGATTTCAAAACACTGCTTCAGGAAGCTTCGGAGCGTTATGATTCTTCGGTGTCGGATCATGATTCGGATCGCGTGTCAAACCGCCAAACTGCTGAAATCACGTGACTTTGGCGCTCCGAACCACTGATTCAACACAAAAGATTCATAACGCTCCAAAGCTTCCTGAAGCAGTGTTTTGAAATCGGCCATCACTATATAAGACATTATTTTGTTTTTTTGGCGCTCCAAAAACTAACCCTTTCACACACGTCAAGCAAACATGCTTGAGTTTCCATTTATCATAACTGATGTGTGCGTTGATGAATGTTTATATGTGAATAAAATCCTAAATTAAATCTGTCCATCCTAAAGTGTAAAGTGATCGAGTCTCTTAAGAAAATTTGGACTAAACCGCTCAATTCGTATGGATTAGTTTTACAATCTAAGTGTTAAAGTTTCAGTTGTGTGGACTGTCAATGGAGGGATAGAAGTGTCAAGTCAAGTCACCTTTATTTATATAGCGCTTTTTACAATGCAGATTGTGTCAAAGCAGCTTTACATTGATACCTGGTAAATAATTTTGGTTGCACAGCAGCTCTTAAAGAAAATGGTGTCAGTATCCATCTTAAGTAAATTCAGTACAGATTCATTCTGATGTAAGAATCAATAGTTATTAATTTAGTTAATTTATCTATATCAGCACTGGAGTAAACAGTGATGTCATCATCCAACTCAGTTCAGTTCGCATACAATAGTGTCAATGCAGGCAGATCAAAACACTGTTGAATATCAAATGTCAAGTGTCCCCAACTAAACAAGCCAAAGGCGACAGCGGCAAGGAACCCAAACTCCAACAGGTGACATCGGGTGGCAAACAGGTGTGTAAAATGGAGAAAAAAACCTTGGGAGAAAAAAGGCTGGGCCCAGTTCTCCTCTGGCGAACAGTGCTTTATTATGATTCAGGCAGCTATCATAAGTCCGATGGGATTGCAAAAATCAAAGTATGTATTCCATTTATAAATGTCTCAAATTTCATTAAAAATATCTTAATTTGTGTTCTGAAGATGTCAGATGATGACACAATTTTCATTTCAGGGTGAACTCCTTTTTAAGTTTATCCTGTTATCTTGAGTCTACAAATGTAAGAGCTCTTGAAATTATTATTCAGACATTTGTTATAGCATTTACAGTAAGATAATGGAAGTCAATGGGGCCCATCAACTGTCCAGTTACCAACATTCTTCAAAATTTCTTCTTTTATGTTCAGCAGAAGAAAGAAATTCATACAGGTTTGGAACCACTTGAGGGTGAATAAATGATGACAGAATTTTCATTTTGGGGTGAACTATCCCTTTAAGTCTGTCACCATTTTTGAGTAAATTGCGCCATCTATTGTAAGGCAGAGTAACCTTTTCAAGAAGACCGTTTTGAGTAGTCCTGTGCAAATAAATGAAAATAGTAAGAAAACAGCTCTGATTAGATTTGGGTACCTCTATATTACATATTGTTCTCATTCAAATTATTGCGGATAGATTCATCTTAAATCTAAAAACTCTTTCTCTCTCTCTGTATATTTATTAACCATGAAAAACAGTTCATAGCATTGGATGCTTCACACACACACACACACACACACACACACAAAACACTTCTGTTATTGCTGTCTGTCTTGTTTATTTGGATAAGAGAAAGATAACTTCATATGATATTGATACAGGATTGATGAGGCATTTCCCTTGAGGTGTCAATATGTGTATCTGTAAAAAATATCATTTCTGGCTAAAGATAGACATTCAGATCTTATAGCTTATGTGTATGTGCACACTTTCTGTTTCTTTAAGGATTTTAAATGGTGATTCACATTCACAAAAGAGTTCTAGTATCTGACGTCATGTTGAATAGACCTCTGGCGCATGAAGTGCAGCGTTTAACAACCCCAGCTGATTCACTCAGAAATCAGGCCTGTCCTTCTTCAGTTTATTGTAGTCCATGTTGACAGAGAAGAGCTGTGGGAAGTAAAAAAATAAAAAAGTACCAAATATTACCATCATGAGACTATTTGTAAGGATATAGGCTAATAGGATATATTAGCTAAATATAAAAAGCTGGATAATCAGAAATGGGCCAAAATGTGGTCTACGTAAATGTTGCTATCACCTTGTACTGGTCATTTGGACCCAGTTTATTCCAAGGCTCTGGGTTGTTCTTGCGATCCCATCTGTTGACAGATTTCAGTCAGTTCTCCGTGTACTCCGAACTACACTGAAACCTAAAGATTGATAAGGCACTGAATGAAAAGGTTACTCACGAGCAGTCAGGGTTCTTTAGAGCGAGGCGGCCCAGGTAAAGCATAGACATGGTCGCTCCACCACCGATGAAAATAAAAAGAGGAATCAACTTCAAAGAGAGAAAGAGTTATAAATAAATTACTAAAGAAATTACAAAATTGGCCAATAGTAAAGCTGAACACCCAATAACCTGCCTATTATGCCACCTATAGGCTAATAAAAGACTTGAATATCTTTTAGATGTGAACCCTGTTATCATAGACCCTGAAACATCATTTGTCTAATGGAATGTTTAAATATTCAAAAATCACTTTATCAAACTGGAAAAGGTACGTTTGCTAGAATGATCCCTATAATGCTATCTATGTAGGCAGCTCACTAGGTTTTGAGACACTGACGTGCTTGTCTGAGGGAATTCGATCAAGAGGTTTTTATATTGAGCAAAAAGCTGATTTCTTGTACATATATAGGCTATATATAAGTATATTAATAATCCTGAACTGTAGCTTTGTATTAGTTACTGTACAATAAAATATGTAGAAAATGTGGGCCTATCAACCACAGACTTTTTATTTCAAATAGCCTAAGTATACGTCCAAATTCCTTCGCACAGGCTAATGTATGTTCTGTCCTATTATGTTACGCTTAAGTCTCGATAAAAATAAGTTATGTTAAATGAATAAAAAGAGGCAAAGCTGATTTCACCTCAATGTCCTTGACAGCTGCTGAACAGCCATATATGACAGATACCGCGACCTACAGCAGGCATACGTGCTCAGCCACTGTTGTTATATGGGGAATTCACGTACACACTGTCTATAGACAGAAATACATTTGGGAAATGCCAATGCCCTCACCATCTCACAGAATGGCCAGAAGAATATCTAACCACTGTGACATGAAATAAACCATGATTACTTCCCATAGGATGCGGCAATAAAATATACTTAAAACCTTTAAAATCAAACAGCAATATTTATATTATGTATATCATCCCTCGAGCAGCGGACGAGGATGTATTTATCTAACGTTAACGCCTGAAACGATTCAGAGACACAATTTGAGAATGAATGAATCATCATTATTAACAGACTTGAGTATCATCAGTATCAAATGTGAAATACTTACAGCCGGGTGGCTTTTCAGTTGTTTCAGTACGGTATTCAGCATGTCAAACCCCCAAAATATTTCTATACAGCAGGATTTGATGAGCGTTCATACACCGAACAGTAGGCTATGTTTCCTGAGCGGAGTGTGAAGGGATGCCTGATACAAATGAGCTGAAGGCTTGTCCAGCTACTCTGTTCTGGCGATAGAGGGCGCCCGCGGGTAACACATTCCTCCACCAATGAATCTCATTCAAATCTCGGGCCGGAGAATTTCGTCCTTATAAAAATCAAATAGGTACTACTAGCAAAATGATCTAGGTCTATTTGTAGATCATAAATGCTCGTGAATAAAACTACATTATTTGGCCAAAGGCTCTGTAATACATTTAGATTGTTTGAAACCTCTGTCATCTGAATTTATACTGATACTGTTTTAAATAAGTTCCCGGTTTCACAAGGCTTAAGCCTTGTCCCCGACTAAAATGCATATTTGAGCTGTTTTAACTGAAAACAACTTACACTGACACACACTGATAGCCACAAGGTTTTTTTTTAAATGCGCGTTTATAAAATCTACTTAAACATCCTAAAATACAGTGCACAGCATAAATGAGTAGCTACACCCCCTCTAAACAAATACAAAAGATGTATTTTCTTTATGATCAAGGCAAGGCTATTTTATTTTTATAGCACATTTAAAACACAATGGTAATTCAAAGTGCTTTACATAAAGAAGAACGGTCCAAATACATAATAATAATGGAACACATAAGAAATAGAAATAACAGTAAAAACAGAATTTCGCTATCTGGATGGAAGAGTTAGGAAGTTTCAGGGAGTTTTTTGTTGTCCATCAGAGCGGATCTAAATGGATATTCCTCACGCAGAGGGATAACTGTTTTTATTTGTCAGGTAGCTGTGCGTTTAAACATTACCCTTACAGACAAATCTTCCTGGACTGACTCTATACAGAGCTGCATCCAGGGATAACTCTAAATAAATAAATAAATAAATAAATAAATTGTCAGGCAGCTGTGCATTTAAACAGTACCCTTACAGACACATCTTCCTGGACTAACTCTATACAGAGCTGCATCCAGGGATAACTAAAAAAAAAAAAAATAAAAAAAAAAAATAAACTTCCTAATTCTCCCAGCTTTTAAAATGCATTAAAAGTCAGAAAATAAAAAGATACATAAAATATATAAAATGCATTAAAAATTAAATGAATAAAAATTAAGAAAAAGAGTTGAAAGAATAAAAAGTATAAACAGTTCGGACATAGCACAGTGCTAAATCAGTAAATGCATAGGTAAAAAGATGTGTTTTGAGTCTGGATTTGAATGTGACTACTGTTGGAGCACACCTGATCTCTTTTGGAAGCTGGTTCCAGCTGCAGCTGGCATAACAGCTAAAAGCAGACTCTTCTTGCTTTGAGTGAACCCTTGGTATTTCTAACTGATGTGATCCTATTGACCTTAGTGATCTGTTAGGTTTATATTCTGTGAGCATATCTGCAATGTATTGAGGTCCTAGGCCACTGAGTGATTTATAAACAAGTAACAGTACTTTAAAAATGAATTCTAAATTCAACTGGAAGCCAGTGCAAGGACCTGAGGACTGGTGTGATGTGTTCATATTTTCTGGTTCTGCTCAATTTGGGAAGACCAGTGAGGAGCCCATTACAATAATCCACCCTGCTGGTGATGAAAGCATGAACAAGTTTCTCTAAGTCTTCACTGGAGACAAAGCATCTAATTCTTGCAATATTTTTGAGATGATAATATGCTGATTTAGTTATTGTCTTTACATGGCTACTGAAACTCAGGTCTGACTCCAAAATCACACCAAGATTCCTGACTTGATTTTAGTTGTGTGACCCTTAGAGTGAAGGTATGTGTTCACTTTGAGAACTTTATCTTTGTTTCCAAATGCAATGACGATGAAGTTTAGGCACATCCAATTTTTAATTTCATCAATGAATTGTCACAGGGAGTCAATGGGGCTGTAGTCGTTAGGTGATAGGACTAGGTAAATCTGGGTGTCATCTGCATAGCTAATACACTAATACAATTCATGGAAAAATGGTAAACTAAAATGTATTAAACATTTACATAATAAAAACTTATGTCATTAATAGCCATAAAATAAGTAAATTAGCCAATTTTGTGTAAATTAAGGATTGCAGAAATGAGTACACCCTAGATTTAATTCAACAAATGTATAATACTCTAGCACTTAGTATGCCCTCCATAATTTTGAATATACTGCTCTGACCCCTCTTGGCATGGAGTGAAAAAGTTCATGACAAATTGTCACATCTATCCTGTTTAACTCCTGGATGATGAGCTCCCTAAATGCCCTGATCTTTAATGGGGAGTGTTGCTCAACTAGTCTCTAAAGAATCCCCTTCAGGTGCTCAAGAGTGTTAAGATTGAGTGCAATACATATCCACAGAAGGTTTTTCACCTTGGGAGAATGCATATCCTCATTGTCATGTTGAAAAAAATGCCTAACAATGCAGGGAATGAGGAAAGGGTAAAATTTTCTGTTTCAAGTTTGTGTATTAAATTACACAGTGGTGTGGGAATTCATGATAGAATTGATAAAGCACAACTCCCTTACACCTTCAGCACTCATACTTCCCTATAAGAGCTTTACTACCACTGAACTTTACTGTGGGAACCAGGCACTTCTCACTGTACTCCTCCTCTAGCAACACCATAACATTTTGGATGCTGTTAGATCCATAATGATTGATTTGGTCTCATGAGACCAGAGTATTGATTACCAGAATCTATGTTTTGTAAATATGGGCTTTAGAAATGGCTAAATGACTTTGTGCTTTGGCTACAGTAGGTAGTTCCAGTGAGAACAACAACCATGCATGTCATTTCTGCAGGCTGCATCTTACTCTGTGAGATAAACAGTCACTCTTTTCATAGCTTTTGCTGGCTCTGAGACACTTGCTTGGTATTTCTCCTGCTCTGTCTAGCAAAAAAATCCCTCATCACTAAACGAAAGCTTAAAATGAAGGCCTGATTATTTCAGGGTCCTTGTCACAAGTCCGTTGTTTTTGAATTTCTGTGTTACTTTTGCTATATTTTCACACTTAAAACAATGATTTGGTAATCCTCTTGTACCACTGTCCTCTTTTGTGCTAAGAAATAAGTCTCCTGACAGTTCTCTAACAAGTGGCTCCATTGTTGTCAGCATTAAGTCTGAGAATGATTCAGTGGGCTATATAACACTTTTAACTGTCAAGAAATTACTTCTCTTTAAGTGTTTTGGTTCAACATATTTACCTGTTGATCAAACATTGCCTTAAACTTACACCAGAAAATTTTTATTTTGTTTTATTTAGTAACTTTTAGGAGAGTGTACTCATTTTTGCTAAACAACATTTTATTACCTGGATAAGAAAATCTTATTTTCCTGAATAATTTTGACATGCTTCTTTGGTAATTGATTAAGCAGACTTGCTGGAACATTATATCTCTAAAAAACCCTAACATGTCTTCTAAGTAATTGAGTAATTGCTGACTTTCAGAATAGTTACAATGCTGTTATAACTAGTTATTGTTATAGTTATATAACTATAACAAATATAGCCTTATAAGGCCCACCCCTGGCTTAATCTAAGTCCTGTCTGTGAAACCAGGCCTAACTAATATTAGTAAAATAAGTGAAATCTCAAGGTAGGCCTACTGTACATGGGATGCAGCTAACATTTTTTCTTTTCTTTTTTTCTTAGTACATTCTGGGAAGGTTATTTTTGGAAAAAAAGAGAACATTCTTAGAATGCTCCCAAGTGGGAACCAAATGTGATAGGAAATTGAATCGTGAAAAAACTAAGGGTTTTTCTGTTTAGTGCAGATTACATTATGCGAGTCTTGCCATTCAAAATCAGTTTGCCATTTCTCAAAATGCACCCATTTTGAAGTTAGTAAGATTGAATAGACATTCAGTCACTATTCTTGCTAATTCCTCCTTTATCAGTGCCAAAAACATACTGCAGACATGCAAGGATTTTTAAATTGATTTATAGCAATAAAAGAATAATAAAAAAACAAGATTGATGAATCATCAATTTGCATGTAGTTTCCCCAAGCACTTCCCAACAAGAAGGCCAATAGTTCAAACTAATACATTTGAACAAAGCATTTTAACCTAAACTTAAAACATCAACAAAAATCATGTGCATTAAATGAGCACATTGAATAAAGAAATACTTTGAAGTCAGATAATGCGTCACCACATTCTATAGCTTATGTTTAGCAAAAATGTATGTGCAAACAGTACAGAGCACCCAACTGATTTTACATTCACGTCCAGATTCATCTATTCAAGTATAAAATTAACATTTACATGTACAAGGTACACAATTTTAACACACATCAAAAAAAAAAAAAAAAAAGTAAAGTAAAAAAAAAGTAAAGGGTGATATTCACCTTAAAAGGTATAGTTCACCCAAAAATGAAAATTTGATGTTTATCTGCTTACCCGCAGGGCATCCAAGATGTAGGTGACTTTGTTTCTTCAGTAGAACACAAATGATGATTTTTAACTCCAACCGTTGCGGTCTGTCAGTCGTATAATGCGTGTCAATGGGAACACAATTTATAAGAGTCAAAAAAACACGCACAGACAAATCCAAATTAAACCCTGCGGCTCATAACGACACATTGATGTCCTAAAACACGAAACGATCGGTTTGTGCAAGAAACAATAGTATTTATATCACTTTTTACCTCTAAAACACCACTATGTCCAACTGCCCTGCGCATCTGGTTAGTGAGGTCAGAAAACATGTTCTGATGACGGAAGTGATGTCTCACGCTTTGCTTCAATGAGTGCGAGACATCACTTCCATTGTCAGAGCGCGTTCAGACCTCACTAACCGGATGTGCAGGGCAGTTGGACATAGTGGTGTTTTAGAAGTAAAAAATGATAAATACTGTTCGGTTTCTCGCACAAAACCGATCGTTTCATGTCTTAGGACATCAATGTGTCATCACAAGCCATAGGGTTTAATTTGGATTTGTCTGTGCATGTTTTTGTGACTGGAATAGATGGAATTTCCATTGACATGCATTATACGGCAACTCTTGGAGTTAAAAATCATCATTTGTGTTCTACTGAAGAAACAAAGTCACCTACATCTTGGATGCCCTGGGGGTAAGCAGATAAACATCAAATTTTCATTTTTGGGTGAACTGTCCCTTTAAATGACATGAATATATCCACCCACAGTACCTTCTTCAATCTTTTCAATAACTGTAACTAAATAAAGCTAAGGTAAAATATAAAAAAATAAAACAATTGCCAATATAATTTGTTCATTATAACGCTGAAGTGGGTGGTAAAATACTGATTTAAAATACAAGCATTGTCTTAATAGTACCATTTGTCTTTATATAACAAAATCTACTTATTCTTTCCTATTCAACATTCAATATTCAATTGAATTATTGTTAAACCATAAATCTATCATGTCTGCCATTCCAATAGGATATTTTCACCACTCTCACTGTGAGCCATATAAAGAAAGCTGGCACTCTCTTATTACAAGTATTTTTTTAAATTAGAAAATAAATGTGTACATTTTTCAACAATGAAAAATGTAATTTCTAGTAGTAAGGATGCTGAAGCAAGTGCAACATTACAAGCAAAGTATTGAGTGTTTTTAAAGACACAGTCACTTCATCTTCATCTCTATCTCTCTTTTTCTTTTCTTATCAAGTCATCACTGTCCCACCCAGCAGGACCCTGGAGAAACTGAGAGGCTGCAGATCAGGAAGTCCACTGGAGGAGGAAGGAGGGGCTTCGGGAGATTGACAGGGCAGAAGGCTGAGCCAGTGTGTGTGGTGAAGTTCACTTTGTTGGGGTCGGGGCAAGAGGACACATACACCTGGTCCAAGCCTGGAGGGCTGAATTAGAGGATAGGAATAAAAAAATAAATAAATGACAGATGATGCGAGGTGAACTACGAAAACAGTACTGTCGTTCAAAGCAAAATGCAGTTAATCAGTCAGAACACCTTAGCAACAACACAGCAACACCATTATGGTATGCCTACTTACATTACGTTCTCTTCACACACTCGGACTCTCTCACAGCCCTCTGGTGGATCTCTCTGAAAGCAGTAGCTGTTATTAGGCCGTGGTGATGAAGATAACATCAGGATACACGAGTTGACCTCCTCAACTGAGGACAGAGCGGGTTCACAATCAGCTTAAATCAGACAAGAATACATAGTATGGTAAGGGGACCAAATGTCTGAAATATTACTTGTTTTTATCTATGAAATATATATATATATATATATAAAAAAATAGTAAATGGTAACCACTGCAAATAGCAAACAGATCAAATCAGTGCTACATTATAACAAAATACTGACATTTAAATTATACACAAGGAAGTTTTTGTAATAATAATATTATAGCAATAAATTTCAACATAATTGTGTTGTTAAAAATACCAATTATGTTTCTACTCATTTTCTGAAATATAAACATTTAAATGGTAGCCATCATAAAAACATTTACAGACATCCCAACTCTCCTGGAAGTTCCCCCGCATATTGATAGCAGCTCCCTGACGGCCACAAATTATATACAATTTCACAGAAATCGAGAGTGCGAGACTGAAGCCCTGTTACCACCTGGTATTAAGATGCGTTTTTGGTGATCCGATCACAAATGGTCAACCAACACCTATTACTGTTTTCATCTGGAAAATTATGTGTTTCCAATGCATTTCCTGTGGCTTATGGGAATGAATGTATAATATAATAATAATAGAATAGAATAGAATATAAAAAAAGGATTAAGTCTCAGGACTTAAGAATTGATACCGTTTCATCAAAATGAGAATTGAGAAATCATTATTTTTAACCCAGCTCTATTTTCTAATTTCATTTCACATTTTCATTTTCACAACTGTCAATATACTGTATATAATAATTAAAACTTTTTTGTTATTTTATGTTTGTGCTTTTGGAAATGGAACTTTACTATCCCTTATTAGGCTTATAATTTTGCATTTTAGACTTATGTAATTTTAAAACGTAAATTTTTGCAAGTGTAATTGTTTAGTTAATCTTTTTTTAATTTATTCTTATCAGACTGCACTTTCACCCATGTGATAAAGTTAAGACATGTGTGTGGAAATTCACTGTGGCTGTTGAACTTTTGGGAACGTCTAAAATTGTGTGGAAAACAAACACGCATCCTGTTCGGGCCCTGTTCGTACATACTGTACGAAAAGTAAAACTGTATTACCTTAAAGGGATAGTTCACCCAAAAATGAAAATTTTTGTTTCTTCAGTAGAACACAAATTAAACCCTGCGGCTCGTGACGACATATTGGTGTCATAAGACATGAAACGATCGGTTTGTGCGAGAAACCGAACAGTATTTATATAATTTTTTTTACCTCTAAAACACTACTTGTGTTCAGCGCTCGGTTAATGATGTCTGATCGTGCTCTGACAATGGCAGTAGTGTCTCGCGCATATACTTCAATGAGCGCAGTTGGACATAGTGGTATTTTGGAGGTAAAAAAATGATATAAATACTGTTCGGTTTCTCACACAAACCAATCTTTCCGATCAATGTGTCGTCACAAGCCGCAGGGTTTAATTTGGATTTGTCTATGGATGTGTTTTGGACTCTTATTGATCGTGTTCCCATCCACTGGCATTATTTGACTGACAGACGGCAACGGTTGGAGTTAAAAATCATCATTTGTGTTCTACTGAAGAAACAAAGTCACCTACATCTTGGATGTACTGGGGGTAAGCAGATAAACATCAAATTTTCATTTTTGGGTGAACTATCCCTTTAAAGGTGCCCTAGATTGTTTTTTTACAAGATGTAATATAAGTCTAAGGTGTCTCCTGTATGTGTCTGTGAAGTTTCAGCTCAAAATACAGCATAGATTTTTTTTAATTAATTTTTTTAACTGCCTATTTTGGGGCATCATTAACTATGCACTGATTTTTTCAGCACGGCCCCTTTAAGAGATGCGTTCCCTCTGCCCCACGAGCTCTCGACTATAATACAGTGCATAAACAAAGTTTACACAGCTAATATAACCCTCAAATGGATCTTTACAAGATGTTCGTCATGCATGCTGTATGCATGCTTCAAATTATGTGAGTAAAGTATTTATTTAGATGGTTACGTTTTATTCTGTGTGAGTTTGAGGCTATGCTCTGTGGCTAATGGCTAATTCTACACTGTTGGAGAGATTTATAAAGAATGAAGTTGTGTTTATGAATTATACTGACTGCACGTGTTTAAAAATGAAAATAGCAACGACTCTCGTCTCCGTGAATATAGTAAGAAACGATGGTAACTTTAACCACATTTAACAGTATATTAGCAACATGCTAATGAAACATTTAGAAAGACAATTTACAAATATCAGTAAAAATATCATGATATCATGGATCATGTCAGTTATTATTGCTCCATCTGCCATTTTTCGCTGTTGTTCTTGCTTGCTTACCTTGTCTGTGCACAGATCCAGCCGTTAATACTGCCTTTCCTTGTCTAATGCGTCGAATGGGCTGGCATTATGCAAATATTGGGGTCATACATATTAATGATCCCGACTGTTGCGTAACAGTCGGTGTTATGTTGAGATCCAAGTGTTTTCCGGAAGTCTTTTAAACAAATGAGATTTACATAAGGAGGAGGAAACAATGGAGTTTGAAACTCACTGTATGTCTTTTCCATGTACTGAACTCTTGTTATTCAACTATGCCGAGGAAAATTCAAATTCTGATTCAAGGGCACCTTTAATCAGTGTAACATGCCCTCTGTTGGTGAAAACAATCATTACACAATTACTCTAGTAACCTGCAGGGTATGTAGGTCAGGCTTTTGTCTGTGTATTTAAGGGGTGTTTTGAGCATACTGTAAAATGGGGATAGATTAGTCAAGGACACCAACAACAGGGACTGTCTCCAGAAACAGGGACGTCTGGCCACCCTCTTTCCCACCCTGGTGAGAGTTTGAAAAAAAGAAACCTACCAGTGTCAAGATCTAAAAGGCGTTGCGGAGAGCAAGATGTGGCTGAAGATGAAGAGGACTGTGAAGCTACACAAGAAGACTCGATCTGAAATCCACTCCTGGAGCTCAGGTGTGGAACAGGAGCCCTGTGGCCATCAGGAACCTCATATAGCTAAAAAAAGAAAAACAGATACAATTACATACAGGTTTCCAGTTGTGCAGGTTTGTAAAAAAATAAATAAATAACTTAGCATTTGGACTTGATTATCCAGTTTAAATAATATGCAAATTAGCATGATATCAGCCTTCACAATCAGTTAAAACAGGGAAATGTGTTAAGAAACATACTCTACAGTTGCCAACCGGTGAATGATGTATGAAGACTTTCTCCAGCTCCTGATCTAGTCTCTCTTCACTGTGTCGCAGACGTGATGGCAGTCGAGTCAATGACGCAGCCGAGGACTGAAAAGAGAGGAAACGCACAAATATTGATACTATAATAACTAATGATATTTTTATCCTTTCTATTGTCAGTGGTCACTCATTGTTCAACATATACATATATATATTAAATATATAACAGAAACTTGGAGATTGATATACTAAATTAACCGTGATTCATTTTGTGATATAAAGAAATATGATTGTTTCCTACATTTTCGTTCCCATAATGTAGGTGAACCACAAACAATGGCTGCTTCCAAACTCGCATTCTCTCAAGTAGGTACGTATTTTGAATAATTACTTCACGACCGCTAAAAAGTATGTTCTAAATAGTATGAGGGTGTGTAGTATGAATGTAATCTGGACGTACTACATTTGCCATGCTGTCATTATCATGTGACCTACCAGCATCAGTTGCATCATATGCCATTCACAAACCCTCTCCCGTGACCTCATGGGATAGTAAAGTGTCCATCATGTGCACACTTCAGAATCTGAGAGTCCGGCTCATTTTTGCCTACTCTTTTAGGAATACTGTGAATTCAGACATACTTCTGTCTTCTTTTTTTTTTTTTGGTACAAACCGTTTTTCACCTATACAGTAGGGAAGTATGTGATTCCGGATACAGCCACAGACTTTAAAGGCATGCAATGCATCTTCAAACTCCAGAGAATGATGAAAATTACCACATCACACATACTGCACTTCATTTCGTGCTCACACTATAAGACAAAGTTAGCAAATAAAAGGGAATGCGTATGGATGTTCATTTATATGCAAGAGCTTAAGACAAAAACTTAAAGAGATGGCTTGAGTTTTGATCATTTCAATCCATGCTGGATGGTCTGATTTACTTGTTCCCCTAAGCCTGGTATTAAAAAAAAACAAGAAAGAGGACCCTGATCAACATATTATATAAAAACAGCTCACCACAGTTTGCTTTTCGTGCATGACATTTAGGGGCATGCAAAACCAAAACTGACAAAAACCGATGTGCAGCAAAATGGCATTACATACAAATAGTTGTTCTCCAATGTCTACCTGAGTGGATTCAGTGTATGGTGTAGAAGCATAAATGTTACAAAGGTGGCTAAATGTAGCTGTAAAGCGATATTTATTGCTCATTTAATTGTCAGCGAGTACTGTAGTATGCTGCATTCTTGTACATGTGATTAATAAAACTTTGAAGTGGAGTGTACTTACAAAGTTTACCATACATATCTAATAAAGTGCTGTGCATGTCATGTGGCAGATGGATGGCCTACAATTTGGTGCTAAATGTAGTAATAGATAAAACCTAACAATATTCAGAACTAAACTGAAATTACAAACCATAATACAAAATGAAATAAAACTGAAACTAACAACCCTGGGGTGTGTAGCTGGCCAGCATGCGTTAAAGCAGAACAGGTTTTGATACAACCACTCTTCCTGTTACATTTTGCAATCCTCCACACTTCCTCTAACATTTGTGTACATGTGTCAGAATATATCACTTGAGTGCATTTGAAGGCATCACCCACAGACCACTGAACTCATTTGAATTTCATGAGCATCTAGGAGCTTCTGTTACAGCCAAGAATGAGCCCCCTAAACTACAATACATATAGAATCTTATTTTTTAATTTCATATGCAAAGATGTTGCACACTGATACATGAAATGCAATCACACAGATTTCCACACAAGAACAAGCTTGATAAAAACTGATAATAACTAAATGTTTACATCTTTTAAATAAAAAGTGATAGTTGTTTGACTGTGCAAAAGTCACTGCCATTATTCTAGAGTGTTGTGGGTGGTTGCCAGGGTGTTGCCATGTTAGGGTGTTCTGGGTGGTTGCTAACTGGCCGCTAACCAAGTAAAAAAACAAAAAACAAAAAAAAACACTAGTCTCTAAGGCCCTGTTTACACCTGGTATTAAGATGTGTTTTGGTTGATTGGATCACAAGTAGAAGAGGGAGACGCATTCCCGTTTACACCTGGTATTTTCACAAGTTCGCCTGCCCATTCAGTCTGAATGGTTAATGGTAAAACAAACTTGGCTTGCTGTCCTCGAAGGAGGCTTGAACCCCAGGCTCGGCTCAAGCTCCGAGTTACACCCCCCCTTACAGTACTGCCTAGAGGGAGAATAAGAGAAATAAAGGAGGAGATGGGGAGGAAGAGGGATGCTGGAAGAATTGTTGCCGGGATGACGCAGTGACTGCTGCTTATATACGCTATGTAATGATGATTGACAGGACTGAATGTTTAGGCTCCTCCCGAACCTACGTTTGGAACTACATTTAATTCTCTCTTTTGTCGGTTTCCCAAAATGTTTACGCATTAAGTCAGTAGGCAGTCTTTTGTGGCTGTTTGAACTACAAATCTATACTACAAAAGCAATCCAAACGAATGTGTTTTCAACTACCTCTGGAATAGTGTTGTCAAAAGTACCGACTTCGGTACCTAGTCGGTACTGAAATTTTAAAAAACGTGACGCTTTGAGCGCTGTTGAGTGGATTCGTAAACATCTCTGATTGGCCGTTGTTTTCACGGCTCATCGGATATGTCTGTGATAGGCTTCAATGATCAACGCTGTAAAAACGTTGTAAATAGTCGTCTATCGCGGATCGGTCCACTGTTAGACACCTGCTTTCAATCGCTCGCGCTCCCACTTTCAAAACGCTTTCAAATTCAAACACTTCCGTGTGCTTTTCAAATGCTCCCACGCGTTGATCATTGTAGCCAATCACAGGCTTATCCGATGAGCGCGTCAACACAATGGCCAATCAGAGATGTTTTTGAATCAGCTCAACAGCGCTCAAAGCGTCACGTTTTTAAAATTTCAGTACCGATAGGTACCGAAGTCGGTACTTTTGACAACACTACTCTGGAAGTGGTCGAAAGTGGACAATCTCAAAACTTTTTAGACCCCGTTTACACATGCATTTACCAAAAACGTATCAACCAAAACAAATCTTAATACAGTACCAGGTGTAAACAGGGCCTATGATATGTTTGGGGTCCCTCCTTAAAGGATTAGTTCACTTTCAAATGAAAATATCTAGCTTCCGCCAGACTGTTAAGCTTTTTCCGTAAGTTGAATAGGGAAGGTGTAGGACGTAGCCTAAGTTTTTTGAACTGCGAGAGTTTTACACTTTCTTCGTATGTTGAATACGGAAGGCGGTCTGGTGGAAGCTAGATATTTGACTTCATAACTTGTTAAATGTGGATTTATTTTTTATTTTTTTACACAAATGCATTGCTTCGCTTCAGAAAACCTTTATTAACCCCCCGGAGCCGTGTGGAGTATGTTTATGATGGATGGATGTAGATGGAGGCACCTTTTTTTCAGCTCATACTCGTTGATCCCGCTCACTGCCATTATAATGTTCGGATACATCAGGATATTTATTAATATTTCTCCGATTGTATTCATCAGAAAGAAGAAAGTCGTATACACCTAGGATGGCTGAATTAAGGGTGAGAAAAGCTTGGGGTAATTTTCATTTGAAAGTGAACTAATCCTTTAAATGCAAGTCTGCCAACAATTAATATAGCACTAAGTGAAAGTAGCCCAGCTTGTTGGCAGAGGCTATTTACTTCACACTCAATTGTCTAGTTGAGAAAGACAAAATTACAATAGAAACCTGTTCAATAATATGAGCAGAGGCATGAGTAAGAATGGTGAATTTAGCTTTTACCAGAGTTTGAATCCACCTTTTCCGATCCCATTCTTCTCATCCCCTATCATCTCGGACAGGTGTTTATTTTTAAATAATAATGAAGGAAATATTCGAAAAGTGTAAACAAAGTGTTCCTAATGCGTATTTAATAGGCCTATAATTAAGGGTACCACTGGATGTGATGCTACATGCTAAGCTAAAGGCCCTTGCCAACAGACCCCAACTTCCTGCTATTCTGCTCACCAATGTACATTCTCTGGATTTGTATTTTAACTTTCTTGATCTTGGTTAGAAACCTAGTTATCTTCTAACATACCATAAATATACACTGAATTTTATCATTATTGTTTTATAATGTACACTATACACTGAGACTGAGGTGCAAATAGTATCTGCCACTATTTGGATTAAGAATAAACAGAATCTAACACTATAGTATGTACAAATTTAGTGCAAAATTCTGCCATTTTCACGAATAGCCTCTGACTTAAAATGTAACCACAATTAGACAAATTCTGAATAGCTTTGTTTAATCTTATTTTAAGGTTGAAAAGAGAAATGAGGATTGGGAATGAGGAACCAGGGAGCAAAGAACAACGAGAAAGAGAGAATGATAGTTTGTGTGTGAGAGAGTGGGTGTGTGTGTGTGTGTGTTAGTACCTGATGTTGGTTGTGCAGTTTCTCTTGGTTGTCTACTGGAAAACCTGACCTTTGCTTCTGTTGCAGTTGTTGTTTCAACTTGGAAAACTTAAAAACAAAAGCAGTGTAAGGACAGAAAAAGAGCAGAGAAACAACAGACATTTTATATCACATAATATACAGATGTATGTAGTGTGATGTAGATATAGTAATACATTTTCCATGAGTCAAAATACATGAAACCACACATGAACTTTCGATAGCTTCAAGCAATTTTCATAACAGAAGTGAAGCAGCATGTTTATTGTGCAGTTTGTCTTACCGATGAACTTGCACACACGTCACTTCCATCCTGGAGATGTTCTGCATTTCCCCATGATGCCGAGCGTTTGTGAAATCTAACAGCTGTCGTTTCGGCTCCAGCTAACCATGCTTGTGGCGTCTTTAACAGAAATAGCAACCATCATAAATACATAAGGCTACACTACACATTTTGTTTAGACAACAATTGTCTTGTACTGGGTTGGCTGATTTCTTAAAGGGATAGTTCATGTTCATTGAATCAGTCAAGTGTTATTCAAAACGAGTTGTGCTGTGACATATTGTCGTGAATTCAGAAAAATTGGAATATGGCATCTATTTGGACTTTTAATGGTGCATTTCTGTTTTTTTTTTTTTGTTTTTTTTAAAAGCTGGCATGAAATGAAAATTCACCCCATCTATTTTATAAATGCATATTATAGATCTTATTGTGAACAATTCATTCATGTATCTGTTTGTTTGTTTTTTGACCTCGTAATGTTCAATTGAAATGTCCTAACTGGGTCTCCCAGTGAAAATGACTGCTGACGTACATGTATCTCACATCTTAAAATCCAATCAACAACCAATAAGTACAGTAGAATCAAGCCCCTGACCCATATATATACATATTTGATAAGCTGTTACACGTGGATGTACATCAAAATTTAGAAGAAAAGATCTGCTTGTCTGTCCTACATGCATTCATTCTATAGAAAAACAGCTGTGTGAACATCCCACTAAATGTCGTCTTTTGTTTCATGGAATAAAGAGTTTGGAACCAGGGCTGAAGCCACCACATCCCCCTAACAAATCAATATGGGGTTTTCAGTGAACGATTCCTAAAATTTTGCCTTTGGTCGCCCATTATCTTGAACATTTGGTTACACCCTTGTTTTACTCACAAGGTTTAGTAAAGTAAGACAGAAGTCTCATTTTTGGGTAAACCATCACAGGCAAATATAATACATTTACCATAGAGAGACTGGAAGTGGGTAAAACAGTCTTAAGTCGACAATATAAAAGGAAGGGTGAAATTTTGGCTTAGTTTATAAAGGAACAGAAAACAGATGATATTTAAAAATGTGAAAAGCTAATGCCCTCACTTCCCTTCACAGCTGAGCTGAACAACTGCAGTAAATCATAGGCTGTGATGCAATAGACTAGTTTGTGCACAGTGCACGCCATGGTAACAGTGATAGTGTCAGAAGATACCATAGAAATATAATGTAATAGAAATATATACTGCATGGCACACACCGTCTCAGGTGAGTCAGCTGACACACACCGCTGTTAAACTTGCCCACTTGTGATCAGGGCACCTGAAACTGATGTTGATCCTAAAAGTGGATGCACTAGGTGTAAACCAGGCCAATGATTACCATATTCATGTACCATGGTATTTATATGGAATACCACAGTCCACAGTCTACTTCCAATCAAATGGAACCTTAAAACAGTTTGATCAGCAGGAGTGAGCAATGCAAAACAACATGACAGCACCCGTCCATTTTTCTCCACAGCACTTGGATTAAACCAATGAGAGATGCAGATAGTGAGAATGAGAACAAATGAGTTTTGACTAAAATCTCTAAAATTCCAACACTAAAATTCCAAATAAAGGTCCTTTATTGGCATCTAGGGTTCCATGAAGAACATTTAACATCCATGGAACCGTTCCAATCCACAAAATGTTCTTGACAGTGACACTAACAAAAAATGGTTCTTTTAAGAACTGTTGTCTGAAAGGTTCTTTGGGGAACCAAAGATGGTTCTTCTATGGCATTGTTGTGAAAACCCTCTTTATTTTTACTTCACACACTTCATAGAATCTGACTAATGGCTGAGCCGGTGATATGATGGACTAGAATCTATTATGAACTCTGATTATAATTTGAATTGCTTCACCTGTGTGGATTTGTCTTCCCTGCAGTGTCTGCTGGGACTGTATTTGTCACCCACTTTGGGCCACTGGCCTTGCAAGTACGGGCCCACAATCGCATCCAAAGATAGTGTGCGCCGAATCCGAGTCTGCAAACGCCACTCTGATTTGGTCCAATCACCTGAGGAACCAAGAAAGCTTGTGTATTGAATAAAAAGGCTTTCAGACAAAACAAATCCAAGTTATCACAGTATATTGCATGGAGAGAAAACAAGTGCTAAGCCATTATCTATAAACTTCAATGAGGAAACTACTAAACTTCTTGTTCTAATAAATGTGTGTATCGCAAAAAAAGTTGTAATAATAATAATAAAAAAAAATGTCCTATATCCTCTTTTGTATTAAACTTCATTCACTGGTCTAAATCATAAAAGTTAGTGAATTACTGGATATGAAAAAGATAGACATTATGTATTACATTGGGATCTCTAAAATTTAACACTTTGAGCTGTAAAGATTAAAGGTGCAACATGTAATATTTTCTGTCCACTATAGGCCTATGCAAAACAAAGGCGTAGATTGATGACGCCAAGTTTGAGCGCAGAATCTGGGGACATGTGGTCCTCACCTCAACAGCCGGTGGAAAAGAATTGGGATAGGACTCGGGAAGAAATCATGTTCATGGATGCGATTATTATCGTTACTGTAGTATGAAGCAGAGCAGGACCAAGTGTTGTGGGAGCTGAACGAGGCCGCTGGAGCGATTGCGCACCACACGCCGTGAGCAGCGGAACTTTTATTATGCCACAATCACCGGCGACGCTTCCGCTTTTCCGGTCATGAGTATGAGGTAACGCAGCTCTGTTTATCATATCAGATACATTTGAGAGTGTTGAAAATGATGTTATAACGTTACTCTATGCGTTCACTCGGTGGCTGCTGTGAGACACATGTTTGAGACACCCTGCAGTGAGATAGATCGATTTTAGAATATCATATTAAATGCTGGATGGCTTGTGTTGATAAATGGCATGCAATTAATTTTAAAACGTATTGTATGATGGAGAAAATTCTGTATTACTGTTACTAAAAATAAAGCTGCTTCTGATTGTGCTATGTTAGCAATTCACAAAATAGTTTGTTTTTCTCTGAGGTAAAACATGGTACTCACAAAAAAAAAAAAAAAAAACAAGAAAATCAGATTTAGCCTAAACAATAAGACTAAACGTGTTGAGCTATGCAACAAGAATTTGTTTTCCGTCTATAAATATATCAAAACAGTTGTTCCATTGTCTATTAAAACGTAAATATTAAAGCGTCTTTGGTGTTTTCATAGTTTCTACAAAATAAAACTGGAAACCGAGTACAACGCGGGTATGACGCAATTGACAGGCAACTCACACGTCCCGGAGACTTGTTTAAAATTGCAATTTTCTCATGATTTACAAATAGTTGCAAACATTTGGGTTATTTTAAGCACTCAACTGAACAAAACATATAACACAGGTCTAGTGGTTTTGGGATATTTTACTGCAAAATTCTTACATATTGCACCTTTAACATGAATTTCACAATGTCTTAGCATTTAGATTGTCTGTCTTTTGCTTTAAAGACAGTAACAATGTAGATGACATGAACAAAATTCTTGAAAAATGTTCTCCACCATGATTTGAGATGTTTCAAAGAGCATTTTGTGCTTCAAAGGAAGCAGGAAAATGTGACCTTTGGTACAAAGAAGTTCACATGACCAGTGTTACCAATTGTATTATTTGATTAGTGAAATTCTTCTTCATTCTTCTCCAAATGTTATAAAAGTTCCTTGTATCATAAATTACTTTTTATCAAAAAAGCTTCTTTATTTCCAGCTTTAATATAAAGCCAGTGTTTATAATTAATAATAATGATGTGTTGCTATGCATCAGCAAAGTCTAGAAGAAAACTGTAAGGTGGATAGATGCAATACACTTAGTGATAAATTACATCTGTGCCCAGAGAAAATAAGGAACCATATTAATTAAAAAGCCCAAACAGTTTAAATAAGCTTAATAAAGTAATTAATTTAAGCGTTTAGATCGTTTAAAGCATATAAAAACCCAAATTCAAGTAATAATGTTGTTTCAAACTCAATCATTCACATAGCATTTCCTGTTAAAGTGGCTTAGATCATTTGTGATAGTCACTGGTGAGTATTAGGCCTATTACTTCACCTGAAGTGATATTTGTGACGGCAGCTCCAGCTGGTTTGTGCAGTGTGAAGGGAAAAGTAGCTTTAAGAGGCTGGAGACCTGATCCGCTCCTGGACATCTTCATTTCTCCACAAACACTCACTCTGGCGTCATGAGCTCAAACGCTTCTTTTTGTATGTGTAGTTACATAAAAACTGCGTAAAAGACGACGCGTGCAAAAATCTAGTTTCTTAACTACACAGATAACTAGAAGACATAATTAATCGTATAAGTATACGATTATACGGTTGAGAGAAAAGTTCCTCTACTGCTCGACACGGACTGACACAGAACTCTGCCTATCAAGACGCTCTGTCGGATATTTCATTCATTTTAGGAAGTGGGCGGATATCTTCAGAATTCGCCTTTTGATTGGCTAAAAGAAATGGCCATCCAGAAATACGCCATAATAGCAAGTTTAACTTAAACATTTTATTGTCGAATATGTACAAGTGCAAATAAGATTAATATGGAAGCTTGTTTCTGCCACAAATAAACAATAATGTAATTGCGACTATTTTTTTCCCTTGTATTTGTGATACTATTTCAGACTGAGAAGAAAGAGTATGATAACAAATGGTTCATTTCAGGTGAACTATTCCTTTAGATCCTTTTTTTGTTGTCAAATGTATCCTATTAAGTAACTGTACAGTGCATTAGGCAATGCTAGACCCTTATTCAATAATATTGTATAATTGTTTTGGAAACTATCATATTGAATTGTGAGTAAAACATTCATTCACATATTTAAACTGCTTTACATTTGTCATATCTATGTATAGAGGTGGTATTTCTTCCATGGGTGTAACAGTCCCATCCCTGTGGGTGTCTTCAGCATGTATTGTTGGAGATAACCTTCCTCCAAATGACTGAAGACCAGGGAGTGCAATCAGTGGTGGTTTGCATAGGGTGGAGCTTGTGTGAGTTAACATCTTCTGAATATGCCCATTTTTGCAGAACTGTTTTGTGGTCTGTGCAGTCACTTGTTTTTTTTTTGTTTGTTTTTTAAAGTGTGCTTGTATTATCTTTCTTTATAGTAAATTATATTTTGTTATCTGTGCTTTACATTTATTCAATTGTCATATTTCAGGATTGCAGAGAGTTTTAGGAATATGAATACTGAGATACTTTCACATATTTCAAAGGATGTTTTTGAGGTTTTCGAAACATACTGTGATCCAAGAATGCTTTCTCATTTTGTATTTCAAATGAGGAAAATGTGCGTTTTTTGGTAACGCATCCAACAGGAAGGGCTTTTTCTTTTACTCTTTGTCTTTCTCTTAGTATTTAGTTATTTTGAAGTCATTCTTTAGCTTCACCCTGCTGCATGCTGAGATATTAATCAAGTGTCACATCTTTTTGGTGAACCACCGGTCCCCATTTTGCATTTAGACACTTCTCTTAGGTTCTTTTTACTGCAACAGTCCACAGTGAACAAATGATGCTGACCTTTGACACATAATTGACACTTGTTCTTTGTTTGACCCCTGGGTCACAGTGACCCTAAATTCAAGTCATGTTGTAATGAGTGTCACAGTGACATCTGGAGGAGGAACAGGTTTGAAATAGATTAGAATGATGTGTTCCATGCATATGAGACAACAGAACGTTATGTATTTATATGAGATTTTATCAACTATCCAGAAAACCCCAGCTAACAAAAATATATATTTAAGAAAATTATGCTAATGTTCCAATTAAGTTATAAAAGTTAATGTTATTTCTCATTGTTCCCCAAATGTTCAAAAAAATTGACTAATATTTAGAGAACATTAATAGAACAGATCACTTTGAATGAGCGTTCTATTAACATTTGTTAATAACTTGATTTGAGGCTGAGCCTACTGGCCCTAGCTACCATAGCAATATATTTAAAGGGTTAGCTCACCCAAAAATGAAAATTCTGTCATTAATTACTCACCCTCATGTCGTTCCACACCCGTAAGACCTTCGTTCATCTTTGGAATACAAATTAAGATGTTTTTGATGAAATCTGAGCAGAATATGACTTGTCCATAGACAGCAATATTATCACCACTTTGAAGGTCCAGAAAGGTACTAAAGACATTGTTAAAAAAGTCGAGGTGACCTTAATTTTATGAAGGGACGAGAATACTTTTTGGCGCAAAAACAAAACAAAAATAACGACTTTATCCAACAATATCTTTTCTTCTATCATTCGCATACCTTTTTACGTTCAGCGCTTCCAGGTTCTACGCTGACTGATTATTGGCCGGCTCCTGCGACAGAATTACACGAATGTGTCGTGCAGCTCACGTGAACACAGCCTCGGCCAATACCGAGCCAGCATTCGGAAGTAAACACAGAAGCTCTGCAATGCATTCACTGTGCCAAATGCGTAACAGACTGACAGGGAAGAGGGAAATTGTTGAATAAAGTCACAGTCCCAGATGGCCATTCAGCTCGGGGTCTGTGGACAGGTCACCATCTTTTAAGGCACATAAATTTGCCTGGAGATGAGGGCTGTATTTCTGGCTCTGAAATACTTCCTCCAAGATCTCAGAGGTTGCCATACATGAGGCTAACACATCATTAGTTGCATACATAAATCACCAGGGCAGTTCTGTTTGTGCCAGATCTCGTCCTTCTTGGTAAGAGCAGTCTACATCTCTGGTAACTGAATCAGGGAGCAGACATCCTGTTGAGTCAGGGGCTTAGGCCCGGGGAATGGAGACTTCACCCAAAATTGGAGTTGATCTGGCAGAGGTTTGACAGAGCAGTTTGGTTTTCAGACCTGATATCTCTCCTGGATAGCCCTCCATGGGAGATTCCCATTCAGAGGGATCTTCTGTTTCAGACAGGGAGCACAATTTATCACATTTATCAAAAATATGGAGACTATGGGTCTGGCCACTGAGGGGGACCAACTCTTAGGCATTGGTCTCTCAACTGAGGTTGTTGAGACCATCCTAAGTGTGAGGGCTCCATCCATGAGGAAATTGTACACCCTCAAGTGGAGGCTATCACCCTCAAGTGATACAGAGAGTGACAATTGGACCCACTTAACTGCCATCTTGGTTTAGTGCTGGAGTTCTTTTTTGCTGGGTTAACCCCATCTACAATTAAAGTGTATGTGGCAGCAATTTCTGCTATCCGCATTCACATTGATGGGGCATCCCTGGGAGACAACCTTTCTTGTCTTGGGCCTGTTTGTTGTTCCTTCTAGAGACTTTGCAGTTGTCCTGGTAGGTCTCTCTTACCCCCTTTCCACCAGCACGAACTGGGTGCTAGTTCAGAGCTAGTGCTAGTGCCAGTTCGGAGTTGGTTTAACTGACGAGCCTTCTAAGAACCAGTTTGCCTTTCCATGGGCTAGAGAGCAGCACAGAGCCAGGTGTTACGTCACTGTATATGTCTCATATTTCACAGCAAAGCTAGCGCTGCAGTGCCAAACACAAACACACCAGGCTTGTTCCAGATGCATCAGCTTCTCGCAGAGCGATCGGCGCGTGACATCAAAACACCGTGAGAACAATCCAAAAGTACAAGGTGTCGTATGCTCTACAAACGCTCCCGCTGATCCAAGGGTGAAGCTAAAGAATGACTTCAAAATAACTAAATACTAAGAGAAAGACAAAGAGTAAAAGAAAAAGCCCTTCCTGTTGGATGCGTTACCAAAAAACGCACATTTTCCTCATTTGAAATACAAAATGAGAAAGCATTCTTGGATCACAGTATGTTTCGAAAACCTTAAAAACATCCTTTGAAATATGTGAAAGTATCTCAGTATTCATATTCCTAAAGCGGTTCTTTCTTCTAGCCCAGCAACGTTTTGGTGCTACTTACGAACCACTTTTCCTGGTTCGGAGCTGGTGCTTTGTGTGTCGAAAGACAAAGAACTGATTTGAAACTAGGCTCTGGCTCCGAACCAGCACTCAAACTGCCTTGGTGGGAAAGGGGTATCTATGGCACCTTTCAAGCCCCAGGAGTCAGACTCTGAGAAATTTCTGACTCTCAAGGAGTTTTTTCTCTTAGCTATCGCAAAATTTGCAAGCCCTGTCAGTTGCCTCCTCCTGCCTGGAATTTGCTCCTGGTGGAGTCAAAGCTGTTCTCCATCCTAGGCCAAATTATGTCCCAAAGGTGCCTTCCTCAGTGTCACATTTCAGTGTTTTTATAGGCCTTCTATAGGCCCCTAGTGCATTTTCAATCTGTGAAACATAAGAGGCTACATCTTTTTTGCCCTGTTTGCGCTCTCAGCATTTTTGTCCACCTTCAGGCCATTGGCGTGTTTTGGTGCACACAGCAGGGGTTTTGTGGCTTCCAAACAATGCACGTTAAATGATTTCACTACATTTTCAGGCAGGCATCCTTTCATTATGGTGTAGTGGGTATTGAAGTTCCCATAGCATCAACATTCTGATGCAGCGTTGAGTTCCCTCAAAAGGGACTGTCTCTGGTTGTGATTGTAACCCTACATGCTTGAGCGTCATACTGCAGCCAATTAGAAGCTGATGACGTCTCTATGTTCTCATTCATACAGGCACCCTTTCATACTCATAATGGCGTGCCGTTTCATGTCATATGACTGCCATCAGCCAATAGAATTGGTGTGATTTCACAAGTACATCACAGCCTGCCTGACAGCCATTTCTGCCTGGATGAAGGACCACCACCTCCAACTCAACCTTGCAAAAACGGAAATGCTTATGATCGGTGCAAACCCAACACTTCATCACAACCTTTCAGTTCAACTTGGGTCTTCAACCATCACTCCTTCCAGGACAGCCAGAAATCTTGGAGTGGTGATGGATGATTGTCTAACCTTCACAGATCATGTTGCAGCAACGACCCGGTCCTGCAGATTTGCCTTGTACAACATCAGGAAGATTAGACCCTTCCTATTGGAACATTCCACACAAATTCTTGTCCAAGCTCTTGTTCTATCCAGACTGGACTACTGTAATGCTCTCTTGGCTGGCCTTCCAGCATGCACTATCAAGCCTCTGCAACTGATCCAGAATGCTGCAGCAAGACTGGTCTTCAACGAACCGAAGAGAGCGCACGTCACTCCTCTCTTTGTCAGTCTGCACTGGCTGCCAGTAGCTGCTCGCATCCAATTCAAGGCTCTGATGTTTGCCTACAGAACGACCGCTGGCTCTGCACCGCTATACCTTAACTCACTACTTCAGACTTACGCGCCCTCAAGAAACCTGCGTTCTGCACGTGAACGGCGCCTTGTGGTGCCATCACATAGGGGCACAAAATCACTCTCACGGACCTTCTCCGGGACTGTTCCTGGCTGGTGGAATGACCTACCATGCTCTATCCGAGCAGCTGAGTCTCTAGCCATTTTCAAAAAAATGCTAAAGACGTATCTTTTTCGTCAGCACTTGACCCAGTAGTAGTAGCACTTACCTTGACTAATATTCTTCTCCTATCTGTGTATTTATTTAAAAAAAAATAAATAAATAAATTCGCTATTAGCACTTTACTGACATAACTGTGACTTCACTCAGCACTTACATACTGTTGTTCTCATGTTGATTTGATTGATTCTACTACTCTCATTTGTAAGTCGCTTTGGATAAAAGCGTCTGCTAAATGACTAAATGTAAATGTAAATGTAGAACAGTCCCTCTCATTCCCTACTCAGGGAAATGGGGTTACAGTCATAACCTGAGACTTTTTTCCCCCTTTGTGAATTAATAATTCATGTATTAGAAAGTTAAATTCACCAGTTTCTCTCATTGTTCCACTCCATTAAAAACCATTAGTCTTTACACCCACAAACTATATACAGCACACCCAGAAACACTCTAAAAATGGCAGTGGTGTTTCATGTTTGTTTTGAGGAAACAACTATGACTCAATGGAAAACATTAGGACAAAAAAGGCAGTTTTATTGCGATTTAAAATGACAAACAGCATAGGGTTCCAATGGCTTTTTAAACAATGAAATGTGCAATGATAAAAAAAAAAAAAAAAATGAATTTATTTAATGCTAATTGAGGGTGAACAGCCTAACACAACACACACACATACACACACACATTCTCAAACAAATAGACTTTCAAATACAATGATAATGGAGGGGGGATACCTAGCTTATCAGTTTTATATGATGCCAATGCAATTAAAATCAATGCAAGGTGTCACATCTGTTGCTAATATACCAAAAATGACAGTGGTCTACACATTGCAGACGTATTGTAATGATGCAACAACAGATGACAAATAGATGTCAAACATACAGTACAATACAACAGTACGCAGATATATACTGGTCCATCTGTTTAGGTCAATCACTATCAGTCATTCAGCAATAGTACACTCCCATCATGTGCAGGATGCTCAAACTTTTTTCAAGAGGCAAGGAAAGAGGAATAAGGCAGCTATTCCGGAAATGTCTTTCATTTTATTACCACTATAACTGTACAGTAGACTGTAAAGTAAGACATACACATCACCTTGTTATCAGTTCTTGCATGTTATTTGGCAGAAATGTGATGTTTAGATGGTTGAAAACAAATGTGATGATAATGTCAAAATACTACTTTGTAACTATAATATGCTTTCTTTCACACACTGTTCATTGTTAATTTCTGACTGTTAGTGTCTGTTTGATTTTGTTTGTATGTGTTTTGTAAGGGTATGGTTTTAAAGGGCAGCAGAATGTGGGAAAGCAGTGTTGGCCTTTAGTAGTGACGATTCAGGCAGGTTTCAAGTCAGTCAGTGCATAGTCCACAATTTGCCTTCACTGGATACCACAACAAGTCAGGAGAAAGACCTGAACAGCAAAGACATTCAGAGATATCCGCATTTGAAAAGCTCTGACAAGAAAAAATCTGTAAGAAAACATCTTGACATAACTACAGTGGTCTAGCTATATCTCTTCAAGGGGAAGCAGGATGATACTTCTGTGACAATTAGGGTAACACGGTTTACACAGGCTGTACCCAAGCCATTATATCTTTGGATGTCTTAGCTGACAGTGCAGATTCTCTCTGCTTGTGACATTGGTCTCATTTGCTGGACCCTAGCTGGGGGTTAGAGCAGGACTGGGCTCTGCGCTGATGTTCACCAGGCACTCTGTTGACCTCAGGCTTGGCAGGGACTTACAGCTGGGTAAAGAGGACAGAGAACCACACAGACCTAACATAGAGGGAGTGTAGTCTTTTTCTGAAATGAAAATGAAGGGAATATGGATTATTGTTGAACACCAATAATAGCATTTCCTGTTCCTCCCTTATGCCATTCCAAACCTGTATGACTTTCTTTCTTTTGTGTAACTAAACATTTTTGGTTAAAATTAAAAAAAAAGAAAGAGAAAAAAAAGCACACACTGTAATTTTTCTCAAAATATCTTATTTTTCCACAGAAGAAAGAAATTCAAACAGGTTTGAAATTACATGAGGCAAGTAAATGGGACAGTCCCTTTAAAGTTGGTATGAAACATTAGTTACAATTGCCCTTTCATCCCTATTGTGATGTAAATTAGATTGAAAATGCTTCTTAAATTAGATGAATTTGGGGCGGGACTTGTCTTTGTCCATCAGGAATTGACTGGATTGTTGGAGTTTTCTAATTGCTGTGATTTAATTTGAGTGACCGTTGCTGGAAGGAGGGATTGTTGTTCAACCCTTTCACCGGTGCATGTGTTATCATAAAAGAGTTGTTGTGAGGGGGAAAAGTTGTTTTGATTAAAGATTACGAGGTTATGTGAATTTAAAAATAATGTCCACAGATTAGTCATTTTTATATTCCATAAAAAAAAATAAGTCAATTTTGATTTCATGGTGACTTTACGGTGGTAGCTGTACTTCGGAACATAGTAGCTGGTTTCTAGCAGGTTTTTGGCTTGCTGAATCAGGTTTAGAAAGTTGTCCAGCTGGACTACCTAGATGGGGAACTAACCTTTTTTGTTTCTCTCTGTTTTTTGTTCTCCATCGTTTTGCTTTATTTGATGTTTGATTCATCGCAGGTTCCGTCCTACGTCATACCCTTCCTTGTCCTTCATGCACATACACTCTTTAAAAACACTGATTGTTGACATGCTAAAATTAGGGCTGTCAAAGATTAATCACGATTAATTACATCCAAAATAAAAGTTTGTGTTCACATCATATATGTGTGTGCACTTTGTATAATTATGTATATATAAATACACACACATTAATTTAATATTTTTTTGCTAACGTTGCCATTAAATTTTGAAAACGTTATTTCTGAAAGCTCTCTGACCATTCCAAACCTCCAGTTTTTTTATATGTTTTAAAAACATTTTTCTTGGTTATGAGAACGTTAATGGAAAATTCCATTTTGTAAATATTATGGGATACTTTTGAACATTCTCTGATCATTCTGAAACAAGCAGTAACATTTAAAAAAGATTAGTAGATGAACATCCACCTAAAAAGTTTCAGAAAAAAACATTCAATGAATGGTGTATAAGTAATGTTTTTTGTGCTAACATTTTGAGAACATTATTAAAGACCAGATAACAAACATTTTATTAATGTTACTGGAAGACCATTTTCTCATAACTTTGAAAGAACCTTGCCAGAACATTAGGGAAGTTCTTAGAACATTCTCTGTTAGCTGGGTTGTACCTAAAAGCATGAACTATATTAAGTTCACATATACATACTATGATTCTAACCACAGGTCGAGAGCTGTAATTCCAACTACACAAGATTGTCTTGATGTTTGCGAATGTTTGTTAAGACTTTGGTTTCAGGGAAAAACAGAATTATTGAACAATGTTAGTAACAAGAGAACTTGAGACCACAGCTGGCTAACAATGTTTTTGAGAAATGCACCCTAGGCCTGTCAGTCTCCTCCTAAGAGGGTAATTCCTGCCAGAATAAGCTCTAAAGTGGACCACACCTCATGCTGATAGTCAAAAGTCTAGCTACCATTCTCCAAAAATCTCAACCATCTTACAGCTAGTTACTCAGCTGAACAACCACCAAAACCAGCTTGGACTAGACAGCAAGGTAAAAACAAAGCTACCACCTTAGAGTCACCATGAAATCAATTGGACAATTCTCACAGCAATGAAATCACAGCAATAGTATACCACAATGATCTGATGATCCAATCAATTCCCGCCCTACATTTTTTTCTTATTCAAGAATCTGTTTCACTCTTATATAATTCACAATAGTAAAGTAAATACTATCGCAGCTTCTATTTCTTATCGACTTTAAGCATGTAGGTAGATTTTAAGGAGTACCTGCTGTGCACCAGGCTTTTCCATTCTGTTTCCTTTCCGTCCTCTGAGAATTTGTGGTTAGGTTGATATGTGGCTCCGGGCTGGGGAAACTACCCCTAAAAGACAACAACAGACCCACAACATAAATGTATCTGCCGTTAAATCTTTGTCAGCATTCTAGATATATTTTAAGCAACACAAACTCAATTCACAAAGCCAGTTGGGTGGTTAATGACTGTGATTTTGAGTAAGCTGTTAGCCCGTATGAAAGCCCTTATTACCTGTGGTACAATTTCCTGTCCTCCTGGTTGTTGTATTTGTGGAGTGATGGCCACTGGTTAACAAGAGGGATTGACAAATCCTTAGAAAGAGGATGTGATTCACCAGGTATCAGACTTGTCCTGTGATAAAAGACAAAAACATATTATGGACTTCTTGCGATACTGTACGTCCCACTGTTTTTTAAACCAGCCATTCATTTTTAAAATAGCAACATTTCCACTTTGAAATGAATCAGAGATGATCATTAGAAGTTTATATTTTATTTATTTTTATTTCGTTGCAATTATTAAATTACATCATTCTGTGTTTAAATCAGTCTGAAATCGTACTGGGTTGGAAATTCATTCCTTCATTCATAATTATAAATGCTTTATGTGTCTATGTTTATACATATTTATTTCAACAGTACATGTTTTTGTATCTGACAGTGTTGATTCTCATTGAAATGATTGATAAAGAAAACGGAAGAAGCAGAAAGTTTCACCAAAACAGGTGAATATGTCTGAACCAATTCAAAATAATTCCATAAACATCCCATGTCTCCAAAAACAGAGGTGTGTGTATGTTGCTCTCACAGTTGTTCCTGCAGCTCCAGTATGATGTTCTCCAGTTCTCTCTTCTCTTTCTGGCTCTGTAGTTGCAGTTCTTCTAGTCCAGCAGTTAGTTTCTTATTCTCCATCTCCACATTCTTCAACTGAGATTCCCGCAGCCTCACCAGCTCCTCAAGGTACCCCTAAACACAAATAATACAACCACACACACACACACTTTAGCACATGAAACATTCATTTGAGTGTTACTCACCCACTATAGGAGATCATGTATGTGTGTTTAACCTTTTGCGCATTGACGATCTTGAACCTCTGCTCCATCTTGCGGCACTTGTTCCTCCAGCTCTCCTCATCTGTGACCAGAGGGATGTAAGGATGCTCGACGCTCTCATCACTGTTACTGCTGTCCACACTCTGACCGTCCTCATCGTCACTAAGATAATCATAACTGAACACAGCACAACATCTCATTTCCATGGCGACAGAGCAGTAGCAGAGTCCACAACACAACCATAATGCCACAGAGAAACAATATCATTGGAATCAATTTCACATTGATTTTTTCCAACTGATGTGCTATAAAAACATTGACAGCGAATCAGAATCCATCCTGCTTTTGACCATTTTGAAAGTACAGTATTTAGGGTTTTTTCACTACTCCTCCTTCAAATTTTGTCCAATTTTGTCCAAAAACTGATCATAAGATCTTTGGACTGTGCTGCACAGAAATAACCAAACACAACTTTTTTATTCATCTTTGTTCAAAAGTTATGATGACGCAAACTTAACAATGTTGATGCAAAATTGGTTCAGAGGCTGTAACTCAGCAAAACTTTGATCCATCACAACAAAATGGCTATTCTAGCTCATAACTTTTGAACAGTCTGTCAGAAAAGTTGCATAAATTGCAACTTTTTTTAACATTTTGACATATCTGGAAAAAAATAGGTAGGGATCATCAACAGCATGTCCTAGGGTTTTTTGCAAAAACACATAAAACTTTTGAAAACATTGTCCAAAATTTGTTTTCCAATTTTTGTTTTGTTTTCTGTTTCATTACGTTCCTTGGTTTATGCCAATTCTGACGATATCTCTGACGATTTCTCATTTTCCATTTGCCTGTCCACCATATTTTAGTAAATGAAAAACAGTTTTTTTCGCTACTCCTCCAAACGGATCTTGTCCATTTTGTCCAAATCTGGCTCAGATGATCTTTGGACAAAACCACACAGAAATGACTGAACAAAATTTTGATAGGCTATTCAATACTGTTCCTGAGAAATACCTTTTTGAAATCGACTGTCTGGCTGCGTTTGTTGTCCTATGCTAAAAAGCTTAACATGCTAACCTGCTATTCTTTTCAATGTAAGTCTTGGGCTATCAGGTTAACCTTAAGCTACGTTAGCAGTTAAGTTAGCTTAGCATGCTAATCTAGTTAACATGCTAAGTAATGCTTTTGTATGCTAATTCTCACACTGAAAGCTCTCCTCGGCAGCCTGGTGAATGTGTGTCAACTGGGTAGCCACAGTACCCAAACCTTTCACGTCGTGGTTTTGAATCCCATGTGGCACATTCCCAGACCGCAAGAGAAGTGGTGCAAAAGTTTCTTCTGTTCCAGACATTTTGTCTTTCTATGAATAATCTAATCAGAACTTATTAAATATAACATGTGGTACATTTATATACAAAATCTTCATGAGTTAATTCTCACCTGAACTACTGAACTAACCCCAGCAACTGAGTGTAAGCGAGTCTTCTGAGAGGTGCAAAATGATAAGCAACAAGCATGAAAACTAAAGATTGTGTTTTTGAGTCCTGCATGATTCAACTTTATAAAAATGTGTGTGATGTTCTGTCACATCATTGCAATACATTGTATTAATCTTTCTTATTCTTGGATTAGAAATGTGTTTTTTGTTCATTCTGTGTTCATTTTCATATGAACTTCTGTTCATTTTGAGTTCATTCTCGCCTATACATCTGAACCTATCTGTTTTTTCAACCTATTTCTGGTGTTTTTGCTCTTCTGGCTCTGCACTGCTGTTGCTGCCCCTTCAGGGATTGGCCCTGTATCGCTGCTTGCAGCTATATTCTTTATTTAGGCCTCAATGGAATAGACTCAATTGAATACTTGATTTGACTGGTCAATTGCATTGAGCAGTTAAATATTTTTGCATAGTAATTAATCTAGTAGTAGTAATAGATTCATTACTAGTAATAGTAATGAATTTAGCCAATATTTTGCTATATTATCACCACCAACCCCTGAAGTGTCCCAGCACTTCAGGCAATAACAGACAGGTCTGACAAGTCTGAATAAAGAGTTAAAGCGCTCACTATAGCGTTCACTGGTGCTTAATAGGGTGTTAAATCTGTATCGATATACTTATAATGTTACGATATTTATAGCTATGCTGATATGAATATAAATTAGTCATACCATTGACTTTACCAGAGCACACATTTATTGCATGGATGGAGAAAGAACATAATGTAAGTGTTTAAAATTCATATGCACAGTTTAGTTGAATCACAAAACTCTTTAACTCAATGCTGTTAAACTGAATGGATAAAGAAAATTGTTTGCTGCAAGAACAACAACACTAAAATAAGAGTGTGCGGTTTAACTGTTGATCAGATGCATGTGAAAGTTGCACATTTTTCTTTTAGACTTTGCACATTATCTTTCAGAATCTTTCATCATAGATGGTACAAAGAAAAACTATAGAAGTAGCATTTTATTTACAATAGACCCACATGTCATGCAGAGGTGTATTACAAAATGGTCGGTATAAATAAATATAGTTATTAAGAATAATGAACTGAGATTGTGCAGATGGTAATGTATACAATCTTGTTGTAATAATAATCCCCATTATACACCCCAAAAGCATAAAACTTTGGACCCCCACCACTTTTTTAGTAGTGGTGCCACCCTTGATAAAGTAATATAAATAAACTCTAAACATCTCTCCCACACCATTCCCTTTATGAAACTGAGCTGTACTGTAGAATATAAAAGTTCTTACCTTTGTGTGAATTTCAGATAAGGAGTGTAGTCAATAACAGCCTCAGACTTCCCATCCAGAGCCTCCCCCTTCAAACAGAAACTGGCAACAAACACAGATCGACAAAGATTTGCATAAAATTGATTACATTGCATAACATTCTCACTTGGTTGCAGAACCAGCATTATAGTATTGTATGCGGTTGCTGCCTATGTATAGCTTTCTAAATCTATTAATTTTGAAGTTCCATTTTAGTTGGAATGCTGAGATTTTGAAACAGAGATGTGTGTTTTGTATTCCTACTCCTTCCAATATCCATCCTCTTACCTGAAGTCAATCGCTCCGAGTCCAATCAGCATTCCAGTCAGAACAGTTGCTTCTTCTCGCAACATTATGGCACCTTCATCGTAGAACCTCCTGCAGACAAACACACACATGCAATTCATAAACACACACAATCACATTATAGATGCACCATTTTCTGCATTCAATATTTTAACGTTCTTAATGGCTGTGTAAATTGTTATTTTTAAACTGGATATATGTATTGATGCCTGGGTGTGACCATAAATGGATCATATTGGTGGTATGATTAATATTGAGTTTTTTCTCTTTTAGTCTGACCTTGTGGTGCGACTATCTCGCAAAGCTGTGGCGATGTATTCAGACAGACGTTTCTCCATTAGTGCAACCCGTAGCCATGCTCTGCCCTAGAGGCATGGATGAATCATAAATCACTGCAAGCTTCATCATACAAACCATATCAAACATGCATATGCATATGCTGCAGAAACATTAATGAACACCTTTAAAGAAAGTTGAGTCTATTATGTGTTCCTGAGAATAAAACATATCATCATAAGACAAATCATATTTTTTTAAGAAAACCAAAAATGTTTACAATTCACCAAAGTGCAATTTTCTCCTGTACTCTTCTGTATGATTATTCATAACAGTTTCCCAAAAATTGAAAATTCTCTCATTTATTTACCCTCATGTCATTCTAAACCTGTATGACTTTTTGTATATTCTGTGGAACATTAAAAAAAAGAGAGATATTTTGAAGAATGTTGGTAAACAGTTTTAGTTACCAGTGACTTTCATTTTATGGACAATTTATCAAAATATCTTCTTTATTATTTTCCACAGAAGAAAGACTGTAGTATAGATTTGGAATGACATGAGGAGTAAATGATGGCACAATTTTCATTTTTTGGTGAACTAACCCTTCAAAGTAAGAACCTAGGTATTTCTATTTTACCATTACTGCGGCACAAAAAAGTACCATGTATTTTTTGCTTGTGTATTAAAGCAGCCTTAATAATTACAGTATTTACTTATCCTACCAAAAATATTTCGCATGCCCACCTTTGCTCGTGAGGAGTTGATGTTCTCCATGTTCTCGATACTGCTTATGCAGTTATTGGGGACTTTGCTGCAGGCCAGACGGATGAAGTCCCAAAAACTGCGCTGACCATCAAACCAGCTGCCAGAGCCTGCAAGAGACATACCTCCATTCACGTGACTGGCTTAAATATATCTGTATTGTACTTTTAAATAGTTTAAAAGTGTACAAGTGATTTTGTATACACTGTCTTACCTTTAAAGCGATGACTGAGGATGTGTTCCAGAATAGCAGCAAAGTTAATGAACTCCTCAGACGAGTCATCGATGGGCTCTGCTGTGTATTTCTCTAACAGTGTCTTCACAGAAAACCTGCCATACAAACACAAACAATATAATTTTACAATATGGAATAACTGATTGCATCTCTAGGAGACAAAAACAAATCTTACACAAATGTCACATTATATACTATGCACTTATGCAATGCTCTACCATCTAGTGTATGTATTTTATAAGGTTATTTTGTCATACAACATCCTCCACCTCTGCTATGCAAGGAAAGGCAAAGATGCGACAGTTGAGTGCATTAAGTGTTTGTTTTGTTTTTTTGGTTTTTTTTAATAATGAAGTGTATCATCTGGCTATTTGAAGTGCATTTTCCAGTGTGAACATACTACTCACACTATACTATACATGGGTTTTGCATGTGTTTAGTTCAGTTTCCTAAGTTTGCATTTGGTAACATGTTTTTTCATTGATATGACTATAATATATTATATAACTAATAAATGGGAATATACTGCAAAATATAATGTGATATATTACATAATACATTTCCATATATGGGAAA
Organism: Chanodichthys erythropterus; assembly: GCF_024489055.1. Lineage (NCBI taxonomy): Eukaryota > Metazoa > Chordata > Actinopteri > Cypriniformes > Xenocyprididae > Chanodichthys > Chanodichthys erythropterus. The sequence goes on from NC_090239.1 coordinate 30,615,483, forward strand.
CTTGCGCTTATATTTTTCAATATACTGCAAAATATGCATTGACCATGTATGGCTATATATTGATACATATAAAATATAAATAAAGAATAGATAAAATAAAAATAAAGTTTTATCCTTTATTGTGTACATATATTGCACATACATGTTCCCCTATAAATGTGAATGTATTGTACACACATATATACACACATTCATGGAATGAGATACAATCAGTGGTTACAACAGACTTCTAGTTCCCAGCATGCTTTGCTTCTGACTGTTAAGGGAGAGTAAATGTTAAAAATTAAGTGCTATTTCATGTGTTTTGCTCAATATTGATATAGGGGGAGATCTGTTAGTGTTTAAAGTTGTATTATTTTGAAATTTAAAAGGTTTTCTGGTATGTGTGAGCTTTTGGGGTTACCATTGTGCTGAAGAGTAGAGTCTGTGGTTAGGTTAATGATTGGCTGAACACCATATAATAACTTTATTTAAAAAGTAACAGCTGTGCATAGAGATAGTGATAGTCTCTCTGGTAGAAACTTTAGTGCAGGTGTACTTTTGTTAACTAACTTGAAAATATTAACCATTTAAAATGTAAAGAATTATAAAATATAAGAAATGTGTTAATATAATATATGTTTATATTGCATGAGTAAATATATCTGCAATATATTATGCATGCAGTACCATATCTGATGATGAATTATATTACTGAATATAAAATTACATACATGATGATATATTAGTAGATATATTATCACATATTTTTCAATATATGAAAAGCAGCAATTCCTTATGTATTATTCAATATATTTTTCTGAATATTTTCAAATATACTGTTAAATCATGTAATATATTGATCATTTATATATAGGGAAATATATTTTCTTTCCATAATGGGCATCTGATGTTTCTGTTTATGAGTTTGTCTTGTGTATTTAAGCCCTGTGTTTGTTCTGTTTATCCTCCAATCTTGTCAAAATCAGTTGGTTGTTCTGTTCGAGAGTTGATCCTGAGTATTCAGAGTGTTTCTGTTACCTTTAAAAAAAAAAAAAAAGACGGACACGACTAAATCCTGCACTTTATTTCCATTGCTGCAACCTTGCAAGACAATAACATAGGCTACTACATTTAAAATTATACTTTACATGTACTTTAATATGTTAACACATCAAAATAAGTGTCCTTTTTAATGATAAAAGATGATTAAAACATGATTTAAAGTTTATGTTTATAGGAAAACTTTTAATTTAATTTGACATTATTACAAAGTGTTATCAGCAAGTTCAGTTTAAAAAAAAAACACTTTTAAGATCTGAAGTACACTAAAAGTGCACACTAAATGTAATTATGTTCAATTCTTTTTAACAAGGGAAAATGAAAAAAAAAGGTGTAACAAGGCTAATCTATACGCAAAGCATCACCACAATCTTTATCAAAGAGAATGTCTTTATATTTGTCCACAGTAATACATTGCATACTAAAAACAATTTCAAATACAATGATAAGATACAAAATCTTATAAACCTTCAATACACTCAAGTTTATGCATTACAAACCTTTTGCAAGAAGCAATGGTTACGTAATGGCCAATGATGATATGATGAGTAAGTGTGTTCCATTTTTGAACTGTTTGGATCAGTGCACTAAATGAATCTTTCTGGTAAATGACTAAAACATTTACTTGACTACTTACTATACTTACTTCATCCACAGACTCCTGAATAAAAGTGCTGTGTTTTGAATGTATAGAAGAGATACATAGCGTTTTAGTACATTCTACTGTATATATGCCTCGCTGAAGAGCCAAATATGCCTTAAAGATCATTAACATAATAATCTCTAAAATGTTTATAGGGAATATCACCTCTTTTCTTGCTAAGAATATTTGTATGCAAAATATTAAATTAGGCTTTTAAAATCAAATCAGGGTTAAGCAATGTAGCCTATCACACATTTGAAGGTGGGTTACATCCGCTTTCACCCTGGTTTATGGCGCATGTAATATTGAAAAAAACAAATATAGAGGAGACAATTTTCATAGACTTAAATTTTTTTTTATTTCTTTGTTTAGTGTGGGAGTGCTGGAGCCCATCCCAGCATCTGAGGTGACTTCTAAACATAATTGTATTTAATTAGTAATATTGTTTGTAATCTGATGCCATCATTTTAGTGAGAAGATATACTGTATGTGTCATTTTACAGTGTAACCACAAATATAATTTCATTGAATGCATTAAATTATATAGTCATACATGGAGTAATATGTTATTCCTGTCAGTGCCAAAAACAGCAGTGACGTCACCATCACTTGTTCTGATCACAACAATGACTCTTTCAGTACAGCCCTCCACAGCCGTACAATAGGCATAGTTCAGAGACTGGAGAGAAAAACCTTGGTAAAATAGTTAAGTAAAATGTACTTATTCTGTTCATGTTGTATTGCAAACTCTCAACAGGGTAAGGTTAGGGGCAGGTTTGGTGGTATGAGTAGGTTTAAAGGTAGGTTAGGTGTAAGGGAAGGGTCAACAGTGTAATTATAGATGTAAAAATATGTGCTGGTATTATTAAAATATAAATACAATATAAAAACATGTAGGCTATATGTAATAGTGCATTGTATCAAATGATTAACTTAAATGTCAATAAACATAGTAGTTGAAGACACTTTAGTTTATAGTGAAACCTTTTTCACTATAAAGAACCTTGCAATGGAAAGCTAGTCATTCCACGAAACCGGTACGATTTGGACTTACACATTTTTAGACTTTTTAGCGAAATGTATTACTTCTCTGAACACCCCACAACATTAATGAGATACTTAACTTCCAGAAAAACATATTTTCCCATCTCAGGCATCAAATCCCTATTATTATTGGTCATTATTTTAAGTTATGGACACTATGGGAGCTCTCTGAATATTATTATAAAATGTATTTGTGATAAAATCAACATTTTTCTATCAATCAGATGTCCCTCACACTAATTCAGTAACTGCAAATATAAAGGTTACATAAAATCTCACACTTTTGTATACTAAAGCCTGAAATGGGCACTTTTTGTGATAGCAACCTCATCATTTTTAATCAAAGGCTTAACTTCAGAATTTGAACTAAAATCAGTATTCGTATGATTGCTCTGATCATTTCAGACAGAATTCAACTAACTTTAAATTACTTTTTCATAACCTTAACAAAAAAAAAATAAAATAAAATAAAAATGTAGGTGTGACGGGGTTGTGAGTTTTTGCCCAAATTGGCCACTGTGACTTCCTATTAATGATGTCACATAAGTATCAGTTCATTATTTTTATAGGGGGAGAAGAATGGTTTGTGTAACGGGGTTACTGAGGTACGGAACTAAATTATGTGATTTTAATGAATACTCATGAATTTACTTAGAAAAAGCACAGATGGATATTTATGGGAATGGTAAAATGAATGGACTTTTTTCTCATTTTATTATTCATATCCCAAGTACACTCTCATAGAAGGCCTTGAGGGACATGACAAAAAAGGTGGAGTCAACTGAAAAAAAAAAAACTAAATAATTTCTAATATGAAGATAAAATGTATGTCATGTTTTAAACATTATTAAAGGAGACATTTCAATTAATACAAAAAGCTTTTAAACAAATATTTTGGTGACCCAATAGATAAAATACAGTGAAAAAGGTCAGAGGGACTCAAATCGTACCAGTTTCGTGGAATGACTCACATGTTAAAGGGTTATTTCACCCAAAAATGAAAATTCTGTCATTTATTACTTACCCCCATGCCGTTCCACACCCGTAAGTCCTTCGTTAATCTTCAGAACACAAATTAAGATATTTTAGTTGAAATCCGATGACTCAGTGAGGCCTGCATAGGGAGCAATGACATTTCCTCTCTCAAGATCCATAAAGGTACTAAAAACATTTAAATCGTTTCATGTGAGTACAGTGGTTCAATATTAATATTATAAAGCAACGAGAATATTTTTGGTGCACCAAAAAAATAAAAATAAAATAACGACTTCTTTAGTGATTTCAAAACACTGCTTCAGGAGCATCGGAGCATAAATGAATCAGTGTATCGAATCATGATTCAGATCGCGTGTCAAACTGCTGAAATCACGTGACTTTTCTGATTCATTTATGGTCCGAATCTTCCTGAAGCATTGTTTTGAAATCGGTCATCACTTTATAAGTCGTTATTTTGTTTTGTTTTTTGGCGCACCAAAAATATTCTCGTCGCTTTATAATATTAATATTGAACCACTGAACTCACATGAACCGATTTAAATATGTTTTAGTACCTTTATGGATCTCGAGAGCGTCATTGCTCCCTAAGAAGGCCTAACTGAGTCATCGGATTCCAAATAAAAAAAATCTTAATTTGTGTTTCGAAGATAAATGAAGGTCTTACGGGTGTGGAACGGCATGAGGATAAGTAATAAATTACAGAATTTTCATTTTTGGGTGAACTAACAATTTAAAGGTTATTCATGGAACTATAGATGCCTATAAAGAAACTACAGACACTTGGTATTAAGTGGGCCCAAAACGATAAATGATATTCTTCCGATTTTCGATAACGGAAGCGCATCATTTTATGACCCCTATTCTCTGTACAGCAGCGCAGATTCCCAGCGGCTCCCGTCAGCCCTGCTGCCCTTGCGGTAGGAAGGTTGTCGTCATAGCAACGACATCATCCGGGGAACAGACATAAATCACATAGCGTGCAATGTCCGGTTTCAAAAATAATGTTCGCGTCCACACACATTTAATAACATACCCTTAATAATTAAGAATATACAGTCAGACTCGTAAAACCAAGTCTACAGAACTTAAACAAAGATCTTTAGCTATCCAGACCTCCCTGAATTGTTTATATGTCTGTCAGACATCACGTCTACAGATATCTATCTACAGATTTCTTTAGGATGGTAGTGAAAACGTTCACCTTTGTTTTCAGACTCCGTTTTACATTTTGCAAATGAATTAAGGTAACAAATCCAGCAGAAAAAATACATTTGTTAGTATCGCATCCGTGTTTATGACTCGCTGAAGGCCATAAACACTGCAACATATGCGACTGTACATTCGTGACTTCTGAAAGCTTGTCACTCACCTACAGACCGTGATAAGGTTTTTTCTTTCCACGGCGATGCTTCTGGAGAAGCCTTTCTTGGACTGTGCACCCATAGCCATCGCGGACTGCATGAAACTCTGCTCCATCCCAATGGACCCCTCCCTTACGCCACAAATACACACACAACCGCATTCAGAGATGAGGCAGAACAGGCGAAGACAGGCGATATGAAAACGCCATTCTCCACTATTATAAAGTGCTGATGAACAGACGCTTTCTCCTTGAGCGCTGTTAAAGAGAGACACTGATGGCGACCGTCTGCACCCCTCCTCTATACTGACCTCATCATGATCTCAGCATCCACCGGATCAGCAAAATCATTTTTTAGGATGTTTCACATTTCTTTCAAATCTCGGAAGAAACTCGTCATATTAAACAAAATTAAGCTAAATTCATAAGATTTATTAACTGGAAAGGTTATTCTAAATAGGTCGTATTGTGCTGAGGGGACGCGCATGAAGCACGCACCTTTCCACCGCTGCTGAGACGCAGTGAACCAATGCGGCCGCTGTAGGGCGTCAGTCACAGAATAAGCGGGTCGGAAATCGGAATAGAGCATACTTCCATGCTACTAGGTCTGGCTTATAGTATGGAAATCCATTAACATAAGAAAAAAAAAAAAAAAAAACATGCTTTGGTAAATCATACTTATGATGACATAAAAAAAATCATAATTATGAGATAAAAGGTTGAAATTATGACATAAAAAGTCAGAATTTATGGCATAAATCATAAGTATGAGATAAAAAGTCAAATGATGACATAACTACCTTTCATAAATGGGGTTTAGACTAAGCTAGGATTAGACCATAGTTCAATTAAGATATTTGAGTAGCTTTTATAAATGCCCCTTAGAAAAAAATAAAACATTACTGGTGCGAATCTTGAGACAAAACAATAGCACTGACAGATTTTCAGATAAATGACTGCAAGTTGCTTTCAGGTAAACCAGCTCAAACATGCATTTTAGTCTAGGACTAGCTTAAACCTTGTCTGTGAAACCATTGGACTAAGTCATAATTATGAGAAATTATCACATATTAAGTCATAATTGAGATTAATCAAAATTATGAGATAAAAAGTAGAATACTAAAAATATGACTTTTATGTCACAATTATGGTTTAGTATGTCATAACTTTGATTTTGGGTCATATTTATGACATTTTATGTCATAATTTCAGTTTTTTAATCTAATTTCAAATTTTTATGGCTTAAAATTCTTTTTATTACATAGTTTTGATTTACTAAAGCATGTTTTTTTCCTTATGTGGCAGAAATGGTCTTCCATAATATAGAGTGCTGCAGGGATGACGTATTTTGAAAGCAAAAACCTAAAAATTAGTTAATATTTTAGCTCTTCCAGTTTTTGATTAAAGGCGCAATATGTATTTTTTTGCCACTAGAGGTGGCTTGATGTAGCTTGATGACATCACAACTCATTGCCTTGAAAAAGGCAATGTGTGGCTAAATGGGATTACAGAGGACTGTCGTAAACGTCATCAGGGCGAACAGGTTAAAGGAACACTCCACTTTTTTTGAAAATAGGCTCATTTCCCAACTCCCTTAGAGTTAAACAGTTGAGTTTTACCGTTTTCGAATCCATTCAGCCGATCTCCGGTTCTGGCGGTACCACTTTTAGCATAGCTTAGCATAGTTCATTGAATCTGATTAGACCGTTAGCATTGCGCTTAAAAATGACCAAAGAGTTTTGATATTTTTCCTATTTAAAACTTGTCTCTTCTGTAGTTAAATCGTGTACTAAGACCGACGGAAAATAAAAAGTTGTGATTTTCTAGGCTGATATGGCTAGGAACTATACTCTCATTCAGGCGTAATAATCAAGTAACTTTTCTGCCGTATCATGTGTGCAGCAGTGCAATGATATTACGCAGCTTCTCTCACAAAGTCTCCATGGTTGCAAGGCACGCTCACTGTGCAAGCAGGGGCTCACGGGCGCTGCGTAATATCATTGCACTGCTGCAGCCATGGAACGGCAGCAAAGTTCCTTGATTATTACGCCTGAATGAGAGTATAGTTCCTAGCCATATCAGCCTAGAAAATCACAACTTTTTATTTTCCGTCGGTCTTAGTACACGATTTAACTACAGAAGAGTCAAGTTTTAAATAAATAGGAAAAATATCAAAACTCTTTGGTCATTTTTAAGCGCGATGCTAACGGTCTAATTAGATTCAATGAACTATGCTAAGCTATGCTAAAAGTGGTACCGCCAGAACCGCAGATCGGCTGAATGGATTCGAAAACGGTAAAACTCAACTGTTTAACTCTAGGGGAGTTGGAAAATGAGCCTATTTTCAAAAAAAGTGGAGTGTTCCTTTAACTCATCTCTAGTCAACTTTCCAGCTTCATTGTGTTTATAATCACGCTCCTGCAAATCATTCTAATTCAAACTTTCAGTGAAAATGTTTGAAAGTTGTTGGAAGCTTAATGTTTGTGATGTTGAAATTATGTGACCATGTAGTTCGTTGTGGACAAGATTATAATGATGAAAAAAAATCGAAGAATTAGCATTTTTGTTGGTCACAGAGCTTATTTTCAGCAAAAAATCCAAAAGCCAATGAAAATCAGATTGTTTGTTTGTCAAGGGTACAAGGGAAATTCTAACTTCCGGGTTGGTCAACAAAAATACGTCATTACTACAGCACTTTATTTGGTATAGCATGCTGGTTGGACCTGGGAATATCTCAAATTAAAGGGATAGTTCACCCAAAAATTAAATTTCTATTAAGAAATTATTAAGTACTCAACTTCATGTCGTTCCAAACCTGCAGGACCATTGTTCATCTTCGGAACACAAATGAAGATATTCCATAATTTTCATCTTCCCTGTCATTCTCCTACATAGTTGACGCAGTACAGAGCTTCCATGTTTACATCCACACGCCGGCTCAGTATTGGCCAACATGGTTTATGTATGCGTGCGTGTGATGCTGACGCAGTTAGCGTTCTGACGTAGAACACGGAAGCTTTGCATTGCATCATCTACGTAGGAGACCGACAGGGAAGAGGAAAAATTGTTGAATAAAATCGTTATTTTTGTTTTGTTTTTGCGCACAAAAAGTATTTTCATCACTTCATAACATTAAGGTTGAACCACTGTAGTCACGTTGACTATTTTAACAATGTCTTTACTACTTCTCTGGACCTTGAATGTGGTCATTTCATTGCTTTCTATGGGAGATAAGTGTTCAGAAGATGAATGTCTTGAAGGTCTTACGGGTTTGGGACGACATGAAAGTGAGTAATTAATGACAGAAATTTCATTTTTGGGTGAACTGACCCTTTAAATGTCCCACTTCAGACCTCAGTGAGTTCCAGTCACACACCACGTTCACATGCTGACCACATGATGTCGCCATGAGAGCATCTTGTTTTTGTGTCATGGCAAAAACAGAATAAAAATAACATAAAATCGCTTTGAAAACAGATGACGAAAAGCAAAAACCAAGGTACCATTACATAAAATGTAAGTTTGTTTTTACAAAACCTAAACAAATCAAAAGAATAATTGGCTATTATGAACGGTATGTTAAAAATTATGAAAAATCTCCATCACTTATTTATACTTATAACAAATAAATGTTTTTGTTACATAAAACAAGATGTGACAGTTAAGTGATTAACTTTACACCATTCTCGACAGACTTGCTTTCCACTCTCTGATCTCTCTGTATAGAGATTATAGATATATTATTATAAGATATAATATTATAGATTAGCTTTTTCCACCATATTTTCATATCGACACACACGTCCAACGTCACAACTCAGCAACTCAATTATCATCTAGGATTCAGTTTCCCATAATGTGCTCAGAACTCATAGCCTAATTATCGCCTAAATCTTAAAGGGTTAGTTCACCAAAAAATAAAAATTCTCTCATTAATTATTCACCTTCATGTCCTTCCACACCCGTAAGACCTTTGTTAATCTTCAGAACACAAATTAAGATATTTAATCAGAGAGGTATATGACTTGTTCATGGACAGCAATATCCTAATCAACGCTTTCAAGTTCCAGAAAGGTATTAAAGACATCATTAAAACCGTCGACGTGACTGCAGTGGTTCAACCGTAATTTTATGAAGTGACTAGAATGTTTTTTTGTGCGCGAAAACAAAACAAAAATAATGACTTTATTCAACAACATCTTCTCTTCTATGTCATTCTCATACATTTTTTACGTCCAGCGCTTCCGGGTTCAGCGTCAGAACGGCGACTCATTATTGGCCATTTCTTTCGTCAGCATCACATGCATGCATCGTGCCAGAGTCCTGTTTGATAAACCCGCACCCGCCCCGCACCCGCAGTTATTAACAGCACACCCCACCTGACAGAAACACTAATTTTAGCCCATACCCGACCTGACCCGTTTGACATAAAAACCGCGACCCAACCCGCAGCCACTCCTACATGAGGTAGCCTAGACAAAAATAATTTTCTAATGTAGCCTAACACAAGCAATAAAACCAATATAGGCATTCTATATGTCACAGCATTTAATTAAACATTGCATTAAAAAACACATGTAAAATAACAGAACAAAGAATGTTTTAATAGGTCTATTTATCTGTAAGCAGGGATAGTTCACCCAAAAATGAAAATTTGATGTTTATCTGCTTACCCCCAGTGCATCCAAGATGTAGGTGATTTTTTTTCTTCAGTCGAACACAAATTATGATTTTTAACTGCAACCGCTGCTGTCTGTCAGTCAAATAATAGCAGTGGATGGGAACTTCAACTATAACAGTAAATAAAACTTGCTTAGACAAATCAAAATTAAAACCTGCGGCTCGTGACGGCACATTGATGTCCTAAGACACGAAACGATCGGTTTGTGCGAGAAACCGAACATTATTTATATAATTTTTACCTCTAATACACCACTATGTCCAACTTCGTTCAGCTTCCTGTTAGTGAGGTCAAAAAATGCGTTCTGGTGCCGGAAGTGATGTCTCGCCCATATACTTCAATGAGCGCGAGACATCACTTCCGTTGTCAGAAGACCTCACTTGCCGGAAGCTGAACGAAGTTGGACATAGTGGTGTATTAGAGGTAAAAAATTATATAAATAATGTTCGGTTTCTCGCACAAACCGATCGTTTCGTGTCTTAGGACATCAATGTGCCGTCATGAGCCGCAGGGTTTAATTTGGATTTGTCTATGGAAGTTTTTTTCGACTCTTATCGTTCAAGTTCCCAATTACTGCTATTATTTGACTGACAGAGGGCAGCGGTTGCAGTTAAAAATCATAATTTGCGTTCGACTGAAGAAAAAAAGTCATCTACATCTTGGATGCCCTGGGGGTATGCAGATAAACATCAAATTTTCATTTTTGGGTGAACTATCCCTTTAAAGCTAATAAATATTTTAGCAGATTCACTCGGCATTTAAACGCGGTTGTCTCTTCTGAAACTCAGCAGTGTTTACCTGGTCGCTGGTCCTCTTTGTAGCAGCGCAAAAAAACTTTTATTCTGATTGTGAATAGCCTATTAAATACATAAAGCGAGCAAAGCGCGTTCCCTAATCATTATAGCGTTCAATCAATCAATCAAAGCGCGATTGGCTACAATTCTCAGCGCTGCAAATCGTGCTGTAAGCCTTTAACGGTCTTCAGACAGAGCATGAGCAAGTCTTATTGGACCCGCACCGCACCCGACACGTAACTATTGGGGTATTTTGAGCTAAAACATACACACTCAGGGGACATGAGAGACTTATTTTACATCTTGTGTATTTTACATCCCTTTAATTTGTGTTCCTAAGGTGAACAAAGGTCTTACGGGTGTGGAACAACATGAGGGTGAGTAATCAATGACAGAATTTTCATTTTTGGGTGAGCTAACCCTTTAAACTTGGTTCTAAAGCCTCGCAGTCCAGATGCTGTTGTGGGTGGTTGTTACAGTGTTGTTATATGGTTGCAAGTGGTTTTTGCTTAATTTATATGTAGTTTGGGTGTTGTAGGTGATTGCAAGGTGGCTTTCTGCCTCAGGCCTAAGGTGTTTTATTTCTAGTGTCTGATTACAATTTTACAATCTTTATTCATCTTAAAAACTCATGCATAGCCCACGTTTACAAAAAATGGATGCAGTTATCAATATATCCACTAGAGGTCCTCTTTTCAGCATCATTGCTGAGACACCTGACACATCTGTCTATTGTTGTTGCACTGTGAATTGTAAATATTTAAAGGTGTCAGTAGTTAATCACTGAATGTGCAATGCAGATTCATACTGTTAAAAGAATAACAGACAATGCAGTTGACAAGTTTAATATGCTTGCACATTTGTATGTGAGGCAGGCCGAGACTGTCTATGTCCTGGGCTGCATCCGAAAACCTAGGCAGCTGACTTGTTGCCTCGCTGCCCTATCAGGCAATGGCTTGTAAGGCAGCGTCTGTGCATGAAGGCACCTCACGAAACTGATTTCAGACAGATGAGGCCGTTTCAAAGGGCTTTAAACGATACCAGACAAGGAATAAGGTTCTTATCTAGCGAAATGATCGGTCATTTTCTAAAAAAAAAAAAAAAGAAAAATGTATATGCTTTATAAACACAAATGATCGCCTCGCAAGTGTTTCATACAGCGTAAGCTTTTTCAAGAATACGGAAGGCGGTCTGGCAGAAGCCCTTGCGAGGCGATCGTTTATGTTTATAAAGCATATACATTTTTATTTTTTTTTTTAGAAAATGAGTGATCGTTTTGCTAGATAAGACCCTTATTCCTCGTCTGGTATCGTTTAAAGCCCTTTGAAGCTGCACTGAAACTGTAATTTTGACTGTTTGGGGTCTACTGAAGTCCACTATAAGGATATATATATAATAATATATATATATAATCCTTGAATGTTTTCATCAAAAACCTTAATTTCTTTTTGACTGAAGAAAGAAGGACACGGACATCTTGGATGACGTGGGGGTGAGTAAATTATCAGGAAATTTTAATATGAAAGTGAACTAATCCTTTAATGATCTACAGCAAAATGGCACAAGCTTTGGTGAGAACTAAACAAATATTTAATTATGTTGGTCAAAAACGTACATTTACACACAAACTGAGCAGCAAACGCAACTTTCGGACGCCATCTTTATTTTTCTAGCTCAACTGTCACAGAATGTAAAGCACAGGATTGTGGGATATCAAAGGCAGCGAAGGATACATCTATGCTGCCTTCAAAAATCGATCAGCTGAAGATATCTCATGAGACAGGAAGTGAAGCTAACATTGGATTTGGATCGATGCCTTCCTACCTTGAAATGTGTCCTCCGAAGGCAGCATTTTCCAGTTTTCGGATGCAGCCCTGGTCTAGGTTTGGACCTGAAGCTCAGCTGTGAAATTCCTGACTGCAATGAGAGGGCGTCTAGGGCAGAGAGCTGAAATACTGTGAAATGAATAGAAAGTCTATGGGGGAAAGAACAGATCCATATTAGAAAGACAAAATGTTTGTTCTGAACTGGGATTGAAGCAGCCTGTACGTGAAAGTGTTTGCCAATCAAACATGCATCCTTTCACGTCATTTTTTTTTAAACGTCACTTCAAACATTGTGGACATTATTTTGTTACTGATTTGCATACTTATTTAACATGAGTGCTGATTTTACTTTTCCTTGTGTCCTGGTGAAACTGTTTTCTGCATGTGTTCATCATGACTGACACTAATGAAGTACAAATTCCAGTGACATAAAGTATTTATTTAAATACATATTACACGTTACAGGCATTCTGGATTTTATTCAACACACAAATATTGACAAAATATTGATTTCACATTAAACACAAAATCCATTTTTCGTCATCGGCAGGTGGATTTCTAAATCTAAAATCACTTTATTTTATGGAGGAAGAAAGTTGTGTCAAGCGTATTGATCACTGAAGAGAGAGTGTGTGTTAAAGAGGAGTATGACAATGTCTTGATCTTCCCTTGTCACTTAATTCAATAGCATGCAAACATCCATGCGCTTAAAAATATCTAGGCCAAAATTTAAGATTTATATATTTGAATTGCACATATAATTTCTATCCATTTGGATTGCACAGGTTTAACATAATCTAATAAACTTAATGTGATGCATATTTGTCAGTCATACAGGGTAGACTTCTGCAATCAAAGAAATCATGCATGGCATAGTTTTTTATTAAATATTTGCATCTATTTGATTTTAATTATATCTTCTAAATGTTTTTATTCAAATAGCTTTATCAGTATAAATCTCTTCATTGTGAAAACAATAACATTTATTCAGTTAAAAAGTATAAACATGATTAAAATATGGCAAGCAATATTTTAATTTCAAATGTATACGTTTGAAACAAACTGGATAGATTGAAGATAAATAGGCTATGTAAACCTGTTTGTGTATTTAAAACAAATGATAGAAATGTTATCCATTTCATTTATGTATGCCTGATAAATATACATAGACATTAAGTTTATTAGTTTATTTTTGCTGAGGTACCAGGAATATTTTCTTGGAAAAAAGACTAAATTTGGAGATTTGGAACCCAAATAAAAAGTGAGGGTTTGTGAAGCACAGCGGTTGACCACGTGACAGAACATTAAAGGTGCCCAAGAATGCTTTTTCACAAGATGTAATATAAGTCTAAGGTGTGCCCTGAATGTGTCTGTGAAGTTTCAGCTCAAAATACCCCATAGATTTTTTTTAATGAATTTTTTTTAACTGCCTATTTTAGGGCATCATTAACTGTACACTGATTTTGGCAGCGCGCCGCCCCTTTAATTCGCCTGCTCCCTGCCACACCAGCTCTCGACTATAATACAGTGCATTTACAAAGTTTACACAGCTAATATAACCCTCAAATGGATCTTTACAAGATGTTCGTCATGCATGCTGTATGCATGCTTCGAATTATGTGAGTAAAGTATTTATTTTGATGTTTACGTTTGATTCTGTATGAGTTTGAGGCTATGCTCTGTGGCTAATGGCTAATGCTAAACTGTTGGAGAGATTTATAAAGAATGAAGCTGTGTTTATGAATTATACAGACTGCAAGTGTTTAAAAATGAAAATAGCGACGGCTCTTGTCCCCGTGAATACAGTAAGGTACAGTATGGTAACTTTAACCACATTAACAGTACATTAGCAACATGCTAACAAAACATTTAGAAAGACAATTTACAAATATCACTAAAAATATCATGATATCATGGATCATGTCAGTCATTATTGCTCCATCTGCCATTTTTCGCTGTTGTTCTTGCTGGCTTACCTTGTCTGTGCACAGATCCAGACGTGCCTTTCATTGTCTAATGCTTTGAACATGGGCTGGCATATGCAAATATTGGGCTCATACATATTAATGATCCTGACTGTTACGTAACAGTCGGTGTTATGTTGAGATCCGCGTGTTTTCCGGAAGTCTTTTAAACAAATGAGATTTATATAAGAAGGAGGAAACAATGGAGTTTGGGACTCACTGTATGTATTTTCCATGTACTGAACTCTTGTTATTTAACTATGCCGAGGTAAATTCAAATTTTGATTCTAGGATACCTTTAAAGGATAGCCATCATCACGGGCGGACTGGCCATCTGGCATACCGGGCACTTTCCCGGTGGGCCGACGTGCTTTTTGGGGCCGACGGTCGCCGACCGCCAAAAAAAAAAAAAAAAATTCTCTCGGCCCATGAAAGTGGTAGGCCTAGATCGGCGGCCCAATGCTTTTTCATTTGACACTGGGCTGCTGGCCCAAAACACTTTAGTCAAAAATATCACATAGGCTATTTTTTTCCTTCTGACAGACGCGGCTCATGAAACATGTAGCTTAGCGGCCCATTGGTTGTTTTCTTGATTGACACTGGACTGGCTCAATCATAAATTTGAACAGCACCATCTATAAGATTTCTGCCTGCACGCAATATAAAAAATATAATTAATAACCACGCTAAGTATTGTGCATAAATTATATAAACCTAAAATAATTATGTAAGTAGTAAAGCAATACAAACGCAAACGGGCGTTTTAAGTTTATTAAACATTTTGAGTCACCCCTCCCTTGCCTCACAGTGGTTTGGTCCACCGCGCACGTCACACTCGCTTGTGCTTAGATTCTGTAGAAGTCCGGCGGCGCCGGCGGGCGAGAGCAGTTCTACAGACAGATGAGTTCCAGTAAGTCGGCTGTCAAGGCTATTTTATTCAAAAACATCGGGTGAAGTGATTATTTTCTCTTTAACGCTGATGGTGCTGAGTAATTAGTCATAACAACAACAACAACAACAAAAAGATGATAACTGATGAATTTGACTGATTTTTTCCGCTATTTCCGATTACTCCGCTATTTTAGAGATTATAATGTTACCTAGCTTGTTTACCATAGCTTGTTGGATATAAGTAACCCACACCAACAACAATTAACATTGTGATAAGAATAAGTAAACTGTAATAAGGCTAATAGATTTACTGTTGTGTGTTGAGTTATGCTCAGTGTGTATTCATCGTATTTTGGTGACTTGGTTGTAAACAACTAAAAATAAATAAATAAGTAGAATAAATTTTATATATATGTCCATCCCTGGCCATCATGATCTTTTGAGTTTGGTTAGTAATGTGCAACATAAAATGTGATAATGCGCTTATTTTCCAAATAAGCATCTTATAATCAGCTTATGCTTGCTACACTTACAAACAGCCTATCAATTTAAGATTTTAAGAGGGACATTAAATTCTTACTGAACATTTACCAGACAATGAGTAAAGTGAAAGACAGATATAGAAATATTTGAAACTGACAAAGTGAGTCAACTGATACTAAAGTTCATTTGTATAGTACATTTAAAATGTGAAAGTTTATCATATATGCAATAGGTGATAACAGCGTGAAGATCTACAATTAAAAACTCATCTAAACATTTTCTTAAGAAGTGTGTGGTGCTTGTGCTCTTAAACTCAGCTGAGGGGCTGGGGTTAGTTTCAACAGTGTTTTGCAATGTATGTTGCTATGCAGTTATTACAGTGTTCAGGGTGGTTGCTAGGACATTGCTAGATGGTTGCTTATTGGCCCAGGTCAAAGTGCATAATCTATGACATTGTGGTCTCTAGATATTGTCCCCTTCTCGAATATAAATGTTTTTTTGTTTGTTTTTTTTTTTCATTTAATTTTCCAGCAGTTGAAAAACGCTATTTGTACATAATGTTAATTCTTTAAGCAGTATTGCTGTTACATGCAATGGAAGTGAATGGGGCCAATTTTTGGAGGATTAAAATTTGATGAATGTAGCTATTTATAAATGTTCTAATTTATAAATAAAAGTAAAGCACTTACATCAATTGACCCTTCAGACCCACCCCCCCCCCCCCCCCCTTTAGTTACTGTTGCTTTGTCCGACAAGCCATGGCGCCGCCACGCCACACAGAGTGAAAAATACATCGCGTATCAAAGAGGACACTAACAACACGTCGACAGACAAGACAGAGCAGGTTACTTATGATATTAAACAAAGTCCCAGCTTTCAAGTTGTGTAATGCTTTAGAAATTCGAACAATAAAAATCGTTTTGTGTCATGACAGATTGCTGTAGCGCCTCAGCTCAAGCGGCTCGTGAACCGATCATCTCTTCCTACTAGTTAATTTATAGCATCAAATAAACATGAATGAACACCAGAAGGAATGTTGTTTCAAATGCGGAAAGACATCAGTACACACCATTTTTCAAGTTCAAGTCCACTGAGTTTAATCTTCTAACTCTACTTCTAGACTTTACACAGGAAAGGTAAGTGGTTTTTCACACTAAATTTGTCTTAAAACAAATATTGTTTATATATTGAAACAACATGCACCAATTTTCGTCAATCCGAATGAATTGAATCCAACAGCAGATCTGTTTTCATGTACTCTAAACATTGTAATCTGATTCAAATATCCGTTTATATGTGTTTTATATACATTCCGATTAAAACTTTTGCGCACGTGCTCTGCGTGTGACATCATAACAATCACACTTGCGGAGACAACCATGGACGTGACACCAACAGAGCTCATCGTTATTTTTGCCCTTTTGGCATACACATTCATAAATCAGCAATGGTTTTATTGTAAACGTGAACTTGTGCACTGCGTAATGCGTGTCAACATCGCACTGCGCATGAGCCCCAGAGACTTCTGAATGCGATTGAGAAAGTAGTCGGATTCAAGCATTTACATGGTAATTTTTTGCTATTGGACCGCATTAGAAAAGGAATAAATCACCCCTTCCATTCATTCGGATCGAGCTCAATAAGTTGTTTTCAGTCACGTGGTTCTCGAGACGCGCGAAATTCCGGTGGAGGGCAAGCAGTGAAAATTAGAATGGAAGAGATGGGAAAAAAGTCCGTTCTGTGCTGATTTAGACAGAAAATCACAACATATGTTGGACGTGATACTTATGTTATGAAGAGGAGCGACATTTCCACTGAATTGAAAGACTTGACTGCCATCGAGGAGGTAGATATAGAGGATGTTAAGCTGCCGTAACGCCGTGTTCAGTTCTAGTCTGGGTTTGTTTATATCGCGCCTTTCTGCAAGTGATGTTAAGGGCAGTATTTTAATTTTCTGTCATGATTTTGAAAAATGTCGCCATTGTTGGTCATTTATGCTGAATCGAGAACTGTAATAGGAACTCACGATATTGTTCGGGGGAAAAAAACTGCTAATACAATTTTTTGCCTTGGTTGAGAAGGTGAGACGACTAGCAAATGTAATAATGTCACTAAATAAACCCACTATCTTTCACCCAAAATAAACACATACTGTACTTAGCTGAGTTTTGTATTTGGTTTTTGTGTAATATTTAATTGTTTGTGAGTATGACTCACTCACTTTATAACTTGCACACAGCCACTTCAAAACTGTGGATGAGCTTCTATAGGTTTGATTTCGGTTGTCATTTGTTGAAATAAATACAAAAATACAGCGTGTCGGTGTCTGTCCCTGAATGTGACCCTCCGATTCTCCTTCGTAGTCATATGGGAAAGTGAATATTTACAAAAACAACATTAAAACTAGTTACATTTACACGCTTCCAACAAAGAAATGCATCGACTTCTGTCAGCTTGTTAAACATTTATTTTATTTGGACATTTTCTACAATACGACGGCTGAAGCAGCAGCGCGTGACTGTTTTCATGGTAACCAGATCAACATGAACGGAATTCTACAAAAATGAAGTTAAAACACCAAATTATCATTCAATAGGATAAAATATCTTCTCCTCCCTGCAAACGATAGCATGAAGAATGTGAATATTTAACCAATTCAAAAACAAAAGGTAAGGTATCCATATTCATTTCAGTATCAGCAGACGCAAAACGCTATAAAAGGCGACAACTTTTAAAGTTAAAAAAACTAAATAAGTTATAAAAAAAACGGTATAAGATATGTAAACGATAAAAACACCTTCTGGGTTCTCGATTTTAACGATTTGAGCAACCATAAACAACGCAAAACATACGAATATTGAGTTTTTGATAGGATTCCTATATAGAAACATCACTCCCTGCCCTCCGCACATTCGCGCTGCTGCTGTGACGTCACGTGAAACCAACCTATTGGATCGATTAAGGTGTTTACATGAACGTTTTTCAATCCGATTGAGCCGATTGGCTCCATTCACTTTCACAAGTGCCTCATAACTTCAAATTTTGCTTCTTTTTTTTTTAAGACAACAAGAGACTAGTTGAAAATACTGATTGAAATTGACTGGGCTTATAGCTAGTATTTAAACTCACAATATCAAAACTGACATTTTTTTTTATGTTTATGGAATATCGCCATATGCTTTTTTAAATAAATGATTTATCTGTGCTCGTTATTGTTTTTTTTTAATTCACCTCTTAATCTATAATCAAAATAACTTCCCCTCTCTCTTGCAGCATCATCTCTGCTCTTCCCTGATGACGTGTTTACTGGTGCGAGGGCGGGACGACCTGTCACTCACATGACATCACAATACGTCACAATAAGAAAAGACTACCGCGACTTCTGTTTCATTCTGACTCAATACTAGCCTATTGAATACTTAAGAGTTTCTAACAACAGTAAGCACCACTAATATCCAGCCAAGAGACCATCAAAGCATTGTTTCCAGTTCTTTCCAAGACATGGAACCAGAATGTTCCTCATCTGCTACAAAACATGGCTCAACATCATGCTCACTTTCTTCTGCATTCCTGCTAGTCTGCTTGGATGGAGACCCTTTCCCATCAGTCTGCCTCAGAACCAGCTCATGCTGCTGCACTGTATAAAACACAGTCTCTGTATCGTGAGGCGCGTAGCCAGGTAAGTTTCCTGAATGGTGGAGACGTGATTGTCCTTTGCCCCCGATGGTCCCCAGCGGCAGGCCTTTAGTACCACTGACACTGAGACACACGCTCTGTGTGGTGGTGTGTGACATCATGCCTCCATAGTAGCCACTCCCACATCCTGCACTGCTGTTGACACGAGCCTTCTGCTTCAGGTCTAATGCAAGACTGCGCCTCAGCCATGCCTTCTTAACCTCTGCCTGCACCTGTTCATGATGGCATGATAGAGAGAAATGAAAAGTCAGACACAAAAAAATGGGCTGAGAGAAACACAAATTTAAAAGGTGATGTGTGTAATAATTTCTTCAACATTAAAGTTGCCTCAATTATGCTTTTTCGGATATTACTTTTCATGTAGGATGTAATATAGCTGTTTGTAAATGAAAAAGGCCTGCAAAGTTTCATACATCAAAGTGCATGATAAATGGAGTTACTGTCTCCCAAACGAAATAACTGATTCTGAACTGCCTGAAATGAGTCATCAGTAATTCCAGCCTTACTTCCTGCACAAGGTGTGTAACAAATGTGCAGAATGCCAGCCTATGGTCTTCATTGGCTGCCCAGAAACAGCATCTACTTTGACCCTCAAACACTGTAGTTGTAACTGAGGCCTGGAAGAGTTTGGTTCATGTTGTTGATGTGAAGACGCTGTTGTCTGTGCTGCAAAAGCAATCCATGAACTTAAAAAGGTGCTGAGAAAAGTGCTGAGAAAGCCTCTGCAACTGAAATTCAGATATGATAATGTGCATTTTGTCTCCAACAAGCTCTATAAGCGACAGACTAGTCACAACAGACTGGGCCATATGACCAATAAGAGCAGAGTAGACTCTCTGAAAGGAGGGGTTTAGAGAGACCGGGTTCTTTATCAAACCATTTCACACACTGAGAAAGGAGGTAATTCTGCAATATAAATTATGAGAAAATTAAAGTGTTTTTGACCTTGTTGTAGGAGACCTATAAAACAAAATCAGGAGCTTTTAAAATAGCATTTCAAAGTATGTTATCATATTCCAGAACATAGAAATACTTAAAGATTAAAATTCTGTGTTTATTCACCCTCATGTTGATTTTCACAGTTTTTTTCTATGCCATGAAAGTTAATGCATTATGGTGTTTTTTAATCTACTACCCCATTTCTGTAAAAGTTGACATATTTTGTAAAATGTATCTGTGGTTTGTTAAATCTCTTCAACCTTTAGTTAAAGGCACAATATGTTAGATTTTTGGATTAAAATATCCAAAAACCAATAGAACAGTGTTATATATTTTGTTGATTTTTTGTACTTACATTATCCTAGATGTTTCCAAGAATGTTTAAATTCAGAGAAATAAGCAATTTTAACCAGGACACGGACCATGTCCATGCGTCACCTATCAATGACATCATACCCAATACCCGCGTTACCCTCGGTTTCCGGTTTTATATTGTAGAAACCATGGAAACACCAAAAATGCTTTAATAAATTATGTGTTTTATTAGACAGGTGAGCAACTGTTTGGATGCAATCATAGACAGAAAACGAATCATTGTTATATAGCTCAACACGTTTATTCTTATTGTTTAAATCTAGTTTTCTTGATTTTCTGCAAGTATCATGCCTCAGAGACAACACTATTTTGTCAAGTGGCTAGCATAGCATTATCAGATGCAGCTTTACTTTTAGTAACAGTAATATAGCATGTAATACAATATGTTTTAAAATTAATTACATGCTATTTAACAACACAAGCCATCCAGCATTTATTAATATGATATTCTAATATCTAGATTACTGCAGTATAGCAGCCACCAAGCGAACAGAGTAACGTTATAACATCATTGTCAACAGTCAAATGTATCCAATATGATAAACAGTGCTGCGTTACCCCACATACGCTTGACTGGAAGAAGCGGAAACAGCGACTGTGGCATAATAAAAGTTGCACTCGTCTCTCATTAACAATTGCTCCAGCAGCCTCGTTCAGCTCCCACAGCACTTGGCCCTGCCCTGCTTCATACTACATTAATAATCTCATCCATGAACATGATTTCTGCCTGAGTCCCATCCCGATTCTTTTCAGCTGGCTGTAAGGTGAAGACGACAATCTCCCATGATTCCGTGCTCAATCTTGGCGTCATCAAGCTACGCTTTTGTCTTAAATAGGTGACCTCTAGCAGCGAAAAATTGCATATTGTGCCTTTGACGAAAGTTACAGTTTTGCAAGTGAAATTTTTGCCCAGTCTCGCCTGATACAAGACAACTGCTCAGCAGTCTGTGGCCATTGGTGTCTGATTCTCCTTTTCATGACGTGACATATATTTTCAATATGAGATCTGGACTGCAGGCAAGCAATGTATAACTTTCTCCTTGTGTAACAGAGATTCAAGAGGCATTTCTTGATGCGGCAGCAGACTGTGTTAAGTGACAACGGTTTTCCAAAGTACACCCGAGCCCATGTGGCTATTTTTAACACAGCAACACAGCAGTTTGCCATGCAGTGCCGTCTGAGGGGTCAAAGGTCACGCTCATTCAACAGAGGTTTCCTGTCTGGCCCTACAGACTGAGTTTTCTCTGGATTCCCTGAATCTTTTCACAATATTATGCATGGTAGATGGTGAAAGAACTAAAGACTTTACACTTTAATGACCTAAAAACAGCATTAAGAAATGTGATTTTTGATTTGTCTGACAATTCTCTCATGAAATTTGGCACAAAGTGGTGAGCCATGACCCATCTTTGTTTGCAAAGAATGATATACTCATTTTATACCCAATCCCAATACCCTCACCTATTACCTATTCACCTGCTAATTGTGGACTGCTTCAAAACCTTTTAACTTTTTTTCTATAATATTCTATAACCTTTTCACTTTTGTTTTGCCTCTGTCCCAACTTTTTTGGAGTGTGTTGCAGCCATCGAAATCTAAATTTGTTTATATTCACAAAATACAATTAATTTGGTCAGTGAAAGCATTGGAAATCTTTTCTTTGTACTTTTGTCAGTTAAAGGTTCAAGAGAATTAACAAATCACAGATTCTTGATTTTATTGCATTTTACAAAATGTCCCAACTTTTCTGGAAATGGGGTTGTACAAAAAATGCCAATAAAGCATAATATAATAGATAATTAAATAATTAGATATTATAATATGAATTAAATAAAAGGCCCCTTAATCTAAGCAATGCATACATACAGTACAGAGAGTACACTTTCATGGCTGTTTCTTCTTTTAAAAAGTGTACTCAATTATAATGTCAAATTAAATGTTTTAGTTTAAAGTACATTTTAAATCATTGTTTTAATAGTCGTTTGTCATGCTTTAAAGATGACAATTAGAATCACTAAAGTGTCAATCACTCACCTCCCCATTGCAGAAGCAGTAAATAAATGCCACAAAGAAACCCTAAGGAAATAAAATTCAGTTATTTTAATGGCAACAATGAAACTAGTAATTTGTCTTTCCACCACTAATCTATATAGAGAACTGGATTGCTCATAATATCATAAAAAGTGAAGCCGCCACACTGCCATATTGGTATTCCCTAGTATGCCCTCACATTCTATTGAATTAATAGGAAATTCTGATTTTAATGAGAAAACATTTCCAAATGTTTTCCATTCTTCCAATGCTAATGTCCTAAACATTTAAATGGTTATTTGTTTAAATTCAGAAATTTCCCCGCTTCATTACAGTAGCGAATATGAGATAGCTGATTTATATCACAATTATATTTTATATTACAAACGTCACAAAGATTGTGCTTTGTAAGGCTTGTGCATACAACAGTTATTGATTATGTAAATATCTATGAGCTCCCCAACAAGACCTGAATTTGAATTTTTAAAAAATGGCATACCTGTGAGGAGTTGAAGAGCATCTCATAATGCATCTGAATCTGCCACAGCAGACCTGTGACTTCAGTGTACGGAAGAGCCATAAACAGCATGTAATGAACTCCAAACAGCGGCATCAGCACCAGGGTTGACTTCAGCAGCTTCCTACAGGCCACAACAAACAAATCACTATAAATCGTGTGTGTGTGTGTGTGTGCGCGTGTTTTTGTGACCTATAAGGACAAAATTTGTATAATGACATGGGCATGACATAGGTATTACGAGGAGAGGGTGACTTATGAGTACATTACCCCATGTCCCCATTTTTCAAAAGGCTTATAAATCATACAGATTAGGTTTTTTTTGAGAAAGTAAAAATGTGCACAATTTTCTGTGATGGGTAGGTTTAGGGGTAGGGGTAGTGTAGGGCCATAGAAAATACAGTTTGTACAGTATAAAAACCACAAACGTGTGTGTGTGTAGCAATTAATAACCTGTACTGTTGTCTAGGGTCCAGTTTTCCTGTGTTTGTTTCCCACAACTTAGAGGCCAAAACCCTGATGATATTGAGGAAGAGGAAGAAGTTTACCTAGATGAAGAGTTATAAGGAACACAAGTGACTTTTCAGTATAGTGAATTTACTGACAGGAAATATTTATACATATTTTGTATGCGTGCGTTAAGACTTAATAAGTGTTCATAAAAAATGAACGATACATGTTTGCATTTGATCAAGTATAGAGTTTTGTTTTTGCATATCTCATTTAAAAATTGTAATTATTATTATAATTTATTGGATTTTCTTTTTCTTACAACAATGGCTGCCAGGATTGGTACTTGATAGATCCATTTCAGGTTGCCTGCACTTATATCCCAGCACCTAGAGATGCACAAATCCAGCCTTCAATGCTTCAGAAAGTATTCACAATCATCTATTATTTTCCATTTTACTGTGTTGCAACGTGAAATGAACATTGATTTTTTTTTTTTCAACACTGCAGTATTCACAGCTTTTTTAACACACATTTTACTCCCCTGAAGTGACATTTTACTTATTTTATTTATCAGGTTTTGCTCTACATTTATTGTATATTGATCGGAAAAGTGGCCATTTCATATAAATGCATGCCTGAATGGGACTTGGCAGTGGATTGTGAAGGTTTACTCATCTCCTGAAACACCACCTGCACCCACTTTGACTTTCTGACCTTGACATGGAGCCTGTAGGTCAAGCTCACTCTTCAGAGCACTTTCAATAGTAACACTTATTTTTAAATTACAGCTGTCAAATGATTAATTGCATCCAAAATAAAAGTTTGTGCTTACATAATATATGTGTGTGTGTATGTGCTGTGTATATTTATTATGTATATATACACACGATTAACCACTTGATAGCCTTATTTTAAATCTATTGTTCTTTGCTATTACTGCTATAACTTCTATATTATAATAATTATACTTAACACCAATTGTTATTTTTAACTGTAATGCAAAGCTCTATTATATGCTTAGTAATGCTTAAAGGTAGGGTAGGCAATGTTTTTCATAAACACTTTTTTATACTGGTTCAACTCTCTTCATATCCTGATAACAATCAATAATGAAGTGGCGTAAATATAAAAAAAAAAATGTACATGTGTCTTCTTTGGAAGTCACAGGACCAAAAAAATGTTAGTCCAGTCATTGCATTTGGTCCGAATGCAATGATAGGATGTCCTACCTGCCTGTCAACATATGTATCTCCGTAACGCCAGCGCCACACACCCTGATCATGCAGACATCACACATCATCAGTGCGTTCATGAGGCTTTGCATTGTTGTAGACAGACAGCCACTGAGAGCCAAAAACAAACAGCAGCTGCCTTTTAAACTTCCTCCTGAACCAAAACAAGCTTATGCTGCATTCATGCCATGTCGTAACTTCTGTAATTAGAGTTGACCACGTCCTCAGACTCGGAATTATGCGTTTCTATGGCAACACTATTAACGCTGAGATGAACCGTGTCAATCAGGTGGTAGAAGTCCAAACTCTGTAAGTTGTTTACATTCATTATTATTGTAATGTTATGTGCTTTGAGACATGAGGTAATTTTACGCCATCTCTCGTGGCTCTTTGCAGACTCTGCTGTGTTTTGGAGGAGGTTTAGCTTTGGAGAGCGCTCTGAAGATCTTATGCTTTCAAAGCTAGTTGCTAACCTCGCTGAAATTGCCTACCCTACCTCTAACTAGAGTTACTGTATATTGTGATGACTATTAATAATATTTTAGAAGGGTTGCATTACCTACCATAGTACAAGAAGTTGTTACATTTTGCTGAAAGATTATGATGATATGATGATTATGATTTTTTTTTAACTTAATAATAACTTGCACTAAAAAAGTGTGAATAATAACAACAGAAATGTTCATAAGGAATGTTCATTCATCAATCCATCCATTCTTCAAACTGCTTTATCCTCTGCAGGGTCTCGGGGATGCTGAAGCCTATCCTAGCTTCTCAGGCCAAAGGCGGGGAACACCCTGGACAAATGGCCAGTCCATCACAGGGCTCACACACACATTTGCACTCTCATTCACACCTATGGATAATGTAGCACCTCCAATTCGTCTTTGCTGCATGTTTTCGAGTTGGTGGGGTAATGTTCATTTATGTTTATTGATAGTTCACCCAAAAATGAAAATTCTGTCAAAGTTCATCTACTCACCCACAAGTCATTCCAAACCCAAAAGACTTTTGTTAATCTTCAAAACACAAATTAGGGTATTTTTAATTAACCCTGAAAGGTGCCCTAGAATGCTTTTTCACAGGATGTAATATAAGTCTAAGGTGTCCCCTGTCTCTGAAGTTTCAGCTCAAAATAACCCACATAGATTTGTTTTTGTTCATTTTTTAACTGCCTATTTTGGGGCATCATTAAATATGCGCCAATTCAGCGTGCTTACCCTTTAAATGCTAGCACTCCCCGCCCCCAAGCTCACGACTCTATAATACATTGCATATACAAAGTTCACACAGCTAATATAACCCTCAAAATGGATCTTTACAAAGTGTGGTCATGCAGCATACCCGACTATGTAAGTATGGTGTTTATTTGATTCTGAAGCTAACATTACACACGGTTGGAGAGATGTATAAAGAATGAAGTTGTGTTTATGAATTATACAGACTGCAAGTATTTAATAATGAAAATAACGACATGACTCTGATCTCCATGAATACAGTAAGAAATGATGATAACTTTAACCACATTTAAAAGTACATTAGCAACATGCTAACGAAACATTTAGAAAGACAGTTTACAAATATCACTAAAAATATCATGTTATCATGGATCATGTCAGTTATTATTGGCACATCTACCATTTTTTGCTATTGTCCTTACTTGCTTATCTGCATAAAGTCTGATGATTCAGCTGTGCACAGATCCAAACGTTAATACTGGTTGCCCTTGTCTAATACCTTGAACATGGGCTGGCATATGCAAAAGTTGGGGGCGTACACATTAATGATCCCGACTGTCATCACAGTCTGTGTTATGTTGAGATTCGCCTGTTCCTCAGAGGTCTTTTAAACAAATGAGATTTATATAAGAAGGAGGAAACAATGGAGTTTGAGACTCACTGTATGTCTTTTCCATGTACTGAACGCTAATTGTTTAACACAAAGAGCATGTCACATACAACTGTATGGTAAACAAGGAAGCTCAAACATGTGTTTGATGCACCAATGAGGTTTGTTCTAACACGTGACGCACACACAAGCCTCCATGTTTACCATATGCACTGTGTTCTATATATGTGTGTTTATGTGAATAAAAGCCTAAATTAAATCTCTTCATCATACAGTATAAAGCAATAATATCTGTTCACAAACAACTCAGTTCATATGCCACCTGGACTTTGAATGCAGGGACAGAAACCTCTCAGGTTTCATTACAAATATCTTAATTTGTGTTTCAGAGGTTAAACAAAGTATTATTGGTTTGGAATGACATGAGGGCGAGTACAGTAAATTATGATCTTTTGGCTGAACTATCCAAATACATGAACAAAAACATGAACTTAATTGCTTGATCACACCATAAATATCTTGACTTCACAGGTTCAGCCAGAAACTATTTTTAGAGAGGGCAACATATGGTCATGTCTGGAATTTGCTAAAAAACAGTGACAAAACCTAAACCTTTTGGAAGAACATTTTGTGGTCTGATGGGCCCTATTTAGCCTAAAAGTGAAGTGCTATGTTTGCCCCAAGCCAAACAAAGCTCATCACCCAGGTGATCATTCATCCACCCATCCATTATCCAAACCACTTGTCCTCTAGGGTCATGGGGATGCTGGAGCCTATCCAAGCATCTCAGGCTGAAGGCAAGGAACAGGTGATCATGTGGAATTTATTCCAAGGTGTTAACATTTAGAGATTTACCAGAAACCTTATACAAAAACGAATGCGCAAATAAACCTACTGTGTGTCTGCCAGAGATGCCCGGGCACTGACCCATATGGATACAAACACTGCAGGTATCCCTAGGAAAGAGAAAACAAAATCAAACGAAACAGGACATCAGTGGAAAACCCTATCTTCTTTTCACCCTCAAGATCATAATGGATTGCTCTAAAAATATTATCATCAAGTTGCTATCTTCAAAACGAAACTCACCCCAGCCTATGATTGTCAAAGCCCACAGGCAGTTCTTATCAGACAGGAAGGCCATGAAGATCAGACTATGCAAGTACAGACCTTCCACCAGAATCCAATAATGATTGGTTGCCAAGAGGTACAAGAAGAGGGTCACCGCAACCTTGCAGCCTACCTGATAAACACACAGACCAATAAAACTGAGGCTTTGAAGCATTAATTATGTATTCATGTGCAAATGTGTTTTTGTGAGTACCATATATGGTCTTTGTCCAACTGCCTCATCCTCTAGTTTGCCGTCATCTGTGACGGTGTGAAGAACGGCATCTTTCACAAATATACTGATTGCTCTGCATATGAATGAGGTGAAGAGGTGGATGTGGATGTAGTTACGGGTGCAATGGAGACGTCTGGAGAAATAAAGAAACACAGAAGAGAAAAGAATCTTGACTTTAAAGTAGTGGTGGAAATTGATTAATTTCAGTGTCTCATAGATCACTGTCATGTTTAGTTCGGTTTAGTTTCTGTTTGTATGGACTTTCAGTT
Source organism: Chanodichthys erythropterus (assembly GCF_024489055.1). Taxonomy (NCBI): domain Eukaryota; kingdom Metazoa; phylum Chordata; class Actinopteri; order Cypriniformes; family Xenocyprididae; genus Chanodichthys; species Chanodichthys erythropterus. Next base: position 30,643,911 of record NC_090239.1, read on the forward strand.
TGTTGTCATTGATCACATATTCCTGATTTTCCTGTGACAATCTGTCACCATGGACACTAATCATTATCTTCATCAGCTGTGCGTTATTTGAGTTAATCATCTGTGTCATTACTTAAGTTGTTCCCTGTCCTGCACTCTTTGTCCAGTCACAGTAATACCTATGTGTTTGCACTACTTGCCTGCCTGCATGTCATGTAGCGTCTGGACCAACCAGACACACAATTATTCATTATATTTAATGAATTATCCAGAACTCACTCTCTCAAAGTTAACTAAAATCACATGGGTAGCATGTTCAGTATCTACAGACTCCAACTTTCGTTTCCTATTTTGTAATTTATGTTACATGTTACTTACTTATAACACATTAGTATTATAAGAATCTAGAAGGTTCTTCTCTCAAACATCCATCCAATGTCTTATGCTAATATCTTGCTACAGAACAAAGACTCGTAAAAGTTTCCCTCCAAAGGGGAAACTCCTTATTGGCTCAGACACTTCAAGAGGGTGTGACATCTTCACCTTTAAAATCACTGATCACAAGACCACGGTCTCTTCCCCCTCTCATTTCCTTTACTGAAAAACGCTGATGTGAAGATGATGCTGTACTAATAACTACTAAGGAACCCCAAGCTTGTGCCAGGCTTCAGTATAGACCTTCCATTCACCAAAGATCCTCTGAATCCAACTTTTTCTCTTTCATCAAGACAATATTAGCAAAGATTCAACGGGAGCCTCCACAAATTGCATCAGGACAGTTTTAATTCAAATGGGCGAGACATGCAAGTATCAAACTTAGTCTCATTATGTGATACATTAAGTATCCTTACCCCTTTTAAAGAAGGGCCTGTTAAAATTAAACTGATGGTTTGCTGAAGGCTGTTGATCTGCTGAATTTCAAACGATGCTGTAACTTCTTGCTTTTCTGTATTCTGCTTCAGCTCTCTCTTTCCCTTGGTAAACTGTATGCATGTATGTGTTTGTTTGTAAGTTTAGTTATGTGTTTGTGATTTAGTTTAGATTCTGATCTGCTTATAAAACAAACGTCCCTGATAATGATTCGATCACAGCTATGTGCTAAAGAAATCATCTATCAACTTTTCAAGAAGGATATTTTTCTGTGTTCCCACAAGCACCTGTTACAGATGACCGATCACAAATGGATTACGCCGCAAAGTTTGCCGAAGTTTTGCAGATTTTTTGTCTTTTGCACAAACTTTTTTTCACCTTGCCCTCACCTGCCCCTTTGATGACGAGACCCTGAAATCAATGTTATGGATCGGGGTGAACTTTCACCACCCCGTGGACCTCCCAGACACCACCGATCTCAACTGGAGAGAAGCCATCATCAGGTGTCTGGAGAGCGTCCGTCCCCGATCCAGGACCCCACCAGACCCAGAGCTTGAATCACCACCTTCGACCTCGGAGCACTTGTGTGTGTCCCCCGAAGACAGAGAGCTACCACCTGCCATGACAAGTCTTGGAACTCTTGCAACTCTTCACTCCATCTCGGCCTGTAGACCTATCAGCTCCGTCTTGGCTCCTCCCACCTTCCACTCCACCGGAGAACCTCTGACTTGTGGCTCCTCCGGGTTCCCTAGTCCTGCCGACTCTCCCTTGGTCATCACATCACTTCCGTCATAGACATGCGGTTCGTCCGCTGCACTCCGTCCCTCCACCCCTATGACTGCAGTGGGCTCCCATGAGCTCCCCCTCAGCCCTCGGGTACTCTGACTCCGCCTCGACGGTCAACGCCATGCCATTGCCTAGGTCTCCAGTACCAGCGATGTTGCTCGTTCCCATCAGCTCTCTGTCTGCACCTGCGGATCCATCGGCCACACCTCTATAGGTCATCCCCCAGCTGTCATCAGCCTTGTCACCACCTGGACTCCTCCCTCGTCTCTGCCACGGGCTATCAGCACTGGAGAGCTCTGGGTCTGTGCCATCGACCATCATCCAGCAGTGTCGCCAGTGTCTAGTCCCACCAACCCTTCTCCTCCAGAGTTGGGCGATATGTCATGTTTAGTTCAATCCAATCTGGCTCTGTTGGTACCATCATCAACTTTCTCTGTCAACTCAGGCTTTGATCTTGAGTTTGTGGAGCGTGAGCACATAAATGTGTGATATCAGTGGCAAACAGCCAATCATATGCCTTGCAACAGAGGCAAACTGTGATTCAAAACTCTTTTGCTGAAGGTTAAGAGATTGAAGAAAATGAAGAATTTAAATGCACTTACAGTAAAAAAAAATATTTGTCCATGAAAGAGGACAAATAAAACAAATTATCTTGCTCTATCAGTGCAAGTGAAACTTGTGCAGTTAGTTTATATAGTTGATAATATAGCGATAGAGACTCAAACATGTAAGGTCACATGTAGTCATTTTTTAAAGAGTTATCTATTAATTCTACAGCATATTTATATTACACATGATCTGTATATATTAATATTTATTTAAATAAATGCTTAATAATAACTGTCAAACTAAAATTACTTATGTGTAATGGATTCATAATAATATAGATCATATAATAATTGTATAAGTCATATATAAATCATAAAATAATTCTAATTATCATTAAAGCCAAACAATTTAATTGTTAAATATTTGTTTTTACTATATAGTGACCTTTCATTTGGAGGAAGAGAAACTGGGGGAGTGACTTTATTGTGTTGGATGTGTCAAGTGTTACTTTGCTCACATCTGATTGGTCCAATTTTGGTTTGTTTTTAACACAGCATTTTTTTTTAGAGTGTATGCTACAGTTTTCAAAAGGGTTCTGCATGGATAAAGGGCAAAAAGACTGGCACCACTATTCCCTACTCTCTTCCTCAGAGAGCAGAGAACCTGCTGACTTTCTGATCATATTATAGCAAAGATATCTCAGTGAACACATGTTTATCACATGGATGTAGATAAGCATCAAGGCACCACACACTCATGAACATGAATCAGGCACTGACTGAGGAGACATGGAAACATGTAGCATCCTACAGGATTAGATTTGTGTTTGTAAAGTGTTTACTACCTTGGACATATTCATTATACTCGTATATTTAAAACATGAAATTTGTCTTGTTGAAATGCTCATTTTGCACTTACTTGAAATAGCAAAGGATAAAGACCGCCACCAGCAACGCCGCCAGTGATATGGAGTACCCAACAGTGTACATGAGGTAAAGACGCTCAAAGACCTCCTACATAAACACAGCAAAATAGTACACAACAGTATATATATAATCAGTTAATGTCTATACATTTTAGTCTATGCTCTTGTTTAGACCTTTTGGACCTTTAGACAAAAATCTCCAAACTAAATACATTTTCTATGTGTTATACTATGTGGATGTTTCTGCATGGTTGCTACTGTAGGCTGTTAAGTTAATGACTCATGTACAATAAGTACAAGTCTATATGATATTCTGGCCTATAGATATGGTTCAGGTCCTTCAATTATATACTGTATTGAATATATTGATTTTCTGCCATGTGATAAAATTCTAATCATTCAGAAAATGGCAGTCAGTCAGTTACATTCTGAAGTTTAATACTTACAGTTGGGAATTTGTTCAAATCACTTATGAGCAACAGTAATAGTGGTGCATGCCACCGATTAGATAATAGCTGCCTATGGGTTATGAAAAATGCACACACCTCCTGATCGCTGTGATTAGTGTGCAGGTAAGTGGTGCATTCTGTGTAGTTGGCCCATGTCCGGTTTATAGTGGACACCTGCTCCCAGTTACCAGATGCATCACAGTGGCGATATGCATGTCCTAAAATGCATGTAAAACAGACATGTAAATAAATAGGTACACCAAAAAGTATCAGCCTCTGAGGGCATTTCTTAACACAGCTATTTTGTGTACTTTTACAAAAAAGAAGTAAAAAAAAATAGAGTAGCTATACTTTCAGCCTTTGTTTTGTTTTGTTTTTTGTATCAGATATACAGCATACTTAACAAATTTATATTTAAATGTATTTGGCCTATACTGACATACAAAAGTCAAAGAATATTTGGTCTACTTGTACTTAATCTTTTGAGCTAGCTATTCTTAAGAAAAGTACAGTAGGCCTATTCTAAGCATACTGCTGTCTATGCAGGTGAGATCTCCAAATTGCAAGAGTTTGAAAAACGATACAGTTATTGTCTCCATGTAAACAACAAAAATGAGAATTTGTGAAAACTGTAATGTCATGCGCATACATATTACGTGTTCTGTAGGCACGTAATGTTCCTTTACAAAGTTTCATCGCCAACTACTGGCCTGGCAGCAGGTGAAAAAAAAGTACACTCGTATAATGTAAGTGCTCTATTTTCGCACATAAAATTGTGTACTTAATATACTAAAAATTCTTCTTTAGTACTTCTTAAGAGAATCTTAAGAACGTCTAAGTGTACTTAACTGTGCTATTTTGAGACACCATGAAATATGAACTAAAATGTGCTTTTAATATACTATCTCTGTATTTAAAAAATGTATTATTTTTTAAATACAGAGTATATTACAAGCACAGTTTAGTTTATATTTCATGGTGTCTCAAAATAGCACAGTTGAGCATTGTCAGCTTAATTTTATTGAGTTCAGGTGGGTTAAGCAGACCTCTGTGGTTGAAGTCATAGATGTACTCAGGACACAGAACTGCAACCATCTGACTGGGTTTTCCTGCAGGCCAGCAAATGATCCCATCCCACTCAGGAACACAGTAATTCTCTGACAATACACAAAAATATCAGATTCATATGCTTTACAAGTTTAACACTTCTATATTTAACGCAAAATATGTGCAATCAAATTATTCTACAAAAAATGTTTGAAGGTGACAGGTCAAATTAATTTCTTCAACATAGGAAGCCAAAGATATGAATCCTGAATCTTTTCTCATAACCAAACAGTGGATCCGTATTCATTTCAGTTCTGGGTAAGCCTGTATCCTGCTAGTTACTCATCACTACGAATAGCAAAGGAACCCGAGCTCAAATCAATATACCTTATCCTAAAATCTTGCTATAAACAGGGCCGCATTCTAATTCGATCCTGCTGTCTTCAGGAAATTGGATATGTAGATTTAGGAAGATACATGCATTTGATTGCTTCAGTAGCTGTCAGATTTAGACATTGTATAGCAGCCCTATATTACACAAAAAATTTAATACCTCTGACCACATCTAACTGTGCACGGATGTTTCTCTCACACCTCGCGCGTGCACCAATCAGAAGAAAGATCTGTTCATCTCTGGTGAGGACGTCATCGGAATCAATCTGTAAGAAGAGCAGAAAGAACAAAGAAAGAAAGAACATTATTCTCACCCTTTTAGTATATATAATCCCAAACCAAACCATGATTATATGTATTTTATTGAATAACATAGCACAGTATCATCATATATTTATTTTTTGTTTTATTTTTTGAATGTCGATGTCTACATTTTCTAGATAAAATTATATTCATAAAAATTAAAAATAAATGTATGTACATTAAAAACACAATGGTTGTTTCTTGATCTTTAGGCATCTTTACTGTATATCCCATGGTGTGATTTTAATTAGCCTACAACGAACAGATTTCAACCTTTTTCTTATTCCAAGTGAAAATTAAGTGTGATGTGCACTTTTAGTATATTAAGAATTTTTTTTACTTGCAGATAATAATGAAATAAAAGGCCACTTATGTGTACGAGTTTCTTAACACACTTATGCACTTGTTAAAAGGCCTATTCATAATGTCAAATTAAGAAATATGCTTATTTTGAACTGTGACTAACATACTTGAGTAAATATATGTAAAATGTACTAAATTGTATGTTCAACATTATAAATATAAAATAGAAATTATATTAAATTATATTTTAGTTTACCATAAATGCTTGTTAGTACATTTGGCAGACTGTCCATCAGTTGTGGTGTCTTTTCCACTATAGGACCATTAATTTTGTTCCCAATAAACTTTTTTTTACATGCATTTTTCTATAATATTTATCATGTAGTATTTGCTTTCTTATAATTTGAGGGTTTTTTTCTCTGCCTCATTACTCATTGCTTAGAAGTCATATGTAATGCAAGACACAGTACTACATAACCCAGACCAGCATTGTTGGAGGGGAAGCATGTCAAAAAAGAAAGTCAACGTATACGACGCTCTCTTAGTAGATTTGTTGTTTTTACCATCTCATCTGCATCGCACAGGCGATGCTTGTGACATGTCAGACCACAAAAGACTGACAAAAACCTTGTTTGTTTCTAAGCATATACTGTACATTTTGGTTTTTCATTTTTCAAGATCTCAGCTGAAATCATTGACATATCATCCATCTATCACCCCATCTGGCACACCTTCTTTTAGGCTGATGTGCTGTCTCTCAGTGTTGTGAAATATTTGCACTGTCCTGTGGTATGTGACGAGCTCTCTTCAACCTTCAGGATGAGAGAGAGCATATCCAACCTTACACCCCCCACACCCATGGGCATCCCTCACCACCATCCCACATTATGAGCCCTGATCTCTGGGTCCTAATGACTGGAGAAAAACAGAAGCATTTGTGCCCTAAATACATTCAGAAAGAAAGAAAGAAAGAAAGAAAGAAAGAAAGAAAGAAAGAAAGAAAGAAAGAAAGAAAGAAAGAAAGAAAGAAAGAAAGAAAGAAAGAAAGAAAGAAAGAAAGAAAGAAAGAAAGATCTAGTGCTACCAAACTGGTCCGAGACTGAGTGAAGATCTAAACACAGCTTTATTATAGAGACAATCCAGAACTGTAATCCAAAATACAGGCAATGGGTCAAACAAAGGCAATCAGTCCAAATAAACAACAGTGGGACAGAAACACACAGATAAAGGGTAATCCAGAAGACAGGCACGGAATCAAAATAACCAAGATACATGAAACCAGGAAACGCTCAGATATGCAGTGAAACAACTTACAAAACCTCGCAGTGAATGACAGTCTGAACAGGGTTTATATAGGCTGGGCTAAACAAGGTAATGAAGAACGACTGAAGACAATCATGGTTGATTACCCTGGGCAGTGGATTATGGGTAATGTTCATGGACGACCTCTGTGGTCATGTTGAGGCAGATAGGAAGAGCATGTACAACCTCTGTGGACTTAACAGGGCAGACAAAGATTGAAGCAGGCTCTAGAGTGAACTCTTCAGCTGAATAGCAGTGCTCGGTCCATACACAACAAATAGCCATCGCGGTAACAGGGAGTACAGTTGACAGCGGGACCACTTCAGAAACCCCCAGACTTGACATTACCGCTGAGATATAAGCTGCTCGCACAGATGACAACAGTATTTCCTGTAGACTTGAAGCCAGTCTGACTCTGGCATGAGAATTTGTGAAACTGGCGTGGCAACCATCTTGATTGGGGACTCTGGTGTGGCAGCCATCTTGGGTCTGGGTCTCACTCGACTGCTGGATCTGTACATGATGAGGTTTTCTGTTACCAAACTCAGAGATTGAGTGAAGATCCAAACAGATTTATTAGAGGAACTATCCAGATCCGTAATCCAAAATACAGGCAATGGGTCAAACACACCGGCAAATGGGTCAGCTCCACCTCAGGCCTCCATGCACAAGACCCTCGTCTCGATGTGGACAGTCATCCTACTGGCTCCATCCTCATCCCTCCGGCTCCACCTTAGTCAGACGCCACCCTGGAATCACCTTGGACCTCCAGACCTATGGCTACACCTCAGCCCTCCACCCTTTTCGTTCTAATGGGCTTCACCTTCCTTCCGGCTCCACTGTTGTCCTCAGTCGTTCCAGCTCCACTGTGGTCTTCTAAGCCCCCATCTCCGTCTTGGTCCCATGAGACATTGGCGCCTTCTTGGCCCTCCAGATTATCTAAGTTCTGGGTCGCTCCTTGGCTCCTCCCTCCGCTGACTGCCCCTTGGACTTTTACTTTCTTTGCTTCTCCATGGACACTTCCTCAAGTTTCACCATGGACACTTCCTCCTGTTCCCCTGTGGACTCTTCCTCTTGCCTTTTTTTCTATGACCTTTTCCCTCTCAACACTACAGTGTAGATTCTGTTAACAGTGCCAGGAGGTGCCTACCGGGAGGGGGGAAGGGGGTGGAGTAATGTCAGGTTTTAAATTCTGTTTTGGTATTTTTTATTTTAGCTTAGTTCTAACTTCTATGTTCTCTGTGTTTATTTCCTGTCTACTTTAGCTGACCTAGTTCAGTGTGTGCCTGTTTATTACCATAGCAACCTATTGTGTCCACCCGTCCCTGGTTTTCAATTAAAAGCAGAAAACTTGTATGCAGTTTAGTCATTATTTACATGACAACAGCATTTTGGGGGCCTGGAAACAAACTTGAAAATGGGTTACAAAGAGCAAGTTTTTGAAAGCAATACTGTTATCGTTTCCATAACTACAAAATCGCACATTTGTAAAAATGGTGAAATAATGTGCATGCATAATGTTCAGTCTATAGGTGTGTAGTATTTCTTTACAAAGTGACATCACTAACTACTGGCCTGCTATGCATAATACAGTGTTTTTCGTCGATTTTACAGATTTGTGTGAACAGGATCGTATTGACAACGTTGTTCTCTTTACATGAAACTTTTCAAAAAACGTTCCTTTTTAGCACATTGTTGTCATGTAAATGTCCCCTTGATATATATATATATATATATATATATATATATATATATATATATATATATATATATGGTGGGTCAGTGATGGTAGGAGGGACACACAGAACAGCCATTGGGTATTGGGATGAAATCCTTGCACCCATTGTCAGACCCTACGCTGGTGCAGTGGGTCCTGGGTTCCTCCTGGTGCACAACAATGCCCAACCTCATGTGAGATCAGAATACTACAGAGACTTGGAAATGAGCCCTTTTGATCTGAATAGAAGCAACTTCTTAGCAACCACCCTGAACACCCAAAGTAACTCTCTGGCAACCACTCAAAAGTAGAATATTTACAGTGATTTCTGCACAGACAAGCCCAAAAAATATTTCTTCAATAAATAAATAAACTTCAATAAATTAAATTTTACATTTTCTTTGTTGTTGTTTCATGTTACTGCTAATAAACTTATACAATATTAACATTAAAGCCTAAAAATATTCAATGCAAAATTTACAGTTTTCACAAACATAATAATGATACAGACGTATTTTAAATGGAGCTACACAAATAACAACTTAAGTTGGCATGAAATCAAAAATGGCCCTGTTTTTCATAATGCATGCTATTGGTTCATCTGTCCATACTTGATTATATTTTATAATTTTTCAACCTTGTAATCTTTAATCAGAATGTCATAACTTGCTCTTCCTGTAACAAGACTTCCTTTTCTCTGCTGATGTATTTATAAAACCGTGCTGCAGTTAAGCTATTGCATTCAGATCTGCCTCCGTTCCAGTGTACTGTTCACAGGTCACAATCCAATCATCTATGAATAAATCAAGTCCCGTCCTATCTTGTTCAATAGCCATTTGACTTTATTGGAATGATTTCCCTTGTGAAAAAGCAGTGCACTTAATAGTATTGAATGTGCACTTGTAGTGAACTTCAGACCTTGAAAGTATATTGCACATGTAAAAACTGCACTTGCAGATAATATATTAATGAAATAAAATGTCACTCAGTGTACTTAGTACACTTTCATGACTATATTTCTTCACAACTAAGCAGACTTTTAAAAAGTGCACTATGTAATGTCAAATTAAAAGTTTTACTTTAAAGTACATTTTAAATCATTATATTTAAATTATTATATGTTGATATGTTGACTAACACTAAAGTACTTGATTATATTTTTAACTGTATTGTGTTTTTTGATGTTACATTCAATGTTAATATATTTTAAATGCAAAATGCAACTTTATCATTACAAATATGCAATTATATATATATATATTAATGCTCTAATAGAAATTGCATTAAAGTATATTTAGTTTACCATGCTTGTCAGTACATTTACGTACATTTATGAACCATATTTCAGAGACAATATAAATAATTATGAAGTTACATATAAAGATGCACTTAAGTCCTACTCTTCAAGCAAGTTCAACTAAATTTAATTTTAAATTTTATGATCGTACATTGTTATTTCATTGTAAATATCATGCATTCAGTTTTAAGTATATTCCTTTAGAGAGTCCTTTATAAGTAGGCCTACATCATTCATATATATATATATATATATATATATATATATATATATATATATATATATATATATATATATATATATATATATATATATATATATATATATATATATATATATATATATATATATATATATATATATATATATATATATATATATATATATATATATATATATATATATATATATATATATATATTTATATAGGCACTTATAAAAGTACTCTTTAAAACTATGCTAATGTGTACTTTTTTAACAAGGGTTGACACTCCTTGATGCATAAAATACATATATATATTTTTCATTTTCTGATGAACAAAACTGACCTGGCTGTTCTGAGGGTTTTTTTTTTGTTCTTGTTTGTTTTTTTTTTTAATTTTATTTTTTTAGCATGTTGTTATGTGGTTTCTATTGTGTTACAGGTAACTTACAGGCTCAAGTCAAAAGAGCTCACCTCCAACTCTATATATTCTGGTGGTCTCATATAACTTGGGTCCCTCATTCAGTAAGTTTCTTGCCCAGTTTAACAGCTAAGGCTTAACATTATTTCTGACTAAAATGCATGTTTGAGCTTTTTTATCTGAAAGTAACTTGCGCTGACATCTTTTTCTTTTTTTTCCCTTTCTTTTTTTCTTTTTTTTTTTTTTGGTAAAGCACGTTTGTAAAAGCTACTTTATAAAGGCTACTTAAATGTCCTAATTTAAGTCCAACTTCTGGCTTAATCTTAGCCCTGTCTATGAAACCTGGCCTATATGCTTTAGTTTATATCAAATTGTCAGGTTACTTAAAAGCAATTACATATCATTTGAGGAATGACAAGCCACATGATTTCAGGAATTGTTCACAACACAGTGGTAGCACACACAGGTGGGAATGAGTTACTAGCTGAAAATTTGGGGTTTACCAATACTTAGGGTTTGTTCAGAACTCAGACCCTTAATTTGAACAATAGTAACATTTAATTTAATTTTAATTATAATAAATATATAAACAATTATTGTAAATATAGCCTAATGTAATATAATATTGTGCAATATATATTTTTATAAATATTTCTTTATTTGTTTTCTAATATCTTCACAAGGTGTGTATTGCTGATACTCACAAATGAAATTGGACTACACTCATTTCAAATTACTAAAATACTTTAAGATACATAGCATTTAAATCACAGCATTATTTCATATTATCCACCTTATTCCTGACGAGCCTACTTTTGATTTATGGGTGGCACTTCCGGTTTGGGGAAATTCTATTCAAAAAGACTGAAATGAAATCATAAGGCTGGCCTACAAATAAAGCTTATCCGTCAGTTTGACTGAATGAGCTGTGGATTTTCCTTCATGTTTTATTTTCAGACATCTCAAGAATAACGTAACGCTTGGTATTTTAACATGACATGTTAAAACAAGATGGCAAGTAGAGCTCTTTTCAGTCGCTGCATTCTTTTCCTCATAATTGTTTTCTTTTTTTCCTTGCATTCCGCTGTAATAGTATGAAAAATGACAACAAACTGCACATTTGTGGTGTGTTCTCCCAATTTAATTTACGATATATCCCATTAATAATTCATTGGACTGCAAGAATCTCTCTTTCCAGGTTTGTTTTCACATGTACATACAATTTATTATCTGTCAAAATGATGGAAATCACCTTGAAATAGTATAACACAAATGCTGAACATTTTTGACAACGTCTGTTACAAAATACAGTAGGCTACATTGATATTTAACCTGTCCGTTATTGCTTTTAGCATACACTTTTAAATGTACTTTTATTGTTCGCTGGTTGATTGGTAGAATAATGTCATCTCATTGTACCCAGTTTAAAAAAAAAGAAAAAAAGAAAAGAAAAAAACATACTATTGCGTTCATAGAGCGAGCCTTTTACTGATTGTTTTCAGCTTAACGGAAGTTACACACATAATTCGCGCAAAGTGCCATGGGCGTAGGAATAAGGTTAGGGGGATAGGATAGGGAGTAGGAGGAATTACAGTTGAAATACTTACACTGAAACTGAAAGAGTCAATTAACCAACTGTCTCATTTGATTGTTGTTTTTTACCCTTGGAAAACAACCACACTGTCAGGCACTCTAATGCCATTGATTCTTAATAATTGGTTTGTGTAACTGCCCAGTGTTCAAACACTTGTAAGTATATCATCTTGACAGATGATATCCAGAACACTGAAAACATTTAATTCCAATTGCCTTCTCCAGCAACGGTGAAATTAATGGTATGGCAATGCTCTCGATCAATCGTGACTTTCAGGGTGTAAATTGCCCGTTTATCAAGTGCTCATCTCTCGCTGACCGACTCATTTTCTGCTTCACTGAGCATGTGCATTGGCCAATAAGTCTTTCTGAGGTTGACAGCACAAACAAAGAGACACACTTTCCTTTCCTCATTACCAAGAAATATAGGACATGCACAACCTTCAACAATATACAAATCTTTACACCCAAGACAAATTTCAGGACATTTCTGAGCTTTGACTAGTTTGCCGATACCAGTTTAAGCTAAAGATTGGTAACAGTTTACAATAAGGTCTTGTTTGTTAACATTAGTTAATGCATTAACTAGCATGAACTAATAATATATTTTTTTACAGCATTTAACCTTTGTTAATGTTCATGTCAGTTCACAATAGCCTACATCAACAAATACAAGTTTTGCTTTTTCTTTCTGTAGTAAAAACAAAAATTAAGAATTTTTTTTTTCCCCTAATGTAATTTATTAATGTTAACAAATGAAACCTTATTGGAAAGTGCAAAATTTTGCTACCTATACCTAACAAAAATTTGAAAAACAGAGTGAAGGGTGAAAAGGGTCATTTTCTCTTTGCTGAGTGATTTCTCGGCTGGGGAATCTCACACACACTGCCCTGTCAGACGTCTTCATCACAAACCACTCAAACCAAACAAATCTATTTGTGTGGCTGATGAAACATTGATCAGGCTGTATTATTGGGAAAGCTGATCACCAGAAGATGATTGTTTGTGTTCAACCAGCAAATGACCGTGAATAAGATGAATTCTGAATTGGATTCAAAGCTGGATTTAAAGTAAAAATCAATTTACAGTTTAGTCACATCAGTGAAGATTGTTAGTGCTAGATGTCTCTAAAAGAACATGTACATAACATTTGTTGATTAAGTTGTGTATACAGTCAAACCAAAAATTATTCAGACATTTTTGATATTTTTGATAGATTTTTACTAGTGGGTGCAGGACACTATAATTAATTTATGTAAGTGAAGATAGCAAAATAAAGTAAACTGTGACATATTATACCCATAAATTCTTCATACAGTGGACTATCAGTAAAATTGATAAAAATATGAAACCAAAAATTATTCAGACACTTTGACCTGACCATGATTTGCTTAAGGGTTATCTGACATAATTAAGATAATTTTTTTCTGACACAGTTTAACTCTGAGATCTTGTCATATTTTATTAACATTTTTTAAACTATAGTGAATAAACTGTATGAATGAATGAAATGTTCAAGGTGTCTGAATACATTTTGGTTTGACTTTATATATATATATATATATATATATATATATATATATATATATATATATATATATATATATAGATATATATAAATAAATATATATATATTTATATATAAATAAAGAAATAAATAAAGATATATATATATATATATATATATATATATATATATATAATATATTTATATAATGTTGACTGGATAGTTTAGGTAAGTGTTTCACATATATTTGCACTTAATATGTTCTCATTTTTGATAACATTTTATTACTTAATTCACATACTAATGTACTTAAAGAATTAGTTCACTTTCAAATTAAAATTTCATGATAATTTACTCACCCTTATGTCATCAAATTAGTTTATGTCTTTCTTTCTTCAGTCAAAAAGAAATTAAGGTTTTTGATGAAAACATTCCTGTATTCCTGTAGTGTATTTCAATGGACCCCAAATGGTTGAAGGTCAAAATTACAGTTTCAGTGCAGCTTTAAAGCATTCTACACAATCCCAGGCAAGGAATAAGGGTCTTATCTAGTGAAACAATCGCTCATTTTCTTAAAAACAATAAAAATTATATACTTTTAACCATAAAGGCTCGTTTTGAAGTAGCTCTCTTCTTCTTCTTCTCTATTAGAATTCCAGCAGTGTAGACGCTACTAAATGTATTACTGCCCTCCATGGGTCAGTTTGAACTAATTGTTATATACTTGCACTAGCATATTGTATATGATAATGAAGATCAAACTTTGACCTGTGGAGGGCAGTAATACACTTAGCAGCGTCTACACTGCCGGAATTCTAATAGAGAAGAAGAAGAAGAGAGCTAGTTCAAGTTCATTTTTAGAAAATGACTGATCATTTCACTAGATAAGACCCTTATTCCTCATCTGGGATCGTGTAGATCCCTTTGAAGCTGCACTGAAACTGTAATTTTGACCTTTAACCATTTGGAGTTCATTAAAGTTCACTATAAGGTGAACTTTTCAACTGAAGAAAGAAAGACAAAAACATCTTGGATGGCATAAGGGTGAGTAAATCATCAGGAATTTTTTATTTGAAAGTGAACTAATCCTTTAACTCTCAGGGGTTGGCGGTCACACTGGCGATACCACCTCGCTTTTTGACAGAGACTCAAAAAACTCAGTTGAATTTGGTCATACATTCCAGTGTTATACATCATCCGAAACTATTAAGTGTCTACTTTTATTTGTGTACACTCACAAAAAGCAAAAACAAAATGTTGTGCTTTTCACAAAATAAAGGAAACAAACATGATGCGTGATCTGATGTCTCTCTCTCATTCTGAAATGTGTCTGAAAATGAACTGCAACTAGTAGTTCTGTAAGATGCATGTACTCATTAACTTTTAGTTATTTAGGAAATTGTTAACTACTGAGAAAAGAACAAATTGGAAGGAACCTTAAGCTTTGATTAAGCATTTGATTTCAGTATTCGTATTTGACAATTATGCATTCAAGTTGAGCGGCAGATTCAGATTATCTTAACAAAATAAACAAGTAGTTAAATTAGTCTGGTATTGATCTATAATTCTGGTGAGGAGGGAAAGCAGCAGACAGCATTATACAACCATTGTGAAAAAGAAGCACACTTAAGCATAGCTTAAAAAAGTGTACTTATTACAGAAATAATATACTATAAAAGAATATATTTAAGTGCAAAATGAATGTATAATATTTCCAAATTATTGATTGCATGTTATTTACAATTAAATGAAAACCTATTTTAGTTTAAATTTAAATTAAATGCAATTAGTTGAACTTAAGAGTGTTTTTTACCTACTTAAGTATGTCTTTATGTGTAATTTCACAATTACTTCAATTGTCTCTGAAATATGGTTAAAGTGTACTGCTGAATGTACTGACAAGGATTCATGGTAAACTTATATTTTTTATGTCATTTCTATTGAAAATTATATGTCATGTATTGTAATTACACAGTTGTGCATTTAAAATATATTAACTTTAAATGTAATATACGCACTACAGTTAAAATTATACTACGTTTTCTTTATTATTAGCCAATTTTGTCCTTCATCAAAGAATGAGATCATTGAAATGTACTAATTTAAATTGCAATTTAAAGTAAAACTTTTAATTTGAAATTATTACAAAGTGCACTATTAAAAGTGTACTTAGATGTGTTAAGAAATCTTCACCATGAAAGCACATTTAAGTACACTTACGTGGCCTTTCATTCATTAATATTATATTATCTGCACATTTTTTAAATATACTTTTCTGAAGTCCACTACAAGTGCACGCACACTTAACACAGTTAAGCACTTCTTTTTCACAACTGAAAGACTAAAAAAATGTGGGAAGCTCTATATTTTACAGTCTTGTTCTGCATGTACATACTTGTTATAGTAATTATAATAACTGGGTAATGACTAGGTACTAACCCTGAACCTACTGCTAAAAATGTTATATTGCTCACTAGGTAAGTGTACTGTAAGTACACAAAAGTACACATATTAAAGTAGACATTAAAGTTTCTTCTATGAACAAAGCAGGGAAGCCGCAGGCATATGTCGGTAATCAGGTACTCACCAGAGCTCTGGCTTCCATCAGCACACTGCACAGCACAAAAACCACGGCGACCTCCACTGACAACATGTTTAACCCAAGACCTTTGACCTTTTCCAAAACTTCTGTTCACCAGAGAGCTCCTCTTACTTTTCAGGACATGGTGGTCTCATCGAGGCACAGAGAACAGAAGTCTGTAGCCACTACTGCTTTATTGTGTTACAGCTGTTGCTATTCCGGCGCTGTTGTGTCCACCAGAGATTCATCTGTTGGAGTTTGACAAGTATTTTGTTTGTTAATTTATTGGATACACTTACATGTAGGCTAATTTCCAAAAAAGTAAAATCCACTTTCTCGTAATCAATTTAAAGTAAAGAAACAAGTAGAAGATGACAACTGAACGCTCTTTACCCATCAAAGATGATATTCTTCAATATCTCAGATTCTTAACCTTGACTGAAGATGAGACTCCCACTTGAAGATCTGTTAAAGAGAGACTTCTCTGTCATTGTAGAGATGTGATCTCCTGCGTGTGAGTGTATGTGTTGTGAGAGTGTTCAGCGAGGTTATTAGTGTGATGGTCATCACTGGCCCTCGGCTGTTGGGCTCCACCACTGTTTATCATGTGGGGTGGGCATGAAGAATGTTAACCCTTCACTGTCACGACAAAACAAAGCCCTAATTACACAGGTTTCTATTTTTTCTTAGCCCATTCACGCACACACGTTACAAACGCTTCTTTATGTGGCTCTGAAATACTAGGCTGTGATTGACCATTGCATTCAAATTGTATATCTTAGTGTCCTATATCCCTGCATGCTCTGTTTCTTTCTACTGACACGAAAATATTTGGTACATAGCAGTGTAATAAGCAAGATAAACGACGTGACACATGGAACCAGATAACCTTCCCCTTCAGTGATCACCCTGTCTTTGTTTATTTTGGAATAATAACTGGCTAACTGCACCTACATTATCCATGGCTGCTTACTGCATTTCCCAGCTTTATGTAAAGACCACCAAGAAGAAAAATCAAGGCAAACATAATTTGGGAACTGAACAGTGTTTTTTGTTGTTTTTTTGTCTCACTGATATACTTAGCCAATAGTTTTCATGAATATTTTGAATTAGTTTATAAATATATATTTATTCATTTTACTTTTAGTGTTAGTACATCAAGTTAAACTAAATTTAAACTAAATGAAAGTGAGAAATGTTGCTTTGGTAACTACAGCTGAAATAAAATAAGTTTCAACTCTCCATTACATGCAAAAACAGCTCAAAAAGTCTCACATTGGGTGTCTCTGTCGACCTCTTGTGGGGAATAAAATAATATAACACTGATATTTCATGACTCTTGTTCTGCATTGTAAATGTGTTCCAATCTAACCACTTCATATCTGTGTGCAGTCTGCATTGTAACTGACTGATTTTTATTTGAAAAAACTGAGAAAAAAATTGCCCCCTTATATGGCCCACAATTTATTTTTATGGGAAATCCAAGGTGTGTGTGTGTTTGTGACATATCAGGACACAATTTTTTATAATTTGGTGGACATTATGAGGACATTACCCCATGTCCCCATTTTTTAAAAGGCTTATAAAGGCTCTTTTTTTTTTTTTTTTTTTTTTTGAGAAAGTAAAAGTGTGCACAGTTTCCTGTGATGGGTAGGTTTAGGGGTATGATTGGTGTAGAGCAATAGAAAATACAGAAAAACCATTACGCCCAAGGGTTACATATGAGGGCTCGACATACGCTTGTCCGGGACTGCGGAACAAGTTTATTTTTTGAAGTGAAAGATAATTTTACTTGCCTGACCAGATAAGTATCTTGATTAAAATGTCAATAACAAGTAACAACCAAAATGCTAGAATGATTAATTTAGCTTAAGTGGCAATTGAGTGGATACTAGTAATGTACTGGCGGTGATATTGCGCTGTTGAGGCCCGGGGGGGAAAAAAAAGTACATTTCTATAATGTAGCTTACTTAATGTGCTCTATTTTTGTGCACTAATTTTGTACTTAATATACTAAATTCTTCTTTAGTACTTCTTAAGGTCATCTTAAGAACATCTAACTGTACTCAACGGTGCTATTTTGAGACACCATGAAATATGAACTTAAATTGTGCTTTTAATATACTATCTCTGTATTTAAAAAATGTATTTAGATACCACTTATAGTACATTTGAACCCATAGTGTACTACAAGTGGTAACTAAATATATTTTTAAATAGAGATACTAGTAAGCACATTTAAGTTCATATTTCATGGTGTCTCAAAATAGCACAGTTGAGTACACTTAAATGTTCTTAAGATTATCTTAAGAAGTACTAAACAAGATTTTTTAGTATATTACTGTAAGTAAAAAATTAATGCGCAAAAATAGAGCACTACAGAAGTGTAACGTTACTTTTTTTTCGCCTGGGGGCTCACGTAACCTCTTGATGAGAATTAAAAACATATGAGCTCTGCTCACACAAAGAAACTCAGTTATCATGTTACAATAAAAATTCAATATAGGGTTTTTATAGTTTGCTATTACTACATATGATAAAGTTAAGCATCACACGACCGAAAGTGCTGAATTCCTGAATATCTCCTCGATTGAAATTGACACTAATTTCATACAACAGTTCAATAAACAAGTAGTTAATATCAGGGGTTAAATTGGGCCGGGGCCGTCCGGGGCTGAGCCCCAGCACATAGGCTTACGAGGGCTCGACATACGCTTGTCCGGGACTGCGGGACAAGTGAAATTTTTGAAGTGAAAGAGAATTTGACTTGCCTGAGCAGATAAGTAGCTTGAATAAAATGTCAATAACAACCAAAACGCGAGAATGATTAATCTAGCTTAAGTGGCGACTGATAGTGGATGTACTGGCGATGATATTGCGCTGTTGAGGATCACGTAACCTCTTGAGGAGAATTCAAAACAAATGAGCTCTGTTCACACAAACTCCGTTATCATGTTGCAATAAAAATTCAATGGAGTTTAGCTTGCTATTTACGACATATGATAAAGTTAAGCATCACACGACCGAAAGTGCTGAATTCCTGAATATCACCTCGATTGAAATTGACACTAATTTCATACAACAGTTCAATAAACAAGTAGTTAATATCAATCACTTACGTTTTAGATGCAATATGCTTGTTTTTTGTTCTATTGTAGCAGCGAAAATAGTTCCAAACAAAGCAGAAGCAGCGCATCTCGCAGCTGCGCTCAGCCGTTTTGAATGATTCAGCGTTTTGAACGAATCGGTTGAGTGAAGATTCAATCGCCCATTCATAAACAACTGCTTCATTCTTGATTCAGAGTGAATCGTTTGAATAAATGACTCAGTGGCTAACTCATTAAGACGGTCACTTGCCGCCATCTACTGGCGGTTTAATTTCATGTTTAAAAGTATAAATTTCCCACCAGCATTTCTTATTTGTTTATTCAAAAATATTTAAAGAATCTCATAACATTATTGAACGCAGTTGTACTTTTTCAGTGTAAATTATTTAATTTGGTAACAGCCCTATAGTGTCTTACTATTTTAATTTAGCAAATGTAAGAATATGAAATAAAAGATAAAAGATTTGAATAATAATTTTTTTTTTTCCAGTCAAGCTACTTTTTTACTCTGACAAGTAAATGATTTAGTTGTCCAAAGGACAAGCACAAAACCAGGCTTAATGTCGAGCACTGTATTTCGTATTTATATTCTGTCCTTTAATGGTAGCATCACTCTTATATTTGATACTGACCAGATACTGACACAAAGGAGTCGTATGATTCGTATGAACACAGTCGTTTTGAATGATTCAGTGTTTTGAACGAATCGGTTAGTGAAGATTCAATGGCCCAATCATAAACAACTTCTTCATTCTTGATTCAGCCTTTTGAATGAATCGTTTGAATAAACGCCTCACTCATTAAGACGGTTACTTGCCGCCATCAACTGGCGGTTTAATTTCATGTTTAAAAGTATAAATTTCCCACCAACGTTTCTTATTTGTATATTCAAAAATATTTAAAGAATCTCATAACATTATTGAATGCAGTTGTACTTTTTCCATAAAAAGTACAACAGTTACCATAACAGCCCTATTGTCTTACTATTTTAATTTATCAAATAGCCTATAAGTTTGGGGATGTTCTATAGTCGCATGCCTTCATTTGTATGTGCGTTTGTTCTCTATTGTGCCAGATTTGTTTTATATATTTTGACAAATTAAAAAAATAAAATAAATAAATAAAATCCACATTTTCCCGTATTTCCAATTCATGCATATCTGAATATAGTGCATAAACAGATTAAGAGATGTGTTTTCTCTAATGTTAGTTTATTCACTGAAATCTAAATGCTGTTTTTGCTGTTTATATATTATATCATATATTTAACTTTCTGTAGAATGTGGCGTGAAATATATTACTGAAAAAGAGGTACATAAATATAATTGTAAATACATTCAAAACAGAACGACATCGGGACTTTTATTTTGGCATTAGTTTGTACACCGGTAATGACGATTGTAGTGTTGCTGTCTCCTGGGCTCGTGTGGGATACAAAAAGAGCAATGGCATAATTTGACATTACCTTTTAGTTTATTTTCGCAAGTAACGAACACGGAACATTGAATAATGTTCGTAAAACGTTCTTGAAACTATCTTTTTGTTTGTTTGTTTTTGTTTTTTTACAGTCTATGGTTAAAACGTGCATGTCAGAAGCACAAGACGTGTAAGCCAAAGACAGCATGACATTTTAAAGTTCGACCAAAGTCATTTGATTTTGGACACTTACTTGCGCGTCTGTTTAGTGAAGGAAGGACAGTGTTAGGAGACATGATGCTGAGCGCTTTCAGGCTGACAGTGAGAGTGTCTGCAGTGGTTCAGAGAGGCTGTCAGTGTCCAGCCCTCCATTCCTGCAGAGCACTGCACTCGAGCCCTGTGCTCTGGGCAGGACACAACAAATGGTCCAAAGTGAAGGACATTAAAATACCCAAAGATGCTGCTCGAGCCCGTATGATTGCCAAGTACACCATGATGATTAGGATTGCAGTCAGAGGTGAATGCATTCGATTTGACTTAAAAATTGGCATTATCCAATCTGGCACTAACCAGCAAGCATGGTGATACCATGGTACACTTTAAAATACCATGGGTCTTTTTTTATTTTACCTTTTAAAGAACATAATATTTACCATGTGATACATCTGGTATGTTCATTGTATTGTGGTAGCACTACACAGTACAGTGATATTGCTCTGAGAGTGTGGATGCTGACATGACCCTGTGCTTGTGTTTCAGAGGGAGGACCCAATCCAGAATTTAATGTTGCATTGGCACAACTTCTAGAGCAGTGTCGGAACAGGAATCTACCAAAAGCCACAGTAGAAGGAGCTATAAAAGGAGCTGTAAGGCAGATTTTTTTACCATTTCACCAAATAATATAAATGACATGATTAATGAATTTAGATTTTTACCCTCGTACAGTTCCTTTTTTTCCACGCTACATTCTTGGTTTGTGTGTTTCTACAGATTCTACATGTAGGCTGCATTAATTTGATAAAAATACAGTTAAATGTTTATGTAAACATTATTTATAAATATTGTGTAAATAAATATTTAGCAGTAATATTACAATTTTCTATTTTTAATGTATTTTAAAATGTAATTTATTCATGTGATGCAAAGCTGAATTTTCAGCATCATTACTCCAGGCTGCAGTGTCACATGATCCTTCAGAAGTCATTCTGATATGATGATTTGCTGCTCAAGAAACATTTCTCATTATTATCAATTGAATTTTGAAGAGTTTTTTGCTGTTTAATATTTTTGTGGAAAATGTGATGCAGTACCTTTCAAAAGTTTGTGGTAAGATTAAAAAAAAAAGAAAAAAAAAAAAAAAGAAGGGAAATTAATATTCTTATTCAGCAGGGATGCATTAAACTGAACAAAAGTGACAGTAAAGATATTTATACTGTTACAGTAGATTTCTGTTTCAATTAAATGCTGTTTTTGTAAAACATTCTATTCAAAGAATCAAAAAAATTATTCTGGTTTCCACAAAAATATTAAGTTGCAAAAAATGTTTTCAACATTGATAATAATAAGAAATGTTTCTTGATTGTGTGACACTAGAGTAATGGCTGAAAAAGATTCAAGATTTTCATCATAGAAATAAATTGCATTTTAAATATATTAAAATGAATAACAGTTATTTTAAATTGTTATAATATTACTGTTTTTACTGTATTAAAATAAATGCAGCCTTGATTAGCAGAAGAGACTTTAAAAAACATTAAAAAATCATAATGATTCCAAACGTTTGACTGGTAGTGTATATAAATATATATTTATGTTTTATATATATAAATGGGATGACTAAGAATGAGGTTTTAACAAGATTTAAAGAAATACTCACCAACATACCGTTCCGTTTCTTTCCATACAGCAATCACTGGAAAATGAAATCTTTCAAAATGTTCTAGAATTTTCTATTCTATTATTCATGCATTGATACAATGTTAGTATTAATACTGACTCTTTTTTCTTTTTTAATGTATAATAGAAGTCAAAACCAGGAGTACAGTATCTTTATGAGGCCACGGGACCGGGCGGGTGCACGCTACTCATTGAGGTTTTGACTGACAACAACACACGATCCCACAGTGAACTGAAACGTATCATGACGAAACATGGGTTAGTACTAATGAACTGTGAAGATAAGATATAAGTAGAGAGAAGACATATATCGACCTAGTTTTACAGACAGGGCTTAGATTAAGCCAGGCTTAGGCCTTAGTTCAATTAGAACATTTAAATAGGTTTTATAAACATGCCTTAGATAATACATTACCAGTGTGCATCTTGAGACAAAACAGTGCCACTGACTTATTTTAAGAATTGTCAGTGCAAGTTGCTGTGTTAAAACAGCCCAAACATGCATTAAGCCTTGTCTGTGAAACTGGGCAAAGAAGTAATAGTACATAAAGGGTCATTAATTACACACCATCATGTCGTTCCACACCCTTTCATTCACCTCCGGAGCACAAATTAAGATCTTTTTGATGATAGTTTTTTGATAAATATAAGCCTAAATTCAATCTGTTCATCATATAAAGCAATCGAGTCTCTTAAGAAAATTTGGACTAAACCACTCAATTCATATGGATTAGTTTTACAGTCTCTTTATGAACTTTTTGAAGCATCAAAGTGGTAGTTGCGTAGCTGTCAATGGAGGGACAGAAATCTCTTAGATTTCATCAAAAAGATCTTCATTTGTGTTCCAAAGAAGAACAAAAGTCTTACGGGTTTGGAACGACACGAGGGTGAGTAATTAATGACGGAATTTTCATTTTTGGGTGAACTAACCCTTCAAGTGCAACTAAATCTACAGCTTTTCTCTCTTTGTCCACAGCGGGGCGCTGTGTGAAGGAGCACGCCGTAACTTTGACAGGAAAGGTGTTGTGGCAGCATCCAGAGATGGGATCTCCTCTGAGAAAGCTCTAGAACTGGCCATCGAGGCAGGAGCTGAAGATGTGCAGGAGACAGAGGATGAGGAGGAGAGACCCATACTACAGGTCTGAGCACACTTTCTTAACTGGACTGTACAAAACTCAGAATTGAAGCATTTAATTCTGATATCAGTTCATCAGTGTGGATTTGAAATTCCTTGGCAAGGGATGGACTTTAACATTGGAATTACAGGAAGAGGAGATTAATAATTTATGAATTCACATCAGTCACAAAACAAAGGAATTTCTTATTATAGTTTTATAACAAACCAGAAATATTGTCAGTGATATTGACTAATTATGCCTATTTATTCCCTGAAATGTAGAAAGCATGGTTTAATTAAATATATCTGATAAGTCCAGAAACAGTAATAGTTTATTAATAATTATACTGTCTAAACAATCAACAGCCATCAAGTAAGATTTTATTTTTTCTGTATTCTTTTTCAGATACATTTAAAGGTATAGTTCACCCAAAAATGAAAATTTGATGTTTATCTGCTTACCCCCAGCGCATCGAAGATGTAGGTGACATTTTTTCTTCAGTCAAACACAAATGATGATTTTTAGCTGCAACCGCTGCCGTCTGTCAGTCAAATAATTGCAGTAGATGGGAACTTCATCTATAAAAGTAAATAAAGCTTGCTTGGACAAATCCAGATTAAACCCTGCGGCTCGTGACGACACATTGATGTCCTAAGACACGAAACGATCGGTTTGTGTGAGAAACCGAACAGTATTTATATAATTTTTTACCTCTAAAACACCACTATGTCCAACTCCGTTCATGACTCCTTAAGTGAGGTCTGATCGCACTCTGACAACGGCAGTGATGTCTCACGCATATACTTCAATGAGTGTCAGACATCACTGCCGTTGTCAGAGCGCGATCAGACATCACTTAAGGAGTCATGAACGGAGTTGGACATAGTGGTGTTTTAGAGGTAAAAAATGTTATAAATACTGTTCAGTTTCTCACACAAACCGATCGTTTCGTGTCTTAGGAAATCAATGTGTCGTCACGAGCCGCAGGGTTTAATTTTGATTTGTCTAAGCAAGGTTTATTCACTCTTATAGATGAAGTTCCCATCTACTGCCATTATACGACTGACAGACGGCAGCAGTTGCAGCTAAAAATCATAATTTGTGTTCGACTGAAGAAAAAATGTCACCTACATCTTGGATGCCCTGGGGGTAAGCAGATAAACATCCAATTTTCATTTTTGGGTGAACTATCCCTTTAAAAACTAAATTTGTTTAGAATATTAAATATTAACAATGTCATTTATTACTCACCCTCATGTCGTTCTACACCCGTAAGACCTTTGTTCATCTTCAGAACACAAATTAAGATATTTTTGTTGAAATATGATGGGTCAGTGAGTCCTCTATAGCCAGCAAGTTAATTAACAGCTTCAGATTCCCAGAAATCTACTAAAGACATATTTAAAACAGTTCATGTGACTACAGTGGTTCAAAAAGTGACGAGAATACTTTTTGCGCACCAAAAAAACAAAATAACCACTTTTCAACAATATCTATTGATCGCCAATTTCAGAACACTGCTTAAAATCTTTTGTTTCGAATCAGCGGTTCAGATCGCGTGTATCAAACTGCTGAAATCACGTGACTTTGGTGCTCCGAATCGCTGATTCGAAACAAAAGATTCGAAGTAGGGCTGCAACGATTAATCGCGATTAATCGTTTGCAAAATAAAAGTCTGTGTTTACGTAATATACACACATTCATGTATATATTTAAGAAAAATTTTATATTTATATATAAAATATTTGTTTATATGTAATATAAAATGTATATAAATATATATATATATATATTTATAATACATGCATATATTTCTAAACATTATACCTGTATGTGTGTGTATTTATATATACATAATTATTATACAAAGAACACACATAGATATATTACGTAAACACAGACCTTTATTTTGCAAACGATTAATCGTGATTAATCGTTGCACCCCTAATTTGAAGCCCATCACTAGATATTGTTGAAAAGTAGTTATTTTGTTTGAGTTTTTTATTTTTATTTATATTTTTTAATAATGATGTACAGTGAATAATCATTAATAATAAAAAAACCCTGTTTAAATATTGCCAGTAATTAGAGGATTGTGTAAAATTTGTAATGAGAAATTGTCTCAATTATTAATAACCATATTAATAACAAACTGTCCCTTTCAGTTTGTCTGTGACATGACGTCCATGAAGGCAGTGCGCAGTGCTCTAGAAAGTCTGGGCATTCACACGCTATCAGCCGGGCTGGAGTTTGTTCCTCACACCCCCTCTCTCCTGACTCAGACTCAGCTAGAGACTGCGTTCACCCTGCTGGAGGCTCTCAGTGACTGCCCTGATGTGGTCCGGGTATGGGATAACATCCATGCGCAGAACTAGTGTTCACAGTCACAGATAGATGGACTTATTAATGATCTACATGCCTTAAGAGCAACTGGAAGAAAATGACCTGCTTGGCCAAATTTCATTGGACTTTACTTGGGGTTATTTTTTGTGTAATGATAAATGCTTGATTGACCTTGTTAATATTTTGTCATCATGGCAATAAAAAAGATATATTAGTCATAGATGTGTATCATTTTAAGTAGCGTTATATACTGAATGGTGTGATCATAAAACTTTTGTTATAAGATTTTTTGTATTGTTTGTTTTAAAAATCAGTTTTTTATCAAAAGGATAGGAAGGCAACTTGCAAGGACTATTTCCCACAGCCTAAAAATTAAAAAAAGAAAGAAAGAAAAAAACAACAAAGCTGCTCTATGTTTATTGAACAGTGAGAATCAGGGTCAGGAATTAATTGTGGCTTGGGGCAAAAATGACACGGGAAGTGAAAAAAAAAAAAAAAAAAATGCCCCAGATATGCCCCAGGCTGAATTACTCAGTTAAACAGTTGATATTTTTCATAATATTCTTGGTCTGTCTAGGTCTGGGTTTAGTACCTCAGCAGACACTGTATTTTTCTGTAGTTGTCAGATATATATATAATATGGGGGATGCAATAGTATCTGTATTGATGGTGAATCTGTCAAAATTAATGATATTATTTTTTTTCATTTACATCAAAATTATCTAAATTGCATGTACAAGATACGACAGTATTATACAATTACAATACTATATATAATGATTCCATTTAAAGCACCTTCATAAATTGAATAAAAACACCAAAAACATACATTCTTTATTCATCGTTTTGTAGAAGTAGAGTTAAAAATGTGTCTGAATGTTTTGTAAAAAAATGTTCATTGCCATCATGCTCCAACTTAAGTGACTTGAACACACCATACGTCAAATACAAATTTCCCAGGAGAACTTGAATGAAACTTAAGTTCCCCCATCTATGAAGATATTAGACATTATGTGTCATAATTAATGGCCTTAGTTTGGGACCTCATTATCAGACATAACTATGAATATAGCAATAAATATGCATATACAGACTTGGCGTCCTGTATGTAACCAAAATCATGGCTGTACAGGTCAGTCAGTTCTCAGAAAATCCTGTTTCACTGATAAAGGCCACTTCCTGTATTTAGTGATAGAATAATGATGAATTGTCAATAGGTCAAAGTAAAGCCCAGTAAAAGGCCTCGGAGTTCAATCTATATGTGATGTGAATATTGATCCAGCACTGGATCTCTTCCCATTCGCATATCCATTTTTTTTTCTGGTAAAAGGTTGGTCCTGAAGGCAAAATCACTCTGTTGATTCAAAGTCTGAAAACGGCAATAAGAAATAATTGTACCTTCGTGAACATGTTTTATTTTGATGTAATTGATTTAAGAGTGGCCGTTGCTGCAGCATGCAGCTGACTAGTTCACACTAACGGTTTTTTGTCCACGTGAGGGTTTGTTTGTCGATGTTCTGGGTCGAGTCACAAGAGGACGACCCTATCAGAGATTTCAATGTGTTTGTACAGGAAGGGCATTTGGATTATGTACCATATGAAGCTGGATCTGTAACAGATTGCCCTGACGGGTAACTCGGTGAGAACTGACAAAATGCAGCACCTCCACGGTAAGAGAGAGTTTATTATATAACTTTACTGTACAGTGCAGTGTCTCTCAGTTAAGGTCAGATGTAGAACCAAAGCAGGGATGGAGTCCCCAACAGTGACGTAGGAGGAGCTTCCACACATGAAGACACTGTTTGAAGGATTTACAACTGATTTTAGGTATGTTTTGAAAACGTAGAGAATTCATACGATGACCGCAAAAAATCTGCTAGTCATTCCAATAAATGGACATAACACTAAAAGCAACAGAAACTTTAATTTTGGCAAAGGTTTGCATCAGAACATCAGGAGAGCTGACTAAGAACAAGACTACTTTAATTGCATCCAAATGTGACATTTGGGGATGATGTTATTGTTCTGTTATTATTCCAATATGAAGATAACACCATACAGGACAAAGAGCAACAACTTTAGTAACCAAACTATAGTAAGTACTTTTTTTTTTTTTTTTTTTTTGTTAAAGGGAGCAGCCTAGTTCTTCAAACAAATCATACAAAAAATGTATTTATGTGGCTATAGGTTATTTCGTATCTATAGAAAATAAAAATCACTAAGAGATCTCCTTAATATTTCAATTGTTTCTTCTAAACACCAATGTGTTAATGGAGTGTCCTGCTTCTCAGATGTTCATCCTGAGAAAGACCAATCTCAGATGTATCCTTTTAGAGATACAGTTTCTCAATTATTTTCTCAGTTTCTCTAAATATGCTTAGATTTGCTAAGATACCAAAGTCTGAGAACAAGTCAAAGATCTCTAGCATCTCATCAAATCCTTCCAAGATCACATTATGAGCCATGCTATGTTACTCTGTACTACAACTGAATATCAGCAATTGACTCGTGTGTTGAACTGTACTATTATTTCTCCCAAAGAGATGTTTAGAGAAAAATCTGAGACAAAGTTGATACTTTTTAACCCTGCCTTGTTCTTAAATTTTAATATTCTTTTTAGTTCTTTAGTTCCAGACTACAGTATTGGATCATTATTGCAGTGATTATTATGTTTCTAGCGTTTTAAATGATGAAATTGATGGAGTGTGTAGCTTTTCATTTCTTAAACAACCCTGTAGGAAGACCCATCATATCCATATTCCAGGATGACAATGTCAAGATTCATCAGGCTCAAATTGTGAAAGAATGGTTGTGAGGGAGCTTAAAGAATCATTTTCAGTCCAGACCTTAAATTAATTGAAAGTCATTGGGATGTGCTGGAGTAGACTTTACAGAGTGCTTGACTCTTGCATTGTCAATACAAGATCTTGACCGAAAATTTATGTACCTCTTGATATTATCATAATAGACTCTTAAGTCTTGACCTATTTAAATTCAAACCGCAACTTTTTTTTTCATTTTTTTTTTTCATACAGTGTGTGTATGTATATATATATATATATATTTAAATCACTGTACTGAATTCAATCCATTTTATTTTTCTTTTATCATAAAGGCTTGAAGCCAAGTTTGTGGAACTCTACCTCCAGCTCAGAGCGGATGAAAGCTTTAAACCGATTCCCTTCATTCAATCTAAACTTGCGGCGATCCAATCACTCCACGGCACACTGCAACATTGAGCTTGTTCCCCCAAAGGTGAAGGAGCGCACACAGAATGTGACAGAGAAGGTCACGCAGGTAGGATGCACTGTTGGGCTTGCTTTAGGTCTTAGATGAAGATCTGATACTGTTTTTGTAAAAACTAGTGTGCTGCTGTACAATATATTCAGACCCTCTCACATCAAAAAAGTAAAAAATAAAAAATCCCACTGCACACTTGATAGTTGATGTCTGAATAAGGCTGTTGGCATGTGGAAAACAATGAGGCCAAAAACCACACGTGGAAAGATCATTAGGACAGAGACATGAACTCTCAGTGCAAGACAAATGGCCCTTTGCCATGGCAAAAAAATCTATAACCCCTGTGGCCCCTGGTCCAAAACTGTGGAGTATCATCATGTAGTCTCATGCCGCTTTTTGCTTTGATGATTATTTAAGAATGTGTCTGTCTACACAAATTCAACATGCATTTTCCCCTAGAATACTCCCTTCATTTCACCTTTCTATTTCCAAATCTCACATCCCCAGGCATTCAGTTGTGACCATTTGACCCATTATTTGAGGTTAAAGGTACAATTTGTAAAATTTTTGCAGTAAAATATCCAAAAACCACTAGGCTAGTGTTATATATTTTGTCCAGCTGATTACTAACAATATCTCTAATGTTTTCAACTACTTGTAAATCATGAGAAAATTCCCATTCTAAACAGTGACACGGGGCAGTGCAGTCGCCTGTCAATGACGCAGTTACCTTTGTTACCGCCTTTACTGACGTAGAAACCACATGACAACAGTGCCGTGGACAAATGTGGAAGTAGTGTCTAGCGTCCAGCAAACCACTAGCTTGCTTCAAGCAGTTCCTTATTTACTTCTTGTACGTTTTATGGTGGATTTTGTTAATTATTTATGGAACATAATTACTGTTTACCATCTGCCGCTGGTTCTGTCGACAAGGACAGCTCCCGTAAACTCATGACCGGAAAAGCGGAAGCGGCGCCGGCGACTGTGTCATAATAAAAGTCCCGCTGCTCGTGAGGCGTGTGTTGATCAATCGCTCTAGCTCCTCGTTCAGCTCCCGCAACACTCGGTCCTGCGCTACTTCATACTACAGTAACGTTAATAATCGCATCCACGAACATGAGTTCTTCCAGACTCCAATCCCTATTCTTTTGCACCGTCCGTTGAGATGGAGACCACATGTCCCAAGTTTCCACTCTAAAACTTTACGTCATCAAACTACGCCTTTGTTTTGAATAGGCTTCTAGCGACCTCTAGCGGAAAAAAATATCACAAATTGTACCTTTAAAGTAAAAATTGACGAGTCTTGCAGTATTAATCATAATTTATCTGTGCACATTTTTTTTTATTCCTGTGCCCTCATAATTGTTAATCAAAATTACTTCCCCTCCCTCTTGCAGCAACATCTCTTCTCTTCATTAAACTCATATTAAAAAAATAAATAAATAATGCCATTCACAGATAAATAATTTAAAGGTACAATTTGTGATATTTTTTTCCGCTAGAGGTCGCTAGAAGCCTATTCAAAACAAAGGCGTAGTTTGATGACGCCAAGTTTTAGAGCGGAAACTTGGGACATGTGGTCTCCATTTCAACGGACGGTGCAAATGAATATGGATTTGAGTCTGGAATAACTCATGTTCGTGGATGCGATTATTAACGTTACTGTAGTATGAAGCAGAGCAGGACCGAGTGTTGCGGGAGATGAACGAGGAGCTGGAGCGATTGATCAACAAACGCCTCACGAGCAGCGGGACTTTTATTATGACACAGTCGCCGGCGCCGCTTCCGCTTTTCCGGTCATGAGCTTACGGGAGCTGTCCTTGTCGACAGAACCAGCGGCAGATGGTAAACAGTAATTATGTTCCATAAATAAGTAACACAATCCACCATAAAATGTGCAAGAAGTAAATAAGGAACTGCTTGAAGCAAGCTAGTGGTTTACTGGACGCTAGACACTACTTCCGCATTTGTCCACGGCACTGTTGTCATGTGGTTTCCACGTCAGTAAAGGCGGTAACAAAGGTAACTGACGTCATTGACAGGCGACTGCACTGCCCCGTGTCACTGTTTAGAATGGGAATTTTCTCATGATTTACAAGTAGTTGAAAACATTAGAGATATTGTTTGTAATCAGCTGGACAAAATATATAACACTAGCCTAGTGGTTTTTGGATATTTTACTGCAAAAATTTTACATATTGTACCTTTAAAGCATAGACTCATTGAAATCCCATCTTATTCTTTCTTGTTTTGTTTTGAGCAAAAGCACCTGACTTGTTGCCTTTTGTTAGACAATCTTGCTAAAACTGATCATCTTGCACAGGTACTGTCTCTTGGTGCTGATGTCTTGCCGGAGTACAAGCTCCAGGCCCCAGACGTCCACAAGTGGATCATGTTGCACTATAGTCCTTTCAAAGCCATTTGGGACTGGATCATCCTCCTTCTAGTGCTCTACACAGCGGTCTTCACTCCATACTCTGCTGCTTTCCTCCTCAATGAGCAGGAGGAGGAGAGGAAACACACATGTGGTTACACCTGTAACCCTTTAAATGTAGTAGACATGATAGTGGACATTCTGTTCATCATAGACATCGTGATTACCTTCAGGACGACGTACGTGAATCGTAATGATGAGGTGGTGACCCATCCCAAGCGTATCGCTATTCATTATATCAAAGGCTGGTTTCTCATCGACATGGTGGCTGCAATTCCATTTGATCTGCTCATCTTCGGGTCAGGATCAGATGAGGTATGAACTTCTACTGAATGTTTGTTAATTGTGATTTCGATAAGACACAGCAATGTGTTTCGTTATCTTTTTAAGAGTTTTGTCGAATAAATCCAGAAAAAAGATGATATACTAAATGTTTAAGGGATATTTCAAAGCAGTTACTTTTATAGAAACATCATTCTACAAAACAAGTGGCAGTCATGTGCCTCGTATACATTTGTGTAAAATACGACTTTAACATTGAACAGACCAGTGATTCTCAAATGGTTTGGCCATGGGACCCACATTTTCTCACAGTCATTAACCCTTAGGGGTCTGAGGCTGATTTGGGGCCTGGAGAAGTTTTGACATGCCCTGACATTTGTGCTTTTTTCAGTTGTTCATAAACACATTAATGGAAAAAGTGTCATTTACACTGTATTCAGCACAAACTAGGCTACAATAATATGTAAGGAACATGTATGTACATGTTTGTATTTTTGAAGGAATAACGTTTATGCGTGGTTATTGAAAAAACAAAAAACTTAAGTCACTGAAATAAAGCCAAAAAAATATATATTAAATCTGTATTCGTAAGACTTCTGGGTATTGGAGGTTGTAGGCTAGAGTTTTTGCTTCAAAATTACATAAAAATTATCATTCCTACTCCTTCATATAAAACAATAGAGAGATTAAAATTTTCTAAAACATCTTTGGTCAAGAAACACAGTATGCGTGGAGGCGTGAATAATCATGAATAATGGGTGATTCTCACCTGAGAAGACAAAAGAATCACATAAAGATAAAGATCACATAATGACCTGCATAAATAATGAGCTCTTTCAGTCAGATAGGCTGTGAAAAAACCCTCTGTTGATCATGTCTCAAGCTCATCCTAATGTAAATCAAACATACAGAAAAAACAGCAATACTGTGAAATATTATTACAATTTAAAATAATGGTATTCTATTATTAAAATATAATGCATTTATATCATACAAAGTGTCTGAACAGTTATGTTACCTCTATGGCATTTCATATAGGCTTTTAGCTTAAAAGCATGCACATTTGGAGAAATATTGATGGATTCTCATATGTTTGTCAATTTTCTATACAGAGGAGTAATATTTATTCATTATTTATTGTCATCACTGTGAACGCTGGATACTGTTTTCAGTTCATACTTGCAGCCGGAGGGCTCTCTGTGCACTTTTAGTCCACAAATGCCAATGCTAAAGAAGAATAGGCAATCCAGGAAATAACTGAACTAACAGAGGCCAGAGATCGCTAACTATGGCTATTCAAAACACTTTTCAAGACAATAAATAGACGATTGAGACGATGAATGCATGTATTGACTGAATTTGCCTCTGAATAGCGCTGACGGCGTGGGCGCATTAGCGGATAATGAGCTGAATCAAGGACTTCTGACATGGCTCTCTTTTCATACAGATTACATAAACACAGAATGTTTGTTTTCGATTTGACTTACATGATTTAAAACCTGACATTTCAACGTTTTTTTAGACACAAGTCTAATTTTTGTGTGATTAGTATTCACTAAGTTACAGTTCATTTTCTGAGAACTATCAGATTGGACTTCGTTCAGAGGGAGACGAGAGATCACGCATCATGTTAGTTTTCTTTATTTTAACAAAAGCATTTTGTTTTTACTCTGAGTGTACACAAATAAAATAAGATATTCCACAGATTAAAATGGTGTATAGCTCTTAATTGTATGTGCAACATTGACAGAGTATTTTGAGTCGCTTTCACACTGGTTAGAAAAAAAACGCGGTGATCCCGCCGGGCGTGACCGCCGACCCGAGGGAGTTAAGCCATGACCCAATTTTTTAGGAATTTCACTTAATTCTTAAAAAAACTACACACACACACACACACACACACACACACACACACACACACACACACACACACACACACACACACACACTATATGTATAATATATATTTATATTTTATACTGTATCTACAATTATAATAAATTTGCTTTTAAAAAAACAAGCAAATTTGTTTCACAAAAATGGTTGACACACACACAACTACTGTCCCACTTTACTTAACATACACATAAATTGTAAGAATATACTAATACTCATGAATAAACAGTATAAGGTAAAGCAATTAAATAGCAGTCCCAAACTAGTTTTTGTTAATACAATAAAGTTATTAAGTTGGTATGAGCAACCACAGTCATTTATAATATACAAAACAACACAACCAGCTAACATGCAACATTCAAGTTACGTAATTTATTGGTACTTTTCGTGACTTACTACTATAATTGACAACGTAACTATGACGTTACATGCTTGTAATTTATTTTTCTCTTTATAGTTAAGTGATATACAGAGTGCGCCTCTGCATTTGCGTGCACAATTGAAGAGCACAGTAGCATTAGTAAACCTCTGACAGGACAGGAAAGTTAGTTTTTCCTTTTAAAAAAAAATCAGTAGAAGTACACTTATTTTGATGTGTTGACTAACATACTAAAGCACATGTAAAGTACTTGATTAGTGTGTTATTCAATATTACATTTAAAGTTAATAGCCTATATATTCAAAAAACTACATTTCAACTCAATGTTCTTTTAAAGTATATTATTTTCATACTCATTTTAAAAGTATGCATTCTGAAGTGTATTTCTGTTTTACAAGGGATATCAGGCTGGGACGCTATTTGTGTCATGATGTTCACAGTTTTACTTTTAAAAGTAATGCATTACAATATTGCATTACTCCCTAAAAAAGTAACTTATTGCATTACTTACTTTTTATAAACAGTAATGCATTACATTACTTTTGCATCACTTTTTCTCACCTGGGCTGGGCTTGCTTTTTTTGTTTTTTTTAATAACAACAAAAAAGTTATATTTTTGGCTTTTTCTTCTTTTTTTTGACCCTGTCCACCAAAATTGAAATGAATAAGCCTCAGGCTGAAGGAAATGCACATTCACGCCTGTACATTAGAGGGCGCAGCTCAAACAAACCTTGCAGCTGTGCTGCCATTCTGGAATACAGAAGAATAGGATACAGGAGAAGTTCAACACTCTTATTTCTAAATCTAATATAAAGTAATTTTTGCTTATAAGTATGGTTGAATTAGGTCAGAAGCAAAGACATTGGATAATAAAATTAGATAAAATACATCAAGTATATTTGTGTAATTTAATATAGTTAATTGTTACATGTTTTCATAAAATTCTGATATTGCATTTCACAGTTTTTTATTAATTTTTAGGAATACTGAATGTTTTTGTGCAAGTGAGATGAGTAAATGCATGTTCACATTTAGTCTAGATAGAACTACAATATCCACCATCATGTTCACACAGTGCACACAACGCCTCTGAACTTTATTTCTCTCAACATGGGGACAGGAGAGCTGTCAGTCAATAAATGTGAAAAAGTAACTTGCGTTACTTACTTGAAAAAGTAACTTAGATTTTGTTGTAAATTGAAAAAGTAATGCATTACTAGTTACTTAAAGTCAAGTTACTAGTAATGCGTTACCCCCAACACTGGACACTCACTATTCTTTCTTTGACCTCTCCTCATCCAATTTGCAGACGACAGCCACTCTCATTGGCCTGCTGAAGACAGCCCGTCTGCTGCGGTTGGTTCGTGTGGCCAGAAAATTAGATCGATACTCAGAGTATGGAACTGCAGTCCTCTTCTTGCTCATGTGCACCTTTGTGCTGATTGCTCATTGGTTGGCTTGTATCTGGTATGCCATCGGCCATGTGGAGAGGCCTTACATGAAGACAGGTTGGCTGGATAACCTGGCCGATCAACTGGGGAAGCATTACAACGACAGTGATGCCAGCTCAGGACCCTCCAATCAAGATAAATACATCACTGCACTCTATTTCACCTTCAGCAGTCTGACCAGTGTGGGCTTTGGGAACGTCTCTCCAAACACCAACTCTGAGAAGATGTTCTCTATCTGTGTCATGCTCATTGGCTGTAAGTAACTGTAAAAAGCTCTTTATTTCACATTGAAATATGTAAATTTTATACCACTCTCCTGAATACTTCTACTGTCCCTTCTTTAGAATATCTGGCTAGTGACATTTAGTGTTGGTGAACTACACTCTTTCAAATAAAAGTTCTTTATTGGCATCTATGGTTCCATGAAGAACCTTAAACATCCATGGAACCTTTTCATTGCACAATTTCTTCAGATTATTAAAAAGTTCTCCACACTAGGAAAAAATGGTTCTTGTAAGAACTGTTCCTTGTAAGGTTCTTTGGGGAACCCAAAATGGCATCGCTGCCACTTTTGGAACCTTTATTTTTAAGAGTGTAACCAGAGTTGTGGGGGGATCTGAACAATTCTCTCAAAATCTTTGCCTAGTTGTTTGCTCTCTCTGTACTCTCTGTAAGCATGAATGTCCACTCCTAAACCTAACTCTCAGTGGAGCATAAGCAGTTTGTACGAATGAGATTGTACAAATTCATATGCCACCAATTCACCAAAACATAAAATAGTTATGAATTGTCATTAAAGTGTTGTTATATGACAACTGGCCTGCCGTGGCCTCATGGGATGGTAATAATACTTCAAAGTCTTTTTCTGCAGAGTCAACGCATAATCATCATCTCACTTTGATAGATGTAGTAGTAAATTTTCCATCTTGCTCTATTTTCATCTGTCAGTAAAATATTTGCTATTATTAGTCTTATTCTTATAGTATTTAAGCACAGTGGGAATATATAATGTGGGCAAATGACACATAATAACACTAGATGGTTATGGTTTTACTTTTAGTTTCAATTTTAGTTAAAATTGCAGTAAGCAATTTCTGAGAAACACTGTTGATATTTGAAATCGACACCCAAGCAAACACACCCCCCTCTTCATTGCTCCGCCCACAAAATAACAAACATGTTATGCAACTACAGCTGGCACATCAGACGGGTCGTGCAAGTATGGATGAATCAGCTGTAATTCAACAAAAAACCACATACAACAGCATATCTTGGTTCCGTGAAACAGCAAAAACCAATGTTGCAAATATCGAGCAGAAACAAAGAATCCGATGGCTCCGTGAGGCCCCCATAGGGAGCAATGACATTTCCTCTCTCAAGATCCATTAAGGTACTAAAAACATATTTAAATCAGTTCATGTGAGTACAGTAGTTCAATATTTGTATTATAAAGCGACGAGAATATTTTTGGTGCACCAAGAAAACCAAAGACTTATATAGTGATGGCCGATTTCAAAACAATGCTTCAGGAAGGATTGGAGCATAAATGAATCAGTGTATCGAATCTGCTGTTCGGAGCGCCGAAGACACGTGATTTCAGCCGTTGGCAGTTTGACACGCGATCCGAATCATGATTCGATACACTGATTCATTTATGCTCCGATGTATCCTGAAGCAGTGTTTTGAAATCGTCCATCACTAAATAAGTCTGTTTTTTTTTTTTTTTTGGCGCACTAAAATATTCTTGTCGTTTTATAATATTAATATTGAACCACTGTACTCACATAAACCGATTTAAATATGTTTTTAGTACCTTAATGGATCTTGAGAGAGGAAGTGTCATTGCTCCCTATGAAGGCCTCACTGAGTCATCGGATTTCAACTAAAATATCTTAATTTGTGTTCTGAAGATTAACAAAGGTCTTACAGGTGTGAAACAGCATGAGGGTAAGTAATAAATTACAGAATTTTCATTTTTGGGTGAACTAACCCTTTAATTTACCCCCACCCCACACAACTCTAGTGTATTATATTAGCGTCATTTTGACATTTAACTGCATAATACTTTTAGCTACCTTAAGCTGACTGTTATAGTTGACTAAATATTCTCCTATTGACTTTTTGTCTTAGCTCTCATGTATGCCAGCATATTTGGGAATGTCTCTGCAATAATTCAGAGGCTTTATTCTGGGACAACACGCTATCACACTCAGTTGCTGCGGGTTAAAGAGTTCATCCGCTTCCATCAGATACCTGGAGATCTGAGGCAAAAACTGGAGGAATATTTCCAACATGCCTGGTCCTACACCAATGGCATTAATATGAATGCAGTAAGTTATACTTTGCCAGAATCAATAACCCAAATACTATTGTTGTCTACATACTATAGATGCAAATACAGTGGATTAATCTATGTAATAAAACCCAATCAAACTGCTTATTTTCAAATTATAGGTCATGAAAGGTTTTCCAGAGTGTTTGCAAGCTGACATTTGCCTGCATCTGAATCGTAATCTGCTACAGAACTGTAAAGCGTTCCGTGGGGCGAGTAAAGCGTGTCTGAGAGCTCTCTCCGTGCGCTTCAAAACCACCCACTCCCCACCTGGAGACACCCTCTATCACCATGGCGACATACTCAAAGCACTCTACTTCATCTCCCGTGGAGCCATTCAAGTGTCGCAAAATAACATTGTGCTGGCCATACTGGGTGAGATTAATATTAAACCTGAGCAAACAGCTTTCTGATCCATTGGTGGTTTGAGACATAATATAAATTGCTTCCTGTTTCATGTACAGGAAAGAACGACATCTTTGGCGAGCCCTTAAATCTGTATGCAGATCCTGGTCGCTGTAATGCTGATGTTACTGCACTTACCTACTGTGACCTTCACCGTATCCAAAGAGACGACCTTCTAGAGGTGCTGGACATGTACCCTGCATTTGGAGAGAGCTTTTGGAGGAAACTACAAATCACCTTTAACCTACGAGATGTGTGTAAACCCAACATCCCAAACACATTTATACATTCCTCTCACTGGATATTGAGACAGAAGGACAGAAGACATAAACATTTATCTTTTAATTAAATAATTATTAATTTCTCACAAAATTAAATATATATTATAAACATTGACAAATCTAGCATTCACACTTAAAGGATTAGTTCACTTTCAAATTAAAATTTCCTGGTAATTTACTCACCCCCATGTCATCCAAGATGTTCATGTCTTTCTTGCTTCAGTCAAAAAGAAATTAAGGTTCCAGAATTATAGTGGACTTCAATGGAGCCCAAACGGTTGAAGGTCAAAATTACAGTTTACAGCAATCCCAGACGAGAAATAAAGGTCTTTTCTAGAGAAAACCATCACTAATTTTCTAAAAAAAAAAAAAAAAAATTACACGTTTTAACCATAAATGCTCATCTTGAACTAGCTCTCTTCTTCTCTATTAGAATTCCGACAGTGTAGACACTGCTAATTGTATTACTGCCCTCCACAGGTCAAAGTTTGAACTAAATTGTCATATACAATATGCTAGTGCAAGTATATAACAATTAGTTTAAACTTTGACCTG
This sequence comes from Chanodichthys erythropterus, assembly GCF_024489055.1. Taxonomy (NCBI): domain Eukaryota; kingdom Metazoa; phylum Chordata; class Actinopteri; order Cypriniformes; family Xenocyprididae; genus Chanodichthys; species Chanodichthys erythropterus. Next base: position 30,683,270 of record NC_090239.1, read on the forward strand.
TGGAGGGCAGAATTCTACACTGTCAGAATTCTAATAGAGAAGAAGAGAGCTAGTTCAAGATGAGCATTTATTGTTAAAACGTATATAATTTTTTTGTTTTTTAGAAAATGATGGTTTCTTTAGATAAGACCCTTATTTCTCATCTGGGATCGTGTAGAACGTTTTGAAGCTACAATGAAACTGTTATTTTGACCTTCAACTGTTTGGGCTCCATTCAAGTCCACTATATGGAGAAAAATCCTGGAATGTTTTCATCAAAAACCTTAATTTCTTTTCGACTGAAGAAAGACATGAACATCTTGGATGACATGAGGGTGAGTAAATTATTAGGAAATTTTAATTTGAAGGTGAACTAATCCTTTAAGAATGAATGAACTGAAAATTTAGGATGGATTCAAACCAACTGTCAGCATAAAATCTGATGTTTTTTTTTTTTTTTCTGGTATTATTAGATACTAATAGGACTTACTTTAAAAAAGGAAATTATTTAAAAATCCTAAACAATTTCTTTACAGTTTGTGTGAAGGATTTGACATCATTATTGTGACAGAAATAATAAGTAGAATTATTTTATATCTCTTGTGAAAAAATAAGTGCACAGAATTGTATTGAATGTGTATGTGCACCAAGAGTCTTGACTGTTTCTCATTTAAGGACACTTTTAACAAGTGCACTTTGTGGTAATGTCAAATGAAAATTTGAGCTTTAAATGACATTTTAAATCATTATGTGTTAAAGGTGCCGTAGAACGTCTTTTCAAAAGATGTAATATAAGTCTAAGGTGTTCTCTGAATGTGTCTGTGAAGTTTCAGCTCAAAATACCCCATAGATTTTTTTAAATTAATTTTTTAACTGCCTATTTTGGGGCATCATTAACTATGCACAGATTCAGACTGCGACCCCTTTAAATCTCTCGCTCCGTGAATACAGTAATAAACGATGGTAACTTTAACCACATTTAACAGTACATTAGCAACATGCTAACGAAACATTTAGAAAGACAGTTTACAAATATCACTAAAAATATCATGTAATCATGGATCATGTCAGTTATTATTGCTCCATCTGCCATTTTTCGCTATTGTTCTTGCTTAGTCTGATGATTCAGCTGTTCACAGATCCAGACGTTAATACTGGCTGCCCTTGTCTAATGCCTTGAACATGGGCTGGCATATGCAAATATTGGGGGCGTACATATTAATGATCCCGACTTTTAAACAAATGAGATTTACATAAGAAGGAGGAAGCAGTGGAGTTTGAAACTCAATGTATGTCTTTTCCATGTACTGAACTCTTGTTATTCAACTATGCCAAGGTAAATTTTTGATTCTAGGGCACCTTTAATAATCTTATAATCTCTAATCTTAATAATATTACTTTTAAAGTTGATATTTTCAGATTATTTGAAATGTATTACATTGCAACTTCATTACAAATTTGTAATTACAAATATATTTAAATACATGACATACAATACAAAGTTTCAATAGAGATTACATTAAAGTATATTATAGTTTACCATAAATGTAGTCACTTTAAAGACAATAGAAGTAAATTACATATACGTGTGCCTGGTTTCACAAACAGGGCTTAAGCCTGTATTCCCAGACTAAAATGCATGTTTGAGCCATTTTAACCGAAAGTATTTTGCACTTGCATCTCTTAAAATATGTCAGTGCCAGCGTTTTGTCTCAAGATGCACACTAGTAATGTTTTTTTCTAAGGCACGTTTATGAAATCTACGTAAATGTCCTAATTTAACTAAGGCCTACTCCTGGTTTAATCTAAGCCCTTTCTGTGAAACCAGGCCATAAAGATGTACTTAAGGCCTACATAAGTGAATGAAAAAGCACTCTAATGTTCAGATAACTGCATTTCATATACATTTAAACTATAATGCATTTTCATTTATTAGCAGTTAGCATGCACTTGTGGTCTATTCTTCTGTAAAGTCTATTCTTTTAAAGTATATTATTTCCATAATAAGCACTGTTATGTTGGATTAGTTAGCTATTTAACGTGAAGTTTATTTTACTACTATTTATGAAGACATATTTGATTATCCAATAACCACCCTTTTATCATTTTTGAAAAAGAAGCAAGAGATGTAATATTTCTTAGTTCTATGGGTATAGTTTTCTCAAAGTTGACTTCCACACAACAATAGAACACAGCAAGTACACTTTTGAAAAGTATGCTAAAGTGTACTTCTTTTTCCACAAGGGATAACGTCATTAATATAATACAAATTAATATAAAACATTGAGACAAATGCTCTCCGTTCAATAATCATTGTTTTAACTGGTATGTAATCAGGTTGAACAGATGATGGCAAGTGAAAATTTGGACTGCGGTTTCCATGCAAGCCGCATTCGACACAGACGAAACTCACTAGACAGGCGCAATAAGCCAGGTGAGTAGAACACTAACAAACAATCACAAAAATACCCATTGAGACTTCATATAGTAAAGTTGTGTCCAGAAGTCCAGAAGAACTGGAAAAACCAACAAAAAAAAAAGTTTATGAATATAAATTCAGCAGATTGTGAGAGCACAAAATATTCTGCAAAATTTGCATAAAATCGCCCTTACCTTGCTACTCTAGATGGAATGGACCAGAGTGATTCATACCCATCTCAGACGTGCTCGGCCCTGGGTCGTCACCATTCTCTAACCACTCACATGCACTGGGAGGAGCTGTGCAGCTGTGCAAGCTCCACATTGCAGTCCATTGAAAACCTCAGCAAGTCTCCCATCAGCCACTGTGAGCTTTATAACTCTGAGGCAGATCATCTAGACTACCCCTCTCCTGTTGTGAGACTAATACCACAGAGTGGTGTCTCTGGGATCAGTGGAGAGCCTGGCATGGATATGGGGCACTTGGGTGGGTATACAATATTTATTGGACTTTATACTGATATCTTATTGGTGTGGATGCAGCTTTACAAAAATTTAAAATCTGGGTCCTGAAGCCAAACCATATAGAGTGCTGTATGGATGATATATTTTTGTAGGCCAAAAGCCAGAAACGTTTGGTTATGAAATAATCCAAAAGCCAATGGAAAAATCCTATTGGGTTTTTATCAATGAACATTTTGGAACCAGGGTGATGCTGACTTCCAGGTTGGCTTACAAAAATACCTAATCACTGCAGCACATTTTTGGAAAATTTGGGGTCATTTTAGGTCATTGCAACCACTTTTTTAGTGCTAAACATTTTCACAGTTGAACAATTACTTAGTGCACCATTAATTATCTTTAATGACATATTGTAAATATGAATGTTTTTCTTGAATCATTGGATTGTTATTATTCAATATCTCCTCCTAACACAAGATCCTCCTCCATCTGGATTGTACCATTACTGGCCTGACCACCAGGCAGCTCATTTTGCTCGGTGCCTTTCGTCTGTCCGGACCTCATTTCCTCCACCGCTCTTTGCAGATCATCATCCCAGTGAACTTGAGTCCAGACTGGAGCTCCTGCAGAGCCAGCTTAAGAGGTAGGTGATGCATCTTAAATGAATACTTAGGTGCTAAAGAGGATGTTTTGTTTTATACATTTTTGCAATATTACTTGAAACTGTCTTTACTAATGGATAAAAGACTATTTATTAGGTGCACTGAAAGTAATAATATTAATATACATCATCTGTGCACGAGGTAGGGCCTTAAAAACATCAGCTAATCGATTGGCCCTCTGGCTTGTCAATCACTGCCGTGACGTTCCTTGTGAGAGACGAGCGCGGATGCGCGCTCCAGTAACTTTCCACACTCCACAGGCACCGCATGCAATGTTTTTGTCAGGAGACAGGAGTAACAACTGCAGATTATGAGTTACCTGCGGTGAGTCTGACCATTAACATGATACAGCGAATGCCGGTGGTAAACACTCGTGTTCCAATACTCGTGCATGAGTTTTGGGAGGCATTCCTTTGAAGTGAGCTGTGAAGGAGGGGGGTTGTTCTCACGCATGCGCTCATTTCAAAAACTCACTAACAGTCTTTGGATTCTCAGTCGACGAAAAAGTCCTCTCTATCACCTTTAAGGCTAAAGTATGTTGTTTCTGCATCACTACTGGCACTAAGTGGAATTACAAAAGTAAAGCATATTTTCAAACAAACTTGCACGTGGCGCCTACTCCAAGACAAACATCTCAAACAAAGCTCTTAAAGGAACACTCCAGTTTTTTTGAAAATAGGCTCATTTTCCACCTCCCCTAGAGTTAAACAGTTGAGTTTTACCGTTTTGAAACCATTGAGCCAATCTCCAGGTCTGGCGGTACCACTTTTAGCATAGCTTAGCATAGTTCATTGAATCTGATTAGACCGTTAGCATCTCGCTCAAAAAAATGACCAAAGAGTTTCGATATTTTTCCTATTTAAAACTTGACTCTTCTGTAGTTACATCGTGTACTAAGACCCACGGAAAATGAAAAGTTGCGATTTTCTAGGCCAATATGGCTAGGAACTATACTCTCATTGTGGCGTAATAATCAAGGAACTTTGCTGCTGTACCATGTGTGCAGCAGGCGCAATGATATTACGTACCGCATGTGACCACCTGTTTGAGCGTGCCTTGCAACCATGGAGACATTTGTGAGAGGTAATATCATTGCGCCTGCTGAACCAATGGTACGGCAGCAAAGTTCCTTGATTATTACGCCGGATGAGAGTATAGTTCCTAGCCACATCCTATTCTACTTACGGAAAAAAAATGGAACTGCCGCTGCGTTTGTTCCGTAAGTAGAATAGGGAAGGCGTAGGACATATAGCATAAGCTTTTTGAACAATACGAAAGTGCGGTTTTGGCGGAAGCACATGCAAGGCAATCATTTATGTTTATAAAGCATATACAGTTGTATTTTCTTCAAAAATGACCAATCGTTTCACTAGATAAGACACTTATTCCTCGTCTGGTATCGTTTAAAGCCCTTTGAAGCTGCACTGAAACTGTAATTTTGACCTTCAACTGTTTGGAGGCCATTGAAGTCCACTATAAGGAGAATAATCCTGGAATGTTTCATCAAAAACCGTAATTTCTTTGACTGAAGAAAGAAAGACATGAAAATCTTGGATGAAATGGGGGTGAGTAAATTATCAGGAACATTTTATTTGAAAGTGAACTAATCCTATAAAGAGGCACACTAGCAACTAATGCTAGAGGCTGTAGTCTTTAGCATCCTTGTTAGTGCGCATGCCTCCCATGACAGAAACTTTGGTTTAAATCCCGCTCGAAGTGGTGCGAGTAGAACCAGAGGGGTTACTTTTTTTCATGAGACAGCCATGGTCCCACAGCAGCTAAACACCCTTGACTTGATATTTGAATGGTTGAAGGCAAGATGTCCAGCAAATAACTACTTAAATACTGCAGTTTTCTGTTCCCTTTCCCCCAGGCTAGAGACAAGAATGACAGCAGACATCAATGTGATCCTTCAGCTTCTCCAGCGACAGATTGCCCCCGTGCCTCCAGCATATAGCACGGTATTACCTGACAACCACATCCCTGACCCCGCTACACTGTATGGAAGCAGCACACCAGTGCTTCACAGCATGTTCCCCATTCCAAATATTCAAGTGGACAGTAAAAGCACTAACATTCAGGTAAAAGTGCTGTCCAATAAAAGTTTTTTATTTTTTTAATTTTCAATGCCAGACTTCTCTTGTGAAAAAAAAAAAATATATATATATATTTTAGATTGCAATAAATGCTTGTTGTCAGTATAATTAACTATATTTTAAAGACTATAGAATTATGAAATTACATTAAAGATATACTTAAAGGGATAGTTCATGCAAAAATTTAAATTCTGTCATTTACTCACCCTTAGGTTGTTCCAAACCTGTATACATTTATTTTTTCTGTTGAACACAAAGGAAGATGTTTTGAACAATGTGGATAACTGAACAGTTCTGGGGCACCAATGACTGCCATAGCATTTCTTTTTCTTCTATGGAAGTCAATTAGGGCTGTCGAACAATTAATCACGATTAATCGCATACAAAATAAAAGTTTGAGTTTGTCTAATATATGTGGGTGTTCTGTGTGTAATTATTATGTATATATAAATACAAACACATCCATGTATATATTTGAGAAATATTTACAAGTATTTGTATTTATTTATATTTTTATATAATTTATATTATATATACATTTTTTTGTACATAAATAACATATTTCTCTTAAATATATACATTAATTTGTGTGTATTTATATATACATATTATTTACACACATTACTCACACATATATTATACAAACTCAAACTTTTATTTTGTATGCGATTAATCGTTTGACAGCCCTAAAGTCAATGGTGCCCCAAAGCAGCCTGGTTACAAACTTTCATCAAAATATTTTCCTCAGCAGAACAAAGAAATTTATACAGGTTTGGAACAACCTAACGGTGAGTAAATGATGATAGAATTTTCATTTTAGGGGTGTGTTCACACGTGGCAGGTTTGGTTCGATTAAAGTGAACTCTGGTGCGATTGCTCTGTTCGGTTCATTTGAGTAAGTGTGAACGCTGCCATCTCAACCCATCAAACAAGGGGAACGAGACCGCTGAAAAAGTGGGTCTCGTTCCACTGCCAAATGAACTCGTCTGAAATATGAACACAACACGAACCAGACATCTAAACAAACCAAAACAGGATGTGATGTCACTAGACGCGATCCTAAAAAGACAGAATGCTGAAACATACCTGTTTTTTCCTCATCATAGGAACTGCTTTGCCCATTACAGTTAGGTACAGGCATCAGGAATGCTGTCTCCTTGCGGCAGATCTTCGTTTGTGTTGCAATGGAGGAATTCCTGGTGCTGTTTTGACTCTTTTACACATTTTATAAACTCTTCATCAGTTCTCACCTGGTAAAAATGTCATATGTGCACACATTTAAAGAGCTCAAGAGTCTTAAAAATTATAGTGTGAACGCTAAGAGAACCAGGACTTAGATGTATTAAATTTTGTTTCTTTGGTCTGGACCAAAATAATAAAGAGAACTGAACTAAAAGTGTGTTCAAGTGTACTTCTTTTTCACAAGTCAAGTCACCTTTATTTTTTATAGTGCTTCATTTAATACAGATTGTTTCAAAGCAGCTTTACAGTGATCAACAGGAAAATAATAATTCAATGATGTAAACAGAGCTAAAGGATTAGTTCACTTTCAAATGAAAATTTCCTGATAATTTACTCACCCTTATGTCATTCAAGATGTTTATCTTTCTTTCTTCAGTCGAAAAGAAGTTAAGGTTTTTAATGAAAACATTCCTGTATTTTTCTCCATATTGTGGACTTCAATGGACTCCAAATGGTTGAAGGTCAAAATTACAGTTTCAGTGCAGCGTTCTACACAATCCCAGACAAGAAATAAAGGTCTTATCTACCAAAACAATCGGTAATTTCCAATAAATAAATAATTATATACTTTTAACCATAAACGATCGTCTTGAACTAGCTCTCTTCTTCTTCTTTATTAGAATTCCGGAAGTGCAGACGCTGCTAAATGTATTACTGCCCTCCACAGGACAAAGTTTGAACTAATTGTTATATACTTGCACTAGCATATTGTATATGACAATTTTATTTCAAACTTTGACCTGTGGAGGGCAGTAATACATTTAGCAGTGTCTACACTGCCGGAATTCTAATAGAGAAGAAGAAGAAGAGAGCTACTTCAAGACGAGCGTTTATGGTCAAAAGTATATAATTTTTGATTTTTTTTTTTTTTAGAAAATGGCTGATCGTTTCGATAGATAAGGCCCTTATTCCTCATCTGGGATTGTGTAGAACGCTTCGAAACTGTAATTTTGGCCTCCAAATGGTTGAAGTCCACTATAAGGAGAATAATCCTGGAATGTTTTCATCAAAAAACTATTTCTTTTCAACTGAAGAAAGAAAGACATGAACATCTTGGATGGCATGAGGGTGAGTAAATTATCATGAAATTTTTATTTGAAAGTGAACTAATCCTTTAAATTTGGCTGTAAAGCAGCTCTAAAAAGAAAATCATCATCCATCACTGTTTTTTGCAGAGCTGCTTTATAGCCAAATTGACCTAATTTAATAATTGATGATCTTTACAATGGAACTGAATCAATACTGAACTGACTTGAGCTGAATAATGACACTATTTTCTTTTTACAGCTGCTTTACAGCAAAACTGAACTGCATTATGTTTGCATTATTCATAAGGGTTAGTTAATTAAAACCTTTAATTTGATCTGATCTGAATGTTGGTGTAGGTGTACCGGATCGGTCACACACCTGAAAATTCTCCTTTTCTCACTTACTGACCCACATGTTGTTCCAAAACCATCCTGATACTAAATACTAACCTTTAGCTAAGCCATATACACATTAAACATATGAAAAGCGAGGTATAGACCTGGGAGGACTTCAGATGACGCAAACTCTGGATCAACATGCACCATTCCAAATTTTGTTATATATCCTAATCATTGTTAACATGTATTTATTACTTCAAGGAACTCATTGTTTCTACCATAAATTAATACATTGTTAGCTAACTGCGTGATTTTTATATATGTACATTTGTAAAAAAAATGACATAATTTGGACACAGTCACCTCTGATAACAGATTATTCTAAATTGTAATGCTGACATGCATTTTCTGCTTTGAAACGATGTATTGTTAAAAAAAAAGAAAGCGCTATACAAAAAATGTATTGAATTGAAAAAACAAGCTGTGTGGAGCTTCTGTTTTTGTTTTGTTACAAGAATGAACAATTAACCAAATTAACCATCTTTAACACTGTGTTTCCAGAGTTCAACCCAGCCAGAATCTATGATCCAGTCAAATTCCCAGGGTTCTCTGTCTAGTGGTGTCCACATGGGAGCTGCGTCAGATGACTGTGAACCTGATAAACTAGAAATTAATGCTGTTTCAACTCCAGCACTTAAGCCCATTTTTATAGACGCACCGCGGCTCTGTGCGTCTCTCCGCTTTCCCTCATTGCCTGGTAACCTGGACACTTCATCACACCCAGAAGACATTCAAAAACACATGTCTGATCCTTCCTTGCCAGTCAGCTAAAATCACAACTCGTCATCAACCAGCTTATCATAACAGAACAATGAGCACACATCAAAACTCAATCGATAAACACCCTGCTGATGTCACCAGATTATGTTGTGTTGTGGATGCTAGGAAGACCATGCAATTCCATCATCTTGGTTAACCAAATGTTGCTGGCCACCAGATAGGACAGCCCCAAACTAGCACTAGTAACTACCATGAAAACTCAAACTGGTATTTTCAGCAGAGAACAAAGCCACGAAGGCTCAAACCTCAAGGTGAATGTCGGTGAGACAGTGACCATCTGAAAAATCTTTTTGTTGTACATGGACATCAGTGACATGTTCTTCAAACAATGAGACTCAGGGAAGAGTCACAATTGTCGACAAACCTTTGGAATGTTAAACCAAAGAATGTCTCTGTATATCTGGAAATGAACTCTGTGTATGTTTTGTGTATTTTCTGTTTGTAATTAAAACAATGTTCAATAAAAATATAATAATTTTTGGGGCTGTTCCTTGAAGACCCACCAGATATATTGCTGACCTGAAAAAAGGGGGGGGGGGGAGAAGCAGCTCGTGAGGCCTCCGTTGACAGCAAGATAATTAACACTTTCAGTGTCCAGAAAGGTACTAAAGATGAATATCGAATTGAAAATTGAATTTACCTCGGCATAGTTAAATAACAAGAGGAACATGGAAATGACATACAGTGAGTCTCAAACTCCATTGTTTCCTCCTTCTTATATAAATCTCATTTGTTTAAAAAACCTCAGAAGAACAGGCGAATCTCAACATAACACCGACTGTTACGTAACAGTCGGGGTCTACGCCCCCAATATTTGCATATGCCAGCTCATGTTCAAGCATTAGACAAGGGCAGGACGTCTGGATCTGTGCACAGCTAGGTAAGCAAACAAAGACAACAGCGAAAAATGGCAGATGGAGCATTAATAACTGACAGGATCCATGACAACATGATATTTTTAGTGATATTTGTAAATTGTATTTCTAAATGTTTCGTTAGCATTTTGCTAATACTGTTAAATGAGGTTAAAGTTACCATCGTTTCTTACTGTATTCACGGAGACGAGTCGTCGCTATTTTCATTTTTAAACACTTGCAGTCTGTATAATTCATGAACACAACTTCATTCTTTATAAATCTCTTCAACAGTGTAGCATTAGCCGTTAGCCACGGAGCACTATCAAACTCATTCAGAATCAAATATAAACATCCAAATAAATAATATACTTACGCGATTAGACATGCTGCATGACGAACACTTTGTAAAGATCCATTTTGAGGGTTATATTAGCTGTGTGAACTTTGTTTTTGCAACGATAGAGTCGAGAGCTCGGGAGGGGGCGGAGACGGGCGGAGAGCACAAACATTTAAAGGGCCAGCAGTCTGAATCGGCTCATTTCTAATGATGCCCCAAAATAGGCAGTTAAAAAATGTATTTAAAAAAAAATCAATAGGGTATTTTGAGCTGAAACTTCACAGACACATTCAGGGGACACCTTAGACTTATATTACATCTTGTAAAAAAACGTTCAATGGCACCTTTAACGCGTACGATCACACCGGTGTGATCAGTCTTGGCTGGCCCCAGGAGCGTACGATCACACCGGTGTGATTAGAATGTTCAGCTCATCACGCGATCAACTGCCAAATTCAAATGTGCGTGCGCGCTTTAACTGGCGCTAAACCAGAGACGGACGCGCGCAGCGCTTTTAATATATCACATATATGCAGTGTTTTCAACCAAATGATGTTTATTTTAGGTTTCAGAAATTTAAATAGACATGAGTACTAACAAAACAATATATTTAGAGTTTGTAAAATACACAATGATGTCTATAGAAGCGGAAATAACAACCCTTTCCATTATAATTAGACGACACGTTTTATTCATATCAGAAACACATTGTGAAAGTAACTTTAAAGCTTACTCTATTCTTCCCCAGTTCACCGACTCACTTACTTTCATGTATTTCGGGAGAAGTGGATGAATTCACGGGTTGTAAATCCAACAGATCCGATTCTCTGTGCGGCGCAAACTAACATGGCGGCGCCCATCGCTCATATGGCTCAACTAACGCGATCGTTATAAAGGTGTTTAAGCAGCAAAACACATCCACTTGCACATATTTGGCAATCGGAATATTAGATATTTCATGCTATAGTTAACAAATTTGTGAATATTTTGAATAAAAAAGGAAAAATTAAATAAAAGCAGATCATCATTCATACAGTGCTGCAGTGTGTCACGTAACAAGCAATGACGCGTCACCATGGAAACCATAAAGCGATACGTTCTAAATAACGGTCGCCTTAAAAAACTCACGCTGGGGGGTCAGCCAGAATATTTGAAACTTACGTGCGAAAGGGTTAAAACAGTACATGTGACTACAATGGTTCAACTTTAAGACGAGAACACGACTTTATTCAACAATATCTAGTGATGGGCGATTTCAAAACACTGCTTCATGAAACTTCGAAGCTTTACGAATCTTTTGTTTCGAATCTGTTGTTTGGAGCACGTATCAAACTGCCAAAGTCACGTGATTTCAGTAAACAAGGCTTCGTTATGTCACAAGTCTTTTGAAACATTTTGAAATTTCAATGGTTCACATGACTTTGGCAGTTTGATACATGCTCCGAACAACTGATCCGAATCAAAAGATTTGTAAATGAAGCAGTGTTTTGAAATTTGAAAGTGTTAATTATCTTGCTGTCAATGGAGGCCTCGCTGAGCCATCGGATTTTATCAAAAATATCTTAATTTGTGTTATGAAGATGAACGAAGGTGTGGAACGACATGAGGGTGAGTAATTAATGACAGAATTTCATTTTTGGGTGAACTAACCCTTTAAAGCAGGGATGGACAACTCCGGTCCTGGAGGGCCAGTGTCCAGCAGAGTTTAACTCCATCCCTAATCAAACACACCTGAACCAGCTAATCAAGGTCTTTAGGATTAGTAGAAAGTTATAGGCAAGTGAGTTTTTATCAGGGATGGAGATAAACTCTGCAGGACACTGGCTCTCCAGGACTGGAGTTGTCCATCCCTGCTTTAAAGAGTGCTCTGAGTGGTTGCTATGATGTCCTGGATGGTTGCTAGGATGTTGCTATATAGATGGATGTGTAAGTGTAACTATCCATCAAAAATATGGGTAAATCAATATATCAGTCAATATATAAAATCAAATCATTAAATCAGAACTCTTACTGTATATTTAATTTCTTTGTGTCTCTGCTACAATAGCATTTTTTAAGCTTGCACTTCTATATTAAAAACTCATTTCAATAAAGTGTATCTGCTGAACCTTCACTGGCCTCTGTGTGGCACTGTCTCCATAAAAACACAACATTTCCTCAACTGCTGATTTACAGTCAAACTGCACAACATTTGCACAACATCCCCCAACTTACTCATATTATTAGTATGAACGTTATCTTCTTCTGGCGTTTAGGAATAACAGTCTCTACTTCCTCATTACTTCACTCTGACTAGATGGCATGTGTTTATGAATTCTTTTAACTTCACAAGGCCACAGATTTCTATGGAAGCTCGTTTCCGCTACTGAATAAAAAATAAACAAGGTAGCTGTGACTTTTTATCTCACTAGTCTGACTTTTTCTTCATCAGAATTTCTTGACAGTCAGAATTGCGAGACATAAACTCTGAATTCTGAGAAATAAAGTCAGGCCCCCCATGAGAATTGGACGTTATAACTTGCAAATGCGTTATCTCACAATTCTGAGAAAAAAAGAATTGCAAGATATAAACTCGCAATTGCGAGAAAAAGTCAGAATTGCTCATATCCCACAATTCTCACTTTATAACTCTCAATTGTACGGAAGAGGATTAGGGCCAAAAAAACTCATGAAATTTCGAGAAAAAAAAGATGAGATAAAATGTTGAGAATAAACTCGTTAAATTACGAGAAAAAAGTCGTTAAATTACGAGAACAAATTTGTTAAATTACAAATTTGTTCTCATAATTTAACAATTTTTTTCTCGTACTTTAATGAGATTATTCTCAACATTTTATCTAGACTTTTTTCCCGAAATTTAACAAAATTTCTCATATTTTAAAGAATTTGTTCTCGTAATTTAACAACTTTTTTCTCATAATTTTATGACTTTATTCTCAACATTTTATCTCAACTTTTTTCTTGAAGTTTAACGAGTTTTTTCTCGTAATTTAACGAGTTTATTCTCATTTTATTTAGACTTTTTTCTCGAAATTTAACAACTTTAATCTCGACATGGTTTTATTTTATTATTGCTTGGCCCTAATCCTCTTCCGTACAATTGCAAGAAAAAAATGTCATTGTGAGACGAAAAGTCACAATGATCTTTTAAATTTTTTTATTTAAATGAAGATAGACTGGTGCTTTAGATCCCATTAAATCAATTAGATTGGAGTTTTCTCTGATTTAATTTCTTTTTATTTTCTCACAACAGACTTTTGTTTTGTAGAATAACAGAAAGAGCTGACGATTTTTCGCCCCAATTTTAGGCATCAAAATGTTCCTCTTTACCAGTAATTAAGTTCAAATAAGCCACTTGGCACTAGTCCGTTTACCCAGAAGCACTGTTTAGAAGATTTTTGCACACTATAGTACCATTAGAGTTCTCAAAGTTGAGTGTACAGATCACAGTTTATCCAGTCGATTATTATACAGTATATTTACAATTTAATTTGTTGGCTCACAAGAAGAATGGCAATATTACATCAAACTCTACAATTACCATTCAACCAACTGAGATTTGGACAATATGCATATAAAAAGTACAACATTTAATATTAAACATTCAGAATATTTTGAATATGTCTTCGGTATATTTTCGTTCAAATCAAGGCATTAACAGATTTTACAATTCCTTCAGTGTGCTTGCATAGACTTTATATACCATTGGATCCTGAAATAATTTCGGTTGGCATCAATGCTGGTTTAAGGCATTACAAATGGGCCCTGACACTAGAACTCCAATGCTTGGTGCTTAATTCCATTGTTAAACTTTCTGACTTAGGACTGGAATGCACTACACAACCTTTGTACAATTTTCTGGCCGATTTGCAGTCGGAGTTGACATATTTCACAGAAGAATGCTTAGTGTATGATGGGCACAGACTCCGGACTTCAAATCCATGCAGTCCGAGGATATCAAACATATCGCATTGTTTTTGTTTGTCATGTGTTTCCTAGCAACGAGGTGCATATTTCTGCATGAGTTTGTTGTGTTCGGAATGGAGTTTGGTAGTGTGTGAGCCTCAGGCATTTAGTGTATGATGACTAGATTTTCTCTGTAACCATTTACAAATTCAGAAAGTGTATGATACCTAGTGTTTTAAAATCTGTTCAGATTTGTGAGAAGTTGCGTAGTGTAGTACAGTCTTAACTGTAAATGCTGGCGTTTACATCTTATGCATCTGAGAAGAGTAATAACAACATGCAAGTATAGAATCACATATAAAAGAAAGGCAACTAAAAGATTGGACAGGTCAAAGGGGAAGTGTTGTATTTCTGTATCAGTAGTGGCATCAAACAAAATTGCTCCAGACAGGAAAGATATCCTATGGAAGCTTATTTCCACCATGGAATAAAAAAAATATAAAACACAATTGCGACTTTTTAGCGCACAATTCTGACTTTTTTCTGCAATTGCAAGTTTATATCTCTCGATTCGGAGAAAAAAAAAGTCAGAATTGCGTGTGATTTCTGAGTTATAATGTCTGAATTGTGAGAAAGAAACTTGCAATTGTGAGGAAAAAAGTCAGAATTGTGAGAAAAAAATTGCGAGTTTATATCTCACAATTCGGACTTATTTTCTTGTAATTCCAAGTTAATATTTCACAATTCTGGGAAAAAAGATTTGCGAGAAATAAAGTCAGAATTGTGACTTTTTTCTCAATTGAGCGTAATATTTTGTAATTAATGTAACCTTATTTCGTGCAATTTTGACATATAAACAGTTGTGAGCTATAAAGTCTGAAATACGAGGTATGTAAACTCGCAAATCTAAGTAAAAAAAGTTACTAAAAAATCGTGAGTTATAAAGTCCGACTAGTGAGATATATACTCGCAATTGCGAGAAAAAATGTCCGAATTGTGAGATAAAAAGTCACAGTTACCTTTATTATGTTTTATTCTGTGGCAGTAACAAAGTTCCATAATATCCTGTTGGTTAGAAAACTAGTGAAAACATAGTTTGACCCTAAACTTAGTGCAAGGTTGTTATATCGAGTTGCTCAGGATGCCCGAACCAATAGCCTGGACCAGAAAACTCTGTAGACTGTGTTGGCTATGCAGAGACAAGGCAGAAATTCAACAAACAGTTTTTCCCCCATCCCTTATTCTGAAACACAATCATGTCATTGTTTGGGCTGACGTCGAAACGCACTGGAGTGCCATTAGCACACATAATATCAGTCTCTCTCTCTCAATTCACTCACAGTTCATCATCTGTGACTACTGATTCACATACTCCCAAAGCAACATTTCTCACTTAATATTCAGGAAAATTGACAACTGATTTGGAATTTAACATCTGGAATTTAAGATGTGGTTTAGAGAAAAGGACTGCATAATGTATGAAATGGCACCACGGAATGCGATGGCAAGGACAAAACATACACTTCTTTCCTCAAAGAAGTGACATATTAACTGGACGCTGGAGTCGGGTATAACAAAAGGCACACGTTGTAATTTGGAACAATGGAGGCATTGAACGGGCGTTCGTCCACCCAGGGGCCACAGCTGCTAATATATGGAAATTAGACCACATTCTTAAACGTGAAGTATTTACTCCATAACACTGTGTTTAGTGTTAGCTGTCTTTCTGCGTATATGTGAGACAAATCTAAATGAGTAGGAGGTGTCGTGCCTAAAAGAAGTCCTTATAAAATTATAATAATAGGCATTATGAACATGAATTATCACAATAAACATTGATTTCAAAACTACGGCATAATGATGTAAAAATCATCTACTCTCTTGCTTACAAAATCATTTTACAAATAAACCAGCCAGTCTGATAATAAGGGCCCCTTCACATCAATTAATATCAAATCGTATACATCACTGCAAAGAAGCAATCAGATAACATTAAAAAGTAAAGTACAACAAAAATATACAAGGAGATAAACATATTTCACCTTGAATGAATCTCATGAAAGCTGTCAAGATCTGTCCAGGTCATATTTCAATCCAAAATCAAAAGGAATGAAAATAAATCATATATCAGTAAGACTTTTTGCAATGAGACATTTATTTTAATCAAGAACTCCTATATATATATATATATATATATATATATATATATCAAAAGTTCAAATAAAAGTTTGGGGTCAACTTATGCTCACTTAGGCTGCATTTATTTGATCAAAAATACAGTAAAACCTGTAATATTGTCAACTATTTTAACAATTTAAAAGAACTGTTTTCTATTTGAATATATTTTTTATGTAATTTATTCCTGTGATGCAAAGCTGAATTTTCAGCATCATTACTCCAGTCTTCAAGGTCACATGATCCTTCAGAAATCATTCTAATATGATGATTTGCAGTGTTGGGGTAACGCAACTCATTACAAGTAACGTGAGTTGTGTAATCAGATTACTTTTTTCAAGTGACTAGTAAAGTAATTACTTTTAAATTTACAACAAAATATCTAAGTTACTTTTTCAAATTAGTAACGACATCCCTGACAGCAACATAGTGTCAGCCCAGATCCGGCCCATATCCGGTCCACGTGAAATCCAGATGTGGGCCGGATCTGGGCCGCATTATGTTGCTGTCTGGGATGTGTGAATATGATGGTTATTGTAGTTCTAGAATAATTTTGCCTTCACGTGCTATCAGAAATTTGATAATTCCACTGATTACGAGTTCATTGCATTCAAGTGGAAATGTGAGTGCGTTCATCTGCAAATTTTACCAAGGAAACTCATATTTACAATAATTCCGAGAGCACGTAGCATAAATGTGGAGAGCATTCACTCATCTCACTTGCACAAAAACAGAATCAGTATTCCTCAAAATTAATAAAAACAGTGAAATGCAATCTCAGAATTTTGCACAAACCTGCAATAGTTAAATATATTAAATTAAACAAATATACTTTGTATTTAAACTCACTTTATTGCTGAAATAAAAATGTTGAATTTTCTTCTCCTGCATCATTTTCTTCTGCATTCCAGAATGACAGCAAAGGTGAAAGGTTTATTTGAGCTGCGCCCTCTACTGCACAGGCATGAATTTGCATTCCCTTCAGCCTGACCCTGACAGCAAAATAGCGTCAGCCCAGATCCGGCCCATATCCGGTCCACGTGTAATCCAGATGTACCAGATATAGGCCGGATCTGGGCCGCATTATGTTGCTGTCTGGGGAGGCTTATTCATTTCACTTTTGGTGTGAAAAGGCCTTTACATTTGTCAAAAGAAGAATGTTTTTGGTGTTATTAAAAAAACAAACAAGCAAGCCCAGCACAGGTGAGAAAAAGTAAAGCAAAAGTAATGTAACGCATTACTTTTCACAAGAAGTAAATAAGTAACAAAATTACTTACTTTTTTTTCGGGAGTAATGCAATATTGTAATGCATTACTTTTAAAAGAATCTTTCCCCAACACTGCTGACTTGTCGCTCAAGAAACATTTCTTATTATGATCAATGTTGAAAACAGCTGTGCTGATTCATATTTTTGTGGAAACTGTGATACATTTTTCCATGATTTTTTGATGAAAAGAATGTTCAAAATAAAAGCATTTATTTGAAATACAAATCTTTAACAAAGTAAAAGTCTACTGTCACTTTTGACCACTTTTGAGGAGGTAATGTGGTTCATTCAAAATCTTAACAGGAATTAGAATTTATTTATGCACAATATTTCAATTTAGGGGGCAATATGACCTGGACAATATTTGAGATTCACCTTTTGCTCTACATACATCTGTAAAACTGTTACCCATCCTATATTGAAGATAGTCACTGCTCAAATGTAAGGAATTAAAAAAAAAAAAAATAGCCAAACATATGTGAAAACCTGGATATGCCACAGATGAGAAATGTTGATGAATCTTGAGAGCCAGATGCATGGCTAAACGCACCACACCCGTTTCGTACGGCAATAATGTCAGTCTTTCATTCACTGGCACTGTAGCTGCTCACCCAGGGCCTTTACACACAGAACAGAGCAGCTTTGATTGTGTCCAGCTCTCACACAGCGCTCTGTAAAGCAGTGTGTATGGCCCTGGCTTGGAATTGAATTGAACCTCCAAAAAAAAAAAAGAAGAAAATTTGTGAGATGAACAAAAGTAAAAATTCAAATGAAAATCCTTAGTGTATTACATATATCCACAGACACCATCCAGTGTTAACATCCAAGCAGTCTTGAAAAACGTACCATGTTTTTGTCAGATGCAAAAAAAAGCTGATTGTTGGCAAAGACTGGATATGCATCCATCTTCAAGTTTAAACTCCACAGAATGCTACATAGGTTTTTGTTGCAATTTAATAGAAAGCCATTAGAATCCATTCCCATTAGGAACGTCCTTCACAAAATACATCACTCACGCACACAACCTCACCAATACATTCATCTCCACACGCTTGCACACAAACTGTACCGAATGATTCCTCTCAAGTATACTCCATTTGACCACTCCATGTCTCTGCTAAGCCCAGGTATTCTGGGTTTTCTGCTGTGGGGGTCATGTAGCCATTGGGCTGCCTGTGAGTTGTACCTCCGTTTATGGATGCTCTGGCGACTGCCTGAGCTTTAGCTGCGATATCATGATAGTAGGGGTTGTCGAAGGCGGGCGAAGTGGGTGGGATGTTGCTCATAGGCACCAGGTACTGTGGATTCTCCACACTGTTCCCTGTACAAAGACCGTTAATGAATCTCCTCTCGTTCGCTTTGCGTGGAAGCGTGCTGGGGCGCTCTGATGGGACGTCCTGGTTCACATACTCTGAGATCAAAGAGAATATAAAAAAATACTGTGTTGAAATCATGGTATTAAAAGTGATAAAGTCAGTGTGAAATGGATTTTGCAACTTTTACTTCATGTGTTGTATTTATAAGGGAAACAGGATAATACGGCTTTTCACACTTGAAATAGTTAACCCTGGGTAAACGGAATCCGGGGTTATCTTGCTTCACGTTTCACACTGCTCATAATTTACCCAGGTTAACAATTAATCCTGGGTATTCATAAACTGACGTTTCACATTGTACATTCCTAAACCCTCGGTTAACATTCTTATTTGCATATTTGCAGTGTCAGTGTCATTGATTGGATGAACAAAGCACGCAACCTGTTTAGAGCTCTAGCATTGCACATCTTTGTATTGCCGACTGTACTATCGAGTTTATACTGAATGGACATCTTGGACTATAAAGGTAAGAATGAAATGGTCGCTTCTTCACTCTAATTGTTGCATTTTCTGTCAGCATTTGACATTTTTCCTTTCAAACACTGAATTTACTGTTTATATACAATGCAAAGTGTTTCCTACGGAAGAGGATTAGGGCCAAGCAATAATAAAAAAATAAAACCATCTCGAGATTAAAGTTGTTAAATTTCGAGAAAAAAAACGTTAAATTTCGAGAAAAAAGTCGAAATAAAATGTTGAGAATAAACTCGTTAAATTACGAGAAAAACTCGTTAAATTTCTAGAAAAAAGTCTAAATAAAATGTTGAGAATAAACTCATTAAATTATGAGAAAAAAGTCGTTAAATTACGAGAATTTAACTTCTCATAATTTAACGACTTTTTTCTCGTAATTTAATGACTTTATTCTCAACATTTTATTGCGACGTTTTTCTCGAAATTTAACGCCGTTTTTCTCATAATGTAACAAATTTGTTCTCATAATCTAACGACTTTTTTCTCGTAATTTAATGACTTTATTCTCAACATTTTATCTCGACGTTTTTCTCGAAATTTAACGAGTTTATTCTCAACATTTTATCTCGACTTTTTTCTCGAAATTTAACGACGTTTTTCTCATAATTTAACAAATTTGTTCTCATAATCTAACGACTTTTTTCTCGTAATTTAATGACTTTATTCTCAACATTTTATCTTGACTTTTTTCTCAAAATTTTACGAGTTTATTCTCAACCTTTTATCTCGAAATTTAACAACTTTAATCTCGAGATGGTTTTATTTTTTTATTATTGCTTGGCCCTAATCCTCTTCCGTAGTTTCCTTGACTGTCCAATGCACGCAAATATGAGTACGTGATTGGTTGTCTGTTGCTAAGCGTCTAGCTGTAACATTCTAAGACCGCATAGTTTCACACTGTACAAGTTTGGCACTGCAATGCAGGTTTAAGATCCAGAGCAGACTTTCATAACCCCGGTATAAAAAGCGATGCTAACCCTGTTTCTAAATTACAAGTTTGAAACTGTCCTTTACCCGGGGTTAAAAGTGGTTTTATAAATGATGATAATCTGGGGTTATAAGCAGTGTGAAAAGCCTTAAAATGTCTATTGAGCCTTAATAATTAATAATTGTTAGCTAATATTGCTAGGAATGCTCAATCATATACCAATATATCACAATATTTTGGTACCAAATATATACCAATATATTTTTGGTACCACTTTATTAGTACCAACCCTCCACCCCCCTATTTTAGCTACTATTCTGGACAATATTTGAAAATTGATGAATGAATGAATGAATGAATGAATGAATGAATGAATGAATGAATGAATGAATGAATGAATGAATGAATGAATGAATGTAAATGTGGTACCATGGCTGATATTAGACATTTTTTTAATATATAAAACTGATATTTGGCTATTGGTTAAGATTAAAACGGAAGTGTGTAATGTTCTCAATGTTGCAATACGCTCATATACCAGCTTGCAATGAAACGAAAGTAACAAAAGATATTTTCTTCTGTATTGTGACATATGCCTAAGAGTAACGGATTATTGAAAAAGAAACATTTAGGGCAGGGACTTGGTTTTATGCAGCAGTTAGTGACTGGATTTGGAGATGTGGCTGTTGTACTCAAAAGTAGAGGCAGATGAACGTGATCTTAAAAGGGGCGGGATTTAAGGAGGAAAATTACTGGAGAATTCATGCAAACAGATATATATTTTGTAATATTGTCTTTGTAATATTTCATCAAAACTTGAACTGCCTTGGAAAATACTCTTTCTTTTTGATGACATTATCAAAATTTAGCAAAATATAAATATGTCACATTACGGAAGTAAATTGGGTTGCCTTTACTGCAAATGACATGTTTTACTCACCAGGTTGTGTGTGCGCTCCACGTGGCAGTGTGTGTGAAATGAAACCAATAGGGCCATCAGCTCCATCTCTCCAGGTCTCCAGCTCTCCATCTATGCCGTTGGGGACAGTGGGATCTTTAGAATAACGACAAGGACTGGATGGAGGGCAGTTGTCCTCCACGTAACCGTCCAGAAACACAGAGTCAGATTGGCCTCCAGCGGAACGGTGTGATATGCTCCTTGCTAGAGGTTGGTACTGTGTCCCAGACCACATGGCATTGGCTGTTGCCCCAACAGGAAGAGTTGGGTACTGACTCTGCCCCAGCATGCTGACGGAGGAGTACAAATCCCTGCCGCTTGGCATACCATCCACCTCTAAACCTTGGTCTGTACTCTAAAGAATAAAAAAACAAAAAAAGTTACATGATTGTTAAAATGGGATAAGAGAATGAGAGAATGAAATGATCTCTGACCCTGTGAGAGTGGTGTCTGCTGGGTCCATTGGCTCTCATTTCTCCTTGTGTGCTGAAGATGCCACCGGGCTGAGGCACCAGGTATTCTTCCGCATCTAGTAATTCCTTCACATTCCCCCCCTCCTCTGCCATCAGAATGCGGAAGAACTCACTATCAATAGGACACGACAGACTCATCTGATCGTCATTCTGAAAAAAGCAGGGAAAAAACAGAATGTCAAAAAAGACAGCAAAAGATGAATAGGAATATATTATTTTAGAGTTGCAACAACTCATTGATAAACTCAACAATGAAAAACATGACAACATATCTCATTACTGCTCAATTTGCACTATGCTCAAGAACATTGGCACTTTAAAGTAGTGAAACATTTTAATTTCCCATATTTATTTATATTTTTGCTGTTACATTCTTATACATATTCCCATTTTCAGGTCATCTTATCTAAAAAGGAAGTTATTGAACTTTCAATGTGCGCAAAAAAAAAAAAAAAAAAAAATCTATATTTTTTAAACCATTTTTGTATACCATACATTATATATACAAGGAAAGCAATGGGCAAAAAGTGGAATATCCAATATTCCAAAGAAATAATCAATAGATTATTTATAGAGATGCACTGATACAAATTATTCAGAGTGATATCTGCCGATACCGATAGTGTGGGGTTCTGCCTTTTATACCTTCTTTTAAATTAATGATAATTTCATTATAATTAATAATTAATCATTATATTTTTAATTATTACATTTTGAAAAATGCAAATAAAAACTTAATTCTCTCCATTTCATCAACTTTTTTTTAGAGTAACTGGAATCAGTTTTAAACAAACAAATTACTCAAATTAATATAAACACACTTCTTGAATGTTATTAATTCATATAATTACTATTAATATCGAACATCAAACTGGTTTCATCATTTTCTTTACACAAAGCCCAAATGCAGTGCATTTTCATGCCCTCTTTTGATTGATATATCGGCCCTGACTATCAGCTGTTTTTATACCAATTATTGGCCGATATATCGGCGCATCTCTAATTATGTGTAACTATATACAGATTATAAATAATTGCTTATCAATGTAGTAGTTAGTTGCAGACCCATATTATTCCTTATAACTGCATAATGATAAAATATTTATATATTTACTCACTTGGATGACTACATAACGTGGGGGATCACGTGACATGGCGGTAAATTCCTCCATAAGGTCCTTAAATCGTGGCCGACTGTCAGGATCGATCATCCAACCTGGCATAGGGTCATATGGTTAAAAAAGTCCCCTACACAAATGAATCCCCATGGACAGCTGCTGTGACATCTTTTTGATTTTTTTTTACATCAATTTTGATTTGTCTCTCAGTTTGTAAAACAAACTAAATTCACTATGCAGAAGTCACAGAAGTTACTGTGTCAAGACAATCAAACAACAATGTCCTGAAAGTGCCACAAAGCCACCATATTTACACTTTTTAAGAAGACAAAAATATTTTTTTGTGATTGTCAGACTCAATTTTAACAGTACAAAAACATTTGAGATAATCAAATAAGAACACAAATGTCTATGCTAATCCTTATCATCATTAGACATGAACACTAACAATTGACCATGATCATGTAGACTTCAGTGGTACAGACTAACGGCTGGGGGAGTCTGTCTCCCCCCTCCAGTAGTTCTGGAATGTCCCGTGCTGGTATGAGGTCATATGGCTTCATGCCAAAGGTCATCAACTCCCATACAGTCACCCCTGAGATGGAAAGAGCCAAGCCTCAAAGGTTATTTTAAACCAGAGGGTTATCAATTACAGCAGAGCAACTGTAAACCCATGCAGATACTGACCGTAGCTCCATACATCACTTTGGTGAGTAAACTTCCTGTGTAATATGGACTCCAGCGCCATCCATTTGATTGGCACCTAATCAACACACACATAGCCTTATTCTCAATAAATACAGGATAGTAGATTTACCTATACTCAAGCTTTGTTTCTAAATCTGTTTCAGCAGTTCAACCAAAGCAACATGTAAAACACACACCTTCCCCCCATCGGCGTGGTACTCCTTCTCATCTATGTCCAGCAGTCTGGCAAGCCCAAAGTCTGTAATCTTCACATGGTTTGGGTTTTTGACTAGAACATTCCTAGCTGCAAGGTCTCTGTGAACCAGCCTCACTTCTTCAAGGTAACTCATTCCCTGGGTACACAAAGAACCAGACATGAGAACATGAGCACAAGTGGCTTGGGAATAGAATATCGATGAGTTACAATGGTCATCTAGTTGATAAGGGTCACACTTGAAATAGTTAAAGGGTTATTTCACCCAAAAATGAAAATTCTGTCATTAATTACTCACCCTCATGTTGTTCCACACCTGTAAGACCTTCGTTCATCTTCCGAACACAAATTAAGATATTTTCTTTATGTTTTTCGAATATTTTGTTTCGAATCAGTGGTTCGGATCACGTATCCACCTGCCAAAGTCACGTGATTTCAGTAAACGAGGCTTCGTTACGTCATAAGTGTTTCGAAATTTCATTGGTTCACCACTGGGGGGGCGTGACTTTGGCAGTTTGATACGCGCTCCGAACCACTGATTCGAAAATAAAAGCTTTGAAGCTTCATGAAGCAGTGTTTTGAAATCGCCCATCACTAGATATTGTTGAATAAAGTCGTTATTTTGTTTTCTCAAGTATTCTCATCGCTTCATAACATTAAAATTGAACCACTGTAGTCACATGAACTGTTTTAAATATGTCTTTAGTAGCTTTCTGGGCATTGAAAGTGTTAACTGACTTGCTTGCAATGCAGGCTTCACTGAGCCATTGGATTTTATCAAAAATATCTTAATCTGTGTTCTGAAAATGAACGAAGGTCTTAAGGGTGTGGAACGACATGAGAGTGAGTAATTAATTTCATTTCAGAATTTTCAATTTTGGGTGAACTAATCCTTTAACTCTGGGTCATTCTAAACCCCAGGTAAATGGAACCCTGGGTTATCTTGCTTCATATTTCACATTACTCATAATTTACCCGAGATTAACCATTAATCCTGGGTATTTAAAAGCTGACATTCCTAAACCCTGGGTTAATGTTCTTATCTGCATATTTGTGATGTCAGAATTTTCAAACTAAAAAGATAAGAATGAAACAGTCTGTTCACTCCAATTGTTGTGCTTTCTGTCACCATTTGACATTTTTTTAGCCTACTGTTTATACTGCATGCAGTGTTTCTGTGACTGTCTAAAGCATGTTAATATTAGGCATGCAAATGGTTGTCTGTTGCTAAACATCTAGCTGTAACATTCTAACACATTATTTCATACTGTACAAGTTTGACACCCCAAAAGCAGTGCTAACCCTGGTCCTGACCAGGGTTTCATTACCCTGGTAAAACACAGCGCTAACCCCACTTCTAAATTGCAAGTGTGGAGTGTTTCTTTACCCAGTGTTAAAAGTGAGTTTTAGAAGGACCATGACCTGGGGTAAGCGCAGTGTGAAAGGCCCTAATGTGAGTAACAGTCCAGCATTGTGTTCAAATGAGCAGCTCATGATCTGGTGTTTTCGGAATTTCGTTTCAAAGTGATAAAACTCAATATCTGCATGTATGAGTTTAACATGCATTAAACGTGCACCAGTTATGCTTTATTTTTTACATTTGCATAATTTACAACATTTTTGTGGATGGATGATTATAGCATTTCCCTAGATTTCTAACGAGACGCCTTTCTAAACCTGTTTTCACAGAATCTACAGTTTTCTGCTGAAATAAAAACTCTTGTAAGTGAAGAAATTAAGACAAAAGTATTGTAGTTTTACTACTGTAAAGTAAAATAATATACTAATGAAATATTATATTTTTATTACAATAGTAATATATGGTCTATAGCGCACGACACAAGTGCACTTGGGGCGTGTCCAAATCCACTTTTGCTAGTTTAAGGACGGGAAAAATGGCTGGCGTGCCCGGCGCATGGTCAAAAAGGGTTGTCCCTATTCTCTTAATTAGTAATGGGTGTGTTTTGTGCGTAACGTGCAATAAACTGATCAGAGTTTCATCACCCATTCCCTTTAAAAGCCAGTTGCGCTTGCGCCATGGCAGATTCACTATTTACATGGCAGAATTTGCAAGCGGAAAAAACGAATGTTTCTATAGCAAGGAAACAGATCTGCTCATGCGCAAAGTTAAAGTGTGCGAGCAGACCATCTACGGATTCCACCAAAGCATGTTATCTTTATGCACACAATAATAAGCTTTAACATTGTAATCCTTTTATTTTTAATATTTGGCATGTTTGTGTGCGGCTGCACATCCCTGTGTGTGTAGTAAGCATGTTGTGCACCCCCCTATAGGCGCATATTACGAACAACAACAAAAAAAAAATTTTGCATTTTGCCATTGACTTTAGACCAGGTTTCAGTTGGTCAATGGCGCAGTCTATTTCAGTTGCCTCAAAATAGCAACACGCCAACAACGCGCCTGAACACACCTCATTTTCAGACCAGCACGCCCATGGGCGCAAATGCATTTGCTATTTAAACAATGTAGCGTAAGACAAGACAATAATAAATGCATCGGGCTGAAACTAGCAAAAAACACTTACAATTGCACTGGGTATATGATAGAGCCCTATTAGACTAATAAAGATACTAAACTAAAAAGAGGTTTGAGTCCTCTGAAAACGGGTTGGAGCTCCTAATTTTGCTCTCAAAGTGCACCAAACTAATGCAATTAACTTTAAAATTTAAACATTTTCTCTACAACCGACCAAGGTTCACCCCCATAGTCTCAAAAAATCCTGTGAGAAACACTAAAATGAGATGTTATAATGAAAAACACTGAAATGAGAGTTATATACTGGCAAGTTGGCAACAACATACCACAAAGTCTTCCACCGACATTGTATGTCACATTCTGTAGATGTCTTACCTTTGCAATCTGTACACACCAGTTGATGAGGTACTGAGAGCCGATGCGGTCCTTGTTCTCTCTGACGTAGTCCAACAAGCATCCGTATGGCATGAGCTGGGTAACCAGCTGAACCGTTGATGTCAGACAGATGCCTAGCAAGCGGCACACATATGGGCTCGCTACACCTGCCATCACATATGCCTCCTGTGGATAGAAGCACACACAGACAAGACACTTTAAAGTCACACATATCCAATACAAAATAAACACTTATTATCAAAAGTGAATCTATAAGAAGAATCTTCTTAATGTTTATAACAGGAAATTAATATTATAGTAATATAGGAATGTAAGGAACACACTCACATCCAAGATTTCTTTGTTGGCTTTGGGCGAGGTGTTCTCACGCAAAACTTTGATGGCCACTGGGATCTTGACGTTCTCCCCATCGGGAGCCCATATACCCTGGTGAGATGAGATAAACAACTCTGCATGAATAGTGTTAAACTACTTTAAGAACAATAATGTAGAACAGGATTTCCCAAACAGAGTTCTCAAAGGGAACTGCAGAGCGCTTCACAAGTTGATGAAAGGCTAATAATGAATTATATCAAATGCAAAATGTAAATAAATAAATGGGGCTGTGCAATAATCGTGATATAGCTTAGTGTAATTATTAAATAAAAGGCAGCTATTTATTAAGTACACTTGTAATTCATAACAGTAATGTATTTGTCTTCATTTTTATAAAGATCTTCACTTTAATAATAGTTATTATTGTTATTATTATTATTATTATTCAATTTGAATGGGTTCTTAAAACACCTGTGAGAAACTGATGATGACTGAGACACTATCACTAAAAGGAGTCCACTTTAAAGTCCAGGTACAAAGTCAAAATAAAACATTTAAAAAAAGATTCAATATTTTATGTTTACTTGCATGCCATGTGAAATATTAACTTCAAAACTCAGGGGTTACACCAAATAAATATTTTACATCTAAGGGGTTCAGCTGACAAAAATGTTTGAAATAAAAAAATAACTTTTGAGGTTAATTGTTCAAAACGGTGTTTAATATCTCAGTACACTACTTATAGGGACCATAACTTCACCATTGCAGCATCTACGCTGATGGGATTAAAAACTGTCAAAAACACATTATTTTGCCAGTGCCTGATTTTTTTAGAGGGGAAAACATGAAATAAACATTAGTATTTTCTCCGTATGCTGCCTTTATAGTCACTAGTGAAGGCTTTTTGAGTTTTTGTGGTGCCATCAGCCAGTTTGCATTGTCATGAAGCCATTTTACAGAAGCTCCAGAGGCATTAGTCACATTGCATATTTTGCTCAGGTGACTGGATAAAAAATGTGCTTGTGAGCAAAGATGGCAGAATGCTAGTCACATTTCCAAAGTTGCATGTGCCAGCTAAAAAACTAACATTGAGATGACGAGGAAGGGTATCTCTGTTTCTTACTGTGTGCAATGTCTGACCTTATAGACTGTGCCGAAGGCTCCAGAGCCCAGCACTCTGAGTTTCTTCAGCTCTGTCTCCTTGAGAATACGCATCTGAGCCTGGTTCGGCATCGCTCCGCTTGGGGTCAGTGGCTCCACCAGCTTCAGGGAAAATTGAGATGCCATAAGACTACAGAACTTTACAACTTACGTTTACTTTAAAGTACAGCTAAGTCAAAATAAAACACTTAAAAACAGATTAAATATTTTATTTTATTTATTTCACTGACCAACATCAGAGAACTATGACAATGTGAATATGTTATTAAATTATTGAAATATTAACTTAAAATCTCAGGGGGTACTTCATGTAAATATTTTGTAAAATGTAAATATATATATATATATATTATATATATATATAAAAACTTAAAAACTGATTCAGTACCAGAAAATATCGATACAAACTAATTAAAATGCACTATCCTACCCAGTATTGGCATGCACTATGTATGTTTATGCTCATTAGAGGGATTGAGCTGATAGCTTCCAAAATGCTAACGTTAATTTCAAAATCAGCTGATTTTAAACAAAGAATAGGCCTTTTGGATGTAAATGATAGCAGACAAAAATGAGATTTGTGCATCTTAGCTTCAATAAATGCTCTTTTTGGAGTTTGAGTTATGAAAATTTTAGTATGTTTTCAAATGAAGATCGAAAACAAATTTTACATGCAAATGTCACTGCAGAGATCTGACCTCATGCTCCTGTAGAATTCTCCTCCGGTTTTCTTTCTTTTTCTGGTGTTTCTGTCGTCGCAGGTAAAACACCAGCAGTGCCAGCAAAATGATAAAGAGAAAGACTCCACCAATTGTGATTGCGACTGTTGTCCCAGGCCTGCAGGGATTTCGTAACAATTAGATTTAAGGAAGACTGTGCAGTCTATGGTTAAATATGAGGGGCCGTACAAGCCATCATTCATTCTGGCACTCTCACATACATTCTCCTTTCACATACATATTTTTACTCTCACACACATACATTCTCCTTTCACACACAATACACTTTTATTCTCACATAAATACATTCTCCTTTCACATACATACATTTCTACTCTCACATACATATATTCTCCTTTCACATACATACATTTCTACTCTCACACACATACATTTCTACTCTCTCACATACATACATTATCCTTTCACACACATACATTTCTACTCTCACATACATATATTCTCCTTTCACATACATACATTTCTACTCTCTTACATACATATATTCTCCTTTCACATACATACATTTCTACTCTCTTACACACTTACATTCTCCTTTCACATTTTCATGCGTAAATTTTGGGTTGTTTTTTGCCCAAGGGCTGGGTAAACATAGGACAGAACACAGGTTGGGCTAATTCTACCCAGCATAAAAGGTTGATTTTATTAATTATTTTTTTCTACGATATAGTTTATTTAGTACTTACAGATTAAATGATCTAAACCAGTGGTTCCCAACCTTTTTAGCCTCAAGTACCCCCACAACTCCATCAATAAGGCTCAAGTACCCCTTTATCGACACTAAAAATGCGGCGTTTATATTTTAATGCAGTTGTAACAATTATCTAATTTACCAATGAACATATTGATATTAGGAAATGAAGATATTAGGAAATTAGGTGAGTAAGAAACACAATGTAATTGGACATACCAGCACTTCAAATGTTATTTTGAATATGATGACAAAAAATATATATATTTATTCATCCTTCAGAGATTGTCCCCATTTGTAAAACTGAAAGTTTCAAGATGTAGGAAATCCAACATTTGATTGAAAACAAACACTTTTATTTAAAAATAAAGACATAAAAAATAGGCTGCCACTATAACCAGTAGATGGTGGTAGATAAGCACTTATTGGCTTATAAAGTTAAGCACTTTATGCACTAAAGTAAGAAAAGTCAGTCTTTCAAATCTTTAAATTACAATGTGTCTACTACGCTTTTTATGAGAGGATTTTTGAGCATAGGACTTATTAAACTGGCACCTAAAAGAAACTTATTCAATGTTTTGAGGGATATTGAGCTGGGTTTAACAAACAATTCTGATTGGCCATTATTTTCAACAGTAAAGCATGTGCTTGGCTACAATACTCAATGCTGCAAAATCATGTTGTAAATAGACACATTTGCAGCGATTAACGCGCAAGGTTGGGGTGAAGCTGGGGCGACTGAATGCACTCAGCAAGTCTATTACACTTAAGCGACAGGGGACATTAAAACACTCAATGTACTAAGTGATATTAACAGACCAAACTTAGTAGCTAAACATCATACTAATAAAGTCTACTACAGAAAAGCAGTTGAGCCCAGAATTTGAATTTTCCTCCCATAGAACATGGCCTATTGTACTAAGACAGTGATATTAAATGACCAAACCAAGTAAACATCATACTAATATACCATACATGTACAGCAAAGCAGATGAGCCCAGAACATAATCGCAATTCGTTTAATTACACGTTTTCCTCCCATAGAAAACCGTTATAAAGAAAAAGCTTAACGTCGCTTAATGTAGCCTACTGAGTGATCAAAGATCAAATTCTGCACAAAACAATTATTCTATATAGTATTCTTTATTAGTATAGTGTTGACTAAGTTTGGTCTTTTAATGTCACTGTCTAACATCCTCGTTAAGCGTTTTCTTTATGGGAGGAAAATGCTTAACATGTAATTAAACGTGTTGCGTTTATATTCTAGGCTCATCTGCTTTTCTGTACAAGTTATGTTTTAGAATGTCCCAGCAACAGGAATGAACAAACCAAGCAAAATATAAATCTTTTTCGTACCCCCGGTTGGGAATCACTGATCTAAACGTGTAAAATACTGCAGTCACACACAACCACTGGTTTATGACCGTTTTATTTTCGATACAGTTCTTAATACAGCTTATTTTATATAGTTTGTACCATGCCTAAAAATATATTTAACAAACATTAGAAGTATTAGAAGTAAAAATGATACATTTAAGTCTAAAAGTTATTCGTGTGTAATCAAAAGTCGCGTCCCGTTTCCACCGTAACGATGCTGCTTCTCCTGCCGGAGATGGGCTCGCGTTCGGCGGCGGAACTCATTTCAGACCACCCCCCTCAGTCTCACTCGTAGCTGAAAGATGTACAAACCTGTATTTCATAGACAAAATGCATCAAGTCGGCAGGGCGGGGCAGCGCTGAGAAGCTGAACGTCACGTGATGATCGCGCCTGACCTGCCTTCCGTTTCCATCATACTCCTTCGGTTTCCATCATACTCTCTCTCACACACTTACATTCTACTCTCACACACATATTTTCTTCAGACATGCATGTGTGAGAGTAGAATATGTATATGTATGTGAGAGGAGAATATATATATATATATATGTGTGTGAGAGTAGAATATATGTGTGTGAGAGTAGAATATATGTGTATGTAAAAGGAGAATGTATGTATGTGAGAGTGCCAGAATGAATTTTGGCTTGATTGGCTCTTCATAGTTAAACCTGTACTGTATAGCTATGATTACAAACTAGACTTTTACATTTTCTAAATATGTGTGGTGTTTGCCAAGTCTAAAGAGCCCATCCCATGTTTCATGAAACCCTAATGCCATGTGTAAACAGGACCTATGATATTCAGTTCGCTAGATATTATTCAGGTCAGTCTTTTGAAGTAAATATATTTTTTTCTGCCTTGTTTTTAATGTCCACCAGACAAATACCAAAATTTCAATAACTTAGAAAAGTAACAGTCCACCTCTCCTTAAAAAGTCACATCAACAAGCTATGGAGTTTACGCAGTTTAAAACTTGAGATTAGAGTTTTTTTTTTAAAACCCCTAACCCTAAGTAAATGCTAAGTGTTTTAGGAAATACTACTACTGAACACAAGTATTCTTCATTCATACATATTTGATAACATCTTACCCAGTTTTCTGTTGGATGGGGCACCCCCTATCATCTAATGGACACCTGTCAGTAAATACAAAATAAAAAAATGTATTCCAAATACTAAATTGTTGTTAATGGCCATATATATATATATATATATATATATATATATATATATATATATATATATATATATATATATATATATATATATATATATATATATAGCTCTGGAAAGTTCAGAAATCAATGTTAAGTGGTCTCTTAATTTTTTCCAGAGCTGTATGTATTATATATATATATAAAAAAAGTGGGATAACAATCCATGAAATCAGTGAAGGACTTACGAGACGGTGCAATTGGTCTCGCAGGGCAGACAGTGTCTTGTAGCATTGAAGTACTTCCACACTGTGTGCTGGTCTTCTTTCACCCCACTAGGACAGCGCTCGACACACACGTCTCCATCTTGAAAGTGCATACACTCCTTACACTGATCTGGACCCTGCACAAGAAACACAATCAAAACCTTAAAGAGGACTTATTATGCTTTTTTACATTTTCAACTTTCTTTAGTGTGTAGTTTGACATTGAAAAAGGTCGGCAAAGTTACAAAGCACAAAGTCCAGTTCAATAGAAATTATTCTCTGTATTAGTAAAGCACTGTTTCTGAACTCCCCGAAACGCCTCAACTGTGGTCTTGAGTTTTCTTCCAGGAATGTACACACCACCATATTCCTCATTTAAATAATTCCTGCCCAAGGCATCCACCTTATTCCTATGCATCATGACGCTTTGCGCAAATTATGGGTGAAACTTCCGTTAAACTCTCTATGAACGCAATAATACATTTTTTTTTAAACTGGGTACAATGAGATGACATTTATTCAACTCACCCTTCAACCATTGAATGTTAAAAGGACATTTAAAAGTGTAAAAGCATCAGCAAGGTACTTTCAACAGACCCCATAACCCCAAAAGCGTGATTCTTTCCACAGCAATAACGAAGGGGTATCATTGTATTATCAGTATTATGTAACATAAGTTGCCTTAATCAAAATTTTTCTGTCATTTTGACAGATAATAAATTGAATTTACCTGTGAAAACAATCCTGGAAAGAGAGTAATTGAGGAGAAAAAATATATTTTTCATGCATTTCAGTGAATTATTAATAGGATATTTTGTAAATTAAATCAGGAGAACAGACCACAAATGCGCAGTATATGCTGTCCTTTTTCATACTATTACAGCGAAATAGAAAAAGGAAAAAAATAAAATAATCATGACGAAAAAAATGCAACGATTGAAAAGAGCTCTTGCCATATTTTTGTTATAATGTCACGTTAAAATACCAAGTGATACGTTATTCTCGTGATATCTGAAAATAAAAGAATAACGACTGACCGATAAACTTATGTAGGGCAACCTTGTGATTTGAAATGATTCTTTTCGAACGGACGTTCCCCAAACTGGAAGTGCAACCCATAATTCAAAACACAGTAGGCTTGTCAGGAATAAGGTGGATAAGCAAAAAAACCATCAGTAGTGTGTTGAAATTTGCAGTTATGGTAAGGGCCGTGACATTTCGAAACATGCTCAAACCAGTTGACTAATCACAACACACTGGTCCAGCCGACCAATCAGTGCATTACGCTTTCCGGAAGGAGGGGCTTCACAGAGACAGGAACTAAACAGAGTGTTACTGACAGAATTGGAAGAGGTGCTGCAATTATGTCAAATATGTGAAAAATGTGTTTTTGAATATTAAACCATAAAAACTTATCCTAATAGACACCAAAAATCAAATCAAGAAGGGCGTATTATGGTTTCTTTAATGTAAAAAAAATGTAAATTACAAATGTTAAAAATTTAAAATTTAAAAAATAAAGATTCAGTCATCATTTCTCACCAATGTCGTTCTAAACACATATTAGTTGCTTTATTCCATGGTACACAAAAAGAAAAGTATTTGTTGTTGTTGTTTTTGTACTTTTTGGAACTGAGGAACTGTAACAGTTATGCTCAAATTTTGGTTTCATTTTTATTGATTCATTTCCTGTTTTGCCTGCCTTAGTTATCTAATTAGGTTACACTTTATTTTTAAGGTGACTTAGTTACATTGTACTTACTCAAATAAGTACTGAGTAATATTAATTAACTACATGTACTTACTATAGAGTTAGGGTTTGGTTTAGGGTTAGTTACTTATTATTATACATATTTTACTGTTATTTCTATAGTAAGTTCATGTAGTAACGTGTAACTACGTCTCCTTAAAATAAAGTGTTACAGTTAATTATCTTTGTTTAAATAAACTAAACTATTGTTTTGACCTTTTTCGTCAACCTTCTTCATCTTCGGACACATAACATGACAGGAACTATGTTTATCTTTTATCCAGTACCATGTGATATACTAAAAATTACAATAAAGTTGACTTTTTGTGCTTTTATGGTACATTTTTGTTATGTTTACTTTCACTGTATGGAAAAGATCAGCGTGAAGACCATTCTGCTAAACTTCTGCTTCTGTGTTCCACAGAAAGAAAGTCATACAGGTTTGGAATGACATGAAGGAGAGTAAAAAACTAATTAATTTGTATTTTTGGTGATGATATAAAAAAAAAAAAAACTTTGAATACAATATATATTTGTTTTTGCATTTGCATCTTACTGGGCCTGTACAGGAGGCAGAACCGTTGACTGGTTGACACTCTGGATGGCAAGGAACACAGTTAAATCCATCCACAAACTCCCGGACTGACCTGTGTAAATGCATTTGATGTAGAGATAAACAATAAGAGTTTAAAAACAACTTCTATAACAACAGCATATAAATCTGCATTCTTTATTGTATTACATTAACAGTTATTGACATATACAAAGTATATGAAACAATGGAAAATCCAAGTGCAAACTTCAGCATTCAATAATCTATATGAACCCTATGTGCATTTATTTAAGTAAACACAACAAAGCAAAACAACAAATGAAAAGTCTGCTTATTCATACTGTACTTACCCCTGTAGGACATTACACTGCTCCACACACTCCGTTCCACGTTTGTAATTCACACACGACACACACTGACTGGGTCCCGGCCCCCAGCAGCCTGCATCCGCACACAGGGGGTCACAGATTCTTCCCTGTGAAACTACACAAGAGAGAGAAGAATGTTCTATTTGATTCCATAAATCAAGCATATAATATTCATTATGGTAAAATAAAAAGTATGAACAAACACATTTTTTAACAAAAGAAAATAAATTCAAATTTAGTTTCTAGTTTAACAAACAATAGGCACTGGATTTTTACACCAGGATTACACTTTATTTTGATGGTCCACTTTAGACGTTCTACTAACTATAAGTAACTATAAGTAACTTCATGTCAACTAACTCTCATAAGAGTAGACTGTTAGTAGGGTGTTAGTGTTCGAGTTAGTAGAATAAGTGGACGTAGTTGCAAAGTTACTTTGTAAAATGTCTAAAGTGAGCATTTCACTGCACATTACCGCAAATTGCAGCATTTACTGTACGATAATTGGCAGTGGTCAAAAATGATTGACAGAAACCTTTTGGATTGGTCCCTTCTTGTAAACAGAGATCTGGAAAAGTAATTACCACACAAACTTAGTGTTTGTAAAAAAAAAAAAAAAACACTGACATTCTAGATTCGGACAGCAATAAAATCACAGATTACCCCCTGTAAATGTTGAAATGACCATACATCTCCATACGAAACAATTACCATCTGAACAGGGCTACACATAATGGTCTTTTACCACATGTTTGCTGGTCTTGGTTGTTGCTTCTAATGAGGTTGGGTCCCTGTGCAGGGTGGAGCAGAGAGTTCCAGGGCAGAGAGGAGCTGTAGCACAGTCTGGAGTTATTATGAATCAGTACTAAACCTCCACTGACACTGCGCAAGGAACGCAACCCGAGAGACTCGATCTGTAAAGACTGAACTCCCAAAGACAAAACACCCCTGCAGAGAGATAAACCGAGAGAGATGATTCAAATACATTAACTACATAATAAGGTAATAAGATACTAGAGTTATATTTATGCACCAGTGTGCATGTGCAAAGGTCCTTGCTATGATGCTGAATTGTGCTTGGTGGGTTTAGAAGTTAAAGCTACTAATCTATAATAGCCCCATCTGTGTGCGTCAATCTTTATTTTGACTTCTAAAGTGTGAAAAATTACCTACAGTTTCATAGATTAACTAGGTGCATTCCTTTCTCACAGTCTGTCTAGTTAGAACTGGTTCAAAGGGTTGAAAGTAAAGAAGAGGGATACATCATGCAGCAGGTGTAAAGGATAATTATTAACCTTTACAACTAATAAGAAACTGCAGGTTTGATAAGTCTAACTAGACGTCAGACAAACAAGAAAGTGGGTAAACAGTCTAGCAAATACTGTGTTTAAAGACAGAATTGGGAAACAGGAAAAGGATGAAAAAAAAGAAAAATACAAAAGAGCAAGTAAAATGCAAAGACAGATATACTTACTTGTAAAGCATTCTTCCTCTGATAACTTTCAAGTTCTCAAAAACACTCAGATCATCCAAATAATCTGGCCATGCATCTATGTACAGATATCCTAAGATACAAATGTAATGTTATGGCAAATGTAAATTTCATCTAATAATAAAATGGTACAGCTAGTAACATTTTTATGTAGATTTTAGTTCTCAAAGTACAGATCTTGGATCTACAGACATGTATTTTCTTTATAATCTTTGTGATATGAGAACAGTTGAACTTCACCTGTGATTTCTTGTATTGACTTCAGCTTCTCCAGGTCACTCAACTGCAGTCCAGTTGAATTGGAAACTGCATTTCTGTATTGATAACACAATATATTTTAAACATTAAAAGTGTAACAATACCTATAACAATACCAGTCATGTATGGAAAAATTGAGATCAGAAGAAAAGTTAAGGTCAGTTAGTTATTCCCCCTCAGGTCATTCTAAACCCATATGACTTTATTTCTTCGGTGGCCAAAAGCATACACAAATTCAAACTTGGCATGTCAAGTTTAAAAATTGTTTCCATCCAAAGTTGCGAATTTTTTAACTTTTTGAAAATTGCATAAAACATTTGCGAACAGAACAAAATCTTCACTTTCTGAGAAACTGGCACAAAGTATCAGTAATAAAATAATAAATAGTTGCTGCAACCAGGAAAGCCTGTGAGCCTGTGAGCCTTTATTTCCTATATAATAAGTGACTTGCGCCTCAGAGAATGCAGAGGAAATGCAATAACACTGTCATGTTATCTTGTGTTCAGAGGCCCATGCCTAATGTTTAGGAACACAATGGTGTGAGACAGTTCTTGGAGATAATTATGCCTAATCATTTTGATGACAGACTTTGGCTCAGGCATCTCAGAATGACTAAAACAATATTTTAAATAGTAAGATGAACATGTTTTCAAAAGATGTAATATAAGTCTAAGGTGTCCCCTGAATGTGTCTGTGAAGTTTCAGCTCAAAATACCCCATAGTTTTTTTTTTTTATTAATTTTTTAACTGCCTATCATTATAAATGCGCCGATTCAGGGTACGCTTGCGCTTGCGCTTGCCTTAAACACCATAAACAAAGTTTACACAGCTAATATAACCCTCAAAATGGATCTTTACAAAGTGTTCGTCATGCAGCATGTCTAATCGCGTAAGTATAGTATTTATTTAGATGTTTACATTTGATTCTGAATGAGTTTGATGGTGCTCCGTGGCTAAAGCTAACATTACACACTGTTGGAGAGATTTATAAAGAATGAAGTTGTGTTTATGAATTATACAGACTGCAAATGTTTAAAAATGAAAATAACGACATTCTTGTCTCCGTGAATACAGTAAGAAACGATGGTAACTTTAACCACATTTAACAGTACATTAGCAGCATGCTAACGAAACATTTAGAAAGACTTACAAACTTACAAATATCACTAAAAATATAATGATATCATGAATCATGTCAGTTATTATTGCTCCATCTGCCATTTTCTTGCTATTGTCCTTGCTTTCTTACCTAGTCTGTTGATTCACATCCAGACGTTAATACTGGCTGCCCTTTTATAATGCCTCGATCATGGGCTGGCATATGCAAATATTGGGGCGTACACCCCGACTGTTACGTAACAGTTGGTGTTATGTTGAGATTCGCCTGTTCCTTGGAGGTCATTTAAACAAATGAGATTTATATAAAGGAGGAGGAAACAATGGAGTTTGAGACTCACTGTATGTCATTTCCATGTACTGAACTCTTGTTATTCAACTATGCCGAGGTAAATTAAATTTTTGAATCTAGGGCACCTTTAAATTTCAGTATGTTCCTCACACAAAGCTGTCGTATAAATAGATTTTATGACTTTTCCTGCTCTTTTTTGTAACCAAATGTTTTTAATATCTTCCTTTTGTGTTTCACAGAAGCAAGAGGACAAGCAACATGAGGAAGAGTAGATGATGACGGAATTGTAATTTGTCCTTGCTTACACTTTGAAGGAGTCTGAAAGAAAAGCCAGACTGCCGTAGATCTTATCACAGCCAACGAACATGCCAATGTTGGTGGCATCCACCACTGTCACCCCCTGAAGGTTTCCCATACCTAGTCCATAACACACTAACAGACAAAACATACAGAAATCAATACTACTATAAGAATAGGAGAAACGATACACACATAGTATTTATAGGCTGCATCTATTTGATTAAAAATACAGTAAAAATTGTTCAGCCAGCCATTTGAGAGTCAGAATTTTCAGGAGCCATTTGGTGCTTAATTATTACCATTATAGAAATAAATTACAGAAATAATTTTAAAGGTCCTGTTTTTCGTGTTTTTTTTAAGCTTTGATTGTGTTTATAGTGTGCAATATAACATGTGTTCATGTTTCGCGTGTAAAAAACCCCAGTATTTTTCACAATTTACTTATCTGTATACCGCTGTTTCCACTGTCATAAAAACGGGCTGATGACTTCCTTGTTCTATGAAGTCCCTCCTTCAGAAATACGTAACGAGTTCTGATTGTGCCAGCGGTTCCTGTGTTGTGATTCGACAGCAGTTTAGCGCTCCTTGCCCGAAAAGGTCACGCCTCTTATCATAACGTGGAGATGCACGCGCTCAGTGTTATTGTAAACATGTCTTTAATTTTACCTTATCAATTTGAGCCAGAATCAGACCCGGTGATTGGACTGCGGGATGAAAATAACAGCGTTTCGATGACATGGCGACAAACACACTCTACAAACGCAACTCTTGTGTGTTCCTGTGGGCGGAGGTTAGTCAAAAAACTGTTTTAGTGACGTCATTAAAAGAAGGAAGTAGAGGGATGTAGTCCAAACTGGCCGTTTGATGTAGGCGATTTCTGTTAAATAAAATATTTCGCTTGGCATTGAACTTTGAGCTTTAAAATTTTACAGATTTTATTTGTACTCTAACAGCAACATCAAACACTAACTAAAGTTTGAAACATGGGATCACGAAGAATGGGACCTCTAAAATACATTCATACAGAATAGATCTTAATTATTCCAAACTGTATACACCATTTTGGAGCAATTTTAAGAATACAACTCGTGTTATGAATTGCTTTCTTACACATTTTGGAACTCAAAATAGACATAGACATACATACCTTTCGGACACTCTCCTTCACACTTTTCACATTTCTGTGTTTCTAGTCCATCTGGTTCGACAGTGATGACTTCCTTGTTAGCTTTAGGACAGACCATTGTACACGCCACTTCCATTGCCAAATAGTTATCTAAAGAAGTAGAAAGCACAGCATATATAATAAATATATACATAGAGAAAGAAAAGGCAAGACCCGTGGACATGCAGCATGATATCATATCGTTAGCTAATTAAAAGTTTGACATACGGGGACACTGTTTGACGCATGTGGCTCCAAAACTGAACTTTTTGTCTTTGTTGGGTTTGGACTGGAAGGTGATTGGGTCGTAGATGGTGGGCGGGGGGCAGTTGTCTTTACACGTCCCACTGTCATTAAAGTGACGACAGGCCTAAAAATGCAAAAATTGGGTAAAACAGATATTATTATATGTCAGTTAGATATGAATAATATAAATGGAATATTTATGATCTTTTTACCAGACAGTCAGAATCTTTCGGCCCCGTGCACCCAGCAGCACACTGCACATGACAGCAATCATTAGGTTTTGGACCTTTACAGCGCAAACAGCCAGATGAGCACTGCACAGAGGTCACTGCAGAGAAAGAGGGAGATGAAAAGGTGTATCATACCGGGTCGGACAAGATTCAGAATTCCAATACGTTTCATGACAAAACACAAATTATTAGATACTCAATTTGTATCTATTTATTCTCTGATAGGGAATGTAGAATTAAACTGATCAGAAATTTTCTCTAGTATAAACTAGGTTAAATACTGTTAAAACAAGCGTCAAATCAGATGCACAGAGCACCAAAAAAATGTCCACCACATTGTCAAAAAAACGTAATTAATTTTGACAA
Source organism: Chanodichthys erythropterus (assembly GCF_024489055.1). Lineage (NCBI taxonomy): Eukaryota > Metazoa > Chordata > Actinopteri > Cypriniformes > Xenocyprididae > Chanodichthys > Chanodichthys erythropterus. The sequence continues at coordinate 30,723,840 of NC_090239.1, forward strand.
CAAACTTTTATGATTATATAACATGTATAAATTAGAGCATTCTGGGACATGAAAATATATAATGAGATGGACCAGAAATCTTGATTCAAATAAATGAAATTGTTTTTTGTTTTTTTAATCAAATGTAAAAAATACCAATATGCCAATGACACTCACATATTTGGCAGTCCTGATTTGTTTCTCCCCAGCATCCACCAGACCCACAAGCAGAAGAACAAAGAGGACCTGAAAAAAGATTAATTGTTAATATTAAGCAATAACACGTATATGATTCATTGAATAGTATGATGGGATAGTTCACTCACAGTTCTTTGGAATGTCTTCCAGGTGCAACGGTTTGTTTTGAACTTTAGTAACAGTGTCTTCCCAATTAATATTCCGAGGAAAGCAAAGTTGAGGATTTCCCCAAATATAAACCCCACCAAGCAGGATTTCTGTGAAACACAGTCAATAATTTTACTCACAGGGTTCCATTTTCATGACTGTACAGCATTTTTTTTTTTTTAAATACAAAAACAAAAACAAAGAGCAATTAGTCAATGAAATATTTTGGACCTGAGCATAAAGGTGCAGTCACATTTACCATTGTTTGCCTGGAGAAATTTCCAATTTTGAAGTCCAGTCATTTTAAATATCCAATTTTGCATCGGGTTCAAATTGGACACACAAAGCTACTTAGCTTGAAAATGACCTCAGTGCTTCATGCATCACTACACTATTAACAATGGGCCTTTTTGACAGCTAAATTTTGCCTAAAAAGTCTTTAAAAGTCTCTGATATTTCTGAAATTTCCATGACCCTGGGAACCTTGAACGAATGATAAAATTAGGGTTCCCTAACTTTTTGACCAATGAATTTCAATGACTTTTCCATGACCTTTCCAGTCATTTGTGATTACTGGATGAATCATTTAATCAATGCAATTAAAGGGTTAGTTCACTCAAAAATGAAAATAATGTCATTTATTACTCACCCTCAAGTTGTTCTACACCCGTAAGGCCTTTATTCATCTTCTGAACATTTCCTCTCTCAAGTTCCAGAAAGCTACTAAAAACATATTGAAACAGTTCATGTGAGTTCAGTGGTTCTACTTTAATATTATAAAGCGACAAGAGTACTTTTTGTGTGCAAAAAAACCCCAAAATAATGACTTTTCAACAATATAGTGATGGGCCGATTTCAAAACACTGCTTCGGAGCTTTACAAACCGAATCAGTGACTTGGAGCGCCAAAGTCATGTGATTTCAGAAGTTTAGCCGTTTGATAGGAGATCCGAATCACTGAATCGATTCGTAAAGCTCCGAAGCAGTGTTTTGAAATCGCCCATCACTATATTGTTAAAAAGTCATTATTTTGTTTTTTTGGCGCACAACAGTATTCTCTTCGCTTTATAATATTAAGATAAAACCATTGAACTCACATGAACTGTTTTAAATATTTTTTTAGTAGCTTTCTGGATCTTGAGAGAGGAAGTGTCATTGCTGGCTATAGAGGCCTCACTGAGCCATCGGATTTAATCAAAATATCTTAATTTGTGTTCCGAAGATGAATGAAGGTCTTACGGGTGTAGAACGGCATGAGGGTGAGTAATAAATGACATTATCTTCATTTTTGGGTGAACTAACCCTTTAATTTATTTCAATGATTATACTTTTTAGTGTCTATAAAAAAACATCCAGTTATTAGAAAACTTTCTAAGACACCTGGAGAAAGACCACTTTTTGTTCTATAGGAAATGGTTATTGGCTGGTAAACATTTGCCACCCAGTGAATCACACAGGCAGACTGAATTCACTCAATTCACAAGTACTCACAAAGAGAATTATCTAGTGAAATATTTGAGAGCTGAGCATAACTACAAAAATGAATATTCACAACAGAAATTCCTCTGACTTACAGAATTGTGTTAATTTACAGAGAGAACATAAACTTGGGAATCTAAACTGCAGTATCCCCTAACTAGACTGGTCACCATCCATTTAAAGGTAGGGTAGCAATAGCAAGCTAGCTTTTAAAGCATAAGATCCATCCCACCCTCCCTTCAGAGCGTCTCCAAAGCCACACCTCCTCTGAAACACATGAATGCGCACAGCAAAGCAGAGTCTGCAAAGCGTCATGAGAGGCGGAGTTAAATTATCTCAAGTCTCAAAGCACACAACATTATAAGAAAGATGAACGTGAACAACCTAGAGAGTTCCGACTTGTACCACCTGAATGCTGCAGATTAAATTTGGCACTGATAGTGTTGCCATAGAAATGCATAAATCCGAGTCTGAGGACAGCTCAGAGTATAATGTCACAGGTTACCAACTTTTAATTATGGTAATTATGACGTGAACGCAGCATAAGCTTGTTGTTTTGGTTCAGAAGGAACTGTAAAAGTCGGCTGCTTTATGTTCGTGCCACTCGATGACTGTCTATTTACAACTCATCATAGCCTCATGTGATATCTGCACGAGCAGGGTGCGCGGAGGTATGGAAATACATAGGTTGACAGGCAGAAAGGACATCCTGTCAGAACTGAATGCAATGATTGGACGAACATCTGACAAACTTTTTTTGGTCCTGAAACTTCCACAGAAGGTATATACATATATATTTTTAATAATTATTTATTTTTATATTATTAATTGTTATCAGGATGTGAAAAGAGACTCAACCAATATAACAAAAAGTGTTAACTGAAGCTTTAATTTTAAAAAATGAGAGAAGTCAGTAATAGACCTTCACTCTTAAAGGCACAATATGTAAGATTTTTGGAGTAAGATATCCAAAAACCACTGGAACAGTGTTATATATTTTGTTGACTTGTGTACTTACATTATCCTAAATGTTTCCAAGAATGTTTAAATCCAGAGAAATAAGCAATTTTAACCAGGACACGGACCATGTTCATGCGTTACATTTCAACGACATCATACCTGTGTTACCCTCGATTTCTGCTTTAATATATTGTTTTATTAGTCAAGGGAACTGTTTGGATACATTTATAGAAAGAAAACTAATCATTGTTATATAGCTCAACACGTTTAGTCTTATTGTTTGAATCTCATTTTCTTGATTTTCCATGAGGACCATGTTTTTACCATGCCTCAGAGAAAAACACTATTTTGTTAAGTAGCTAACATAGCATAATCAGATGCCGCTTTATTTTTAGTACCAGTAATACAGCATTTTCTCCACCATACAATGTTTTAAAATTAATTGCATGGCATTTAGCAACACAAGTCATCCAGCATTTATTAATATGATATTCTAATATCAATCTAGCTTACTGCAGTGTGCAACAAGTCTCTCATAACAGCTGCCAAGCAAACGCACAGAATAACACACAAAATATTATTTTCAACCATTTTCAACACACTCAGTCCCGTCGGATTCTTTTCCATTGGCTGTGAGGTGAAGATGACATCTTCCTTGATCTCTGCGTCATCAAGTTACGCCTGTGTTTAAATAAGCGCCCTCTAGTGGCAAAAATGTACATATTGTGCCTTTAACACTTTGAGGTCTGAGGTATCGCCGGCGATACCACCGCGTTTTTTTTCTTACAAGTGTGAAAGAGACTCAAAATACTCTGTCAATGTTGCACATACAATTAAGAGTTATACACCATTTTAATCTGTGGAACATCTTCTTTTATTTGTGTACACTCAGAGTAAAAACAAAATGTTGTGCTTTTTGCAAAATAAAGAAAACTAACATGATGCGTGATCTCTCGTGTCCCTCTAAACTTAGTCCAATCTGATAGTTCTCAGAAAATGAACTGTAACTTAGTGAATACTAATCACAAAAAAATTAGACTTATGTCTAAAAAAACGTTGATGTCAGGTTTTAAATCATGTAAGTCAAATCGAAAACAAACATTCTGTGTTTATGTAATCTGTATGAAAAGTGAGCCATGTCAGATGTCCGTGATTCAGCTCATTATCCACTAATGCGACCACGGCCACGGAGCGAGCGCTATTCAGACGCAAATTCTGAGTCAATACATGCATTCATCGTCTCAATCGTGTATTTTTTATCTTGAAAAGTGTTTTAAAAAGCCATAGTTGGCGATCTCTGGCCTCTGTTAGTTCGGTTAGTTCCTGGATTGCCTATTCTTCTTTAGCAGGCATTTTTGGACTAAACGTGTACAGAGCGCCCTCCGGCTGCAAGTATGAATTGAAAACACAGTATCCAGCACTCATAGTAATGACAATAAATCCTGAATAAATATTACTCCTCTGTATAGAAAATTGACAAACATATGAGAATCCATCAATATTTCTCCAAATGTGCATGCTTTTAAGCTTAAAGCCTATATGAAATGCCATAGAGGTAACATAATTGTTCAGACACTTTGCATCACAGAAGTACATTATATTTTAAAGTATATAATAGAATACCATTATTTTAAATTGTAATAATATTTCACAGTATTGCTGTTTTTTCTGTATGTTTGATTTACACCATGATAAGCTTTGGGATATGATCACAGAGGGGATTTTCACAGCCTACCTGTCTGAAAGAGCTCATTATTTATGCAGGTCATTAGAGCTCTTTATGCAATTCTATTGTCTTCTCAGGTGTAAATCACCAATTATTCATGATGATTCACGCCTCCACGCATACTGTGTTTCTTGACCAAAGATGTTTTAGAAAATTTAAATCTCTCTATTGTTTTATATGAAGGAGTAGGAAGGATAATTTTTACATAATTTTGAAGCAAAACTCTAGCCTAAAACCTCCAATACCCAGAAGTCTTGTGAACACAGATTTAATATATATTTTTTGGCTTTATTTCAGTGACTTAAGTTTTTTGTTTTTTCAATAACCACGCATAAACGATGTTCTTTCAAAAACACAAACATGTACATACATGTTCCTCACATATTATTGTAGCCTAGTTTGTGCTGAATACAGTGTAATGACACTTTTGTCATTTATATGTTTATGAACAACTGAAAAAAGCACAAATGTAAGGGCATGTCAAAACTTCTCCAGGCCCCAAATCAGCCTCAGACTCCAGAGGGTTAAATTTTAAATAACCCAATATAAATGTGACTATTTTAAAATACTTTTAAGTCCCACACTCCTTACCTGTAAGACTCCTGAGGCGTAGTTCTCTCAGGCCGAGTCCCACCTGAATGAGATGGATGTTGTCATGTACTGCAAGAGCATAGCTGGAGTTATACAGCTGACTCCCTCGTATGATCCGCAGATTGTCCAGAGGAACCGAACGCACTGAGACGTGAGCTATCAGCACATACCCCTGAACCTCCACAATCCCCTACAGACAAACATGAGCATCTTTCATTTTCATCATTTTATTGACATTTTAAACATTAATGAAATATTTTAGTTTAAATAGGATCTTAAGATGGGTCATTCCTGTTATGCAGTACCATTTGAGCTGTTAACTTTTTAAAAATAATTATTCCTGTGTCATTTAAACTTTAAGCATCTCTATAAAAGGGTATTGCAGACTTTCAGAAATATGCTCTGGTCAAACTCAGGCACACACACATTATTCATTATAACATGATTATTTACACAATGGCAAGTAAATGAGCAGAAGTTTGGAAATGCTTGAGCACCAAAGAAATCTAGCTGCTGTATAATAAAGAGTACTAAAGCACTACCCTAACACACATGACAGTCCCGTACCTGCAAAAAGGAGAGGTCTGGAGTTCCCTGCAGATGAGTGATCTCCAGGTTACCATGAACCACTTGACAGCCCGTGTACAGGAGCCTGAGCATCTCATAATGATTCTCAAGACTGGAGGGTAAAGCCAGCTTCATATCTGTCCCGAGACATACTGAAAAGTAAAACACAGATACACACATCAGCAGGACTGTATAAATTTATATGGAATTTTTTTTTCACAGATTACGAGACTATTTAAAGTGCGCTCAGTAATTTTTGCTTATGTCTCAGTTGCCAATATGGCAGTAGTCTTGGACATACTGACACCTAGCAGTCTGGATGCAGCATTGCACAAAAGTTTTCAGTTATTTTAATGCATTAATCACCCAAAAAATTGATTAATATTTCAAATTATGTTAGATTGTTTATCAAAATAGAGTTATTTATCAAAATAATTGTTGGTTGCAGCCAGGGCCGTGCATAGGAGGTTGCCCGGTGGCTAGAGCCACTGCCCCTCTGCCCTCATCGGCTGAAGTGCCCCTCTCGCCCCCTTCTCTCACTTTGACTGGATTTCCATAAAAGCATTCAGCTATCGCTCCGCTAAAGATCCACTAATTCTGCTAATCCACCCCGTGTTTTCCCGCCCGCTCACTCACAGTCTGTCCATGCTCAGGCGAGTGTGTGGAGGTGGCAGTTCCAGAAGTTTGTCCCATTGACAGGAAGATGCACTATAATCCACATACAGACAATGGTTGGGCATTGTCGGTAATGTTTCGGTAACTTGTACAAAACGTTCACGTTCTTGGAAGATCATTTGAATGTGTGTCTAATCAAATTATTTTACCAGATATTATTTAATATGAAAAAAAAATATTCAATATGCTAGACAAAAAACAATGCCTTCACAAAAAGAAGACAAAGACATAGTGAAGGGAGGCTGCTAAAGGCTGTTCATCATTGCAAACATTGATTCAAAACTTCAGCATGCCAATTATGCAAATTAACCATGGCTTTACTACCAATAAAAAAATAAATAAAAAATAGTTATTGTAGTTATTCCATGGTAAACACAAATTAACTTGAATTCTGCTACAAAAACCACAGTTTAACTATAGCATTTGTGGGGTTAAATAGAAATGGTAATCAATACTATCATAAAACCATGGTTAATTTTCATAAGGATGGTGGGCTACATCAGGAGGCAGTCCTGACTTTAACTCCTGTAAAGAATATTTCCCATTACAATCTATTCTTAGTTGATACTAGTAATTTATAACAAAACATTTATAATATTATATATTATAATATACTATAAATGTTCTAAATTATTATGCAAGTGTTCAGGTTTTAGTTTTTCAAAAAAGTGTATGTTGTCTTTCTTCTCAGACAGGTTTTAAGAATAGTGTGCCAGGTCTTCTTAGGTAAATGGAAAATGAGTTGAGGTTGAGTTCTGCTGTGCTCTGAATCACTCACAAAATCCTTTAACAGTTCAATAATCTCTATTCAGTTTTTGCAGAATATAAGTTGTTTTCATGACTTTTCATCTTCAGAAAGATCTTTCTTCCTCTCCATACTGCACAAGAACTGTGACTTGCTTAATAATGTGGAACAACTTATTTACGTAGGTTTTCCATTTACCCAAGAAGACCTGGCAAACTATTGAACAAAGCTGTCCGAGACGGATACAGTTATCTAAAAAGATATGAGAAATTATTTTTATTTTACTGAAATCCTACTGATATGTCATTTGGATAATAATTTGGAACAGATTGTATAGATTTATTTTTTATTTAAAATATTTTGTTATTCATTAGCTACTTTAAGATGATATTGCCTAAGGGTCCATCAAAAGAGTCAGAGTGAAGGTGCAGTCTTCTCTTTTAATTGGATATTTGTAACAAATGAAAAATTGCATTAACAAGCACTACCCCCACCCCCACAATCCCTTTAGTGCCCCCTTTTTTGGTTTGGGCCACTACCCATTAAAATATCTGTGCATGGCCCTGGTTGCTGCCCTATTTCCCAGACAAATTAAGCAGTGAGCTCAGGTCATGTGAGATCAATGTATCAGACAACCTTCTCCATGTAAAATAAATCTTTTAGTAACACAGCAGTGCAGTCGTAACACCAAAACCCGAAAGACTAATTCACTAGAGGTTACTTCAAGATTTTCTAATTTAAGAGTAAAATAAGGTCAGTGGTAAACATAACTTGACGATACTTTGACGTATTGTTTCACAGCGTAAATTACACACCCATATCGAAAACGCAAATTTTGAAGCTGTTTTTTCTTTTTTTCTAGTCAGTAACTAGATAGGAATGTTTGGGTAGTGAGTGTGTGCAGTTTACATTGTAGAACAAAATGTCCAAGTATTGACAAGTTGTGTTTACCACAGACTTTATTTTACTCAAATTCAACTGAAAAACCCCATTATAAAAACCTATAGGAAAATCTTGAGGAAACCAGTGTTGAATTAGTCATCTGGGTTTTGACAACATTATTTTTAAACATATAGTTTAAAAATACGATTCATTTTATTTTTAAATGGTGGAAAAATTACTGTGTACCTTTAAAAACTACTTTTGAGTTTAATTTTAAAATAACCCATTCATTTATGAAAACTTCTCATATGTAGCTGAAAAAATAGCATATCCATGAACTTTTTTAACAATGGGCATGGGCATAGAATATTTTTTATATTCATCCCCCATACTTTTTTCATGGGCCAGTGTGAATAAGAATGAAAACACAAATGAAACACAAATGTGACATTTATTTAAAGTCATTTTTTCTTATTGGCATGGTTGAATTGGATCACTGAAGGTCAACAGTAAAGACAATGGTTGATAAATGGTTGATATATTTAATTACTGCGGGTTTATGTAATATTCTGAGTATGCATTTTACAGTTTTGATTCATTTTGAGGAATACTGAATTCCACATTTAGTCTAGAACTACAATAAGCATCATGTTTACACAGCCCCACCAAACAACTCTGAACCTTACTCCCCATTTCTCTCAACATTGAGACAGGAGAGGTGCCAGTCAATAAATGGGAAAACAAAGTAACTTGCATTATTTATTTGAAACAGTTACTTAGATATTTTGTTGTAAATTTAAAGTAGTACATTCATTTACTTGTTACTTGAAAAAAAAAAAAAAAGTAATCTGATTACGTAACTTGCGTTACTTGTAATGTATTACCCCCAACCCCAGCAGTCTTTGTGGCCATTGAATAGATGCAGCAGTTATTTACACATTGGCATGGTGGTATTTTAAAAAATACATATCGTACACAAAACTGAAACCGGTATACCGCATGAACCGGTATACCAACCAGCACTACATAATATAAAATGAAGTTTTATTTAACACAAATAACCAATCAGTGCAAGAGGAAGCCGGTATATAAAGCCATCTCTCATCTTTATCCCGCGACAAGTTTCACAGCATCCCTCCACCACCCCATCACCTCACTCTTGGCTGGTTTCTATCCCAGTTAAGGAGGGGGAGTACTCTGGGTTCAGGCCAAATTCCGAGCTTGGAGCCCTCCCCCGGACAGCACACCAAATACGCATTAAATTACCATATGAATTACTTTCTTGATTTCATGTACATGTAAACTCGTGAATTAATATCATTTTCAAATGAACATCATGGAAATTAAGAGTACTGCCTATAAAGTCTGCATTAATATCACTTTAAATGTATTATTCATTTGTCTTTTAGTGAAAATAACTACTTAGATGCACACACATGATTTGTTTCATTTAGTCATGACTACTGTTATCACACTGCTACTCTGTGCAGGATACTGTAGATGTGTTTGGAACTCACTTTAAGCGTCCATGTCATGAGTTTGTGCATGTGCAGCACTGTACTGAGATTTGTGCATGTCTGTGTAAAACATTTGGTGTCTCTGTGTCCTCAGTTGACAATAGACTGTAAACCATTTCTATTACACCTCCACAAGTTCAATGAGCAAACATACGTCATGTGTAGCCTATTTGTTGATTTTTTGATGTTTAATTCCAGTGGTCAGTTGCATAAACTGCTTAGACTAGATGTATAAGATAGGCTCTCATTTTTTTCTCTGATCATAACTTTTTAAAGTCAGTTGCATAAAAATACAGACTGGTTTCATTTGAATCTTAAAAGTAAGACTGATTACCCCTTGGTTAACTGTTGACTAGCTCTTAAGACACAGTCTTAACAGAGTGGTTATGTTTATACAACTGCGACAATGAAAATTTGCAAATGAGGTTGATTACATTTGTTTTCTTATTCTTCTTATTATAAGCTATTCCTTTAATGTCTTATCGTATGAGACATTATTGAAAGAGCTGTTTTTGTGTAGTAATAGAAGTGAAATGCATGCATGCTGATGGGACTGAGATTGAATAATAAGTCACTGTTTTCTCCAGTTCACACTTCCTTTCCAAGTTCCGTTCCTCCTCCTTCATCATCCTAACATTCCCTCGTCTCTGTGCATGTGTGTGTATAGGGACCTTGAATTGAAAACAACTCTATTTGTCCATGTCTCTGCGGCCCTGTTCTCTGTACTTCTGTTTTCTACATAATCATTTTTTACTCCAACTCAAACTTGATTTAGACTGGCTGAAGTGTTATTATACACCACAAACGTTTTGCCAATAACATCCAAACCAACAGGTTTACACACACACACACACACACACACGCTCTGAGTACCTCTGATTTTTGTTTGTTAGTTTTATGCTGCAAAAAATCACCCAGGCCAATTAACTTGCTGATATTTGGTTGTTTTATTGGCACCGTAGATGTAGTCTTTATCCGCATAGGGAAATTGTGTTTCAGGATCTGCATGGGCATTCTTAACAATATCCAGCAAGACAACATAAAACACGAAGCATCTACAAAGATAGGTCAAATCAACAAATTAGTAACTAAGTTATCAAAAACAAAAAATGTATTTACAAAATAGAATAGATTGCCTAAAGGTTGTTCAGTGCTTTTAGTAGGTGAATGGGCCATCCCCTGCTGACTTATAATAAATAAACTATATTTTTAAAGGAAATACTATTTAAGATGAAATTAGGGTTGCACATTTGGGAGAAAAATATAATTGCGATTTAAATGTGATTTTTTCCCCAGGTTTGCTGTGGTTGTATATACGGCACAATTATATATACAGTATGTGACCCTCGACCACAAAACCAGTCACAAGGACTTGTGACATCACCTGAAACCTGAATAAACAAGCTTTCCATTGATCTATGGATAGGACAATATTTGGCAGAGATACGACTATTTGAAAATCTGGAATCTGAGGGTGTCAAAAAATCTAAATATTGAGAAAATCGCCTTTAAATTTGTCCAGATGAAGTCCTTATCCATGCATATCTAATCAAAAAAAAATTTTTTTATATATATTTGCAGTAGGAAATTTACAAAATATCTTAATGGAACATGATCTTTATTTAATATCCTAATGATTTTGGCATAAAAAAAAAAATAAAAAAAATCAATAATTTTGACCCACACAATACATTGTTGGCTATTGCTAAAAAATTAACCTGTGTGACTTTCGACTGGTTTTGTGGTCCAGGGTTACATAAGCAATAAGATACTCGAGGCTGTGCTGTATCGTGAACTTTGTGTGCTGACTTATTCACAATACAGCACCAGCCTCGAGTACCTTATTGCTTTTATAAAACGGTTACCACACAATACAAATATTAAAGCCAAAAAATATATGTATCAATGCAATTTTCATGAAGTAAAATCACTAAAAGCCTTCCTTCCGCCAGAAAAAAATAGTCCCTGACAGTGAACAGCAACAGAAGTTACATTATTATGCCATTAGTAGCGGCAAAGACAGTTTTTATGAGTGTGTCAGTCAGTAGCGAAGACTTTTATATTGAAAAGACAGAATTGTTGTGAACACGGAACAAGACACGACTGACAAAGCACTGTCAATCACGGAAAACCCCATAACTGTTAAAAGGACAAGATATTGCAGCATACATTTAAACAGTTTTTTTTATTATTATGAACATAGGACGGCCTAGGCAATTTTCCTTTTTGTTTTATGTAGCATATTATTCAATGCTCTACCATCTATATTTGCTCAGTAGCTTTTAGTTTCATAGTTGTATTGGTGACAGGTTTGTTTACAGTCCGAAAAAACTTAACTGGGGGCACTTTGCATTACGTCATCGTCCCCTTTCGTTACTTCAGATGCCCCTTCCTCAGTGCTCCGCTGGCGCCGGCTCTGCATGCTGGCGTGACAAGTGAAAATGAACCTCATTGGTTCTCACGCGTCAAGCAAGCATGTTTGAGCATGTTTGTTTACCAAATTAAATAAAGCGATCTTGAAGTTAGTCATAAAGCGATCATGACTTTTCAGAAGACTTAAACCACTCAATTCATATAGATCTCTTTTGCAATCTTTTTAGGAACGTTTTGAAGCATCAGAGTTTCGGATAAATAGACTTTCATGGGAAGGACAGATAAAAATAAAAATAAAAAATATCTTCATTTCTGTTACGAAGATGAACAAGAATTTTATGGATTTTAAAGGGTTAGTTCACCCAAAAATGAAAATAATGTCATTTATTACTCACCCTCATGCCATTCCACACCCGTAAGACCTTCATTAAGATATTTATTAAGATATTTTTGTTGAAATCTGATGGCTCCGTGAGGCCTGCATAGGGAGCAATGACATTTCCTCTCTCAAGATCCATTAATGTACTAAAAACATATTTAAATCAGTTCATGTAAGTACAGTGGTTCAATATTAATATTATAAAGCGACGAGAATATTTTTGGTGCGCCAAAAAAACAAACGACTTATATAGTGATGGCATCGGAGCGTTATGAATCAGCGTGTTGCTTTATAATGATTTAAATGTGTTTTTAGTACCTTGAGAGAGGAAATGTCATTGCTGGCTATGCAGGCCTCACTGAGCCATCGGGTTTCAACAAAAATATCTTAATTTGTGTTCTGAAGATTAACAAAGGTCTTACCGGTGTGGAATGGCATGAGGGTGAGTAATAAATGACATTATTTTAATTTTTGGGTGAACTAACCCTTTGAAGGACATGAGGGTGAGTAATTGATGAATTTCATTTTTAGGTGAACCATGCCTTTAATAACAGGTACTCCAATAAAATTTCAGTCAGATTCTGCTTAAAATGTTGTGTTTGTGGTGAAAATGTGAGTATATTTTTGCAGAAACACATTTTTACTTATTTTGTGCTTTAAAACATGCAGTAACAAACTGACATAGTAAGTGATGAATGTAGTAGCAAAACAAGAACTCATGTCATACACAGTGTAGACACATTCCTCGTCATTGGAAACTTGATGTGTCACAAGGTGTAAGAGCTGCTTTTGGTCTCTAGGACAACAACACAAGAGAGACAGATTGAATATAAATCAGTGCTCTTTACCTGTGCAGTGAGCAAATTCACCACACCTACTCTTGGTGTGTGGCCAGACAGGAAGTAGAGTGTGTATTTCACTAGCGTGTACTCAATAGGTTTTCAGCTGCCAACTTCTGTTAACCGCTGCTGTCACGGAGACTGATCTCACAGTCAACAACAATACACAAAACAGAGTGCAAGCTGACATTTACAGCGACCAAAGATCAATTGCTGCCTAAGAGGTCCTGACCACGGTTATAATAAGAGAAACACCAATAAGACCTTTTATAACTGGCCACAGGAACAGGGTCTCCAAATGGGGTATTGTCACTTTGATCGTGTCCTTTGGGCATTAACCTCAAATGCTGCTGAATGGACAAGCCAATGCATCAAAATTGATAAAACTTTCAATAACACAGCGGTGACAAAAACACTCAACTAAAGTAAGCGTTTAAGTGCACAATGACAAATGAATTCAATTTGTGTATAATATTATATATTTTCTTAATTTATTCAAATACACATGCAATGTTTTTTACAAAACATATCAGTGCTTTTCTACAAGCATATTCTATTCTTGCTCTCTTGTACATACTCAGTCACACAACAAACAAGAATTTCTCAACCGACAGGAAGAACAGGATTTGGACGAGACCTTGTGTCTCTGTGTTTGTGAAGCGTGTATCGCTCCGTTCTGACACACTGCTACACGCATACCAAAATACTGATGAGATACACGCATGCATATGCTGAACTACTGCATGTGAGCATTCCCAACGAGGTAATGACCTTGAACTTACTTTACATATAACACACAACAACAGCCTGCTTGCACGATAGTCGAATAATGCATTAATGGGTTTGGTTAGTTTAAATTTTTATATAGGGTTTGATCTCTTTTGTGGTGATGCTTTAGTTGTTCAGTTTGCACAGTAAAACCCTATTGAAAAAGGAAATTTTGTAACATTCAATATTTACTTATGGGTTCAGAGCCTCTACAGAGACCACAGTGACTCAAAGCTGTGATTGGAAATACATCAAAAATCTACAGTGATGGTAGATGGTAAATTAAATTGTAATGGATCTTTTTGTGCCTTATTTACTTTTTTATTTGATCTGTATTTATAGGTAATTGTTCCAAAATGAGAATTTCAATCACTGATTCAAATGTATTGGAAAAAAGTCCCCCATTCTTGTCAGTGTCTTTGGTTGCTGCATTACGTATCAGGTTAATTTTGAACATTATGCCATATTCACTGTGTTTTGGAATATAGGACGCAAATTAAATAAATTAACTACATTGATGACACATTTATGGTGCTTCCACCATTTTTTAGAACTTAGCAGCCTGTATTCACCATTCACTGTCATTTTATGTATTAAAAAAAGAGCAGCACAAACATTCTGCTAAATATCTCTTTTTCTGTTCCTTAGAAGAAAAAAGTAAAATCTATTTGAAACAACACAAGAAATTAAATTATGACAGAAATGTCATTTTTGGAAGAATTTTTTTTTAAAGATTGTATTTTATTTTTTATTAAAGGGTCAGTTCACCCAAAAATGAAATTTCTGTCATTAATTACTCACCCTCATGTCGTTCCAATGAAAGCAAGACAATCACAAGACAAACTACAGCAGAAAATCAGTAATGAAATCAGTAAATGTTTCATTTTTGCCTGTCAGTGAATCACCGCAGACTGTCTGTACTCTTTTTCAGTCTCATCATCTTTAATATTGAAGTCTTAAATTTATCACAACCCTTAACAAAACTCAGCAGAAATCACACACTTGAGTTTCATAAAGGAAATTTCCTCCTGGCTCTAATGAGTTATAATCTAACTGTTAAAGGTTTCGTTCACCCAAAAATGAAAATAATGTCATTTATTACTCAACCTCATGTTGTTCTACACCTGTAAGACCTTCGTTCATCTTCGGAACACAATTAAGATATTGTTGATGAAATCTGATGACTCAGTGAGGCCTGCATTGAGAGCAAAGCCATTCAAACTCTCAAGGTCCATAAAGATAATAAAAACATATTTGAATCAGTTCATGTGAGTTCAGTGGTTCTATCTTAATATTATAAAGTGACAAGAATACTTTTTGTGCGCCAAAAAAAAATAAAAAAAATAACGACTTTTCAACAATATCTCTATGGGCCAATTTCAAAACACTGCTTCATGAAGCTTCTGAGCTTTATGAATCTTTCGTTTCAAATTAGTGATTCGGATCTCCTATCAAACAACTAAACAGCTGAAATCACATGACTTTGGTGCTCCGATTCACTGATTCGTTTCGTAAAGCTCCGAAGCAGTGTTTTGAAATCGGCCCATTTAGATATTGTTGAAAAGTCATTATTTTGTTCTTTTGGCACATAAAAAGTATTCTTGTCGCTTTATAAGATAGAACCACTGAACTCACATGAACTGTTTCAAATATGTTTTTAGTACCTTTATGGACCTTGAGAGTTTGTATGACTTTGCTCTCAATAGAGGCCTCACTGAGCTATCGGATTTCATCAACAATATCTTAATTTGTGTCCCGGAGATGAACGAAGGTCTTACGGGTGTAGAACAACATGAGGGTGAGTAATAAATTACATTATTTTCATTTTTGGGTGAACTAACCCTTTAAGGCCCGTTCACACCTTCACAATAATGATAACTTCAACAATTACGATATAAGCGTTCACACCAACTCACAATAATGTTCTGTTTATTATAAGCATGAGCTGCAGCTATGTCTTCTGCTACTTTAATGCTCTAGTTGGGTGGATTCTGATTGGCTGTCAATGATTTTATCATTCATCAGCTGAAACATTCTAAAAGTGATTCCAATGATTTCAGAATGTCTGTGTCGGCGAAGTCTCTATTCTTGTTGAATTGGAACGTTTATTAAAACTTTATAGTTATAGTTATCATCCTTGGTGTGAAAGGGCCTTTACTCTGATAATAACTATTGATACAGCATGTGACAGTGAGGCTGAAGACCAGTAAACGAGTGGTGACACTTTCAGCTAAAAGCATTGCTAAAAGCCCCATTACAGGTTCTGGAACACTTAACAATGAAACATGTAAAGCATATCTGAGACAGCTCTGTACACCCGCAACAACTGATAACAAGGACAAGCCCACTGAGCACAGCAGTGAACCAACTCTCAGTTTAGTAACTGCATGCACAACATGTACTTATGCATATGCAGAATCAGATGGCAAAAGTTTGACAGGGACTGATTTTGAGAATGGGTGATGTGGTCAAATTAGATAAGGTCTCTTGCCAACAATGTCCCATGCAAATGTCCCAATGCCATTGTTTATGGATTCTGCTTGTCAACAAGACTGAATGCTTCTTGCAGGCTGTTGAAAATCTAAGCACCTCAAGGATGCTTAACCCTTTAAAGCCTGACATATGAAAGAATAGTCAGAAAAAATATTTTTAAAAATGTTGCGTATGTGTTTTTTGAGTACAATATTTGATACATCAGGCTTTTGTGGCTCATACAGTATAGGGTTGTCATACAGTTGTCACTCTCTATCTATAATAATACATCTTTGTTAGATAATAATTCAATCATGACAACTCTCTGAAGATTTTTAGCATGGTAATGGATATGACAATGTTAATGTAGTTGGTCTTGACGGAATAGATCTGCTACGCTGCTGCAGAGCAAGTACAGGAACTTGCTACTGCCAATTCATATGCTGATACGTTGCTGCTAGTAAGACATGGTGCTGCTGCACAAATACCATATATCAATAACCCATACCAGATCTATACAGGTGGAGCTGGGGAAGGTGGAGGGTTTTAGAGGAACTCTGAAGCGCGATGCAAACTGCTATAGAGAATGTAACCAGCCATTTAAATGTGTGAGCAACAATCTCATTGGTTGCACTGCAGAAGTGACATGGACTAGCTTGTGAATCAGCTTGTGCCAGTAGTTAATGCTGTAATTATCATCAGTTTGCATTAAGGACCCATCAGCCTTTGCCATCTAGAGTTTCATGAATGAATTATATATATCAACATGTTCTCCAACCAATACACCTATATAGGTTGTTTGTCACTTCCCTGAAATACGACCCATAGGAGCATTTACTAAAGTTGCGTCCCTATCGACATCAGGACACTTGCGTTTTAATTCATGAAATACGACCCATAGGACCGTTTACTAAAGTTGAGCCCCTATCGTCAACAGGACACTTTCATTTTAATGCATTGTTCCCTTTTATCTGCATCATATTTCAGGTTTCAGAGCATTGCAATACATAACAATATGCAATCATGTAATCATGCGATCGTGGGTTCGATCCCAGGGAACATATGTGCTCATAAAGTGTATATGCACTATAAATCACTAAGAGTAGGTTTAGGGGTGGGGTGGGTATAGTCGTTAATAAAAAATGATTTTTGCTAAATGGAAATAGGACAAATTGCATTTAAATGAACATGCATTTTGATTGGTAACGACAGTCATTTGTCATTTCATGAAGACAGACGTAACACGACACTGTCATTATTTTTACACCAGCTAGAGGGCGCATGACTTTAAAACGTAAATATAGGTCGTTATAAGGTGGTTGAAAAACGACCTATAGGGTCATTTTTTTGAAGGACAGAATATATATATATATATGGGGGGGGCAAAAATATAATGCAATGCAGTACAATGATAATTGAGAGAAGTACAAATAAATCATTTTTAATATAAAAGGAGTATAAATACATATACTATGTATATATATTATAATACTATGTATATATAATATACATTTATATATATTATAAATACTTTTTTGAGTCATTTTTTTTTTGGAGGACAGTCTCATTATATATATATATATATATATATATATATATATATATATATATATATATATATATATATATATATATATATGAAGAGTTTGGTTCCAAAACATGATAAACGCCATTTTCAAAAAACTGAGTTTCCGCCAATATCAGTATTGTATCTGGTCGGTATTGAAAAGTAATTTATTAATTTTGCGCAAAATGCGATATCCGTCGTGTTATTCTGTCATGTCAATGCGACAAACGCCAGTCTCCTTTTTCTGCAGAACGCGATATATCCACACTCATGATGGATTAATTGCATTTTGAAAAAAAAAAGTGTCATGGATTTATTGCATTTTGGGAAAAAATACGTTTTTATAATAAACTTTTTAAAATCAAAATGTAGATGTGAATTTTTAATGTTTTTATATTCAAAAGATGCTATGTGAAAGTTTGAAACAGAAAATAGGGGTTTTCATCTTGCCACTTTCTTGGTAAAGAAAACACCTTTATACTCAAAATAATTTAAATGGAGTTATTGCGTTTTGGAACAAAACTCTTCATATATATATATATATATATATATATATATATATATATATATATATATATATATATATATATATATATGAAGAGGGGGGGGGGGGGGCAAAAAATATAATGCAATGCAGTACAATGATAATTGAGAGATGTACAAATAAATGCTCTTCAAAAGCCTGATGTATCATATTTGAAAACATGATTTTTATTAAAAAAAAAAAAAACATTTTTACAATTTGACTAAAAGGCACAACAAAATCTTTTTCAGCTAAGTTTTGATCATGTTGACAATTTAGAGGCATGAAAAAAATCAAACACGCACATGCAGACACACAATTGTGTGTAATCGGAAGCTGACAGTTACACAGTACTTTAAAACAAATGACCTTTGGAATAACTTTGTTCAGCGAGCAGGAAGGAGTGTATGATTTCCTAAGAAAACACAAATTCTTCCTCCGCTGAGTGCATGTACAGTACACACAGAGAAATGAAATTAAATGACTACATTTAAGTAAAAAAAACAATAATAATTTATGACATAGTGGTATTTTGTGTTATGCAGAGAATGAGCTGGTATATAACCTCCAGCAATTCAGTTTTGTACACAATTTTTGGTAATCTCTGTGAGATCGCTGAATCCATTGTTTTATGGGCTGATGTACTGGACTTCTCTGCATAATATAATAATAAAAAACACAAAAAAGCACTAAAACATACCATGATTCTACTTTGGTGTTTCAAACATGTTTATGTCAATACCATGTTTTTAAGCATGTACCATGGTAATACCATAGAATTCTTTCACTTATAGTAATATGCATATGGTTATTACTCAGCACCATGGTATATATCAAAGTACAATAGTAATACAATATCCAACATTGTACCATGGTGTTGCCACTGTACATCTGCATGTGTCTGCTCCTACTATTTAGTAATTAACAATTATTAATGTAGACCTGTGTTCATGCTATTGAACTATTACCTATTGTTAAAATAATAACTTGCATGTCAACATAATAATCATGTTGTTGTTGTTGTTTTTCTGTGATTCTGACCCAGTTAATTGCTATTGTATGATTGTATTATTACAAATTTGTATTAGTATTACATTTTGGTTCACAGGAGGATGTCATTAATATTTCATAAATTCAAAACATTTTTTTTAAGATATCAGGACTTGTGCCCATTAAACTCTTGTACTCTTGGCTGTCAGGTTTCAGCGCTATTGTCATGCAGAAGTTGCAAATCAAGTTTGTGCGACATACTTCACCTACGACTATTGCGCCAACGGTGTGAGAAAAAAAACACCGACGAGATTTTTTTTTTAATTTAACCACTTTAAATAAGCCTAAAGTTAAATCATTCCACGTTTAAACGGTAAAGCTGTTGACTCTTGGAAAACAACTTCTCAAATTCCACACTCCGTCTACACTGCAAGCAGGCGACGCGACAAAAAAAGCTCCAAACCTTGGGCTCGAACAGTCGCGTGAAAATGCAGTGGGCCCCGCGCGCCGGTCGCGTCGCGAGCAGTGTAGATGGGGTGTCAACCGCTCGAGTAGCAGTTTTAACACAAGAATGCGTCCCGCTGCTGTTTGTTCGTGTTAAACTCTCTTTCTGCTCAGTAACTTTAGATTAATGTAATTGTATAATATGGGAATAGTTTGGGAATGTGTGGAGATGACCCACCTTCTCTCCCTGTAGCGGCTGTAATACCCAACAGCAGCAGCAGGACCCAGACGAACCCAAAACTTCTGTCCGCCTCCATCGATTAGTCCTCCATTAGTTAATAGTTCTCCAGTTCATACCCAGATCCCATATATGTTACACAGATCCACCTCGTGTAGTTTCGATGTGTTTAATATACCTGTTTTCTTTTCTTTGTTATTCCCCGAATACCAACAACTTCCTGGCATGAGCGAGTGCGCCAGACTCTCCAGTCAGTGTGTGTGTGTATGTGTGCTTGTGCTATAATGCGCGCGCTCCCGCGGAGGAGTGGCAGTACAGATTGACTCCAGCCCAGCTCTACTGCCACATTCAGAATCAGAATTAGCTTTATTGCCAAGTATACACGTTTTGTTTTGGCGACAGAAGTTTCCAGAGAGAGAGTGAAAGCGACTAGACAGATAATAAAATAAAATAAGTGAATATATAAATAAATAAAAATACACAATATACAAAATAAACAATATACATTAGATGTATGTACAGGTATGTTATATACAAATGCAAGGGAATGTGAATAAGAGGTGTGGTATGCTAAATAAATATAAGTATGTTGTGTATTGCACATGTTTATTGCTTGTTCATGACTTAGATGGCCTGAGGAAAGAAACTTTTCTTGTGCCTGGCAAGACGGCAACAATTTAAAGGATTAGTTCACTTTCAAATTAAAATTTCCTGATAATTTACTCACCCCCATGTCATCCAAGATGTCCATGTCCTTCTCTCTTCAATCGAAAAGAAATTAAGGTATTTAATGAAAACATTCCAGGATTTTTCTCCATATAGTGGACTTCAATGGCCTCCAAATGGTTGAAGGTCAAAATTACAGTTTCAGTGCAGCTTCAAAGCGTTCTTATCTAGAGAAACCATCACTCATTTTCTAAAATTAAAATTAAATTATACACATTTTAACGATAAATGCTTATCTTGAACTAGCTCTCTTCTTCTCTATTAGAATTCCGGCAGTGTAGACGCTGCTAAGTGTATTACTGCCCTCCACAGGTCAAAATTTGAACTAGAAAGTCATATACAATATGCTAGTGCAAGTATATAAAAAATAGTTTAAACTTTGACCTGTGGAGGGCAGTAATACACTTAGCAGTGTCTACACTGTCGGAATTCTAATAGAGAAGACGAGTTAACAATTTTTGTAATGGTTAAAATGTATATATATATATATATTTTTTTTTTTTTAGAAAATGAGTGATGGTTTCTCTAGATAAGACCCTTATTTTTCGTCTGGGATCGTGTAGAACGCTTTGAAGCTGCACTGAAACTGTAATTTTGACCTTCAACTGTTTGGGCTCCATTGAAGTCCACTATATGGAGAAAAATCCTGGAATTTTTTCATCAAAAACCTTAATTTCTTTTCAACTGAAGAGAGAAGGACATGGACATCTTGGATGACATGGGGGTGAGTAAATTATCAGGAAATTGTAATTTGAAAGTGAACTAATCCTTTAAGGAAGAGGTCTGGATGTGAGGGGTCCAGAGTGATTTTGCCAGCCCTTTTACTCACTCTTGATGATTACAGAGCAGGAAGGGGTGTACCCATGATTACCCCAGCAGTCCAGACTATCTCCTGTTGTCTTTTGAGGTCTTGGTTTGATTGGTTTGATTCATGCAGACCAATTATGGAGTCGGGGGCAGTTTTAACAAGACCAAGGCTAGTGTTCAAATTTTTTACTTGCCAGTTTTAAATAAAAAAAGCATATTGATTTCAACAAAATGTGAACAATTATAAAACAATAAAAAATGTAAATGTAAAACAAAACACATCAACCAACAACACTAAATATCCAGCCATTGTAAGCCCAATAAAAATGTGACAACATGTCCTTGCCTAAGCATGTTTCAACATTTCAGTTTAAAACTCGACTCCTGTCTGAATGTATGTTGGTGTGTTACACAGCAGACAAGCCTCTTAAAATAGAATGATACAGAAATTTTAGAGACAGAATTCAAATATTTTAAGACAGTTCTGATAAGCTGCCAGAAAGAGCATACTTTATAGCCTACTTATAGCATTCGTGACAACTCTAGTCACTATATTTACCCATGTTTCTAATTAAATTCTATAGGCCAATGTCATTCAGATATCAGGACCTATTTGCTTCTGAGTAGTATTTATCACAAGACTTTTTATTGTACTTTCAAGTAACACTTATGTTAATTACGAAAGATTAGAAAAAATCTTGTAAGAATGAAAATTAATATATTGTAGGCCAAAAGAATAAGTATTAGTATCTAATAAATAGCTACTGGAAAAAACTGGAATGGTAACAATTAAATAGCTGTTTTCTGAACCAAAAAAGTACAATATTTAATTAATAAGGACAATTTTGTAACCAGTTGTCAGTAAAGCTTAAATAGTCACTACTAGATGAACTATTAGCAGTGTAAAAAATAAGAATTCAAAACTTTGCTATTCTTACATTTTTAGGAATAGGCTAAATAACTTATCCATGGAAAATGCAACTGTTCAATCTAGATTACTGTTTCACGTGTTGACACTTACATATAATTAGATAGAGTAAAGGTTAGGCGTATTTGGCGTGCTGTCTGGGGGAAGGGCTCCGAGCTCAGAATTTGGCCCGAACCCAGAGTACTCCTCCTGGTTGTGATAGGAATAGTTAGAACTAGAAGTGAGGAGATGGGGTGGTGGAGGGATGCTGATAAACTGTCAACGAACAGCGGTAAGTCTGCTGTATATATATATATATATATATATATATATATATATATATATATATATATATATATATATATTATTGTTAATTGAGTTGATTGAACGCGCTCCTCTTGTGTTAATTAGGTTAATTATCTGAACATGCTCCTCCTGAACTTTGTTAATAAAACATCATTATTTTTTTAATGTGTCCAAAATTGCTATTTGGGAGTTTTTTATGTTAACACTCTGCATTTCTACTTGCAGTGGCTGCTTTTCTCAAAAGTCAATAGACTTGGGGAAAATTCCAGAGAATGGTATGTGTTGCCAAAAGTGGTCTTTTTTTCTCACATTGATAGTGAATGTGTTTGTACCCCAAGCTCAGACTCTGAGTAGGCAGAAAGAGGAGGAGGAAGAATAAACCTCTTTCATTCAAAACTATCTGGAGTCTTGTCACCTACATGACCCCTCATAATACAGCCCGAGAGTGAATAAACCATACTTCAGTTTATCGTATAGCACAGTATATTTAATGTTTTTTCAGTGTGCATTTATTATCTTGAGACAAACACTTTTACAGTCTTAAAACATGAGTATGTTCAGAATAGCACATAATAAAGGCTACTTCTATTTTTGCAGTATGTGTGCATAGAATACCTAGATAACCTGTTATATTTGTAAAAATACATACCATTTCAAAAATAATAGACAGTGCAAAAAAGTATCCTGTTAAATCTACTGTAAAAAAAAGAAAGAAAAGAAAGAAAAGAAAGAAATTTACCATAAAAAATGGCATATTGGTGTTTATTGCATATTGGTCCCTGTATATTTTACAACTAATAACCATATATTTCATTATGTGTTATAATGTTACTGTATTAAACCTGAATTACCAAAATCTGCTTTTTACCTTAAAGGGGCTATATGTAAGAATTTTCATGTGTTAATTGCTGTTTTATTGCCAATGTGTGAAGCTTGTAACCAAACTTTCCAACAAAACCTTCCACAAGTTTTTATGTGATTTTTATGTGAAGGACTTGGGACGTTTTTGCCAATTTTGCTAGCATGAGCAATAAGTTGCTGGCTGCAGTTCACTTAACAGCCACCGGTGTCGCTAATAACAAGGATTTCTGAATTCTATAGTCCCTTTAAAATATACTGATAACCAGGTAATACAGGTAGCACAACAGAAAGCCACATAATGAAGCAGAGTTCTGTTTCGCTCCTCCTGACCACCAGAGACGGTGTTATATTTGTGGATAATCGCAGTGCCAGCCAAATAGGTTGAAAAACATATATCAACGAAGTTATGTAGTGACGTGAGCTGAGCTGAGGGGGATATTAGCCACGGCAGCTCAGCACCCCAGCTCTTTCTCTTCCTCGCCTTTGAATTGGTCAAAGTGTTATTAATTCTCATTGTCATTGTCTCATTTGCATTTCAGTTTCAGGAATGGATTCTACCATTTGGACTCTCCCTAGCCCCTAGTGTGTTTAAGAGATGTATGAAGGCTGCCCTGTCTCCCCTGTGCTCAGATGAGGGTCCAATCTGTGCACAATACACAACTGCTGCTGGACCACAAAGCCAATTTGGATCTCTCAGTGATCAGAGTAAAGAGTTCTCTGTCTCCCACACAGTCCATCATGTTCATCGGGATGACAATTTGGTCACAACGCATGCCTTGCTGTCTCCATCTCGGACGAAAGATATCCTAAACCTTCTTGCCCAGTATCCAGGAATTGGATACATCCAAGTGAGTGGAGGCTCCACCCGGATGTAGTGCAGGATATTTGTTAGGAGTTCGGTATGGCGGGAGTAGATCTATTTGCTTTGGAAAACACAACTCTCTGCCCATTATGGTTTGCCCAGATGGAAGAGTCTAGGCCAATGAGGAAGGACGGAGTGTCACATGATTAGCCAGATTGTCTTTTCCTCCAATTCATCTGTTGTGGGAGACACTTCACAGGATTGCTCATGGCAGACACAGGGTACTTGTGCTAGCGCCAAAGTGGCTGTCCAAACCACAATTTCCCTTGCTCCTAACCTTGTTGGTGAGCAGACTAAAGCAGCTACCTTTCAGGAGTGATCTGCTATTCCAGCTGGACAGTCGTATTTGGCATCCAGATCCAGTCTGTCTACTGTCATGGGTCTGGCCTCTGGGGCCAACTCTGAAACTTTTTCATTCACACTGTTTTTAATGTGAGGGCTGCTTCTACACAAAGGCTTTATATCTATCAATGAAGTCTTTCTGCTTGTGGTGCAAGACACATGATTTTGATCCTGTACAATGCACTCCACGTTAAAGGTTTATGTGGCAACCATTTCTGCACATCATTCACTTGTAGAAGGTTTTTCCTCTCGGCTTCCACAGCCTAGTTTGCAGTTTTTTAAAAGGTGCGAGGCACCTCAATCCTGCTCACTCCCCTCTTTCTCCAGTGTGGAAGTTACCTCTGGTGTTGGAGTCTCTTTGAAATGTTGAATCGGTGTTGGAGCTCGTCGGTCCGTCGGGCCATCTGATTATTCTGATTGGCTGTTCAGCTACTGCCGCCTGCTGGTTCGGAAAGGCATTTCATCTCACGCAGGCACAGAACTGACGTGCTACTTGGCCGTCGACTGTTTAGCTTCGGTTTGGTGTGTCAGGGCAACTTTGGACCCAGACGCTGCCGACGTGAGCCAACCCTGTAGTCTGCTTTCGTCGCCGCTAGTCCGTCGGCGTCGGCTTGGTGTGTTCTGGCCTTTAGCTGGAATTCCTCAAAGGTAGCCTTCCTTCACACTGTGGCTTCCACAAAGAGGGTTGGTGAGCTTCATGTTCTGTCTGTGAGTCAGTGCTGTAGAGATGGAAACCAGAAGGTACTGGTGTTATCCTTTGGCCCAATCCATCTTTCCTCCCTAAGGTACTACTGCACCAATTATTAATTAGTCTATTGAACTGTATTCCTTCCAACCAACAGTTCTTGAACAACATTCTCTGCTCCTGTACCTTGTGTGAGCTTTGAAAATGTATGTAGAAGCTACAGCACTGATAAGGCAATCAGAGCAGTTGTTTGTCAGTTGTTATGGGGGAGCTAGGAAAACTACCCCTCTATCTAAGCAGAGGCTGTCACAATGGTTTGTTGAGGTTATTGCTTTGGCCTACAAGAAGTCTTGGCCTGGGACCATCACTTGCCAATCCACCAGCTGTTTCCTCTTCTTGGGTGACGTTTAGGGGTGTTTAACTATCTGTGCAGCAGCAACATGGTCCTCTCCTTGTAAATTTGCAAGATTCTACAACGTCAATGTTGCTGTTTCTCAGGATGTGAGCTCGGCTGTGCTTCACCAGTAATTCTTTTTCTGGTAAGTTATTTTCATCATGACCCTGTTGGTATGGGTCTTCCACTAATACAACACAGTTTCTGGCGGTCAGGAGAAATGAAACAGAATGCTAGTTAAGCATGTAACAATGGTTCTGTGAATTCTAGATGACCGCCAGAGATTCCTGTTGCTCAGAATGGGAGACGCGCTTCCAAGTTGTTTGACTTATATACCCTCGGCTCAGCTCACGTCACTACATTATTTCATTGGTATATGTTTTCTTTGACCTGTCTGATGCTGTGATTATCCACTCAATCAGGAATTTACAGAACCATGGCTATGATATGAAACACCTATTCACCAGCTATTGTGTGTTACCCCTTAGCATCCATAGAACCAACTATTATCCTTAGTTTACAAACTTTATGAATTTGCTTAGTGAAATGACTTGTTTTTCTTAACATGTTTATTATGTAGTAAATATTTCATGAAAGCAATAAGGCACTTGTAGTTTAGTGCTAATGTGACTCCTCAAAATACAGCACAGCCTCTCGTGGTGTTACTGAAATAACAGGCTTACCAGTAAAAGAATTAATACAGAACAATTTTATTAATTTTCTCAAGGTTTCTTTATACACATTTGGGCCTGTGTACAACTGGTGAAGAAAGGTGCATTACAATACCAAGACAAAGAAAGAGAGCAAGAAAAAAGGACAGAAAGAGTGAGAATTAAGAGAAAGTGAAGGTAAGAGAGATATACAGGGCAAGTCCATGTTGAGCCTGTAGATGGCCACAATTAAAGTGACCAATGAAAAAGGGAGAATTTGGAGCTTCTGTGGGACATTAACAATTAGAATACCCAGAAGCCACCTCTCATGTTTCGATCTTGTTACATTACATACAGACAACAGTGTCAAAAATGTAATAATAAAAGTAATAAATGCTTTTCAGAAAGCAACCATTTACCAGTCTGGCCATACAGTAAATCTCATTCCCTTTCTTTTTAGTTTCTTTAATGTGAAAAAGGTCAAGTTTACATTCAGCATGCAGGTTATTTTACAGTACAGCATACCAAATGATAAGTTTTCATTTAATGAATTTGCAGAAAATATAACATATGACTACCGTTCTGCTTTAGAAATATAGAACAAAATATGAAACATGTTTTAAGGGAAGCTGAAAAGCATTATATAAATGTTAGTATCACTTGTGTCCATAAACAGTTATGTTGCTTGATCATCTCAATTAATGGAACATTCCAGGAGCATCTGTAACGTGCTGTCAATCACCACAGAAAATTATTTTAACTTTTACTGAATAAATAAAGAAAATAGATGTGTTGAGTTAGATTCTTACAACTGAAGTCTATGGGTTCTACTGTACACTTTTAGAAGAAAAGGTTCTATATATAACCTTAAAAGGTTTCTGTCAGGCGCTTCATATGTACAACCTTCCCTCGGAACACAAATTAAGGTATTTTTTATGAAATCCAAGAGTTTTTTTTTTTTATCCCCCATAGAAAGCAATTTAATTACCATCATT
This sequence comes from Chanodichthys erythropterus, assembly GCF_024489055.1. Classification (NCBI taxonomy): domain Eukaryota; kingdom Metazoa; phylum Chordata; class Actinopteri; order Cypriniformes; family Xenocyprididae; genus Chanodichthys; species Chanodichthys erythropterus. The sequence continues at coordinate 30,751,433 of NC_090239.1, forward strand.
CAAAGTCCAGAATGAGAATACTTTTGTGTGCAAAAACAAAACAAAAATAATGACTTTATTCAACAAATTAATCTCTGTCATTCTCCTACGCTGTTTATGTTCAGCGCATCCAGGTTCTACGTCAGAATGCCGACTCAGTATTGGCTAACGCTGTTCACGTGAGCAGCACAATGCATGCGTGTGATGCTGACGCAGGTGCTGGCCAATACTGAGCCGGCATCCTGATACAGTACCCGGAAGCACTGAACACATAAACAGCGTAGGAGAATGACAGAGATTAATTTGTTGAATAAAGTTGTTAGTTTTGTTTTGTTTTTGCACACTAAAATGATTCTCATCCCTTCATAACATTAAGGTTGAACCACTGTAGTCATGTTGACAATTTTAAAAAATGTCTTTACTACTTTTCTGGACCTTGAATGACGGTAATTATGTAGCTTTCTATGGGGGATAAAAAAAGAAACTCTTGGATTTCATTAAAAATATCTTAATTTGTGTTCTGAAGATGAACGAAGGTCTTACGGTTGTGTGGAACGACATGAGGCTGAGTAATTACTGACAGAAATTTCATTTTTGGGTGAACTAACCCTTTAATTCATTTTTAAGTTTTAATTTGAAATTTTGTTAATTAAACAGCTTGTAAACATACTTTATCACTAGAAAAAACTGAAATAACCAATTAAACATGAAAGTATTATGCAATCATTTAAGATTTTTCGCCTTATATAGAACATTTTTGGCATAAAGTGTTCTTTAAAATTAAGTTTTATATAGAAACCCACTGAACCTTTTTTCTAAGAGTGTAATTGGATTTTCAGCAACATTTCCACCATACAAACTGTAGGAGGTGTAAAAAATTCTGTGATGCTGACCGTAGAGCTTAAATTGTATATAACCTGGAATTTTCTTTAATTCATCCTATCTATTTTCGAAATGCATGTTATAGATCTTATTGTCAACAATTCATTCATGCATACATGATTAGTAATGTTTAATCAAAGTGTCAAACCAGACCTTCTGGTGAAAACAACAGACTTCTCTGTTGCTTAGAAATTAGCAAGTGGTAAAACTCCCTCATAGTTGTAGAAATACTGTAGCATTGATAAGACTCTCAAAAGACAGATGCAATGAATTGTTGAGTCTGATCAGCGGTCCTGCCATCACTGTTCTGGATACCCTTGTTGTCCCCTCCCCCTCTATACTGCTTTTAGCCTTTCTAAACGGCTATATTTACCCTCCAGGCCGATCATGCTTGCACTCTTGTTCTCACACCCACACACACACACACACAGAAAGTGCACAAGTGACGATTTGGAATGAAGATATGTCAGGCAATCAAGCGTGGTTTTGGCTCCAGTTACAATAGCTCTAGAATCTGTGTGAATTCATTTTAAAAAGTTACAAGAAATAGTCGGGCACAAGAGAGTACAGTGGATGGAGACAGGTCTGTGGAGAAGTGCTGCCTTGTATGAACAATTAAAAGATAAAAATGTAAGGCATAGTGTGACAAGTGTTCTGAAGAGAAGGAGCTTAATAAAATAAGGTAGCCGGTGGGTTGCTATAGTAATAAATGTTTGTAAATGTGATGCACTACAAGCTCAAATTGCACAGCAATTAAACACACGCACGCGCTCACACACACACATTTGTTTTTGTGAATTGTGGGGACATTCCATAGGCGTAATGGTTTTTATGCTGTACAAACTGTATTTTCTATCACCCTACACCAACCCTACACCTAAACCTACCCATCACAGGAAACTGTGCACATTTTTACTTTCTCAAAAAACTCATTCTGTATGATTTATAAGCCTTTTGAAAAATCGGGACATGGGGTAGTGTCCTCATAAGTCACCCTCTCCTTGTAATACCTATGTCATACCATGTTATTATACAAATTTGTGTCCTGGTATGTCACAACACACACACACACACACACACACACACACACACACACACACACACACACACACACACACACACACACACACACACACACACACACACACACACACACACACACACACACACACACACACACACACACACACACACACACACACAATCCTTCTTCATCCCTTTTCCATTACTTTCTGTGGAAAACCAATTCTAAGTAATATTTTCATTGTAAAGGCATTCTTGGTGAAAATAAATGAAAATCGCTCAAAAATCTGACAATCAAAATGAAAATGTGTCAACAAAATAAAGCACAAAGTGATTGGATATATAAAAAGTGAAAGGAAATGAAAAACGAAGATAAAGCAGCAACACAGAAAAAAAAAAAACCATAATATGTCAAAGGAAAAGTAATTTCTTTGCTATCTCATATCATGCCACTCTTTTAATCTTCCTGTCTTAAGCTAAGTCTTTTATATTCAGGCAACACGTAGCTCTGTGGTGGTGATATTAGGCATTTTCTTTAAATTGATTAAAGGAATAGTTGACCCAAAAATGACAAATCTGTCATTTACTCAAGACTTTCCTCCATGGACCACAAAAGGAGACGTTTAGCAGAATGTTTCCACTGCTTTTTTTTTGCTTTTGCTGTGACCAGAAAAAACATAATACCATCAGTATCATTAAAAAACTACAGTGAGTGAATATTATCAGTAAATAATGAGATAAATTTTGATCCGTTACTAATATCATAGTCGTACTTTATTTGATCATTTTAATTGTGCTTTTTGTCATTTTTGAAGCTTGACAGTCCCTAGTCACCTTTCATTTTTATTGTAGAACCATTCTGCTAAACTTCTTATGCGTTCCAATGAAAATCATCCTGAATAAACATTAACGGAATTTTCATGTGGGCGTAGACTATTCCTTTAAATCTGCAGTGATTAAAGTGAATGATAACAATATAAAAATGGGTAACTTGATATGCACTGCTACAAGTAAAAAATGTCCAATCCATCACAAGTCTATGCTGGGAAACCAGAGAACAGTGACTTCCCGCAGTGTGGAAACTAATCAGCACTGCGCTCTCTGCTGGTAGCTCCTGGTATTGCACCCTAGTGAGGTAACCGTCACGCGTCTCAGAAACAGAGCACACTGCTCACTCATAACCCCTCCTGAGTACTGATCTTGAGCACACTTATAGTGAACGGATGTTTAAAAGCAAAACTCAGTCTACCTCTGCCTATCTCTGAAATGTATTCACTGCAGGGTCATTAAATCACGCACCACAAGTGTAGACGGATATGAATGTGAGATATGAACAACTTGTGAGAAGATATTTATGGTGTTATTATTCAGTGCACCTTTTTAAAGGAGTGTTGATAGAGTGGTGTAGAAAGGCTAATTCATTTCTTAATTGAAGGCAAAGCTCAGTGAATGCAAACATCAATTCAGGTTTCAACTACAGTACAGTGGCACATCTTTAAAACCTGACCAAACGAAATAAAAAGGTATGGTAAAAAGAAAGTGTAAACACAAGAAAACATTCGAATTCAAAACTTCAGCCCCAGGACATGTGCCGGAAGCCACTGCGGTTGAGGCCTGGCTCAGTCCGGCTGGCACTTGCCCTGATGGGAAGGATATCAGAGGAGGGGTCGGGGTTCTGAGACTGTTTCCTCCTAGTCCAGTTTCACTCCAGGCTTCTCTGTGTTGAGGAGGTGTAGGCTGTCATCTATGAGAAAACTACGGAAAAAAACAAGGAAAAGAAAACATACACCGTAAAAAAGATTTTCGAAGTTGTAAATAAAACAAAGATTATTGGAGTCTTATAGTGCATGTCAATGGGAATTCCATCTATAAGAGTCAAAAAAACATGCACAGACAAATCCTAATGAAACCCTGCGGCTCGTGACGACACATTGATGTCCTAAGACACGAAACGGTCAGTTTGTGTGAGAAACCGAACAGTATTTATATAATATTTTACCTCTAATACACCACTATGTCCAACTGCCCTGCACATCCAGTGTATGAGGTCTGAATGCACTCTGATGCCGGAAGTGATCGCTCGCACACATATACATATACATGCGAGAGATCACTACCGTCATCAGAGCGTGTTTTCAGACCTTACCAACCGGATGTGCAAAGCAGTTGGACATAGTGGTGTATTACAGGTTAAAAATGATATAATACTGTTTTTTTGACTCTTATAGATGATGTTCCCATTGCCATGCATTATACGACTGACAGACTGCAACGGTTGGAGTTAAAAATCATCATTTGTGTTCTACTGAAGAAACAAAGTCACCTACATCTTGGATGCCCTGGGGGTACGCAGATAAACATCAAATTTTCATTTTTGGGTGAACTATCCCTTTAACAAGTCAAAATTGGAATATCGCATAAAACATTTGCGGAAAAAAAATCACTGTTTCCAAATCGAAACTTCCTAGAAAATTGGCAGAAAATATCTGTAATAAAAATGGAAGTTGCTGCAATTAGGGAAACCACTGTGGCCTTTTTATCCCACATCATAATGACTCTGATGTACCTCAGAGCACACAGATGAAATGCAATAAATGCTGTCATGTTATCTTGGTGTTTGTGAACACAATCATACAAGTTCTGGTAGGTCATTATACCAAATAATTTTGATAACAGACTTTGGCTCAGGCAACATCAGGCAACATTTGAGATGCTGTGCAATGAAACTGATCCACTGGTTAGTCCAGTTATCCAATCACATCAATCAAATATTCACACAAGATTTTTGTTAGCAATCAAGGGATTTATTCGGTAAATGTGTTTCCTCTGTACTTCATGCACATGTCTTCTTAACGTATAAAAATAATCTGACTTAATTGAGCGCATACATTTTTTATGAGCATCTTTAAAATTTCTGTGCATTTTGCCATTTCCATTCAGCATTTTTTAAATGCGATATCCCAAAATTTGTATAAAAATAGGTAGATGGAAAAATGGCTAGTATAGTTTAATATGGGGCCCAAAATTATCATATGTAATTTAATTTAAGGAAATCAAACAATCAAAATGAAAATTTGTCAACGAAATAAAGCACAAAGTGATCAGATATTTAAAAAGTGCAATGAAATGAAAAACAAAGATAAAGTAACAATAGAGAAAAAAAATGCTAGAAAATCCATGTCTAAGGAAAAAAATATTTTTCTCATATCATGTCACTCATTAACTGTTCTTTGTGGTAGGGGTGTAACAATACATCGATATAGATCGATACATCGATGTCTAACGATCTGATGCATCGATCCAATGCATAAAAAAATTGATACCTGTGGGCTAATTATAGAGGCACCTTTTTTTAACACTCTCCACATTTTCACACAATATCAGTCTATGCATTAACGCCAATGCGTGCATTCTCATTTAAACTACCTTTCAGAACTTGTGAAAGACATTTGGGACAGTTGATGGAACTGTCACTGAAAGAATATGGTCAATAAAGTGCCGCATAGGAGCGCCGCGCGCTGTGACTCTGTGTTGCTTCAAGCGCATCATTCTGCACACGGGATGCGCGCAAGTGCTTTGTGCCGCTCTGTATTAGAGCCTTTATAATACATTTGCACAATGAAAGAATATTAATAGCCTGTCTTGTTTTGCTCTATCTATAATATGTTGTTGCTTCATTAAAAATCTGCGCTATACATTTTAAAGAAATGTCTTTTAATTATGTGTGTGCGTGTACATGTATTCCTTGTTTATCAGTTTTTTGACATTACACATTTTAGCACAGAACTAAAATACTTTCTTGACTGTTGTCATGTCATAAGAATGAAATTTTGAAATAAATGTTTGTTATATATTTTGGTTGCAGTTGTGAATTAATAAAAATTTAACTGGTTGTGTAAAATAGGCTCAAAATATCGAAATATTGATCGAATCGAATCGTATCATAATCCTATCACAGAACTTTTTGAGGTATCGGAAAATATTGAATCGCTGGCTATGAGAATCGATATTGTAACGAATCGTGATGAGCTGTCCAATTTACACCCCTACTTTGTGGTGATGATACTAGACATTAAACACTGAACTGACTTCAGCCAAACAATGGCACTATTGTCTTTTTAGAGCCGCTTTGAGCAGACTTGAATTCTGTTTGCTTCTTTGATAATTACTTTCCTTTTTATTACTATAAAGCTGCTTTGACACTATTTTATAAAGCACTATATAAATATAGCTATAGACTTGACTTGACATTATCCTTAAAGCGATTAAAGGAGTATTTTAACCAAAACGGACAAACCTGTCATTTACTTATGATTTCCCTCCATGGAACACAAAAGGAGATGTTTAAAAAAATGTTGGTGCTGCTCTTTTCCATACAGTGGAAGCATACAGTAACCAGGTGCTATCATCCACCAAAATGGGCTAAAAAGCACCATTTAAATATTATCAGAAAATAATTACCTAAATTTTGGCCCATTCCTCACTTGAAATACACAAGTCATACTTTTTTAATGCTTTTATTAGTGTTTTTTGTCATTTTTGAAGATTGACAGTCCCTGCCTGCTCACCTTAATGGGTTAATTCACCCAAAAATGAAAATTCTGACCTTCATTAATCTTTGGAACACAAATTAAGAATTTTTAATGAAATCTGAAAGGTTTCTGTCCCTCCATAGAGATCCAACGCAACTACCACTTTCAACATCCTTGTCATCCCTGTCATTTATTACTCGCCCTCATGCCGTTCCACACCCGTAAGACCTTCGTTAATCTTCAGAACACAAATTAAGATATTTTAGTTGAAATCCGATAGCTCCGTGAGGCCTGCATAGGGAACAATGACATTTCCTCTCTCAAGATCCACAAAGGTACAAAAAAACATATTTAAATCGGTTCATGCGCATACAGTGGTTCAATATTAATATTATAAAGCGACGAGAATATTTTTGGTGCACCAAAAAAAACAAAATAACGACTTATTTAGTGATGGCCGATTTCAAAACACTGCTTAATGAAGATTCAATGAATCAGTGTGTCGAATCATGATTCAGATCGAGTGTCAAACTACCAACGGCTGAAATCATGTGACTTTGGCGCTCGGAACAGCAGATTCGACACACTGATTCATCTGTGCTCCGATGCTTCCTGAAGCAGTGTTTTGAAATCGGCCATCACTAAATAAGTTGTTATTTTATTTTTTTTTGGGCGCTCCAAAAATATTCTCGTCGCTTTATAACATTAATATTGAACCACTGTACTCACATGAACTGATTTAAATATGTTTTTAGTACCTTTATGGATCTTGAGAGAGGAAGTGTCCATTGCTCCCTATGGAGGCCTCACGGAGCTATTAGATTTCAACTAAAATATCTTAATTTGTGTTCCGAAGATTAACCTGGACCTTGAAAGTGGTAGTTGCCTTGTATCTCTATGGAGGGACAGAAAGCTCTCAGATTTCATTAAAAATACCTTCAATTGTGTTCTGAAGATTAATGAATGTCTTACAAATGTGGAACGACACGAGGGTGAGTAATTAATGACAGAATGTTTGGGTGAACTAACCCTTTAACATGTATGGCAAATTTAATATGTGCAATTTACATCCTGCAGAATCAAAATGAAGACACAAAATGTGAAACAGGCCGTGCATGTGTACCTGTAGAAGAGGAAGTGGACGGGTACGGTGCTGAGGTGCCAGACGGCATGAGCGTCTAGAACCCAGAAGAGTGGAGGGAAATCCAGCAGCTCCAGCAGGGCAAGGCCATGCAGTAAGAGCACCACCATACCACACTTCCACCAGTACGGCAAAATCCTCCGGTTCAGCCAACACCAGCACAGCCACCACAACAGGTTTATCATACCTGTGACACAAGCACAAGATCAGAGGGAAAGACAGATTGGTAATACCTACTGTATCCCAGTCTTGTTTTTAAACCTTCACTTTAAGTGTTACATAATGTAAAGCTGGTTTTGCACTGATGCCAGACTCATTCATGTGTTATGAATTATTTTATTTTTTGGATTGCATTAATCAGGCTCCAAATAAAACAATAATGTAAATCCAATGAAATTTTAGCAATACAGAATTTAACTGGATTATCAAATTAGGCATTATAATATGGTTATGTTATACATAAACATATTTCAGTTAAATTTCCAGAAAAATTACTATATTGTAATATTTACTGTTACTGTGATATAAAAATACATTGTCAGTATGATTTTAGTCATACTGGCAACTTATTTTGGAAACGCTACCATTTAACACCTTTTACACAAATATCATATTTGTGTGGTGCTTATGATTACATAGTTTATGACACTGAGCTGTTGTGACTAATCTCTGTTATTAACATGTATCCAGTAAAAGGTTCAATAACAACATAAACATTGTTAAAGTGTATATATAATAAAACAAATCATTGCATAGAGTTAAAAAAATATATTGTGAACTGTTTTCACGTTTCCTTCTTACACTGTGTCTACACCGGACTCGAGCGGCGCAATGCGAAGCAAAAAAAAAAAAAAAAAAAAGACAGTAAAATCCATTATAATCAGTGATATTGTCTACACTGGATGCGGCGCGATGCGAGCGACAAATCTCTGACAGTAAACTGATGCCTCGTTCTATTTATGACATACTTTGTCGCTCCGACACGAGCGACAATGGTGTAGACACGGTGTTATTGTTATTTTATCAAAAAAATTATAATTTCTGTGTAAAAATGTATGGTATAATTTAATGGCAATGTAAAGCTTTTTATAATGCAAATAAAGCTACTTGAGCCTGAATCTAAAATGTCAAGACCTTTTTGTGTTTACGCAAAACTATGTGTTTACATACAACAAAATGCTTAAAAAAGATCCAAAATAAGCACCTATATTTACAGTTTGTATGTAAATATCAAACTAACACTGCAAAAAAAACTTTACGTTTACATGAGTTTTTGAAAGGATAGATTCATTAAAAATGTTGCAAAGCTGACAGAACAATTACATGCAAAGATCTACACTGTTCAATAAATTGACTGAGCTTTGACTACAGTCAATATGAAACAGCATTCAAAACCCATTTTACTCCAGTAATGTCATTTTTCTGAATGAAAAAGGATTTTAAAATATAGGTCATGACTTGATTTGATTCATGATGATTTTATTCATTGGGAATTGATTGGATTGTGAAAAGATGGTTCCAGTGGATTGTGGAAGACTACTCCCCTGTTTTTATTTGGAATAATGTACACTGATGAATCATCAAAATAAAACCAGAAGTATTTAATAAGATAAGTGCCTCTATTATGCTATTTTAAAGGTCTCCTTCAATAGGTTTACATGCATCCATGGTCAAAAAACACTTGAATTTTCTCATAATATAGATTTTAGCATCATCACTTTTCTCACAGGGTCTGTAATGGTTCAATAAAGGATTCGGTCTCTCTAAACCCCTCATTGCTTTGATTGGTCTACAGCTTACAGCATGTGTCAGAAATGAAACGCCAATAACCATATCTGAATTTCAGGCCTCAGCAACAACTACAGTGTTTGAGGGATGGGCAAGCCTATGAAGACCATAGGCTGGCATAATGCAAATTTGTTACAAACCTACGTAGGTTCATGCTGGAAGTATTACTGGAAATAACTGACGCCTCGTTTCAGGCAGTTTAGCATTGATTCTTTCTTTTGGGAAATAATAACTTCATTTATCATGCACTTTGATCTTTGAAGCTTTTCAGACATTTTACATTCACAAACAACTATATTACACATTACATGAAAGGTAATACGACCTTTCCCCAAAAACACACACACACCGTTTTTACATGACCTTACATATTATCAGCATATTATAGTCACTGCATGTAAACACACTCACTGTGGTATTCACAACACCTTACCTATGGTGGCATTGGCAGCCATGTTGTACCCATAGTCAAAACTGACGAAGGTCAGATAAGACACATGAGACGTGAAGGCCAGAATGAGCAGAACTCCCACCATACTGGAAATTGCAGGCCTACGCAAGCCCAACGTCCTGAAAAACAAATATTAATCCTCAGATCACCATCATAAACAAAGAGTTCAACAGCACCACATATTGTCAATCGGCCGTTTATGAGCATTTCCTGTTCACACACCTGACGCAGCACAAGTAGATGGAGTACAGAATGACAGCTGATGCACAGAAGTAGTCCATCTTCTATAAAACAAAGACAGAAAATCTCTATCAACGCTTTGGACATAAATATGTTTGCCATGACATTCATTAATGTTAATCCAAAAACTTAAGAAAAATGTTTAGAATTTGTCTTTGAATCATTTCTTGAAAGGTTACCTCTGTTAGATAGGTGTCTCTCGTGTGGAACACTGTAGACCAGAACCATGCATTCAGCGAAACCTGCAGAGAGACACAAACAAGGTTGAGTACCACTTACATTTACAATAGGGTCCATTTTTACTTGAAGAAAAAGTGTTTTTCCTCTAGATTTTTTTATAACAATAACAATATAAATTGAAAAATAAATATAATGAATTTTGGAATGTCTCAGCATTAGACAGCAGCACTGGAGATGACATGAACAAATCTGATAATCCAGCATGATTTCAGAATGTTCCAAAAATCAGGCCCTTTCTAACAGAACATGCAACACAACTTCTGGTCCAGGCTCTGGTCATTTCTAGGCTTGATTACTGCAATGCACTTCATGGCTGGATTGCCATAATGCGCCATCATGCACAATCAAGCCTCTACAAATGATTCAGAACGCAGCAGCATGTCTCGTCTTCAACGAACCCAAAAGAGCCCATGTCACGCCTCTCTTCATCTCTCTTCACCGGCTACCACTTGCTGCTCGCATCAAATTCAAGGCGTTGACGCTTGCTTACAGATCTACCACAGGCTCAGCAACCTCCTACTTCCACTCACTCTTACGAGTCTACACTCCTACCAGAAGCCTGCGCTCATTAAAGGAGCGAAGGCTTGTGGTACCATCACAGAGAGGCACGAAATCACTTTCCAGAACCTTCTCATTCACTGTCCCTTGCTGGTGGAATGATCTTCCTGCCTTCATCCGGAATGCGGAATCCCTGGCAATATTCAAAAGACATCTCTTTTGTGAGCATTTAACCTCATCTTAAAAAAAAACAAAAACTTCTTATTCCTATCCTTTCACTTCCTCTAATCCCTCTCTACTGTAGCTTATGATAATCTGAGCACTGCCTATAACTTGTATTATGACCACTTCTTGTCTATTTGCCTCATCATGGCGACTCGCTTGTTGTATTCCTCACTTGTAAGTCGCTTTGGATAAAAGCATCTGCCAAATGAATAAATGTATGTAAATGTAAAGAGTATCTGACCATCTGTACAACATGATCAAAGAGTCACATGATCAATGTCACTAATTTAATTAGTGACCTATAAATAGTGAAAAAAATCCCATAAACATTTAAAAATTTATTAATGAAATAGTGCAGTTTCAGACTTTTGGATTCCACTTTTATTGTTTGCAGAGGTGTGGAATAGAGATGGAAATTGTAAGGAATTTAATAATGTTGGTTCCAGCGGGGATGCAGCCTGTTGCAACTAATCCCTTCGGTTAAAAGGTTAGATCAACCAAAAATGAAAATAATGTCATTAATTACTCACCCTCATGCCGTTCCACACCCGTAAGACCTTTGTTCCTCTTTGGAACACAAATGAAGATATTTTTGATGAAATCCTATGGCTCAGTGAGGTCTGCATATACAGCAATGCCACCGAACTTCTCAATATCCAGAAACATATTCAAAGCAGTTCATGTGAGTTCAGTAGTTCAATGTTAATCTTATAAAGTGACGAGAATCTTATAAAGTGACGACTTTTCAACAATATCTAGTGATGGCTGATTTCAAAACACTGCTTCGAATCTTTTGTTTCGATTCAGTGATTCAGAGCACCAAAGTCACGTGATTAGTTTGGCAGTTTGACACACGATCTGAATCACTGAATCGAAACAAAAGATTCGAAGCAGTGTTTTGAAATCGGCCATCACTAGATATTCTTGAAAAGTCGTTATTTAGTTTTTTTGGCAAACAAAAAGTATTCTCATTGCTTTATAATATAAAGGTTGAACCACCGTACTCACATGAAATGTTTTGAATATGTTTTTAGTACTTTTCTGGATCTTGAGAAGTTCGGTGGCATTGCTGTCTATGGAGGCCTCACTGAACCATCGGATTTCATCAAAAATATCTTAATTTGTTTTCCGAAGATGAACGAAGGTCTTACGGGTGCAGAACGACATGAGGGTGAGGAATAAATGACATTATTTTCATTTTTGGGAGAACTAAACCTTATTTACTCTCCCTTTTGAAGCAAAGTGTAAGAAAAGTATTAATATTTTTCACTTTTTTAACTGTAAATAATTGATTCCGGTCTACTGTCATAAGAGCATTCATGAGAGGGACATTGTGATACAAGCTTGCACGAGAAGTAACGTGGAAGCACAGATACAATGATTTACAGTTAAAAAAGATGAGAGAATTTTTCATAACGTAGAAAGTCTGTTAATTTATATTATAAATATAATACAGCAAACTAAAGGAGGTAAAAATGAGTAGGTAAAAAAGACCTGCATATAAGCTGTCAATCTATTGAATTGTGCTTATGTGAAAGTGCAATTACTCTGATAAAATGTAAACAGGTATTTCTCAACTGAGAATAATCGCTTTTAATAATCACGATTATATATTTTTTTTACCATTCACGAGTATAATCCGATATAGAAAAAGTATACACATTTGCCATCCCTGGTTAGGAAAGGAAATATTTATGAGTGAGGAGTTGGGGTGGCGGAGGGATGCTGTTAAACTGTTGTGGGATAGAGGAAGGTTGGCTATGTATATACCGCCTCTCATTTTAATTAGGTTGATTATCTGAACATGCTCCTCCTGAGCTTTGTTAATGAAACATCATTTATAGTGCAGCCCACCCACTATTTCTCCCCCATTACATTGAATAGTGCTGCAGGAAACTGAGCATTTTAGTACGGAGTTCCTTGTGACTCAGTGCAAGAATGGAATCATTAACGGAAATCATTGTCATTCAGTTGCAGCGTTTTTGAAAAAACTAGTGCACTAGTGCAGACAGGCACTGTCTCACCAGTGAGAAGGCGGTGATGGTGTGGTACATGGGGCTTTGTCGAGGGACGGCGCTGCGGTATCTCAGCAGCATCAGCAGACACGCCAGACCATTGAGCAGAGACGCCAGCGCAGATGCAGGCTCCTCAAAACACAGGAAACGAGCAAATGGCCACTACACAACATCACAAATAGGAAAATAGATGAAGAATCAAGGTAAAAAGTACATATTTCTTTTAAAGTTTCATAGTGATGATCATTAGAATTGATTCACATCGGTTGACACTAACCTTCCCATGAAACTGTGGTACACTGTAGCCCTCTGCCTGGTACAGACCCACGGTGGTCCACATGCACTGATACCTGCAGTCATCACGACACGTCCAGCCTGAAAGACCAGACTTCAAATGATCCATTGCACAGGAAAGCTTGCAAGACGACATTTATTGACATGTAAATCAAGTAAATCTGACATATCGTACGTAAATTTACAATACTAACCAAATCTCATCTACAGGTTTTTATACTATACACGCACAATTAGTCGGAAGACACAGTTGATTGAATTTATGTGATTCATGCTCTTATAAATTACTTTATGCTTATGCTTACATGCTTAAAATTATATTTGTAAGCAAATATAAGTTTACTGGAACTTTGACGCTTCAAAAAGTTCATAAAGAGATCATAAAACTAATCCATATGAATTTTAGCCATTTAGCCCAAATTTTCTGAAGAGACACAATCGCTTTATATGATGAACAGATTGAATTTAGGCATTTATTGATATATAAACATTGATCAGCGAACATAAACAGAAGCTCAAAGGAACCTGAATGATGTGTCAGAACAAACCTCTTTGATCAAACATTTGATCAAGCCTAAATTCAATCTGTTCATCATAAAAAGTGATCGAGTCTCTTTAAAAATATGGACTAAACCGCTCAATTCATATGGATTAATTATTCTGATCTCTTTATGTGGGCAGTCTATGGAGGGACAGAAAGCTCTCAGATTTCATCAAAAAGATCTTCATTTGTGTTCTGAAAATTAACGAAAGTCTTATGGGCGTGGAACGACATAAGGATGAGTAATTAACGACAGAATTGTCATTTTTGTGTGAATTAACCCTTTGAGTAAACTTCATCCAAAGCTAACAAAGTTCAGCAAACTGTTGAGCAAATTATTATTTGTAAGATTTGTAATGCAATCATTATAACAATTAATGTACATTAATAAGGTACTATGCACATGATATTACAGGTCAGGCTTTGAATGCAACTCAATTTTATGCCATATGTATTGGGGGTCTCCCTATCCAGAAATAGCTTCTTGGTCTAAATGGCTAAAGACCTCTACATTAAAAGTTGTACTTCCTGACATAAGAGAATGTTGCTATGCAACAAAAATCACCATCTGCTACTGGAGTTGTGCAGTGACATGATGAACAGGAGATCAGAACTGTTACACAATCATGGATTTAACAGGACACTGAAGGGACAGAACTATCTGTTTTATAATTTGTTTTCTGTGTTTTTTAAAAACTTTATTATATATACACACACACACACACACTAACATTCAGAATTTTGGGGTTGGTAAGAGTTTTTATGTTTTTGATAGAAAACATCTCCTATGCTCACCGTGGCTGCATTTAATAGATCAAAAATACAGTAAAAACAGTAATATTGTGAAACATTATTACAATTTAAAATAACTGCTTTCTATTTGAATATATTTAAAAATGTAATTCATTCCTGTGAAGCAAAGCTGAATTTTCAGCATCATTATTCCAGTCTTTAGTGTCACATGATCCTTCAAAAATCATTCTAATATGATGATTTGCTGCTCAAGAAACATTTCTTATTATTATTAATGTTGAGATCTGTTGAGCTGCTTCATATTTTTTTTAATAATTTACTTGAATTATTGAATACTGATGACAAAGTAGAAGAGATTAATCTGAAAGTTACGAGATTAATCTGAAAGGTACGTTTAAAATATGTCTTGAGACTAACAATATGAATTCAAAGAATGTTTTTACTCAGTAAGCCTAGAGGTTTAAATGAATACCAAAGAGGTCTAATGCACATCTAACTGAATATAAACCCCATGAATTACGTAGTGTTAAATTTAAACATGCAGTCACAGAAAATCAAGAAAACAAAATTCAAACAGAGGCGCAGAGGCCGCTTCCACTTCTTCCAGTCAAGCGTATGTGGGGTAACGCAGCGCTGTTTTATCATATTAGATACATTTGAGTGTATTGACAATGATGTTATAACGTTACTCTGAGCGTTCACTCGGCGGCTGCTGCGAGACACTGTTGCACACTGCAGTAAGATAGATCAATATTAGAATATCATATTAATAAATTCTGGATGGCTTGTGTTGATAAATGGCATGCAATTAATTTTAAAACATATTGTATGACAGAGAAAATGCTGTATTACTGTTACTAAAAATAAAGCTGCATCTGATTATGCTATATTAGCCACTAACTAAATTGTCATATACAATATGCTAGTGCAAGTATATAACAATTAGTTCAAACTTTAACCTGCGGAGGGCAGTAATACACTTAGCAGTGTCTACACTGCTGGAATTCTAATAAAGAAGAGAGCTAGTTCAAGATGAGCATTTATTGTTAAAACTTATTTATCTTTTATTTATTTTAATTTTTTTAGAAAATTGTCGAGAAAACAAGATTTTAACAATATGACTAAACGTGTTGAGCTATATAACAATGATTAGCTTTCTGTCTATTAATGTAACCAAACATGTCTAATAAAACATGTAATATATTAAAGCGTATTTGGAAATCGAAGGTATTGTGGGTATTGATAGGTGACGCATGGACATGTTCCATGTCCTGGTTAAAATTTCTCTGGATTTAAACATTCTTGGAAACATCTGGGATAATGCAAGTACACAAGTCAGCAAAATATATAACACTGTTTTAGTGTTTTTTGTTTTTTTTTTTATATATTTTATTCCAAAAATCTTACATATTGTGCTTTTAAATCAGCCAAAGGTTGTTGGCTGGTCCTAGCTAGTTTAACTGGTCTCCCAGCCTGCTGGTATGTGGCTGGTTTAGCAGGTCTCAAAGCCTGACAAGTGTCCAAAACCCATCTAAAGTGCCCAAAACTCCCATGAAAGTTGTTGTCATGATTTACACATTTTTATAAATACTCATATTAAAGATGTATATTAACTACTGCTCATTAAAACGTGCTATTAAACAATTTAGTATACAAATTCCTAATAATTTAATTTCTAAATAATGTTATGACATTTTCTATTGAAATTTGCAGTTTGCAGAGTACTCAAACAGGTTAGTAGTGTTGCCCAATACAATAGGTTAGTATAGAAGGCTACCTGTGAGTGCCATATATGGAGGTTGAGCGGACTGGAATCCCCGCAGTCGGGCCCCTGTGCAATTCGTCCGGACACATTGTTTGACGCAGTCGCGGTAGACGGGCTCTTTGTCCCCCTGAGAGGCGCTCGCAGGAGCGAACAAGAGAAACACCGCGGCCGCTAGAAACATCAGGCGCGTCATGCTGCTGTCAGTCCGTCCGGTCATAAGGCACAACTGTGCAACATCAGGCCATTACAGCGAGTCTAGCGAGAGTCTCGTTGACCGAGCATGACAGTATTCACAGCCACCGTGTCTTTTGTCTTTAAGCATAGATAAGCACCTTTTATTCGCTGCCCGGACAAGTTTCATAGACACATCACAAGCGAAATGTTACATTTCACTTAAAGACAAACCCGGAAGTGCAAAAGCAGCGCGCATGCGCATATCTCTCGCTTTCTCTCAACTAAAATACACAAAAATTAATCTAACAAATGAATGAATGAATAATCCAAATCGAAAATTGTTACATTAATATAAAAGGATTAAAAAAAAAAATGCAAAGCATGATTTCTTATTTACTGAATATAAAATGTGTGTTTGTGTAGCTCTGCTGAAAAATATTTACTATGCATTAGCTATGCAAAGTTTTATAAAAGTCAAGAGAACTTAAAAATAATATGATATGCTCAATCAAAAACTTATAGAATTTTTTTTTCTAACCTAATTATTATACATGCAGTCTTTATGGTCACAAATGAATAATATGGATTATAATACGCAGAGATAATACAGAATATTATATTTTAATAATATTTTGTCGCACTGCAGGAGCAGTTAAAATGAACTAGTGAATATATGTAAAAAAAATGTTCAGGATGTAGATATATATTTCATATGGAAAAAAAGTTATGTCATATATCAAAAATCATAATAACAGATGGATGATAGCAGTATTGTTTCATCATTGCAGGGCAATGTTCTTCAAGGGCATTCCTTAACTTATGGGCTGTGACTGCCAAAAATTTCTGAAACAATATCATTATTTTCACAGAGATAGGAGGATTATGGTGGAAAAAAACACCCCATGTTGAACAACATAAAAATACAAACATGACCTAAAATATTTTTAAAAATTGTATGTGTTTAATGAGCCAAAAACTAAAATCTCTGCAAATGTAGTACAACACTTGTGTATTCCATACCAAAAATACTTGCAGACTGCAGTAATAGTATGGCAATACAATTATAACATTTTCTCCTCTGTTTTAGCAGTCTACACCAACATAATGTATTATAATTTATAATTAAAGATAGATGAAGATACTCACACAATATCTTCAATAACAATGTTTTATTGAAAACTGTATTTGGCAACATTTTCAAAAATCAAATATAAATTATTTCACAGAAAACAGGGCAACAACAATAATAAAGTACTTGACCATATGGATGCCATGATCTTATTCTTTTAAATATTAAATTTTAAATAAAATAAATAATTAACATTGGTATATTTTGCATAAGACATCACTTTACTGTCTTCAAAATCAGGGGTTATAGATGATCAGAACTGTAGATATCAAAACCAACTCTCGCTAGTATTATTTTTTTCTGTGGTTCTGATCTTACATCAAACATAAATATGACTGGGATATAATGAGCTTTTCAATTAGGATCCACATGTAAAGAAAGGTACAAAACAATGTCATAATTCAAAATAAATTGTCATCTGTGATTACTATTAACTAACTTTGACTTAATCCTATAATTTAACTCAAAAACATTCTATGATATAAAACATAATATTTTGTGAAATAAAATTATTGTCACAACTATTGATATTCATCATCTGGGGCCACTTGACAGTCTATGACACTGCCAAAAAATATCTAAATTTCACAACTCAAAATAATAAAGTTCTATGTGATTATAGCTATCTTCAGAAAATCTTCTTCAATAATTTATCCATTGTAGAAAAAATGGGCTCAAAATATCTCAAATGTGACCACCTACACACCAGGTTTAAGCATAAACGCATTTGTGCAATTTAAGATTACGTGGATCTGCGTATCTCTTTCCGCATTTATCGCAGATGTACTGCTTCCCCCCTCCGTGAACGTGGCGTTTGTGAGTACGTAGGTGACTACCTTGACTGAAACACTTGCCACAATACTCACAATTGTACGGCTTCTCACCGGTATGGACCCTCTGGTGCAGTTTTAGACTGTTCGTATTGTTAAACCACTTATCGCAGTAATTGCAGCCAAAGGGTTTTTCTCCAGAGTGAGTGCGGCCGTGTGAAATGAGGCTACTCTGCTGACTAAAGCTCTTCCCACACTCCTTGCAGCTGAAAGGTTTTTCGCCCGTGTGGATCCGTTTGTGGATTTTGAGATTTACGGCCTGGCGGAAGGTCTTGCCACACAGGTCACAACTAAACGGCCGCTGGTCCGTGTGGATGCGCTCATGGTTTTTAAGGTTGACGGCGTGCCGGAACGCTTTCCCGCAAGACACGCAAGAGTACGGTTTCTGACCTGTGTGGATAAGTTGATGTGTTTTTAACGTTATGGCCCGTGTGAAACTTTTCTGACATATTGAACATCGAAACTCCTTTTCGCCCGTATGGGTAAGTTGGTGCCTGGCAAGATTTTGAGCAATGTTGAATCTTTTTCCGCAAACGTTGCAACCGAATGGTTTTTCGCCAGTGTGGATTATTTCGTGGGTTTTGAGATGCGCGGCTTTCCCGAAGCATTTGCCGCAGACTTTACAAACAAATGGCTTTTCTCCTGAGTGGACTCGATGGTGGTCAGACAGACTCTGTTTGTGGGCGAAAGCCTTGCCGCAAAGAACACAGCCGAAGGGCTTTTCTCCAGTGTGAATGCGCTGATGTGATTTGAGGTTGCTTTGAGAAGAGAAACTCTTGCCGCACTCAGAACAAATAAATGATCTCTTTCCGAAGAGTGTAACAGCATCTTGAGGATCTTCACTGCTGTCTTCTAGCAAAACAGATGCTACTCCGTCTTCTGAAGAAGTGTTTAGGTGACCTGACAGGACAGCAATCAAATAACCATCATTGGCTAAATATCTGTTTAATACAGCAAAAATCTTTTGGCACTTTGCCATATAAATATCCGATCAGTAAGAAGTTAAAGGATTAGTACACTCCAGAATTAAAATTTCCTGATAATTTACTCACCCCCATGTCATCCAAGATGTTTATGTCTTTCTTCAGTCGAAAAAAAAAAAAAAAATTAAGGTTTTTGAGGAAAACATTCCAGGATTTTTCTTCATATAGTGGACTTCAACAGTTACCAACGGCTTGAATGTCCAAATTGCAGTTTCAATGCAGCTTCAAAGGGCTCTACATGATCCCAGATGAGGAATAAGGGTTTTATCTAGCAGAACGATCCTTCATTTTCTAAAAAAAATAAAAATTATATCATTTTTAACCACAAATGTTCATCTTGCACTGCTCTGCGATTCGCCACACATTACGTAATCATGTTGTAAAGGTCATGTGTGACTTAGGTGGAAGTACCGAGCAAGTGTTTACAAAGCGAACGTGCAAAAACGAAGTCACACGGCCTTTAACAAAATGGTAAAACAACAATGTCGGATGATTTTGAAGTTGGAGCAGAAAATGAGATATCCTACCGCAGTACTTCTGCCTACGTCACAAGTGACCTTTCTAACGCGATAACGTAATGCGTGCCGCATCGCAAAGCTAGTGCAAGATAAGGATTTGTGGTTAAAAAGTATAATAATAATTTTTTTTTTTTTTAAATGACCACTTGTTAAGTTAGATAAGACCCTTATTTCTCGGCTAGGATCGTGTAGAGCCCTTTGAAGCTGCACTGAAACTGGAATTTGGACCTTCAAACCGTTGAAGTCCACTATATGAAGAAAAATCCTGGAATGTTTTCCTCAAAAACTTTAATTTTTGATGAAGAAAGAAAGACATCTTGGATGGCATGGGAGTGAGTAAATTATCAGGAAAATTTTAATTCTGGGGTGAACTAATCCTTTAATGGATTCGGCATGTAATATGTTAGATTGACAACTTTTGGACTGATTCATTAAACAGACTTCACATTAATTTGTAAATTAACATTATTAACGTACCACTAGTGATGGATTTCAAGTCAACTTTTCCAAATTCATTTTTGATCGTCACAGCCAACGTCAGTGGGGATTCTGGACGGTCTTCTGTGGCCTCATCAGACTGTGAGCATAAAGTAGTTATGTAATTAATCATAAAATAGCCAAGCAATTTGGTGACTTTTCTCTTATAAACTTATAACAGTTTCTGTTTTATGTTTTTTTGTTATATATTGCTGAAGAAGTTCTAAACAAAATTTTACCCACAAATAAAAATTCAAATATAGTGCATAAAGAACATAGTGAATCGAATGTTGCATTTTTTCAGGATATTCTTCAGGAAAAAAAATATTTTGTGTCCCACAGAAGATCATAAGGCATGAGGATTACTAAATGATGATACAATTTTTCATTTATTTTTGGGTGAATTATTCCTGTAAACCAAGCCAGAGCTAATCTAGTGAACTACAGCCCAAAGGGGTGTAGAGAAAAAAAGTTCAAAGACCAAATAGTCTAAATTGAAAAAAGTAAAGAGAGCTGAAAGAACAGAAGTCAAAATTTCACTCTGCTGCCATCTTTTAATGAAGCATTGCAGATTCAGGCTGTTGATCGTCTTTTTTTATCTGAAAGTGAAAGTTTATGGTAACACTTTACAAAAAGATTCATTTGTTAACATTAATGTATTAACTAACATGAACTATCCATGAACAATACATTTGTTACTGTATTTGTTAATCTTTGTTGAAGTCAGTTGATAAAAATATAGCTGTTCATAGTTCATGTTAGTTCACAGTGCTTTAACTAATGTTAACAAAAACAACTCTTGATTTTAATAATGTATTAGTAAATCTTGAAATTAACATTAACAAAGATTAATAAATGCTGTAGAAGTGTAGTTCATTATTAGTTCATGTTAACTAATGTAGTTAACTAATGTTAAAGGATTAGTTCACTTTCAAATAAAATTGTCCTGATAATTTACTCATCCCCATGTCATCCAAGATGTTCATGTCCTTCTTTCTTCAGTCGAAAAGTAATTAAGGTTTTTGATGAAAACATTCCAGGATTTTTCTCCATATAGTGGACTTCAATGGCCTCCAAAATTACAGTTTCAACTTCAACTTGCAGCTTCAAAGGGCTTTAAACGATACCAGACAAGGAATAAGGGTTGTATCTAGCAAAATGATCTGTCATTTTTGAAGAAAATGTAAATGTATATGCTTTATATAAACAAATGATCGCCTTCCAAGTGGTTCCGCCAAAACAACACTTTCGTATTCTAAGCTTACGCTGTATGTCCTACGCCTTTCCTATTCTACTTACGGAAAAAATGGAACTGGCGCTGCGTTCTTTCCGTAAGTAGAATAGGGAAGGCGTAGGACATACAGCGTAAGCTTTTTGAAGAATACGAAAGTGTGGTTTTGGTGGAACCACTTGGAAGGCGATCATTTGTTTATATAAAGCATATACATTTACATTTTTTTTTTTTAAAATGACTGATCGTTTCACTAGATAAGACCCTTATTCCTCGTCTGGTATCGTTTAAAGCCCTTTGAAGCTGCACTGAAACTGTCATTTTGACCTTCAACCATTTGGAGGCCATTGAAGTCCACTATAAGGAGAATAATCCTGGAAAGTTTCTTTTCGACTGAAGGAGGAAGGACATGGACATCTTGGATGACATGAGGGTGAGTAAATTATCAGGAAAATTTTATTTGAAAGTGAACTAATCCTTTAACTAATGAACCTTATTGTAAAGTGTTACCAAGTTTATTTATAATAAAAAACATTCCAGAGTAACATTTATGTTATTTTGATGCAGTTTTTGAAAAAGAAAATGTAGGTTTCAAAGGAATTTAATAAAACAAGTTAATACTGGTAATTATCAGTTCAGTATCAGTTCATAAAATTATTATGCATGAGCTATGCAAATATTTTTTTTTTTTAAATGAGAACTTAATATGATAAAAGTCAAGAGAAATAATATGATTAAAAAAAAAATCCTAGCTATGAACATTAATATTATGTAGTGAACAAATATTATCCTCCATCATAGAACAGTGTTCTGCTGATAGTAGATTTCCATTGATAAAATATTCTGGCTCGCCCACATGCCCTTATATTTACATTTTGGTAAATGAAGCTAAATAGCCTTGATGTACATGTTGTTCACTTTACCTCATTTCTTGTTCTTGTCTCCAGGCTTCTTGCACTTCCATCATAAGAATGTTCCTCTTCTAAAATGTACAAATGACAATAAAACAACTGTTCTATTAAATGTTAAACCCTTGGACAGAAATGTCATAATACTTATTGCCTGTAAAGACAGAATGTGATTTCTTACCAAGTCCTCCAACAGACAGAATGTTCAAGATGCTGCCGGGACGCTTTGCCCTCTTGCCTGAAAATGTTTTGCACTCCAGGTCCAACAGAAATTTGGTTTCATCAACAAGTTTGATTATTTTCCCAAGAGCCTCGTTGCCCAATACTTCCATGACTGATGCAAACTGCTTCTGAAAGAATAAATAATTACAAATTACTAGTGATAGAACAATATACCAGCTGATCAATCAGGCACTATTAGGCCATTTTGAGGCCTTATTGGCAAGTTCATTCCACCTAGTCAGTTTCAAAATCTTCAGCCTTGTCAATGGATTTTGTTTTTGAATATTTTTAGTTTTGTCTATTTAATTTAATTCTTACCAATTTTTCTTACTTATTGCTATTATCAAACTGCATTGTCTCTAATGCATGGAAGCTTGTTTCTGCCACAAAGTAAAAAAACAAATAAAAAAGGTAAGTGCAACTTCGCAAATTCTTTTTTCTTGCAATTCTGAGTTTATATCTCATAATTCTGCATTTTTTCTCCTTGCAATTCTGAGAAAAAAGGCAGAACTGTAAAATATAAACAAAAACAAAAAAAAATCTGAATTGGTAAATGTTAACTTGCAATTGCGAGCTTATAACTTTTAACGATTTAAACATGCAATTCTGAGAAGAAAAGTCTGAATTGAATAACTGTCACGATTAATCGCATCCAAAATAAAAGTTTGTGTTTACATAATATATCTGTGTACTGGGTAGGGCTGGGTATCGTTCAAAAATTTTATACAGATACCTGAACGATACCTTTTTCGATACCAATTTTATAAAATCTGTTTTAACAAGGTTACATTACCTCAAAAAATCTTTATTTTTATATTTTAAGTTTGTTGACTTTTTTTTTAGACTCAAAGACTCATCTCCTGAGCCACTGCACAAATGAATAAAAAAAAGCACAAATTAACAAAATTTAACACAATAAATCAGTGCAAATAGTTTTAATAAAGTTCAGTTTTCAATGCAAAAAGTCAGTCTGTGAGGCTCACTGCAGATCTTTTTAAATAACTCAGCAATTGTTGTTGTTCTTGTTCTTCTTCAAAAAAAAATTATTATTAACAATAGAAAATTTTGTACATTTTAATGATAAATTCATTAATTTGGTGCACTTTGAGAGTTCAAAATAAAGAGCTCCAACCCATGTTCATTGTGCAAATTGAACAAAGACAAAGTCTGTGCATCCACCTGCCAACCGTCCGATGATATTCTCTGATTTATCCGATTTTCTGCATCTGATCATCACATTACAATTATTAAAATTCTCAGAGTTAAACATGATGATAAGGTAACTTATCACACTGAAGTAGGCTAACATTAAAGTTCTTATTTGGCTTAATTTAATTTCCTTAACAGTCTAAAAACAGGCTTTACTCCCTTAAACTGTTTCCTTACATCATTGGTGGATGTATAATTATATAATTTCTGTTAGTTAAGCTTGTGTATATTTTTAGTTAAAGCTGCTGTCCGCAGTTTTTCCTCTTTGTCGCCATCTCTGTTTGAAACATGCGATTGCAGTCATATGCGGAACAGTTATCTGTACGTGCGTTGTGCCTCGGCACAGCTCGTCGGCGCGGATGAATCTAATGTTTGCTGTCAGTCATTACACCGGTATGGATACTGAACTTCAGAATCACAGACTCTACGTCTTGAAAGTATCACCAATATAAGAATTTTCACCGAAAAAATGTCATCTGAACAAGTAACATGTCTGCCACTTTTGTTTTGACCAACTGAGGAAAAAAGCATTAGGCCTACAATAAATCGCGCTGCCAGTGATGATTAAATCTAACGATCGCTTAGTTTGGATCATGCCAAACCGTGCAAATTATAATTACTGTTATACTTTATTCACAAATTGTTATTAACATCAGCATTGCGTGACTATGTGTATTTAGTGTATATTAGCGTTACCTGTAGATTTCAATTTCTGTAGTCACTCCACAGTCCGAAGTCTTTTGCTTTTTGTCTACGGCTGAATCTCCAGTTGTCACTTATGATTGTCATTTGGATCTTTCTGGATTATAATCCGCCATCAAAATGATAAGTTTAATTATTTAAGCTGCTGTGAGAAAAGGCTATAAATGTGCAGTTACCGGCAGCTTCCTCGCATGATAAAACCAACTAGCCTGGACGGGACTCCTTCCTTTGTTTACGGACGTGACGTAATGACGCACAGACGAACTGCTGCATGCTTGAATTTCCCGCGGAAATCCGCCATGTCGCTCTTATTATAAAACATTATTACAAGCTTACTGTTTTGAATCGAGACAAGATAATTAGATAGTTTTGAACACTGGCTGGTTATGTACTTGTTCAAAAGTTGATTTTGGATCATTTTTAACCAAAAAAAAGTTGCGGACTACAGCTTTAAAGCTGTTAAGTTATAAAGCATCTCTTTGTGTTTTATATAATGGCCACTAGGAGGTGCTCTAGGCACACATTTTCCTTGATTGATTTTCTCTGAAGAGAAATACGTTCAGTTCAAAGCGAAAGTAAAGGCTCCGGTATACTTCAAACGAAGTTCTTTTTCGCTCTTCGTTTAGGGGTAAAACGAAGTTCGAAATGCGTGACCAGCGATAGAACATGTGACACCGCCCACACTGCTGAGATCGACGTTTAGATGAATATTTAAATATGTGCCATGCACTTTCTTCTCAGTAACAAAATAAACACAACAAAAATGAGAAAACAGTAAGCATTTATTATAGAAAGCATAAGAAAAGCTCTGATCATAACAACAAGGGAATGTTAGCACGAGCTCTGCAAAGTAGCACTCGTTACGTCTTCATATAGCACTTTATTCAACAGATTGCTTGAAATCAAGCAGCTTTACAGTATCAAACATGAAAAACAGTGTTAGTGCCTCATTTTTTTTTACAAGCACAACACATTTTGTATTAAAGCGGCTATCCAGTGTGTTCATGTTTTCACCCGCGGAGATCTTACCTCGACGAATTCAAATCGATTCAAATACACGGAATGAATCAGAGACGCGTTCGACGCGAGTGAAGGCGGAGCCTCAGCGCACACCTCCTTGTTACGTTATCGTCACTGACCAATGGTAGTACGACGGTGTTTTGCAGCTGGAGCGAACTTTTCCTGAAAGTTCGCTTTGGCAAGCCGTTTCGAACTTCCAAAAAAGAACACAAAACTAACTTCATTTTGGCCAGATTTTGTTCGAAATGACGTCACATCAGTTCGTTCTTCGATTTCGTTTGAAGTAACTTATACCGGAGCCTTAAGAGTGACGCACGTTCGTTGTGTCTTACCGTGAAATGAGAGTTCCGTGTCTTTATTAAAATCAACACATTAATGATTAATCTCTCATCCACCCGCAATTAATTGGATTTTTTTATATATATATATATCAGGAGGACGCCGAACCGGTCCGCTGTTTCTGCATGCAGTGCGACACTTCTGATTAGTACTCACCCGTCTTTTTCGGAGATAACTGAAAGTGAAACCGTTGATTCACTCGCTCTCTCGCACATAGGGTCGCTCTCGCGCGCATAGTTTTATATATTTAGATATAAATAACAATGTAGTGCAACGTTATTACTTGCTCTACGAGACAGCAAAGGATATCTTCGTCCCCTCTCCCCGGCTCCGTTCTGAGGTATCGAAATTTGGAACCGAATGACAAGACACTTTTCGATACTCAAGGCAAATTCGGTCGGTACCTAAAAAGTATCGTTCGATACCCAGCCCTAGTGTGTAACGTATATTTATTGTGTATTTATAAACACATACATATACATGTATATATTTAAGAAAAATATAAAAATCAATAAATATTTATATATAATTTAAATCATATATATATATGTAAATATTTATTAAATATATACATGTATATGTGTTTATAAATACAAAATAAATAATAAATATGCATACACACACACATTATATATATATATATATATATATCTATATATATATATATATATATATATATATATATATATTTATTTATTATTATTTTTTTTTTCTTTTCTTTTAAACGCAAACTTTTATTTTGGATGCGATTGTGATTAATCATTGACCAGCCTGAATTTTTTTTTTATTTTGTTTCAAGATTTTTTTTATTTTGTTATTTCGCGGCAGAAAATAAATAAATTGAGATTTAAACTTAGAATTACGAAGAAAAAATAAAAAAGTAAAAATTAAGGATAATCACATTTTACAAGTACAAATTGAAACAGCAATAAATAAATAAAATTAAATAAAAAAGTTTTCAAGGGCATTGCAAACATATGTTAAATTCATTTAACAGAGAATTATTTTTTTAATCTCAGATTTTAATTAAACTTTGAAGGCTGTTCGAATATGAGCAAAACTGGGTTGAGTTGCTTGAATATAAAATTTTCTTAATAACAAAAACAAATTGATAATATATATTTTTCTTTTGTAAAATAATACAACTTTTTAGACATTGGTTTGAGTCTTGATATATTATTTGTTCAGCTGTTGAATTCTAAATGGTCAACTTTTGAGTATTAATGAACTATGTCTTAAATATAAGTAAAGAATCTCTGTCAAAATACTATCTCTGCTAAGAAATCAGGGCGCTTGGTGTAACACTGTAGGATTGTTGTGGTTTGCTATTGCTGCGCTGTCAAGTGAGTGACAGGTAGCCCCGCCCTCAAGCCAGTAGACACATCATCAGAGAAGAGATTGCCCTTGCAAGAGGGAGGGGAAGTTATTTTGATTAAAGATTACAAAGGCACAATAATTTAAAAATAA
The DNA here is from genome assembly GCF_024489055.1 of Chanodichthys erythropterus. Taxonomy (NCBI): domain Eukaryota; kingdom Metazoa; phylum Chordata; class Actinopteri; order Cypriniformes; family Xenocyprididae; genus Chanodichthys; species Chanodichthys erythropterus. The sequence continues at coordinate 30,779,009 of NC_090239.1, forward strand.
TAATAATAATGAAGTGCATGGATAAATAATTAATAACAAACAATACAATACTGCATAAAAAAAAGAAATGTCCATTGTTTCATGGTGACTTCAAAACTTTGAAATGGTGATGCGTTCACGTGCGTTGAGACTTGCGCTAACTGCGCACTGATCTTTATACTATATGCACACACGCGTTTATAGGGCTGTGAACGCGTCGCATGTTTGAGGTTACAGGCCGCAGATCTCTAAACAACATCATCTCATAATCTCACCAGTCTCTCCTCCTTTTCCCTCTTCATTCTTGACTCAGCCTCCTCGTTTTCACACTGATCTCTGGAAATATCATTGCTGAGAAATGACAGCGTCTCCTCCTCCATAAGTTTGTACATTTCAGCAATCGAGGCGTGAACTAACGCCTCCATGACAGACGCCAGATGCGTTTGTAACGCAACACAGCGAGACATTCTGCCTGAAACTAAAACTCACACCTCTGGAAGTCGCGCTGTTGCCCTGTGTTTAATTGAAAACTAAACATAAGTCACGATTCTGCATTGAGAGCTCATTAAAGTGACCAAACGATAGTAAACATACTTTAGGAAACAGTGGGCTGTAGCACACGGAAGTACAACTGCGTGCGACAATTACAATCCGGGTCCTAGAATGCATAATAAAAGTTCACTGTTGGCTGTTTTTGTACAATGTATTTTATAATTTTAATTTCTATATAGTTACTTGGATAATAACAGAAAAAATAGATATTTTTTGATAAATTTATATTTAGAAATATTAAATTTAACTAAGGGCTGTCATACGTCATGACGTTTTGTGACGTGTACACAACGCGCCAAAATTTTGGCGCGACCTGCTACTGCTAGGGGAAGCCTTTGCTGTTGTGTGCTGAAAGCATTTACTTGTTTATCTTTATCTGACATATTTGAACAAGTTTCTGGTCGCTGTCAGCTGTCAACGTTTCCGGTAAGATTGTTAATAAAGGGTTAAGCTGATTTGCTTTGTCGCGGTTGTTTTTGTAAGATGAGTTAAACACACGCGAGTTGTTCGTTAAGTCCATATGTATTTCTGGAGAACTGTATTTGTCTACAAAACTCTTTCGAAAGAAATTCAGTCAGATGTGTCACGTTAAAATAAGACTCATGCATTTTATTTATTTGTAGTTAGCACGTCAGTGGGTGATTTGGTGTGTTTTTTCTTCTTTCACAGTCATGGGTTTACTGGATCAGTGTGAGGAGCTCTTCAAGACCTCTAATCTGTATGAAGTTCTGGGTGTTTGCAAAGAAGCGTCTGACTCCGAGATCAGACGCGGCTATTATAAAGTCTCTCTGCAGGTTCATCCAGATAGAGCTCCTGGTGATGAGTCAGCCACCACCAAGTTTCAGGTAACCACTGTTTCTCTAATGCAACACTACTGCCCAGTAATTAAGGTAAAGGTAGGTAGAAGCCCTACAAGAGGTGTTCCACAAAATCAACTGGTGCTCATAACTTAAGGGACACACTTGTTCTCCTATGTTGTTAAGGGTTAGTTCACCAAAAAATTAAAATAAAATAATTTATTACTCACCCTCATGTTGTTCCACACCCATAAGACTTTTATTCATCTTCACACAAATTAAGATATTTTTGATTAAATCCAATGGCTCAGTGAGGCCTGCATTGCCAGCAATAACACTCCCTTTTTCAATGCCCAGAAAGCTACTAAAAACATTTAAGTTCATGTGACTACAGTGGATCAACCTTAATATAAAGCAATGAGAATACTTTTTTGTGTGCCAAAAATAACAAAATAGCGACTTTATTCAACAATATCTAGTGATGGGCGATTTCAAAACAAAGCTTTACGAATCTTTTGTTTCAAATCAGTGGTTCAGAGTGCCAAAATCACATGATTTCAGTAAACAAGGCTTTGTTAATAAGCCTTCTGAAACTTCAATAGTTCACATGACTATGGCAGTTTGATACGCGATCCGAATCAATGATTTGAAAAAAATCTTTATGAAGCAGTGTTTTGAAATCGCCCATCATTAGATATTGTTGAATAAAGCCGCTATTTTGTTATTTTTGGCACACAAAAAGTATTCGTCGGTTAATAATATTAAGGTTGACCCACTGTAGTCACATCAACTGTTTTAAATAGGTTTTTAGTAGCTTTCTAGGCATTGAAAGTGTCCAGGGAAGGGAGTGTCATTGCTGGCAATGCAGGCCTCCCTGGCCATCGGATTTTATCAAAAATATCTTAATTTGTGTGAAGATGAACAAAGGTCTTACGGGTGTGGAACAACATGAGGGTGGGTTAATTAACATTTTGTATTTTGTTACTAAATATTATTTATGCAATAACTATGCACCATTTTTTCCATTATAAAATATTTTTTAAATATTTAATCCAGAGTTTAAGGTTAAAATATAGAACAGGTATTTAAATCAAAATTGACATTTTATGGAATATTTTTGTATTAATTTTAAAAGATTTATCTGTGCACTTTATTTTTTAATTCATGTGCCCTTAATACAAAATAATTACAAAAAAATTTCCCCTTCTTCTTGCAATGATATCTCTTCTCTGATGACATGTTTACTGGCATGAGGGCGGGGCAACCTGTCACTCAAATGAGATCACAGTAGTTGCAAACCACAACCATCCACTCAATTCCCAATGGACAAAATCAAGTCCTGCCCTACATTTTTTTTATTATTATTATTGTTTGAGAATATACATACTCAAATATACATCACAATAGGGAAGAAATGACTATTTCGACTTGCATTTTATGCTGACTTTCAAATGCAATGCAAAAAAGGGCAAATTAATGCCTGTTCACACCAAGAACTATAACAATAACTATGTTAGCGTCCACACCAGTGCGTGATATTGTTCTGTTTGTTCTAAGCGCACACTGCAGTTTTGTCATCTGTCACTTTAAATGCTCAAACTCTAAAAGCAAGATGGATTCTGATTGGCTGTCATTGTTTTTATCATAAATAAGCTGGAAAAAAATTCTGAAAGTGATTCCAATGACAGTTTCTCTGTGCCGTTATCGTTATAGTGGTGGTGTGAATTGCTATTCTTTTACATTTAGAACAGTTTTTATAAATGTATCTGTCCTACCTGTACCTGTCTACCGTCCTTTGTTTGAACGGGCCGTTAGAGCCATCTGGTAGATTATCATACATAATGTAACAATTTGGTCTTTGTGAAACGTCCAATTGTTTGTGTGTTCAGTAGCAAGTGCTATAAAAGTTTGATATTCTGTTGTGTAGTAAAAAAATCAAAATGTAAATTTCAAAAGTGACAGTATCAGGTTAAACTTACAATGACTTCTTCATTAAATCAAGAAATCTAATAAATACATCCTTAAACTTAACATTTTCATAATTTCCACAGGTCCTGGGAAAGGTTTATGCAGTGTTGGCTGATAAGGAACAAAGGGCGGTCTATGACGAACAGGGAATAGTGGATGAAGAGTCAGACTCCCTCGATCAAGATCGCAATTGGGAGGAGCACTGGAGAAGATTGTTTCCCAAGGTATTTCTTGTATCATGTGCTTGTATTCTAGGTTGGTTTTTCCAAGGGAAGTTGCTTACAGTACTAACAATATTGTCATACTTCTCTGCCATAGATCACATTGCAAGACATCTTGGACTTTGAGAAGCAGTATAAAGGCTCTGAAGAAGAGGTGGAAGACTTAAAGAGACTGTACTTACAACATGAAGGTGACATGGATCTGATCATGGAGTCCGCCTTGTGCTGTACTTATGAAGATGAGCCACGTGTCAGAGACATACTACAGAAAGCCATTGACGCTGAAGAGGTGCCAGCCTATGAAGTCTTCACTCACGAGAGTGTCAAAAAGAAGAACAACCGCAAAAGAAAGGTGCTCATTTTACCGTTTTGATATGCAATAATGCATTGTTTAATCGGCTTTAAGCCCTGTTATGATCTGTTATCCTCTCTTTCTAGGCTGAAAAAGAACGTAAGGAGGCAGAGGAAATGCAGAAGGAGATGGGCTTGAACAGTGAGGACAGCCTGGTAGCTATGATAAAGGTAAAAAAAACATGAAGATGTAACCGAGGCTGCTGTAATTGCTAAATGTCTGAAAATCTTCAAAGCTATGCTACACTTCTAAATTTTGGGGTCAATAAGATTTTTATGTTTTATGCTTTTAAGTCTTATATCTACGTTTTGGAACTCATCCCAGATGGTTAATCCAATTTTCATCAAAATTGGCTCATATCATCTTCAGATCGTGCTGGCAAAAAGTTATTAAAAGCTTTTTCATGAACCAAACTGAGCAAACAAAATGATCAAAGGGCACATCAAAATGGACATGAGGCTATATCTCCACAACGCTTTAGCTTAATGAGACGAATCTTGGTACATCTCATCACAAGCATGACCTGAGGCTAATTGCCGTGTTTCGGCATAGCACCACCTACTGGTCATGAGATACAATTGAACTGTTTCCCAGAATCATGTCAAGCTGTTTCTGAGACTGTAACTCTGCAAAGCTTCGATATATTGACACCAAACTTTTGTATGCATCACCTCACACTGACCAGGCCACCTATTGGTTAAAAGTGATAAGCAATTAAATTGTATACCAAGTGACTGCATTTATGATTTTTCAGCTGTTTTGACTGAAATCATCTAAAAATATTTTTAATTACTCATTGTTGCATTTGGTCTGATGCTCCCAGTCATACTTGCATGAGTCATCATGCCCTTTTTGTGTTTGACCCCGTAATTTCTGCTTGCAGTTATATTTTAAATCGTAATTTAATCCTATTAAGCCAAAGCTTATGCCCCTTTGATCAATTTAATGCAACCTTGCTGAATAAAATGTATTTCTTTCCCCCCAAAAAAAACTTACTGACCCCAAACTTTTGAAAGGTAGGGTGAGCAAATCTGTACAGCGGCAACTGAAGAACCATTTGAGTGAGATTCTTTATTCTAAGATACATTTTAGTTATTAGTGTAGTTCATCTTTCATTTCATGTACTGTGAAGAAGGTCATTTCATGTTCTCTGTAATTATTACTATTAGAAATCAGTACGTGACGATAAGCTGCAAGCTAAAAAGGCAAATAATGAATCAATAGCTAGGGTTAGTTCACCCAAAAATGAAAATTTGATGTTTATCTGCTTACCCCCAGGGCATCCAAGATGTAGGTGACTTTGTTTCTTCAGTAGAACACAAATAATGATTTTTAACTCCAACTTTTGCGGTCTGTCAGCCTTATAATGCGTGTCAGTGGTAACAAAATCTATGAGTCAAAAAAAACATGCACCGACAAATTACACCCTGCAGCTCGTGACGACACATTGATGTCCTAAGACACAAAACTATCGGTTTGTGCGAGAAACCGAGCCGTATTTATCATTTACTGAAGAAACAAAGTCACCTACATCTTGGATGCCCTGGGGGTAAGCAGATAAACATCAAATTTTCATTTTTGGGTGAACTATCCCTTTAAAACAATGGATTTACTTAAATTAAAAGGCCAGGCTCATCTCATTTAGAGGGAAATAATTTGTAACTATTCATAATCGTACTCATTCATGTCATCATATTCCATTATATAGAGTTATATATATATATATATAAAATCGGTGGTGGTGTGGGGGTCATCAGATGTGTTCAAGTTACAACCTATTAAGAAGCATTAATATTTTTTTCTTCCTGACTTTCTATTTAGCAAAGGCAAAAGTCCAAAGAAAATGGCTTCAACTCTCTCATCTCAGATCTGGAGGCTAAATATTGCAAGAAACAAGCGGCAGGAAAGAAGGGCAAGAAAAAGTAAAGTTTCACCAGACTTGCCTATTTCTACCAAATGTTATCATTCATCTTGCAATCTACTCTAGAAATGTAAATAATAATCAAAGGACACTTTATAATGGATACTCACCCTTTGTTAGCCATAAGACACCTGCATATTGAGACTAATAACAGGTAACACACACACTCATCCATTTATTGCAGAACATTAGTGTGAATCTACTCCATGTGTTCACTTCACGCTCATACCAGCTTGTGAATCAAGTGAAAATGCAAGATTTTGTGTTACTGTAACATTTTTTGTATATATGTTTTCCTGTTTCCTGGTTTTGTAGTGTTGGATGTATTATTGTTCAAGTAGATCATTTGATTATAATAAACTTGTATTGATCAGTATAAAGTTTTGGGTTTGTATGTTTTGACATCTGTACACTTATCCTTCTTATTCATAAAGACTAGAACACAACATTGAAAATGTAAAAGAACCAGCTCTAAGTCACTATTTTAAAGTCACATTTATTTTCAATAAAAAAGTATCTCAACTGGGTTTTACAACACTACACTGTAGTAACAACTGATTACTTGGTGACACTGAGGAAATCTGAGGAAAGCTTGGTTGTCCAAACTCTGCGTCATGAAGTATTTTTTGGATCTGAAGCTTCACCAAGGACTGCTTTGAAGCAGGTAAGCGTCTTAACGCAGGTGCTAAGCTCCGTAGAAATAAATCGACTTCATCTTGCTGTTGTTCGTCTTTCTCTCTGTCTCTTGAGTCTTTAGATGCCAAATACCTCTCCAACAGCTCTAGTGTCTCTGATCGCCTTCTCTTTACAATGCCAGACCGGATTGCTCCTGGACTTGTCATGGATGTTCCTGTACTGGTGCTGGCTGGTTCAGCCCCGCTGTCTTCATCTGGCTCGTCATCCTCGATTTTGCCGGGAACACTGTCCAAAATAACACTGTACACCAGTAAAAACCACTGTGAATATCCCTGAGGTTTTGGATGCTTCATTACAATACAGAACAGATGCATGATACAACCCATTGCTGAAATTTAAAATGAAGGGGGCCATTTACACTAAGTTACACCATTTTCAACTAAAAACTGAAAACTTTGTCTTTTGCACGGCAGTGGCGTTTTGGGGGCCTAAAAAATATTTTAAATGGGTTTCAAAGTGCACTTTTTGAAAACGGTAACGTTATCATCTCCGTGTAGACTACAAAAAAGCAAATCTGTGAAAACGGTGGCGGCATGCACGTGTGTGTGCGCAGTCTTTCTTTAAAAATGACATCGCCAACTACTGGCCTGGCATGAATAATACAGTGTTTTAATTGTTTTCACGATCCTTGTGAATGTACAAAGAAAAAGTTTTACGTTTTTAGTTCATCGTTGTCATGTAAACGTACCCTCGGTGTAAACTACAAAAAAAAAAAAAAAACTAATTGTGAAAATGGTGACGTAATGCACATGTGTATTACGTGTTCAATCTGTAGGTACGTAGTATTTCTTTACAAAGATGGATCTGTGTGAATAGGGATCATTTTGACACAAAAAACGCAAAGGAAAAACCTTTCCGTTTTTATTACATTGTTGTTGCATAAATGTACCCTAAAATTAAATTCTATATGCTATATAGATAGGTTAAATAATATTATTTCATTAAATAAATAGAAGAATAATTGCCAGGTAAACCTTTGAATCAAAACATATTTACATGTTTATTGCTGTATCACAAATGAAACACATGGTGGCAGGTGTGGGTGTGATTAAACTGACAAAAATGTGTGCATGTAAACAATTAATGTTGTGATTTCAAGTGTCCGATACAGTCAAGAAGATCAAGACTCCGAATAATGTTTTATGTTAAGTACATCTAATAGTGCACTCTACAAAAAACATGGAATTCATGCTTTTATTACACTTAAGTAATGTGACAGCTATGTTCAGGGAGGAATACTAGCATATTTTGTATGCATAAACATTTTATTTATAAAAATGTAATTCAATTTAATATGAAAATGTGAATTCCTGCCAGTCCAATCAAATAAAAAAAAAAAAAAAAAAAAAAAATCGTGACAAGTTTGAGTGCATTGTATTAATGGATGCAGTATTCAGTGTGCTCTGCATTCAGAAAATTCCCTTACTTTAAAGTGTATATAGTCTACTGCTGAAATAGTATGAGTAGTATGGAAATATGCTACTTTTAGCATTGCCTTAAAGATGCAATATGTAATATTTTCTGTCCGCTAGAGGCCTATTCAAAACAAAAGGCGTAGTTTGATGATGCCAAGTTTGAGAGCAGAATCTTGGGACATGTGGCCCTCACCTCAACAGCCGGTGGAAAAGAACTGGGATAGGACTCGGGAAGAAATCATGTTCATGGATGTGATTATTAACGTTACTGTAGTATGAAGCAGAGCAGGACCGAGTGTTGTGGGAGCTGAACAAGGCCGCTGGAGCGATTGCGCAACATTATGCCACAGTCGCCGGCGCCGCTTCTGCTTGCGCCTTTCTGGTCATGAGTACGAGGTAACGCAGCTCTGTTTATCATATTAGATACATTTGAGAGTGTTGAAAATGATGTTATAACGTTACTCTGTGCATTCACTCGCCGGCTGCTGTGAGACACTGTTGCAAACTTCAGTAAGATAGATCGATTTTAGAATATCATGTTAAATGCTGGATGGCTTGTGTTGATAAATGGCATGCAATTCATTTTAAACGTATTATATGATAGAGAGAATGCTGTATTACTGTTACTAAAAACAAAACTGCATATGATTTTGCCATGTTAGCTACTTGACAAAATAGTGTTTTTCTCTGAGGAATGGTAAAGCATGGTACTTGCAAAAAAATCAAGACAATTAGATTTAAACAATAAGACGAAACGTGTTGAGCTATATAACAATAATTACTTTTCTGTCTATAAATATATCAAAACAGTTGTTCCCTTGTCTATTAAAACATGTAAATATTAAAGCGTCTTTGGTGTTTTCATGGTTTCTACAAAATAAATCCAGAAACCGAGGATTTTGGATATTTTACTGCAAAATTCCTACATATTGCACCTTTAATATACCAGAGCCTTCAAGGTAGTGAAAGACATCAAAATGTGATATGTAAATGACACAAGAAAGTACAAATCAAATCCAATATGTAAATCATTTAAGAAAAAAAGAACCAATATCATCTATTCTATACTCATAGAATTAGAACTCCATAGCTATAGTCCTTGATGTAAAAAGTCTTTATGGTTATTAGCGTAGTTCATCTTTCATGTACTGTGAAATTTGTTTAATCCTGTGAGCTGCATCCAGTTGTCATCTCCAAATTAAAATGTATTTTATTTATAAAAGTTTAATCCAATTTTATAAGAAAATGTCAGAATTCTGGCCAGTACAATCAAATAATACACACAGTTATACATACAGAATACATTTGTCAAACTGCATTGTATTGCAGTCTGCTCTGTGTTTAGAAGATCACTTAATATAAAGTATACATGCTATACTGCGGAAATAGTACGAGTAGCATGAGGATTAGTTCACCCAAAAATGAAAATTCTGTCATCATTTACTCACCCACACGTCTTTCAAACGTCTAAGACGTTTGATCATCTTCAAAACACAAATGAAGATAATTTTGATGAAATCTGAGAGCTTTCTGTTCGTCAATAGACAGCTATGCAACTACAATTTGATGCTTCAAAAAACAAAATCATAAAGAGATTGTAAAACTAATCCATATGAATTAATTATTTTCTGAAGAGACATGATCGCTTTATATTGAATTTAGGCTTTTATTCACATATAAACATTAGGGTTGCAAATGGGCGGAAAGTTTCCAGTAAATTTCCGGAAACTTTCCATGGGAACTTAACCTGGGGAATTTTGGAAATATTCCAATTTGGAAACTTAACAGGAATTTATGGGAATTTATTGGAAATGTTTGGGAAATGTATATCAATTTATAATATTTATATAAAATGTATCATATAAAAACAAATTTTGTTTGGTCATAACATGAAATAACAGTTATTTATTTTTCACATTCAATTAATTCTAATTTAGTAAATATGTAAAATAAATATATTTTTAATGCAGCAATTGTTACGTGTTATTTATTTCAGTGTCACATGATCCTTCAGAAATCGTTCTAAAATGCTGATTTGATACTCCGTTATTATCATCGTTGGAAACAGCTGTGCTGGTGAATATTTTTTTGGAACCTGTACTACTATTTTCAGGATTCACTGATTAATAAAAACAAAAAACAAAAAAACAAAACAAAAACAGAATTTATTCAAAATAGAAATCTTTTCTAACAATATAACTTTAATATCACTTTCACACATCCGTGCTGAAGAAAAGTATTAATTTATTTAAAAAAAGGAAAGAAAAAAATTTCTGACCCCCAAATTTTGAACGGTAGTGTATATTGTTACAAAAGATTTCTATTTTAAATAAATGCTGTTGTTTAAATTTTTATTCATCAAAGAATCCTGAAAGAGTATCACAGGTTATAAAAAATATTAAGCAGCACAAGGGTTTCCAACATTGATAATTGAGTATCAAATTAGCATGTTAGAATGATCACAGAAATTATTTTTATATATATCAAAATAGAAAACCATTATTTTAAATTGTAGTTATGTTTCACAATATTACTGTTTTACAATATTACTGTTTTTTTTCTGTATTTTTGATTAAATGTGCATGTTATGGACTGGGCGAATGCGCAGTTCATGCAGGGGGTGTGGCCTCAATAGCCCTGCATTAAGTAGTGTGCTGTGTGAATGTGATTGAGGAATGTGCAGGGTAAAAATTCAACTAAAATTGCATTAAATATGGTTGTTTTAACCAAAATTATGCTGCAAGATGTTTTTTCAACTACATTTAAGAACCCTCTTATAGGCTAAACTGCAATTTTGCAAATTCCCTGTTTATTCCCATTAATTCCCATGGACAGTTTCCAGCTTTGAAAATTCCCGGAATTTTGCAACCCTAATAAACATTCAAACAGCAGAAGCTCAACCGTACTTGATTGACCCGAGAGAACAAACCGCATTGGTTGCAGCGTAACACACAAGAATGAACCTCATTGGTTCTCGCGCATCAAGCAAGCATCCTTGAGCTTCTGTTTACCACAACTGATGTGTGAGTTAATGAATGTTTAAGTGTGAATAAAAGCCTATATTAAATCTGTTCGTAATATAAAGCAATCGTTTCTCTTCAGAAAATTGACTAAACCTCACAATTCATATTGTTTAATGATCTCTATATGAACTTTTTGAAGCATCAAAGTGGTAGTTGTGTAGCTGTCTATGGAGGAACAGAAAGCTCTCAGATTTCATCAAAAATATCTTCATTTGTGTTCCGAACATGTGCAAAAGTCTTACAGGTTTGGAATGACAGGGGCGAGTAAATGATGACAGAATTTTCATTTTTGGGTGAACTAATTTTTAATACCTCTAATGTACTGAAAGACTACACAATTTGATATGTAAATGATGCAAGAAAGAAAGAACCAATCAGAATCCAGTATATAAATCTTTTAAGAAAGAAAGGACCAATAGCACAACTGTACATAATGTTACAAAAATGTCACCGCTGTTAGTTGGATTTTGAACATTTAATGAACTGAATGGGAAACTTTTTTCAAACTGTTCAAGTACTGATATAATAGTACAGCTGTGGGTGCAAGACAGGCTTCATACAAAATAACACTCGAATACCTTCTGTGTTCTGCGGAGGGATCGAGAAAGTCCATCACTCGCATATATTTCCATTGCTTCTTTTTCTTAGCTGCCCGTCCACTCCGACTTCCATCCTGCTCCAGTCGCTTTTTCCTTGTGTATGTGTCTCTTAGATTTTTCCATTTAGCTTTCACCTCTTCCACTATACAAACACACAGCCATTGATGATGGTGGTTAAGCGCGCGGACAGTAACGCTACATAGCAAGCTACACAAATAAAACTCACCATCGACTCCCATTTTGTCTGCAATTCCTTGCCAAAGCACTTCTTTCCGCTTCGTATTTTTGTACTCACTGTGGTTTTTATCAAATAATTCCTTGTTCTCAGAAACCAAAAACAACAACAGCTCCGCGTCCATCTTGACTACCATTCTTCTTCTACCGAATTAGTAGTACAGGATTTAGCGCTTCAGCGCCTCCAAGTGTGCAGGAGAGGCGGGATTGGACACCTGGTGCAAAAGATAGCCTTCAGTTCATTTCTAGACCTTTTTTAAAGAACATAATTAAATTGCATTTAACTTCCAACAACTGAGCAATTGAACTCATGTTTTACTTAATCTTGACCTTGGTTAAAAAAGAGGCGACCTGAGGGGCAAACAACTGTCATCAGATCAGATGTTTTTCAGCATAGCCTTTTTAAAAAATTGAGGTGAATATGCCCAAATGTTGTTGCATGAAGTAACATTCAAACATTATTGGTGACAATTCTATAATGAAAAGTTAGAAATGTAGTATGTTACTATTTCCAGGTATTCTCCCTTATTGTAATAAAATACATAAAAATTATTTTAAAAACACAAGTTTATTAAAATGTTTTCTGTAAAAAGAGTTACAATGCATAACTGATTGAGGTAGATGTGCAGTTTTCTTAATCCAGATGCTTCTTGATGCAGTCCATCAACTTTTTTTCATGTTATGAAATCATTATTACAAGCATAATTATCTTCTCATTGTATAGTTATTCTCAATAGATCACACTTTTTCCAGTCCTTTTTTGAAATGTTACTGAAGTGCCGTAGTCCACCTCAGTGTCTTGAGGTTATCACAATTAATACATTTTGTTTAGGCTTTTATGTCTATTTTATCTTTAAGTTCCTATATCAGAGGTAACCCATACATATAGTTGCATGGATACTTTAGCCCATGTCATTTTCTTGATAGCTGTTGCTGATTGGCCCATTCCTGAATGAGCTGATTGGCTATGGCATAAGAAGGCGGGACCCAGAAAACAGGTGGCTCTTCTTTAGGGTTGCGTGGAGGGTTCTGTAGTGCTTCTGTTATTTCTTCAAAAGTGAACCAGCGAGCATCTTCAAGTTCTGCTGTGTCTATATTCACCTATCCATGAACACAGTTAAAGCAGGTAAAGGTTATAACAACAGCAATGCCTCTACTGTGCTGGTTTAAATTTGGTTTTGATATGCCTGAATGTTTTCCAGGGTAGTACTGAATATGGGTCATTGACGAATAAGGTTTTTAAAAGTGTAAAAAAACATAATGGAGATATAATTAATTTTGAAGTTTTATAAAGTGTTAACAATGAGATTATGTGTTTTTTTATAATCAATCAACACTGCTTTTGTCATGGACAAGATGGACAAAATTTGTCACCAAAAAAGTCATTTGGTTTAACCAAAATTTCGGTTTTACCGAATGACACTTGGTTATACCGAATGATGATTTTTTTCAAACAATGCTAACTGGCTGATCTCTAGCTAGCAAACAAAAGGACCATCAAACATTTTATATTTAGTACAAGTTTTTAAAAATTACAACATTTTCCATGTTTTATAGCGGTTGTACCAAATAACCTGATGTTTCAGGACATGTGTATGAGCAAGTGAAAACATTAATTTTTCAAATAGTTAAAAGAGAGTTAGTTACTTTGCCTCATGGCCATGTGGTCCTTTGTAGGTGTCTGAATGATGTCACATCCTGTCACATGATATTGACTTGATCCAAAATGGTTTCTTTGAATTGGTTACTCCGAATGACAATGAAATTTATTTTTCTAGACATTCTTTCTCATAACAAAGCAATGACTTCTATACATCATTTTAATACCATTTTGCACTATGTTGAAATATGATGTTATAAAATCATGCTAGAATAAAAAATATAAACATTTATTTCATTTTAAGATATTTTAATCACAAATGAAATGACTGTATTGGCTTTTGGACGGTTAAACTGAATGATCTTTTGACACTTCAAAATCTTTAAAATACCTTTATATGTAGCAAAATATAAATAAATCATTTTCAATAAAGAAAAAATTAAATAATTTATAAAATAATAAAAGAGATCTAGTTGTACTACCTTACACACTTTGGATGTCATATCTTTGTTTTTAATTATTAAGGGCTTTGGACAAAAAAATGACCTGTCACGTCATTGACCCATATACATTTTACCAAATTTATTAAAAACCTCCAGAAAACAATTGTATGTAAAAGCAGAGACTCAAACTAGAGACTGTGATTGAAGGCAAATATCAATTCTGGTGGGGCAATATTTGTTTGTTTATTTATTTATTTACAGTTAAAAACATTTTTCATTCAAAATTATAAAAATAAAATAAAGAAAACTATTTTTTGCATTAATATTTTCTTTACAATAAAGCACGTGCAGGATAAAAAAAAAAAGCTAATATATGAATAACTTAAAGACAATACAAAGGTAACACAATTATGTACAAATAAAACATTATAATAATAATAATAATAATAATAATAATAATGCATGAATGAAATGTGATTATTACAAAAATGTTAATCATGCTAAAATAGCATTAATGTTTTTTGTTTTTTTTCACCATTGAAAAAAATATGACTTTTTTTCTTCTTTGTTTTTGGCTTGAAACATCACTTGGTAAACTTCTTGACAAGTTTTGTGATATTAACTTTTTTTTTTTTTTAAATACATTTGTTTTATTAATAGAATGTATGCATTTGACCAGTTGTGTCTCACTATAATAAGTAGTTAAAGGCATCATCCAAGTCTCACCTGTGTTTTGTCTGGGTTGACAGTTGCGTGGCAGGCTAACATAAAGGAGCTTTGTGGGAATGGCCAGTGCTGTGATCCAGAGTACTGTAGGTTCTCCACCTCCAGACCCACCTCTTCTGCCACCTCTCTGTGCAGGGCTTCCTCCATTGACTCTCCTACAAAATGTTTTGACAAAATAGAGCTGGTAAAATAACAAAATGGTTAAGTATCCCCACAGACTGATTTGGCATGGACAGCAGCTAAAGTGTGACTCACCCATGTCACAGAAGCCAGAGAGTGCGCTGTACATGCCTGGAGGAAACATGGCCTGCCGTGCCAGCAGACATCTGTTCCCATCAGACACTAGCACGATCACTACAGGTGCCATCTGCAAGTCAAGAACAAACAGCTCTATGTTAATGTTCTCAGTGTGAACTAATTTAAACACAACAGGACTTTGGTTGTAATAAGTGGCCATACTATTACATTATATACAACAGCTTAAAACAAAGACTAAATAGCTAGCTACTAGCAAAATGGTAAAATACCGTTATTGCATTAGTTAAACTCTGAGAGTTTGGTAGCACTTTATTTTAAGGGTCCATAATCATGCAGTAGTTAAACATTAACACACCACTAGATGATGATTAACTGAACATAAAAGAAAGGCATATAAGCCATTATTTATGCGGTAGTTAAGCTTTAACAAACCAGTAATTAACTGAACATATATTTAGAGCATATTGGCATTATATATTTATCAAACATTTGAATGACAAATAAGCAGAAATAAGCCAATAATTACTGATTAACTGAATGTACAGTAAATGTCTTTTAGGGTTACACTTTTAGATATTCCTTTGCCACAACATGTCAACTAATTCTCAATAGATCACAAGTAGACTGTTAGGCGTTAGGGTTTGAGTTAGTAGAATAATGTACATGCAAAGTTACTTATAGTCAGTAGAATGTCTCCTGGGGAGCATCAAAATAAAGTTTTAGCAGCTATTAAGCAGACAGTCTACTAAGGCCCTGTCCCAAATGGCACACTTCGTGTGCACTTGTGGTCTTGTAAACTTACAATGGCTGTTGCATGCATGTGTCCATTAAGTCCATAAGACTCTAGGGTGTCCTATTTGTCATTTCAGGTTTCAGAAGGGTGCTGACAAGCACCCCCTTTGCGGCCGATATGTGCCCTCGATGCACACTTTTTTCAAGCCCACAAGCTTATTTCTTTCACTTTGTTCCATTTTCTTTCTTTTTTTCTTTCTAAAGTGTGGACTCAGAGGACTATGAGGGCTTAGGGTTCCATTTGGGACAGGACCTAATGCTCTAATGACTGCTAGTTGACATGTAGTTGCAAAGTTACTTATTTTTAAGTGAAAATTTAAGTAAGTGATGTGATGTGTAGACAAGTATGGTGTCCCATACTCAAATTTTCTGCTTTGCATTTCATCCATCCAAGTGCACACACACACAGCACTGAGTATTGAACACACACCCGGAGCAGTGGGCAGCCATTTTTTGCTGCAGTGCCCGGGGAGTGATTGGTGGTTAGGTGCCTTGCTCAAGGGCACCTCAGTTGTGGATAAAGAGAGTGAAAGAAAGCGCTATTCATTCACTCTCCCCACCTACATTTCCTGCAGGTACTGAGACTTGAACCCGCGACCTTCAGATTACAAGTCCAACTCTCTAACCATTAGGCCAAACTGAACAATGAATCATTGTGTATAATTAGTGTTGGTTTTACAGTTTTGAGTGATAAATTGCTAAAGTTGTGTAATAAAGAATAAAGTATATCCACACATTAATTATTGATTTGTATGACACTTATTGAATGTTGTTCAAGTTTATTCACCAGAATAAGCCAGTAATTATGGCTAAGTTCCCAGTAATACAGTACTACTAAAGACAATTTCTGGTGTGTTCATTCTTAACTACCGCATAAATAATGGATAATGTTCCTTTACTATATGTTCAGTTAATCATTGACTAGTGGTGTGTTAATGCTTAACTACCGCATTGATTATGGACCCTTAAAGTGTATATCAAGAAGGTACAACAGAACCTCTATATAACTCGAATCAGCATCAGTGAAACAAAAAAATAAAATTATTTGAAAAATATGACACTCCTTTCTATCAGATGACATGTATGTGCATATTGTGTCATCATGAAAAGCATCTACTTACTTTGGGGTAGTAGGTGATGCCACTGCTGGGACAAACTCTGAAACTTCCTGACTGGTTCCTGACGGTAGGCTGACCCGTAGCACTACAAAAGCCATTGGTCTGATGCCATCGAAGGAGAGCCTGTCCCTAAAACAAACACCAAACATTTATATGAATAACTTCTTAGAGTAGAACTTTATTCATTTAATAGCTCTTATTTGGCATCATATCACAATGTATAGTAAAAAAAAAGTTACAATGTAACGGAAATAGCAAAATATATTTTCTTCCATATTGTGACGTACACCTAAGTGAAATGGATTATCGAAAAACAAAAACTGCAGGGCAGGACTTGGTTCTATGCATCGGTTGTTGACTGAATGGAGGCAGATTTGAATTCAAGCTTGCTGTCGATTGTAAAAAAGGAGTAGTTTAAAGGCACAATATGTAATTTTTTGCCACTAGAGGTTGTTTATTCAAAACAAAGGCATACCTTGATGACGCCTTGATTTCGCAGAATCATGGGAGGTGTTGTCTTCATTACTGTAGTATGAAGCAGGGTGTGGCTGAAAGCCGTTGGAGCGGAATGAGGCCGCTGGAGCGATTCCTAATGAGAGACGAGTGCGACACACGGCTAGAGCAGTGAAGCTATTATTATGCCGCTTCTTCCGGTCATGCGTATATGGGGTAACGCAGCTATGTTTTATCATATTAGATACATTTGTGTGTTTAAAAATTGTTATAATGCTACTCTGTGTGTTCGCTCGGCAGCTATTATGAGACACTTGTTGCACACTGCAGTAAGCTAGATCAATATGAGGCATGGTAAAACATGGTACTCGCGGTAAATCAAGAAAACAAGATTTAAACTATAAGACTTACTGTGTTGAGCTATAAAACAATGATTAGTTTTCTGTTGATGAATGTATCCAAACAGTTGCTCATCCGTCTAATATAACAATATGTTAAAGCGTCTTTGGTGTTTTCATGGTTTCTACAAAATGAAACCAAAAATCGAGGGTAATCTCATTGATAGGTGACGCATGGACATATTCCATGTCCTGGTTAAAATGGCTTATTTCTCTGGATTTAAACATTCTTGGAAACATTTGCAAGTACACAAGTCAACAAAATATATAACATTGTTCTAATGGTTTTTGGATATTTTAATCTAAAAATCTTACATATTGTGCCTTTAAACAAACTAAACGATTAAAGAAGTTCTGCATACGTCACCAAAAGTATTCTGTAGTTTCACCGTAAGATCCAGTTATGACATTTTGATTAAAAATTATGAGTTTAAAATAAATTAAACATATGCATGGATGAATTGTTCACAATGCATTTAGAAAACAGAATTTTCATTTCATGCAGACTTTGAGTAAGTTATGGTATTCATAGTTCATGTAACAACCAACAAACATCCCCAGCTTTAAAAGAAAGACACATAATACGTAAGGTTTGCCAGTTATAGAGTACAACCTTTTAGAATCAGTTGAGCTAAAGTTATGATGGCTACATAACACAGTATTAGTGTTCATACTATAGGGACTGTCAGGATAACTTCCAACATCATGACAGGACGATTTATACAAGCAAACACCATTCACATGTTACCAGTTTAGAAAATGTAAGTATCCAGTTTAACAACAAATATTGCCTAAAGTAGTAATGGTGACAGAGTGGGATCATGTTCTTTAGTCAGTTCATGGATTATCCCTGGGATAGAACCTGCAACCTGCTTGCTTACCTCATGTTTTCTGAAATCAAATATCATCTGGCACAAAAACAACATTACAGCAGTAGCATTATTGATCATTTAGAAACTTAAAGTACATACTTTGGCCACTAGAGCAGACTCTGGTCCAGTTATCATGAAGAAAGCTCTCCTGAGGTCCACAAACATACCTCTACACTCCTGCTCCAATGCACTGCGGTCTAAATCACCTACAGTGAGAAGAGATCTCCATAAGATGATTTATATAGTGTTTGCAGTAATATAAAGTGTACAGGGTTCACATGGTCACAGAAAACCTGTAAATATTGATGTTGTTTTCCAGGCCTGGAAAACTTATGGAAAATAATGGAAATAAGAACTTAAAATGTCATTAAAAAAATCCAGGAACAATCAAACACCACTCACATTCCCATTCCTACAGTGTTCCTACAGTAGAGCATGGAGCTAGCAAAACCAAAGTAATGTAATGTAATGTAACGAATGCAACATTGAAATTTCATTTATTTTTCTGTTGCAGTGTGTTCAGATTTAAAAATATTTTCATAGTATTATATAGTAATGGCTGTATTTACTGACCCACTTCTAGGGAGAATTGTGGTTGACCCTTATCAGTGCATCCCAGAAGAAAAGATTCGTTAACAAAGTGTTTGTCCTTTCCAACCTTCTCCAGTATATGTTCCAAATCTAGAGGGATTGGCATACAAATATAAAAACTTACATCCAAAATGTTTTAATTTATGTTATGCAAGAGTTCAAATGGTGTTGTACTGAGACCTGAGGTTTTTAGACAAGCCAGTTTGTAAACGCCGCTGTTGGTCTTCTGCAGTAGAGGAGAAAGCTTATGATACAGCAGAATGTTTCCAGACTTCAGTGCTTCTCGACATGCCTCATCATCCTCTTTTAATCTCATTAGGTACCTAAACATGAATATTTTATTTTATATTGCAATGTTAAGAAAGAATTGCTTGAACAATATTTTTTTTATCTAGAATTATTATCTATAGATAACACATTATCCCCCAGTTTCACAGACAAGGCTTAAAGGATTAGTTCACTTTCAAATTAAAATTTCCTGATAATTTACTCACCCTCATGTCATCCAAGATGTTTATGTCTTTCTTTCTTCAGTTGAAAAGAAATTAAGGTTTTTGATGAAAACATTCCAGGATTATTCTCCTTATAGTGGACTTCAATGGAGCCCAAACGGTTGAAGGTCAAAATTGAAGTTTCAATGCAGCTTCAAAGGGATCTACACAATCCATGCAGAGGAATAAGGGTCTTATCTAGCGAAACGATCGGTCATTTTATAAAAAAAATATAATATACTTTTAACCAGTCTTGAACTAGCTCTCTTCTTCTTCTCTATTAGAATTCCGGCAGTGTAGACACTGCTAAGTGTATTACTGCCCTCCACAGGTCAAAGTTTGAACTAAATTGCCATATACAATATGCTAGTGCAAGTATATAACAATTAGTTCAAACTTTGACCTGTGGAGGGCAGTAATACATTTAGCAGCGTCTACACTGCTGGAATTCTAATAGAGAAGAAGAAGAAGAGAGCTAGTTCAAGACGAGCATTTATGGTTAAAAGTATATCATTTTTTATCTTTTTTTTTTTAGAAAATGGCTGATCGTTTCGCTAGATAAGATGCTTATTCCTCGCCTGGGATCGCGTAGAACGATTTGAAGCTGCAATGAAACTCTAATTTTGACCTTCAACCGTTTGGAGGCCATTGAAGTCCACTATATGGAGAAAATACATGAATGTTTTCATCAAAAACCTTAACTTCTTTTCGACTGAAGAAAGAAAGACAAACATCTTGGATGACATGAGGGTGAGTAAATTATCAGGAAAATTTAATCTGAAACTGAACTAATCCTTTAAGCTAGTCCTAGACTAAAATGCATGTTTGAGCTGTTTTAACTGAAAGCTAATTGTACTGACATATCTTAAAATATGTCAGTGTCATTGTTTTGTCCTAAGATGCACACCAGAAATGTTTTTTTTTTTTTGCTAATGAAAGTTTATAAAAGATACTTAAATATCCTAATTGAACTAAGGCTTAATCCTGGTTTAGGCTAAGCCTTGTCTGTGAAACTGGGCCTATAATTAATACCAAAAACAGCACATGAAATCAAGACAATCAATGTTTCATGAAATTTTAATTTAATTAGGTCATTCACCCAGAAAATCAACACAGAAAAAGGGGACTGCTTTGTAAACTCATGGGAATTATTTTTAATTAAAAAAAATAATAATTTGTGTACAAACATCACAATGCAAATTCTTAGATATAATCTTCATTTTCGTTATGGAAAATATAATTTCTTATATCTTTATTTTCATTTTAATGTGAAATATATCCTGGAGATTCATTCAAATATTCTTCGATTAAAAATAATGTAATAATCCATTTTAACTCAAGTACTCCAACAAATGGCATTCTATTTTATATGATAAATAAATGGTTGTATTTAAAAGAAGACAGACCTCATTCGAGACACATATCCAGAGCAGGAGCGTGATAACACCAGGTTACAGTTGAAGAGAAGCTTGAATGACTTCAGCATGTCTAAAATGTCCACAAGACAATGCCTGTGTGTTCAATATAAAGGTTTTAACATTTGCTCGACTCAAATGTAACTTTAAATAGTCATGCAGGGCGTAAGAGACACAACTTGCCCTTGAAACTTTGTAATAAACGTAAACTGAGAGTAGTATCACGATATCCTTTAAATTACAGTTTCGTTATGTTCGTGGAAATGCACATGTGCCCGGTGAACGACACAAAAAATACATATATAGCCTATTTGTAACAGGACACATATGGCACCCTAAATAATAATATACTGATAAATAAACAAATGTGATCGCTTCTGTACTCCTGCAAACGACGCATGCGCAGAATATTACGACGTCAGTACGTCAACAAGAGCAGCTGCAGGCTGCCGCCAGCGGCTACGGAGTCAGTGTGGAAACAGCGCCCTCTGTCGTTGTAGAAAATAGTTTTTATGTACATTATTTATGCTTTTTGTGATTACACTAACAACAGGTACCAAAAAAGCACCATGCTATATTTTGCAACGCTTTCGCTAAAAGTTTGTGTACTTATTTACCAAGTATACATGCTGAAAATTTTATGTCATCTATTATACAGAGCTATAAAAGCATCAGCCCTAAGTAGATAGGAAAGACTTGGATAAAAAAGTAAGGCTACATGTGTATTTCAGGAATATGGTTTCATGTGGCTGTGGGAGGCTGTAGTTGTTATATACGAACAGCAGATGGCGCTGCAGCCCAAACATTTGTCCTCTGTAGATCTTTCCACATTTCAGCTGCGAACGAACCGCTGAAGAGTGGGAGAGGGAGAGAAGCTAACCAAACAGCAACATTTTCGATTTTGTTATATCGACTCATTCCAAGGAGGAACAGTAAGTTGACCTGCTTCTTATTCTTCACTAAACATACTCGCTTCAGTAAACATACTCTGTATCATTGACACAGGTTCAAGACACTCTAGAAATTTCGCTGCATATTTGCATTAGTTTTCCCGTTCTGTGTATTGCAATTTGTCGCTTGTAAAACCCCGGTTTCTCAAGACATTTTCCTATGTCTGTTTTTTCTAGTGGATTTGATCAGGTGATGAAAATCCCTGTTGCGTTATGATTTCAAAAATCGCTGCGATCATAATAAAATCACAACCATCACTCCTACAGTAGAGATCCTACAGCATACAATTGTAATATGAATGGGAAAGTCAAGTGTGTACATATTTACTAAAACATAGCAAAATAATATTTGGATTGATATTAATATGGCGTTATAATAATAGGTTAACCTCTGTATCTGTTCTGAAAATATGAACATGCTAAAGACAGTCAAAGATCATTTGCAGTTGTAAAAAGAGACACAAAATGGGTTTACGAAGATACTAGTTAAATATAGTGAAGTGAAAAGTTAGTATAGTAAAGTTTGGGTCATGTTCTGGGGGAGGGGAACGGACGTGGCACTCGATCCACATCAGTTACAAATATCCCGGTTACTGTAAAACATGGAAATAATAACAGTTATCCGTCTGTTATAACCTCTTATTATAATGTAAGTACTTTTGTCACTCTTGTTAACATTTTAGAAGACTATTCTATTTGCACAAGTGCACTTACATACTAGAAGGGCTCTTGTTGTAACATGGAATCATATACCATGGTATTACCATGGTACATTTTAAAGCAAAACATGGCACCTATATTAATACTTTACCACTGTACTTTTTGTTAGTGTTATGCTACTGAAAATGTATCCTAAAAATCGGACACTAAAAAGTAATTTAGTTGTCATCATATGAAGCACCAAATTTAAGATTACCTGACAAAACATTTTTACTGTGCATATGAAATCAAGTCAAGACAAAATGTTTTTATAATAATCATAATTTCCATCAGAATAATATCAACTTATTTCAACAATAGCACTATTGTATATATATATATATATATATATATATATATATATATATATACATATATATATATATAAAGATTAATTAAAATAACAGATATTTTGAAAACTGATTAAATTGTTTAAAGGTAATTTCAAAGTTTTATTAATCAAGTGTTATATTTATAAAAATGTAAATAATTAAAAGAATATTTTTGTTAGGAAAAGGCCTTACTCCAAGGGGTGTAGTCCTTCTCTGTTTCGAGTGACCACATTCAGTAAGCTTCCCTGACGTGACCCCGGGCTATTGCTTTTTTAGCAGATTCACTGCAGGATTTTAGGCAAGCCTTCTCTGCAAGTTAATACTAGTTCCTCAAATGTTTAGTCAAGTCATTTGTTCTGATTACATTCTTTTTGAATTAGGATAAAGCACAACATTTTTAACAGGCACTTGTTTTAACTAGAGGAATCTAAAATGGTTTGTGTGCTACTGGTTTCAGGTCTTATTTGTGTTTGTGTTAATTCCTTGTAGCACTTGTTTTAGCAGCTGTTTTTGCCACAACAGATGGTCAAAGTTTTTGGAAGCTGTTAGGAATTGCGTTAGTAACTTTTTTTGTTTTGCTTTGCTTTTCTGAGATATTTTAACACCAGAAAGTTAAGTGAAGTTTAGGTCAAGCGACGGTCAGCACAATTTTTTAAACGTGTCATAATAATGATTGAGGAACAGCAGTTTTGTCTGGTTTTGGTTCATAACTTTAGACTCCTAATTCAAAACTGACTTTCTTTTAAGGCCGTATTCTTGCTGACAGATAAAGATGTTCGTTTCTAGTTCTGTTTTCTCTTTCTTGGGGCTTTTTGAACAGGTAAAATGAGAATGAGAACGTGAACAAAGTGAGCTGCTCAACCCACCCTGACACCCATTGTATGTGTAACCTACTAAAACACAATGAATTGTTCTTAAATAACCTCCTGCAGTCTCTTATGGTTCAAACCATGTATTGTGAATTGAGATTATACTAATTTGGGGAATAAACTAAAACTGATATATGAACTATGTTTGCATGTACAAAACTATAGGATGGGTTAGGTTTAGGTTTTGTTCAAATGCCTTAGCAAACAAAATCATCTGTTTCAAAATTCTTAGTGCAAAATAATTAAGCATACTCTTAAATCACTTCTATAAGCAAATACTCAAAAGAGGCAGCAGTGGCTTTATCCTATTTCACATACTTGTACTACACACTAAAAGTATGCACTTCACTGCTGAAATAAAACTCTCTTTTGCATTTGCATCTAAGCATTCAGTAATCAGTTGTTCCCATGTCCGAGTTAAAAAAAGTTACTTGTCCAGAAGGGAAAAAACGATACATATAATTTATTCTGAAGCAATATCATCATCTGTGTTTTCTCAGCTTATTTAAATGAAGTTCCTAATCCTAAGTTAGGGAGGATCAAACCCATCAAATCTTTCTATCAACAGCCGGAGTATAAGCAGATGCGTACCTCTCTTCAGTCTCAGCTGTTCCAACATCCCTCCACCTCCCCAAACTCCACCTTCATCTAGGTACCTTGCCCTCTGTAATCATATCCTATGTAACGGAGGCCAGCTAATAGTCGCTGTGCGAGTAAACCGCACTCCTCTCATCTCAAGAGATGGTCTAGCGACTGACGCTAGGGGCTGCAGTCTTTATGAGGCCCGCGCAGAGCGGGGCGAGTAGGACCTGGGTAGAGGGGTTACATTGGTGCCACGACCCAGATGGGAGTGAGGTTTAGGGGGGTGAGTGTAACGGAGGCCAGCTAGTAGTCACTGCATTGATAAGCCTCAGTCCTCTGATCTCAAGAGATGCTCTAGCAACTAGGGCTGGGCGATATATCGCATGCGATTGTCATGCGCATTTCGTCAATAAAGCCGGTTCCCTGATTACCGCTAAATTGCCATCACCTGCTTTCAAATGGAGCGGCATTTAATAGACCGAACCGTAGTTCACTGACAAGCTATGCAATATCGCGTTCATATCGCAGATGAATCGCCTTCGATAATGAACGCGATATTACGTAGCTTGTCAGTGAACTACGGCTCTGTCTATTAAATACCGCTCCATTTGAAAGCAGGTGATGGCGATTTAGCGGTAATCAGGGAACCGGCTTTACTGACGAAATGCGCGTGACAATCGCATGCGATATATCGCCCAGCCCTACTAGCGACTGATGTTAGGGGTAGCCTTTAGCCTCCTTGTTAAAGCGTCCGACTCCAACTCCAGAGACCCAGGTTTGAGGACCACGCAGAGCGGGGTGAGTAAGATCTGGATGAGGGGTTACATTGGTGCCGTGACCCGGATGGGAGTGAGGTTTAGGGGGTGTGGGTGTAACAGAGGCCAGCTAGTAGTCGCTGTGCGAGTAAACCTCTAGCCTCCTTGTTAGAGCGTCCGACTCCAACGCCGGAGACCCAGGTTCGAGGCCCGTGCAGACCTGGGTGAGGGGTTACATATAGTCAGTGTGGGGGTATATCAGAGCTTGAGTTGAAGCTGCTTTATTGAGCCCCTTATTAGTGGACAGCAAGCTAAATAAGCTTAACCTATTATCTTAAAGATATATGGGTAAACATTAAATAAATCTCATTAAATAAGCATATTTGTGATATCTGCTACTACTGATTTCCAGGGCATTTATTGATGACTTTTTTTTATCTTTATTAAATGCATACATGTGATGTCTTTCATGTCAAATTCTTAAATGATATCAATAAATTAAATTGGAGTATTAAGACACTAAAGGGCTATTACCAATCTTTCCACTGCAGAGGAAACATTATATGAAAAAAAATTACCTTTTTTTTTTTTTTTTTTGCAGGGTAAACATAAAACCTTAACCACCGGCCTATCATCCAGATTCCTTTGGCATGCTATTGTCACTGCACTTGATTTGGGGTGTACTACTATCTTGCATATTATTTAGGATGGATAAGATGCATGTTAAGACATCGTGAATGCTGCAGCTTTCCAAAAAACAAAAAGACAGCCAAATTTTTAGGGGAAGGAAGAAGATTGTGCAATCTGCTTGGTTGTTCTGCCCTATTTATAAATTGAAGTTACAGGCTAACTGAATGCTGTCAAGCTGAGGGCAGTGAGCTGGCAACCCTTTACTTTTTCACAGTGCCAGCGGGGATTTGAGTGGACAATCTGTCTGGCACAGAATAGCTCATCGTGCCTCATGTTCTTGTACGCCTCACTGCTGAGGAACAACTGCTGAACTACATACAGCAGCTGTGAGAAGTTTATTAAAGGGATAGTTCACCCAAAAATGAAAGTTATTTCATCATATACTCACCCTCATGTTTTTCCAGAACATTCGTTCTTATATGGAACATAAAACAAAATATTTTGAGAAATGTCTCAGTGTTTTTTCCTCGAAACTGTGACAAGTTACATTTTTACATGCATAATGAGATTTAGACAATATTTTAACTTTACCTAAACGCAATACTTTGATCAAATTGATGCGATTGTGTCATTATCTCCCCTATTCAGTTCAGTTTGTGAGTGTTTGTTGGGTCTCGTCTATGTGTAATTGTGTTTGGATGGACCTTGATGGATTACCCTGTTGGATCATTAAAACCTGTTTATTATCTTCATCTTCTTCGTATGTTCAGTATCTCCCTCACAACCCGTGACAGAAGACCCGACCCAAAGTGAAAGTAACTGTGCATTCAAAGTGACAGGAAGTAATTCATTTTCAATGTGACCCGGTGGCGAGCAGTGGCATGGTGCATCTTGGACGGTGTGACCATCGAGGAGAGTTGAATTCAGCTTTATGGTAATGAGGACTTCTACATTCTGATTGGTTGCTGGTCACTTTGACGTTCTTGCCAGAGGGGGTCTGAATGCACAGTACAGCGTTGATGGCAGAGCAACCAGAGCAAATTTTGATGCTCTTGTCAGCAGCAGTCTGAACGCACAGTAAGCAGATTATCGCTTGTGCTCAGTTGATCATCTTCAGCCTGTATTTTGTTCAGCCCCACTCCAGACCCTGTGCCCAGCCAGAACCCTCCGGTCGGAACAAAGCAGTTTGAGCCCACCGCAGAATTCGAGCCTTTCTCCGCCACGAGCCTACGCCATCGAGGGCCCGTGTTCCCGACATTGCCACGGAGCCTGAGATGCTGAGATCACCCTCTCTGAGATCACCCTCCCAATCTGACCAGGTGCGCATTAGTGAAATCGGAGGGCAAGGAGGAGAGCCCCGTTCACCCTTCGCCACTGAGAGCATAACACTGGCAGCACCACTTTCAGCTCTTCAATCAGATGATTCTTCTTCTTCAGTCCTGTCAGTCCCATCCTGCTTCCCACTCCCTCCAACTCATCAAATCAACTTAGAGGACTTAGCCCTCATTATTGGACTGTTTCTCTCCACCATCGTCCTCAGCCCTCATCCATTCCCATTACCCACTCGTCACCATCTCCCACCAGTGCATCCACCTCTCTGTGGTGCGGATCCACCTCTGGCCAGCTGGGAGCCGTCTCCACCTAAGGAAGAGGAGCCCGTAACTCTGCCTTTGACCTCAGTGGAAATCGCTCCTCCTCAACCTGTCTCCCAGACTTCATTGCCTACACTCCTCCCACCCTTGATTGCAATGTGGACCATTGACCATTTGGCCTCGCCGGGCTTCCTCTGTCAGTTGGATTCACCTGGGTCAGACATCGCCACAACTGCACTGTGGACTTCAGCCCTCCACCTGCGAGGCCACGCCATGGAGCCTGAGATGCTAAGATCACCCTCCCATCTGACCAGGTGCGCTTTCGAGGAAACGGAGAACAAGGAGGAGAGCCCCGCTCACCCTCCGCCACTGAGAGCATGACAATGGCAGCACCACTTTCAGCTCTTCAATCAGACTCTTCAATCAGATTCTTCTTCTTCCGTCCCGTCAGTCCCACTCTGTCTCCCTCTCCCTCCACCTCATCAAATCATCATAGAGGACTTAACCCTCATCATTGGACTCCGGCCGTCGCCATATTGGCATCAGGACATAAACCACCATGGCTCCTGCCTCCGTCGATGCCACCATGGAGCACAGTTCTGGCTGTGGCCTGGGCACCTGCCATCATGCCCCTGTTCAAGGCTCCTCCCTGGCTCTCACCATCTTCAGCACCACCCTGGACCCTTCAGTTCTGTCTCCTCCCGGTCAGCCATCCTCCTCCTGATCGTCCTCCAGTATCCTCTACCAGCTTCGCCTACCCTTTGTCAGCCCTTCAGCATCCCTTCGTCATCTCCTCATCCTCCTCGACTCCTCTCTGTGTCGCGAGGACATGGCTTCCGGGCGCCTTTATAGTTTTTTCCTTTTTGTTTTTTCCTGAACTTTGTTCAGTTGTATTTATTATTGCTAATTTGCTTATTTGTTTTTATTGTATTACTGACTGTAATTGTCTTTAATATTGTTAAAAAAAAAAAAAAAAAAAAAAAAAAAAAATATATATATATATATATATATATATATATATATATATATATATATATATATATATATACATATATATATTAGTCTAGTGTATTAGTTGTTCTTAATTTTTGTTCATGGTATTCAGCTTCAACAGAATGTTTTGCAAAAAGAATAAATATGTTTATACCTTATGTTTGACTTACATTTTTTACCATATTGGAATCGAAACTGGGAATCGATAAGCAGAATCAGAACTGGAAATGGAATCACTAAAACTCAGATACCCAACCCTACACTTTACCAAACAGAGCAAAAAATTCAAACAATATGAATATGAATAATATAAATATAATACAATAAATACAAATATACTTAATACAGACACAGCTTAATAAAAGTGCCTAGAGCAACGAGACTGCACACATGCTGATCCACCTGTCCAAACAGAATGAATAAGATTGAAAAAATATATGTCATGAAAAGAAGCAGCCGCATGTTGCCATGTTATTTTAGTATTATTTATATACTATTATAGTTTTTATTAAAATTGTTATTTAGCTTTTATTTTTATATTTTCAATTTACATTTTAATTTTGGTCTAAAGGTAGACAATATCAGTTTTATTTATTTATTTTTTTCCTCTTAGTAATTTCAGTAGTTCAACTTATACGTTATTTTAGTTAGTTGCCAAGGCAACATTTCTATTTTCATTTTCTATTATTTATTTTTCATTTAATATTTTTATTTCATTTTATTTCAGCTAGATTTCAATTAACTGAATGTTTTAAATAGTTTTAGTTAACAATAATAAACCCGCCACAGTCAAATATACAGTTTAGCAGTCATTTTACAAAAATATTTGGCCACTCAATGACACGATTGACCAATCAGAATAAAGTATTCCAGAGAGCTGTGTAGCTGTTAATGATGTAAATCTCATTTTCTCTCTCTTAGGCTGTGTGTGGAACAGGATGAAGATGAGAGTTAGGAGTGTGTGCTGTATTTTACTCATCTCTCTGCTAAAGCCTTCCTCTGCTCACAATGACTTCTTCACTTCCATTGGTATGCAACCTTTTCAATTTCTCATAAATTAATCTTTGAAATGTTCCTACAGTTTCTAATAGGCAACAAATTCTTGTGTGTTCATGAACATTTACCATGCAACTGACAGGTGCTGTGGAAAACAAGTCATTCGCTTAATCACTCTGTTTAACCTCTGTTTGCAGGTCACATGACAGATCTGCTGTTCACAGAAAAAGACCTGGTGACGTCACTGAAAGACTACATCAAAGCAGAGGAAAGCAAACTGGAGCAAGTGAAACAGTGAGTAACATCTATTAACAGTATCAACAGGAGTCATACAACACATATTTGCCACTTGTTTGCTACCTGATGTCACCTGATGGAGTTTGGGTTCCTTGCCGCTGTCGCCTTTGGCTTGCTTAGTTGGGGACACTTGACATTTGATATCAGTATTATTGACATGTATTCAACAGTGCTTCTGATCTGCCTGCATTGACACTATTATTTAAGAGCTGCTGTGCAGCCAAATTATGTACCAGTTATCAATGTAAAGCTGCTTTGACACAATCTACATTGTAAAAAGCGCTATATAAATAAAGGTGACTTGACTTGATATATAATGGGCATGACAGAAATCTTCAAAGCGCTTATCTATTATCTATTAGCTTAAATCTAAACATTTTTTTCACTTTGGTCCACATGTGTGATCTTGAGTAAAAAGACAAGATGCCGTTAAGATGATCTATACTTTTAATTAAAAGATGGGATATCTTTTCCTATAGTCGCTAATCACCATATTAAGCTTTACAAAGTGGTTTATCTCCTTCTCTATTTAACGTGTCTGATTTTGTACAATTTTACATCACACTCAGTGTGGAGCAGATATTCACATTAGGCATTATATTCCATGTAATGCAGAAGATATTTATCTTGGATTGTGCTGTAGGATCTTAGAATTATGCATGACACTTTGGCACACATGCACTTTTTGTAGTTCTGTGTGTTTATGTACTCTTATCTTGCCCTTAAAGGGTTAGTTCACCCAAAAATGAAAATAATGTCATGTATTACTCACCCTCATGTCGTTCTACACCCTTAAGACCTTCTTTCATCTTCGGATGAAAGAAGAATTAAGATATTTTGATTAAATCCGATGGCTCAGTGAGGCCTCTATAGACAGCAATGCCATTGTAACTCTCAAGATCCATAAATGTACTAAAAACATATTCAAAACAGTTCATGTGAGTTCAGTGGTTCTACCTTAATATTATAAAGAGACGAGTATACTTTGTGTGACAAAAAAACAAAATTACGACTTTTCAACAATATAGTGATGGGCCAATTTCAAAACACTGCTTCGGAGCTTTACGAATCAAATCAGTGATTCGGATCTCCTATAAAATGGCTAAACTGCTGAAATCACATGACTTTGGTGCTCTGAATCACTGATCCAATTTGTAAAGCTCCGAAGCAGTGTTTTGAAATCCCATCACTATATTTTTTAAAAGTCATTATTTTGTTTTGTTTTTTGCCGCACAAAAAGTACTCTTGTCGATTTATAATATTAAGGTAGAACCACGGAACTTACATGAACTGTTTTGAATATGTTTTTAGTACATTTATGGATCTTGAGAGTTACAATGGCATTGCTGTCTATATAGGCCTATATAGATTTCATCAAAATATCTTAATTTGTGTAGAACGACATGAGGGTGAGTAATTAATGACATTATTTTCATTTATGGGTGAACTAACCCTTTGAATTAGTTATTTAATTCTTACTTAATTTAGTTCTTAGTTCTAGTTCTTTTAGTGTTTATTTAATTTATTTAATCTGTGTTTTCTAGTTCAGTCTCATAGTTTGGTGTTGTTTTTATGCACAGGAATGTTGTTTCATTTCACTGTGTACAAGCTGTTTATTAATGAACTGAAAATAAAACCACTCTGACACTGTGTGTGTGTGTGTTTCGTCAGGTGGGCTGAGAAGCTTGATGCTTTAACAGCCACAGCCACACAGGACCCAGAGGGGTTTTTGGGTCACCCTGTCAATGCCTTTAAACTCATGAAGAGACTAAACACAGAGTGGGGTGAAGTGGAAGACCTAGTGCTCAAGGACATGTCTGATGGTTAGTATCACTGTAATTCAACGCATTATAGTTTTTTACAATCACTAGGACCTATTTCTTAATACTTAAGTCACTTTTTCAAAACTCTTTACAGAGTTATCAGCCCGGTTTCACAGACAAGGCTTAAGTCTAGTCCCAGACTAAAATGCATGTTTGAGCTGCTTTAACTGTAAGCATCTTGCACTGACATATCTTAAAATATGTCAGTGCCATTGTTTTGTCTCAAGATGCACACCAGTAATGTTATTTTTTTTTTCTAAGGCACGTTTATAAAAGCTACCTAAATGTCCTAATTTAACTAGGCTTAATCTTGGCTTATTCTAAGCCTTGTCTGTGAAACCTGGCCTACGTCAGCTAAACTGTGTGGATCGTTTATCATTGCTTTGGCACAACATTTTTGTTCGACAACTTTTAAATTACATGTATTCTTTTCTCAATCAGACACAACTACTGACAAAACTCTTACCTAGAGGCCAGTTTGCATGTTTATACACTCTTTACAAAATGTTAAAATTAAGTTTAAAACCTAACATAGTACAAAACTGAATAAAACAGCAATTTTCTACATTTCTTCAATAATTCCATGTAGAAATATAGTCCAAGTTTATAATCCAAATCTAAAAAAATACTGTCAAATCTATTAGATGTAGCTGAACACTTACACAGGTGTTAGTATTTCAGTTTCATTACCATCTATACAAAAGGGAAAATTCAGGAATATTTTATACTTTAATGTAAACCATACAAAATAGACTATGTAAAATACACTACAGTGAATTCTAAACACTAGAAAGTGTCATTCTTGTTTTGTAAAGAAAATTTTAAAAAGAAAACAATGTATAATGCAACCTGTTGTCAGAGTGTGTTTGCTGTGTTATGAAAGAATTACTTGATTTGAGACAAGTATAAAGTGTTTTGGTAGTTTTAATACATTTTGAAATTATTGCTGTGCCAAGCTAAAAGTTAGGGGAACTAGGAAAAAAGTGACCTAAGTATTGAGAAATGTGTTCTAAAAAAAAACCAGATGTTCTTCTTATAGATATTTGTTTTCTTACGGAAAGATAACTACATTTTCTTCTAGGCTTTATCTCAAACCTGACCATTCAACGTCAGTATTTCCCTAATGACGAAGACCAGAACGGTGCAGCCAAAGCTCTCCTCCGACTGCAGGACACATATAAACTGGATACACAGACCATCTCTTCTGGAAACCTGCCTGGTGAGTGTGACCTACATGATAGATCAGACTAAATATTTAGAGTAGATGTTTTCCAAACATGACATCTCATTGCATGTTTTCTTGCAGGTGTTACAACAGGCTTGCCATTTAAAAGCACCCTGACAGTAGAGGACTGTTTTGAGCTGGGAAAAATCGCCTACTCTGATGCAGACTACTACCACACGGAGCTATGGATGGCCCAGGCACTCAAGCAACTGGATGAAGGAGAAGAATCCAGTGTTGACATTGTGACTGTGCTGGACTACCTCAGCTACTCAGTCTACCAGCAGGGGGAGCTGGAGAGAGCTCTGGAACACACCAAGAGACTGCTCTCTGTGGGTGAGTCTGTTCTGCTAGACTATGGCTATGTCCACATTCATCCAGATATATTCGAAAATGGCATTTATACAGTATATAGCAAGAAATAGTCAGAATTGCGAGATAAAAACTGGCAACTGTGAGAGAAAAAAAGAGAAAAGGCTAAACATCTTGCGATTCTGACTTTATTTCATGTTATTTCTGAGCCATTTGAGACATTCAGCAGCTCTCCAAACTATTACAATTTGTTTATTTATCTCTGCTGTCTAGATCCTGAGCACCAGCGAGCACTTGGGAACCTGAAATATTTTGAATACCAGCTAGCCAAACAGAAGAAGGCTGAGGAGGAGCAGGGCTCCAAGGAAGAGAGTAAGAAAAAGCAAGAAGAGACAGTTGGGAAGAAGGGATATCTCCCTGAGAAGAGGAAATATGAGCAGCTATGTAGAGGAGAAGGACTCAGAATGGTGACTATTAGAATACTGTAATTGCTACATTAATATAAATATTCACTGGAATGTCACATTGAGCATTAAATGCTGATGCATTAGCTGATGTTAATATATCACACTCACTTTATGTTAAGTGTCTTTAACTACTATGTTATAACTTTTAAATAATTAATTTAATTGCATTTATTTAAAAAACAGGGTAACACTTTTTTTTAAGGTGACGCATTACATGTTACTACATGTACTTACTATGTAATAACAGTAAATTATGCATTTAGTAACCCTAAACCAAACCTTAACCCTAACCATAACTCTATAGTAAGTACATGTAATTAATTAATATTACTCAGTACTTATTTGAATAGGTACAATGTAACTATGTCACCTTAAAATAAAGTGTAACCAAAAACAACTTTAATTACTTAATTACGTCTATAATTACACTGTTGACCCTTCCATTACCCCATGACCCATCCTTAAACCTGTATACCACGTCAATAGCAGTATGTATATTGTACATAACCAGTCAATTTTTCAATTTTTATTGAAAAACACTTAATATAAAGTGGAACCAGTTTCAGTTGTTTTTACTGTGTTGATGTAACCTGATATGTTTATTTATAGTGGTTCTGTATTTGAGGTAAGTAATTATTAAAGACAGGACTTTTAATTATTTATGCACACCCATGGTGGTAATGCGGCCATGACACATAGCTGTATTTTTGTCGTTCAGTTTACCGCAGATGAATGCATATTGCATACAAAACTTAGTAAAATCGCCCACATGCTCCAATCAGATTGACTGACTGCTGTGTAGCTTTTGGAAGTCAGTGAATGGCTTTTTCTGTGGCAGTGCCTACCTGGTTCAGCACATTGAAACTTACTACTCATGCTGTGAAAGAACATGAAACACTAACCAATTTATTTTTCATGCACAAGATATAAATTTAAGGTACATAATATATATAAAATCTCATCCTTACAGACCCCTCGCAGACAGAGCCGTTTGTTCTGCCGTTACTTCAACAATAACAGACATCCATTGTACATGCTCGGCCCGGTGAAACAGGAGGACGAATGGGACCGTCCACGTATCATTCGTTACCATGACATTATAACGGAAAAAGAAATGGAGAAGGTCAAGGAACTGGCTAAACCGAGGGTGAGTTCAACTTTTATACACATTAAAACGTTTATAAATATGTACACTATTAATGGCCAAAACATTCCTAGTCCAGTAATATCTGTGATGGTCACTTCACCCAGAAATTAAAATTCTGTCATAATTTATTCACCCTCATGTTGACTTTTGTTCATCTTAGAGATGAAGATATTTTTAATTCTTCTCTGATAATTTTTGTCCATCCATTGAAAGTCCACTCAACCCAGACTTTCATGTATCAAAAAGTTCATAAAGACATTGTAAAAGATTTATATGAATTGAGATATTAAATAAAAGTCTTCTGAAGACACACAATCACTTTATATGATGAAAAGATTTAATTTAGGCTTTACTTTACATATTAAACTTGATCAACACACATACATAGAGCACATCAAATATGGTAATTGAAAGCTCAAACAAGCTTGCTTAATGTGAGAAAACCAATGAGGTTTGTTCTCACACCATAGCAAGTATGATTGAACTTTTGTTTACCTTTTGTAACTAAATGTTCATCAAGAATATGATTGTGGTGTTCAGGTGTCCACATCCTTTTGGCCATGAAGTGTTAATATAGTGCACTGCACTTTCTGGAAAAAAACATCACACCGGGTCAAAATTGCATTGTTGAGAGAAATAAAAACCCCTGATAAGTCGCATCGGTGTGTAAGTTCAAGAATATGTGTGTGTGTGTGTGTGTGTTTATATATTGGTAACTCTTACTGTAAGGTTTCACTTGTTAACAATAGTTAACTACATTATTTAATTTAAAGGTGCCCTAGATTCAAAAATTTAATTTACCTCAGCATAGTTGAATAACAAGAGTTCAGTACATGGAAATAACATACAGTGAGTCTCAAACACCATTTTTTCTTCCTTCTTATATAAATCTCATTTGTTTAAAAGACCTAAGAAGAACAGGCAAATCTCAACATAATACCGACTGTTACGTAACAGTCGGGGTGTACGCCCCCAATATTTGCATATGCCAGCCCATGTTCAAGGCATTAGACAAAGGCAGCCAGTATTAACGTCTGGAGCTGCACAGCCGAATCATCAGACTAGGTAAGCAAGCAAGAACAACAGCGAAAAATGGCAGATGGAGCAATAATAACTGACATGATTCATGATATCATGATATTTTTAGTGATGTTTGTAAATTGTCTTTCTAAATGTTTCGTTAGCATGTTGCTAATGTACTGTTAAATGTGGTTAAAGTTACCATCGTTTCTTACTGTATTCACGGAGACAAGACTGTCGTTATTTTCATTTTTTAAACACTTGCATTTATAATGATGCCCCAAAATAGGCAGTTAAAAAAATTAATAAAAAAAAAACTATAGGGTATTTTGAGCTGAAACTTCACAGACACATTCAGGGGACACCTTAGAATTATATTACATCTTTTAAAAACATGTTCTTTGGCACCTTTAAACTAACAATAAACAATACTTGTACAGAATTTATTCAACATTGTTAATGCTTCAACTTAAAGGGGTCATGAACTGAGAAATTAAATTTTCCTTGATCTTGTGACATGTAAGAGTTCATTGTACTATAAAAACTTCCTGTAAGTTCTGTAAGTTAACTCAAAACTTCCTTATTAGTCTTTTATTGAAACCAAGCTCAGAAAATGACTCGTTTCGGATTTTGTCACATTATAATGTATTAGTGCACGAATGACCGCCTCTGTAGAAGAAAATCAAAGCCTACTTCTACAGCATGGCATCTTTGGCAAAATGGTCAGCTTCACATTGTTTCTCTTAGTAGCATGGAAATAATCTGTTATTTAATTTGTGTTTAAACTGATTATTTTATACAGAAAATGATAAAAAAAAACACCCTTTATAATCGCTTATCAGCGACTGAGTTCTGGACTCTGGCTAAAAACTCCCATTATAATCACAGTGACACTGTCTAAACTGCATCTCTTATTTACATTGTGTTTACACTGTTAGTTATGATGAAAGCATTTGTGAGAGTGCAGAAATCAAGTTGCAATAGCGAGATCACTGCATTCATGCGCTCAGTATTTGTCTGTCATCGGCTATAATGCTCATCACTGCAACCTTTCATACAAAGGGAGTATAATCAACTATTTTTATTACTAGTTAATCTCAACAGCTGTAATAGTAAGAAATGTAGTAAAATTTTTCGAGAGAATTCCACATGTAATACTTATTTCATATGCAAAGATGTTATGGGCATTTTCATTGAAGTCTCACAGCAGACACACCGCTTCTAACAGAGTGTTCAAATTAGAGGGCTAATATCACAGTAGAAAATGACCTTTAATTCTAAATCATACTAACATTATAAGTTCACCTCAGGAAACATTGTAAAATAATAAAAAATGCAGTTCATGATCCCTTTAATAATAATTTTTTTTTTAAGATCAAAAGTTCAAAAGTTATCTATTAACAAAGGAGTCCTTATTGTAAACTGTTACCAATATATATTTGAAATAGTATTTACCATTCCATTACATTATACATGCATCCCTGAAATTATTTAATGGGATAGTTCACCCAAAATGAAAATTCTGTCATCAGTTACTCACCTTCATGTCGTTCCAAACCCGTATGAGTTTCTTTTTTCTGTTGAACACAAAATAATATATTTTGAAGAATGTTGGTAACCAAATAGTTGACAGTAGCCAGTGACTTCCGTAGAAAGAAAAAAATAGCCTGTGGATAGTCAGTGGATACCGTCAACTGACTGGTTGCCAGCATTCTTCAAAATATATTATTTTGTGTTCAACGGAAAAAAGAAACTCATATGGATTTGGAACAACATGAGTGTGAGTAAATGGTGATAGAATTTACATTTTTGGGTGAACTATCGCTTTAAAGGTGCACAAGTATTTTTTTTACACTGTAACACTCTTTCATCTATAAAGAAATGAATAATACTTTTGACAAGTATGTTTAAAATGATGTCTGCTCAAATGTGATGAAAACTCCAATCATATCGGTGGTCAAGAGTTAGGGTTAGGGTTTTTTCTACACAATGGTGATTGACCTTTAATGGCAGCTATAATGAGGTCACATGACAGCCCAATGCAACTTGTTTTATCTTGGTAACCTTCCTGTTATCTGACACATTCAGTAAAAATGACAAATATGCCTATGGATAAAGTATTTCTGAAATTACACTGGGAAGAGAAAACCTTTGCTTTTATGTGATGCTTCATCCACGTTAGTAAGTTCCAATATAAAGTGAAAGACGATAAACGATCAAATTTACTTACCTCACCTATAAATTCATCAGGTCTGTAGGGTACATAAACACACTTGTTGAAGCATTTTCACTTCTTTGGTATTAGTTTTTTGAAGAACATAATTTTGTATTAAAATTAGTATATAAAGCCACCAATATTTGGAGTATTTCTATTATGATAACACTCCTCAGAGTGTCGTGACCTTGGACCTGCCATTATTCAGGGCCCATTTAAGTCCAGAGTGTAATCAAGGGCTCATATAGAGTAAGAAGGCTGGTGCCCATGTTCATGTGGTCAGTCATTAAGACTACAGCTGCTGTGTAACTTGTGTACTCTTGGCCGGTTGGCTCAACAGCTGCGCCGAGCCACTATCTCCAACCCCATTACTGGTGTCCTAGAGACGGCCCACTATCGCATCAGTAAAAGGTAAGGCTTCTGTTAGCCCGTAGAACTGCCAACACACCAGTTCCCCCTACTGCATGCTGGAAAAGCAACTTTAACAAGAGCCAAGACAAAGGGATATGTTATATATTGTGCTTATTATGGGTGGGTGGACCAAAGACCAAAGTCATCCATATATATATATATATATATATATATATATATATATGTACATACATACAGTACATAGAAATTAGTAAAACAACATAAGCAAGTTAAAAGTTTGGAATAATTAAGATGTTTTTGAAAAAAGTCTCTTATGCTCACTAAGGCTGCATTTATTTGAGCAAAACTACAAACACTATTGTGAAATATTATACAAATTTAAAAGAGCTGTTTTCTATTTGATTATATTTTAAAATATTATTTATTCCGTGTGATGCCAAAGCTGAACTTTCATCAGTCATTACTTTAGTCTGCAGTGTCACATGATTTGGTGCGTCCTGATTGCCTAATTTTAACCCCACCCCTAATTCTAACCCCTAGCCCACACCTAAACCTACCAATACTAGGTGGGTAATAATCTGGCAGGGGGTCAAATTTCAACACAACACTGGCACTGCAAGCTGCAGATACAAAACCTGTGAACAAAGCAGCAAAGTGCTTACCATTTTAAATGGTATTTTAGCACCATTTTAGCAGCCAATCAGAGTTCTCTCTCTTGCCCAACGACCCAGTGGCGATTCTACATGCTGAATCCGCCCCCCCAAAAAACAGACGCTGTCCGACTAGACAACGGTGCAGAACACACCGGGTAAACTTAGTCGGCCGACGCTTAAAAACGGTTCGATATAACACCAACGGCCGATCGTCGGCTTTGTCAACATTGAACCAATAATAATTGAGCAGCAAATTGGCACATCAGAATGATTTCTTAAGGATCATGTGACACTGAAGACTACTGAAAATTCAGCTTTACCATCACAGGAATAAATTACATTTTAAAATATATTCAAATGAAAAAAAGTTTTGTTAGATTGAAATAATAATTCACAATTTTACCGTATTTTTGATCAAATAAATGCAGCCTTAGTGAGCATAGTGCTTTCACAATATATAAATGGACATAATTCTGTTGCACAGTGCATACCATCATTCCAGCCACCAGCCCTACAAGTTTGCTTTTATATCATGCATAATAAATTGATATCCCTGTTTGTTTTTCTGTTCTTGGGAAAGTTACTCTTCCACTGCTTCTTTACACACAAGAGTTACACAATCAGTGAACAACATACTGACTCGACTCGGGCAGAAACTACACACCATGTTACATATAAAACACCCATGCAGTCCAAGTCCGCAGTTGGTGTAGTTCAGTATAAGCCGTGTCAACAGCACCTTTCACCTTTCTCTTCTATTTCCTCTCTTTTTCTCTGTGCTGGCTCTATAGCTCAGGCGTGCCACCGTGCATGACCCGCAAACTGGCAAACTCACCACCGCCCAGTACAGAGTCTCCAAGAGGTAAGGGGTCAAAGATAAAGTGCAGAGTTCACATCTGTCTGCTCCCCCTTTCTCTCTTTACCTAGAATCCTCTTTGTGGACCTCAGTCCATAAAACAGTATCATCTCATCTGTTGAACACCATGTAGTTAATCTCGATGAGTAAGTGTGACCTGCAGAGACAGACATATTTATCTTGATACACAGAATATTTTGGTGTGTGCACAAAAAGCACAAATAACAATGGTTAGGATCTAAAGGGATCATTCACCAAAAATACATTTTCTGTCATCATTTACTTATTGTTTTAGCTCCAAACCTGTTTGACTTTATGTGGAACACAAAAGAAGATTTGTTGACAAAGTTTTTCCATGCAGTGAAAGTCAAAATTAGATGTTGACTTTCCCACAGATTTTGAGTGAGTAAATGAGTGAGTGAGTTTAATTTTCTTGGGAACTATAGAAATTACACACTTCAGTGTGGTAACTTGTTTCCGCCATGGAATAAAAAATAAAAAAAGGTAATTGGCACTTTTACCTCACAAATCTAAGAAAAATATTCAGAATTGCAAGTTATAAACAAATTTTTCTCTCAATTGCGAGTTTATGTCTCACAATTCTAACTTTATTTCTCAAAATTGCAAGTTTATAACTTTCAATTCTGACTCACAATTGTGAGTTATAAAGTCTAAATTGTGAGATAATTTTTTTAAAATTTTTTGACAGAAACAAGTTTCCATACTTCAGGGATCATCACATATCTATATTAATTTAATGTGTTATATTTTATATTTTATTCAACACGCTGTTGTATTAATTGAGAAATCACATGACAGTTACATATCTGATGAAAAGAGACTACGGACTGCATGGGTGCCTCTCATTAGAGAGAATTCTACTTGACAGGTTACTATTTAAAGTCATGCTGCCTTTGTAAATAATTTAAAGTTTTTGAGTAACCCTAGCTATTGCTCACATACTTACTCACACATACAAAACATCAGCTAAACACTGATCCCTGACAGCAACATAGAGTCGGCCCAGATCCAGCCCATATCCGGTCCACATGTAATCCACATGTACCAGATGTGGGCCGGATCTGGGCCGCATTATGTTGCTGTCTGGAACACAACATTTCTGTCAATAACTCACAGATTGATTCACAAGTTCATGTATATATCATATATTTTATAAACCTAATTTGAATGATGGGCACTTTTGACATGCTTGGTGGCAGAATTTTGGAAGCTTATTTCTGCCAAAACATTTATTGTGTCATTTTATCTCACAATTCTGACTTTTTTTCCCACAATTGCTAGTATAAATCTCACAATTCTGACTTTATAACATGCAATTGCACAGTGCCCTCAACAAATATGGGCACCCTTAGTAAATATGAGCAAAGGTGGCTGTGAAAATAAATCTGCATTGTTTATCTTTTTTGATCTTTCATTCAAAAAATTCACTTTCATTGAAGGAAACTAATTGAAAATGGTGGGGGTGGGGGGTGGGGGGGAAGCTCATTATGAAATAAATGTTTTTCTCCAATACATGTTTGCCACAATTATTGGCATCCCTAAAAAATTCTTATGAGTAAAATATCCCTGAAGTATATTCCCATTCCCATTTTTTAGCACACCAGGGTGACTAGGA
The DNA here is from genome assembly GCF_024489055.1 of Chanodichthys erythropterus. Lineage (NCBI taxonomy): Eukaryota > Metazoa > Chordata > Actinopteri > Cypriniformes > Xenocyprididae > Chanodichthys > Chanodichthys erythropterus. The sequence continues at coordinate 30,820,341 of NC_090239.1, forward strand.
GCATGAACTTCCTGTTCCACAGGAGTACAAATATGTGTAAACACAAAGGCCAAGTTCCCTTAATCATTCATCACAATGAGTAAAAACAAAGAATATAGTTCTGATGTGCAGCAAAAGATCGTTGATCTTCACAAAATAGAAAATGGGTATAAGAAAAAAGCTAACGCATTGAAAATCCCCATTTCCACCATCAGGGAAATAATTAAGAAAGTTTCAATCAACTAAAGATGTTACAAATCTGCCTGGAAGAGGATGTGTGTCTAAATCATCCTAATGTGTGGTGAGGAGGAAAGTTTGAGTGGCCAAAGACTCTCCAAGGATCACAGTGGGAGAATTGCAGAAATTAGTTGAGTCTTGAGTCTCAGAAAGCCTAAAAAAAATTACCAAACAGCACCTACATCCCCAGTTGTTCGGGAGGGTTTCAAGAAAAATTCTTCATTGCACATCCAAAAACAAACTCCAGCATATTCAGTTGTCAGACAAGACTGGAACTTCAAATGGGACTGGCTTCTGTGCTAAGATGAAACTAAAAAAATAGCTTTTTGGCAGCAAACCCACCAGATGGGTTTGGTGCACACATGGATAAAAAGTACCCCATGCCCACGGTTAAATATACTGCTGGATCTTTAATGCTGTGAGCCTATTTTTCTGCTGGAGGTCCTGGACATCTTGTTCAGATACTTGGCATCATGGATTCTATCAAATACTAACAGATAAAAAAATCAAAACCTGATCACTTCTGCTAGAAATCCAATAATGGGCAGTGGTTGGATCATCCATCAGGACAATGATCCAAAACAAACATCAAAACCAACACAAAAATGTGTCACTGAGCACGAAATGAAGCTTCTGCCATGGTCATCCCAGTTCCCTGACCTGAAATCTAAAGAAAATTAGTGGAGTGAACTGAAGAAAAGATCTGGAGAGATTCTGTATGGAGGAATGGTCTCTGATCTCTTGTCAGGTGTTTTCCAAACTCATCAGGCATTATAGAAGAAGACTCAGAGCTGTTATCTTGGGAAAAGGACATTGCAATAATTGGGTGCCAATAATTGTGGCAACATGAACTAGAGAAAAACTTTTATTTCATAATGAGCTTTTCCACCCATTTTCAAAAAAAGGATCAAAAAGATAAACAATGCAGATTTATTTTCACAGCCTATTTACTAAGGGTGCCAATATTTGTGGAGGACACTGTATATCTCAGAATTCTAAGAAAAAAAGTCAGATTTGTGAGATAAAGTTTCGCAAGTACTTTTTAATTTTTTTTATTCCATGGCGGAAACAAGCATCCATAAATTTTGCACGGGCAAACGCTACTCTAATTCAATTTTCACTCAAATGTCTTTTTTTTTACCTACATTCTGCATACTAACAATACTTACAGTTCAATCACATACTAAAAACTGCGTTAATTAATTGCTGAACACTAATCCTGCAGGTTTACACTGGACAATTCATGTTATATTTGTTTGTTTTTATGTAAAAACAGAAAGAAAAAAAAATGTTATACTGTTGCAAATAGTTCTCAGTAGGAATACCAAGCCAATATGTTATTAAGTGTCTTTTCTCTCAGCGCATGGTTGGCGGCCTATGAGCATCCGGTTGTGGATCGCATAAATCAGCGCATAGAAGACATCACAGGCCTTGATGTCAAAACAGCTGAAGAACTACAGGTCGTGTTCATGAGGCCTTTAATGCATAAGACTAAGAATAGTTCTATTTCTTTCAATTTATAATATACTCTCTCTTTATAGGTGGCGAATTATGGTGTTGGAGGACAATACGAGCCCCACTTTGACTTTGGACGGGTAAATACAAAGCTCTTTATTCGTTACCCTGTTACATTATGGCACAGACAAGGCTTAAAGGAATAGTTCACCCAAAAATGAAAATTAGTCCATTCATTCCCAGACTGAAATGCATGTTTGAGCTGTTTTAACTGAATGACACTTTCTTTCTTAAAATGTGTCAGTGCCACTGTTTTGCCTCAAGATGCACATCAGTAATGTTATTTTTTTCAGGCACATTTATAAAAGCTACATAAATGTCCTATTTGAATTAAGGCCTAAGCCTGGCTTAATCTAAGCCTTGTCTGTGAAACCAGGCCTATGTATTGAATATAGCAAAGCATTCGAATCATACGCAATATGTACCATTTTAATATGCTTTTTCCACCAGAAAGATGAACCAGATGCTTTTAAAGAGCTGGGCACAGGGAATCGAATAGCAACCTGGCTTTTCTACGTGAGTAGGATTTGATTGATTATTGCTGTAGTGACTGTCCTGTCAGGGTCGGTTCTGCCACTGCCATCACTTGGTATAAAGTTCCCTGTGAAACAACCACTTTGTTGCAGATGAGTGATGTAGCAGCAGGGGGCGCCACTGTCTTTCCAGAAGTTGGAGCTGCAGTACAGCCAATGAAGGTGCTGTTTTTTTGTGTATAGACATTCAATGCCGAAATGATTTATATATTAGCTGCCCTTTTGAAAAGTACAAGTTAGCATACTTTTATAATGAGTACTTATTAAAATGAGTACTTATTACAAAAATAATACACTTTAAAAGAATATACTTAGGTGAGAACTGTATGGGTGCCTAATTAAATGCAATTTACAATTATAGCTTCAATTTAAATTAAATACAACCTAATAAGAGATATTTTAGACCCACTTATTGGACTTAAGTACATCTTTATTTATAATATGTTACTTCTATTGACTTTGAAATATGGTTGAAGTGCTGTACTGTTGAATGTACTAGCATTTATGGTAAACTTACTTTAATGTCATTTCTATTCAAATTTTTATGTCATTATTTAAATATATTTATAATTTAATGTGATAAAGTCAGTTTAAATGTAATATCAAAATACACACTACAGTTAAATTATAAAATTATAATCAAGTACCTGACATGCTTTACTGTCAGCACAAAATAAGTGTACATTTTTAAAGCACAACAAAAGATTATTAAATATAATGATTTAAAATGTACACTAAAGTCAAACTTTTAATTTGACTATTGCAAAGTGCAATTTTTAAGTTTACTTAAGTGTGTTTAGTAACAGTCATTAAAGTGTACTCACAGTGTAAGTACACACAGGTGGCCTTTTATGTCATTGATGGATGACCAAGTATTGAGTCTATTTTAGATAATTTGATGTGTATTAAATGCTTTACAATTCATTTATATTAGTATGCAACATTACTCTGTAATCATAGGTGACTAAACTGTACAGTTTGACATATTACTGCTGTTCCACAGTATATAGTGTCGTACCACCCAGCCATAGAAACAGGTTCAGAAAAGATGTCATAGGTGTTGCTTTAATTTTTTAAATAGCCAGTATAATAGGTTGCATCTTGACACAACTGGCTTTTCTGTAAAGAATTATCACTTAACATTTTTGTGTCTTTGTCTAGGGTACAGCTGTATTCTGGTATAATCTCTTTCCAAGCGGAGAAGGAGATTACAGCACGAGACATGCAGCTTGCCCGGTACTTGTGGGAAACAAGTGGGGTGAGTCTCTGACACATTATCAGGATGTTTTCTTCATGCTCTAAATGCATCATACTTGTTTTAGGAATCTGGATAATTCTATTAAAAAGGACGCCTTTGTGCCGACACCAGTTTTTACTATGTGTTATAGACATTTTCTAAACACATCAGCAAAATCCTGTAACTTTATTTGAATTTAAAATGTTTTTACATTTCTTTCTTCATGAGGATTGCATGTTTCTTGCAGTATTAGCAAACAAGCAGATTTTATTTGACAATCCATCATTTAAAAATCTTATAGCTATGTGTCAACCCTGTTGCCATCATAATTATCGCTAATTAAAATATTTATTATTCTATAAATAAAAAAAACTCAAAATGACTTCATCATCCTTTCAGAAAGTGAAGACATAAACTTTTGCTCTTTTTAATAAGTTTTTCTTTTATTGTTTTAGGTTTGTAATTTGTTACCGTCAGCATTAAATTCTCTTTCTTATAATTTATGCACTTGAGCAACTAGTTAAAAATGGCAAATTAAACGTTCAACCCTTTTACTTTTCTTTCTTCATACGTATTACCTGCTGTATTAGCAAAGAATTACATTTTAGTTGACATAATCCATAATTTAAAAGTCTTGAAGTCGGTTCTGTCAACCCTGTTACCATCATAATTATCCATTGTTAAAATAATGTATCATTCCATAAATAATAATAAAAAAAAAACACTTAGTGACATTGTCATTCTTTCAGCAAGTAAACACAAATAAAAGTAATTTTTTTAATAACTTTATTATGTCATATAATGTATTATTGTGGTAAATTGTCAACTGTGTTACCATCAACATTAAATTGTCTATCAAATAATTTATGCACTTAAGCAAATATTTAGTAATGTCAGATTAAATTATCAATTCTTTACTTTTATTTTTATTTTACTAGTATTTCTTGCTGTTTTACAATTTAAGCACATTTTAGTTGACATAATCCATCATTTAAAAGTCCTGAAGTCTTGTTGTGTCAAACCTGTTACCATCATAAATTCATGAATTCAGTTTCTAATTCACCTGAGCAAACAGTTAGTAATGTCAAATTAAACTATCAACCCTAATTTCTAAAGCTTCCTAAACTTATAAACTCTCAACCCTGTTACTTTTCTGAAGGCATGGTTGTAAATATATCGACAATCAACATATATCAACATTTTTATAGCTTGAGATGGCACAATGAATTTCTTACAGAAAATTAAAAGAACAATCCATCTAATGTCTATTTCATTCTTTCTATCTCTCATTGCCTATCCGTTAGTGTCAAATAAATGGATTCACGAGAGAGGTCAGGAATTCAGGAGACCATGCGCCCTGCAAGAGACAGATTGATCAAAGCCTTCAACCATCTTCCTCATGCACTCCTCTTTCTCCTCCTCTTCCTCTGAACAGACTGAAAACACAGCATCCTCGCTGCTGTTCATGTCCACTGTGTCCACAGCAGCCTACATGTGACCCATCACATTTATTTTAAATCGAAGAGTGTGTGTGTGTGTGTGTGTGTGTGTGTGTGTGTGTGAGCCAGCCTTTGGGTTACATTACCTCTGTTAGTGCCTTTGTCATTGCACACTAGGGCTTCAAAGGAAGCAGCTATTCCTGACAACACTCCATTACAACAGGCCTTTAGCTATTGAGCTGTACAATAGCATCAAATCAGAGCACTGCAGTGACGACATATCTCTAACACTTATTCTGACTGACAGCCAGATCAAAGTGACAAATAATAGAAAATGTACAGAATGCATGTTATCAGCATTCATAGAATGATCGGGAATAGTCTAATAAAAAAGATTTTTCCAAAGTGAGTCTCTTTGCTTCATTTGCCCTGCTCAGCCCCTTTTCTTTATAAAACTGCAGAATAGCACTTTATCCATATCTCCTGTTCATATAAATATAAATAATACTATTTAATAGTAAAATGTGTTATTAATAATTATTACAAAATTAAATGCAATTATTGATATGAGTGCTGTGGCATTGCTTCACACCATGTCTTTGGAAATTGTCACAAAATTTTAATTTTAATAGATTCCTTTTAGCTGAATAGGTGGTAATGTCTCAAACCTTACTGGTGATTTTTACATCCTCCATCATTTACATGCCAAAGGTTTAAAAAAACCTTTAAAAAGTGGATACAGGCAGTGAGACAGCACAACGGGTCATATTACTATAAGAAATACACTGGAGGGGAACGTAATCGGCGACAACATATACTAAACAAATAAACAAAAACATTACGTTCATTACGATTACGTTCCCCTCCAGTGTATTTCTTATAGTAATATGACCCGTGTGCTCTGTCTCACTGCCTGTATCCACTTTTGTGTCCTTAAACATTAGTTTTTTGGGGTCGACAGCTTATAAAAACTTATTTCTGGGTTTTTTAGCTTGTTAGCTGTACACATCGTCACACAGCAGCTTTTAGACATTGTTCTGTTTTTTTGTAATAAGTCAGAAAAGACAAGGAGGCAGCCTCACGCAATACAAAGTCAATGGAGACGGTTGGATTGTTCCCCCCCCCCCGGTTGGCGTGGTTTTCAGATTGTGACACGTGTCGCTCTGTTTCTATAACAGACCGGCGTGTATCTAATAAATAATTAATTCAAGAACATTGTGTATGTTTGATGCAACAATGAAGTCACAAACTTCACATACGTTTGAAAATCCAGCATTTAGTTGATCCTGGTAAGCGCTCATTCTCACAGTTGTAAACACAACAGCATTCTTCTTCCATGAGGGGGTTTGGCATCACGGCATTTGTTCCCAGGCAGACCGTTAAAGAAAGCGACACGTCTCCCAGACATCCTGTAGAATTTAACCTACCACATGATGACTTTGAAAATCCTGAAGCGTTTCCTGTTAAGTGTGCCATATGCATCAGACATTAAGCCAACGGTCTGTGGGCGTGACGTTGAGGCTGAGACTACTCATTGTTAGTCAAGATTACATGTTGAAATCAGGCAAACCAAAGATGTTCCATGCTAGTTTTGGCTGTGCATAACTTTTTTTTTTTTTTTTCTCATATAGTAACCGGCGAAATGTCAAACCCTTGTTTTTGTGCAGTGGTGACAGGTGACTGAGTCAGACACTATTATTAATATAGTAATTGAAAGAAAAATATATATATAAAAAAAAAATTACATTCTTAATAATAATAATAAAAAAAATTTAATATGTTTTGCCCCTTGTGAGAATTTAGTGAAAAGCATTTGGAAAAACATTTTGATTCTTTTTTTAACCATGTGAAGCCTGATAAATGTTTAACTTTAGACAAAAAAAAAAAAAAAAAGTTCGTGTTTTTGTTCAGTATCATTTGATACATGAGGCTTTTATGTATGCATAGAGTATAAAGTAGTGAGAATAAGGAGCTCATACTCAATGGAAAAAAAACACCTCAGTTTTATTCAAATTCCCAAAGTGAGCAAAAATATACAATTTGTTGCACTTGCTTTATATTTGAGGGGTAGGGGGCATTTTTAGAATGATGATAAAAGGCCTTTTACTTGCAACAGAAGGCTACAGGATTGTGTACAGATTTTTTCAGCAAAGTTTTGATCATGTTGATAATTTAGAGACAATTTAGAGAAATTTCCATATCAAATATGATAAAGTATATACTACAGGCTTTATAGGGTTAAATATATTTTTACTTGTTTTAGTTCTTACATTAAACATTGTTAATCTACCTGGCTTTTTTATTTATGTATTTTGGAAAAAACAAACATACTTTGTGTACAGCTTTTTATTTTCTGCATTCACTATGATAATATACTGTGGTATAATTTGCATATATCTTTGGAATTCATTTTTATACAAGAATAAAATAAATGTGAATTACAATTTAGTAATTCAGAAAGACATAATTGTCATAAAACATAAACTGATTTATGGATTTGGTATTTTATAATCTGGCTCATGAGAGCCCTCGCGAACCCGTCCGAAGCAGCCCAGTAACAGATCTACAGCAGCGTTTACTGTTGATTTAATTTCATCCTCTGTTTTGCCCTGCTTTGGGTTCACTTCCACCATGTCTACAGCAGAGAGAAGCCCTGGAATAAAGTCAAGAAGAAAGTCAACAGGCCAAACAGTCCATGGAAAAGTATCAAGAATGATCATGGTAATGAAATTGCTATAGCAATAGCAATAGCCAAACACAGAAACATTCTAATTAGTGGGTCATATGGCTTTTTAATAGCTGATATCTAGAATTTAGGGCATAATGTAGATTTGTTGTAATTCATTCAATTAAATTCACTGTTCTACTGTTGGTATGTTTTGAAACGGACACAAGGTGGCGCTAACACGTCAGCCAAGTGAGCTCAGTTTTTGGTTAATGATGTCAAAAAGCCCAAACGACAGCAGGTTTATCAGTCTGGAAGTTATATAGGTCTCTTATTAACAGTGATGGGGGTAACACATTACAAGTTACTTGAGTTATGTAATCAGATTACTTTTTCAGGTGATGACTAAAGTAATGCATTACTTTTAAATTTACAAAATCGGACTGTTTCCATGGACTGTTTGGCATGTCACTTTTCCAAATTAATAATGTAACTTTTTACTTTTTTTTGGATTGACTGAAACCTTTCCTGTCTCCATGCTGAAAGAAATTGGGAGTAAGGTGTAGAGGCGTTGTGTGGGCTGTGTAAACATGATGCTTATTGTAGTTCTGAATACTGAATAAAACATTATTCAGTATTTTTCAAAATAAATAAAAACTGTGAAATACAAATTCATAATATTACGCAAACCTGAAATATGTTGAATAATACAAATGTCTAATCTCACTTTAACCAATATCTTTGGCTTCAATTATCCAATTTAGCCATACTAATAAGCAAAAATGACTTTAGTTAAACATCACTTTTCATTTTTTTTTTTTTTTTTTTTTTTAATTATTTCTTAAAGGGATATTTCACCCAAAAATGAAAAGTATCTCAAGCTTTACTCACCCTCAAGCCATCCTAGGTGTATATGATTATCTTATTTCAGGCGAACACAATCGGAGATATATTTAAAAATGTCCTTAGTCTGCAAAGTTTATAATAATTGTGAATGACTGCCCACATTTTGAATATAAAAAATGGCATCATCCATAAAAAATGAGTGTATATGACTCTGAGGGGTTAATAAAGGCCTTCTGAAGTGAATCGATGGGTTTGTGTAAGACAAGTATCCTCATTTAAAACTTTCTAAAGTAAAATAATAAGCCTCCGGTATGACAGCCATTCGCATTCGATGTATGACGTTCTACAGTACGCTATGTTCTATAACGTGTAGTACGTCATGGCATTGTGTATAACATCGCAGAAGTTAACGCTTTTTGGATGTAAATCGAAAGCGAATGGCTGTGGTGCTGGAAGCTCATTATTTTACTTTATAAAGTTTTAAATAAAGATATTTATCTTACACAAACCCATCGATTCACTTCAGAAGGCCTTTATTAACCCCCTGGAGTCGTATAGACCCCTTAATCGCCTTAATCGTCACTGTGACGTCACCGCTGTAGCTGGAGGCAAAACATAAATAAGAACTAATAGCGGGCGCGCTAAAAGTTTGAGGTTTTGACTTTAAAATGTCATCTTGTTGTGTTTATGGCTGCCAGAATAGAAGGAACAGCACTTTTGGTTCAAAACTAAAGTTTTACCAGATCCCGGCAGACATTCCTTCACAGAAATCAAAAAGATAATTGTGGTTGAAAGCAATATGGCGTACAGACTGGACGGAGACGATCATAAATAATGCTCGTGTTTGCAGTGCACATTTCATATCAGGTAAGCTAATCGATGCATATGTAATGGTGTGTTTTATCTAGTACAAATCAGCACATTTCTGTTTTATAGGTGAAAAGTCGCCAACTTTCAGCGCACTAGCTAGCTTAAATGTTAAACAAACATACAGCGATAGATGTGTGTGCCATCCTTTGAATGGTCTCTTAAAATAATCCACATTGCTAGCCATAATCATAGTTAGCCCATCGTTAGGTTACATTAGACAATAAGCCTTGACAAAATTCCCCGAACCACCCGAAAGTAATTCATATATTGTCTAGGAAATATCCAAAACTTAAGTTAATTTACAAAAATAGCCGTCACGGTCCCACAGAGTCAGTGACTGTACATATTCGGACAGTTCTGAACCTTCTTCTGGATCTATGTTTAATAAATCCCTCCTAAAACATGCTAGCTTACGCTTGTCAACATTGAGTCCAGCGTCTCTTTTTGCCTCCAGCTAAGCCCCGCCCACAAGGAAACGTTGCAATGTTTACAAACTTTTAAGGGGTCTATAGATTCATTATAAATCTTGGAGGACTAAGGATATTTTTAAATATATCTCAGATTGTGTTCATCTGAAAGAAGATAGTCATATACACCTAGGATGGCTTGAGGGTGAGTAAATCATGGGATAATTTTCATTTTTGGGCGAACTATTCCTTTAAGTAAGAGTGTCGAACTTCTCTTTCATCCTATTCTTCTTTAATCCAGAATGGCAGCACAGCTGAAAGGTTTGTTTGAGCTGCGCCCTCTACTGTACAGGCGTGAATTTGCATTTCTTTCAGCCTGAGGCTTATTTATTTTACTTTCACTTTGAAAGGGGCTTTTTACAACAAAAAACATCTCCATAAAAAGTATCTAGTAATGCAAGAAATTACTTTTTTGGGAGTAATGAAATATTGTAACATTACATTTAAAAAGTAACTTTCCCCAACACTGCTTATTAATTAGTTCTCTACTCACATATCGTCATGTTCTCACCTGTTTGACAGATGTGCTCAGTGATGTAAATCCCTTCTCTATAGGTCAGTCCTCCCGCTACAGGTGTGCCTGTCGCAGGTGACACTGATGGGTCCAGTGCATCAATGTCAAAACTGAGGTGGATAGGTTTTTTCACCCTGATCCAGAAAGAGCAGGAATGTTTTCACAATAAATATGTACTCTTATGACGATATTTTGAATAAATACAAAAAAGGAGGACAAATTCCCAAAGTAACACACTTACTTTGAAAACATGTGATCACATGTCTGCTCCATAACTTTTGCTATTCCAAGTCGGTCAACTTCTGTCATGGAGAACGTTTTGATTCCAAGATACTTCAGGATATAACTGTAATGTAAAGAGTGAGTTGGACTTCATAACAAACAAAGAAATAGTGATCTAATGTACCTAAGATATGTATTATCTTGCATTTTTAATAAAATTATAGAAACTTACTGTTCTTCTGGGTCCACATCTCGGAGTCCAATGTAGACAATGTCCTTAGCTGCTACACAAGGCTTTAACCAGGAGAAATTTGGAATTATGGGAATCTGAAAAAAAAAAAAAAATAGAAAAAGCGTACAAAATGTTTTTGTTTCAAATCATAAAATGTCAAGACTGGAAACTATTTTTCTTTTAAATTACAAAATGCAGTTCATTTATCTTTTTTTCTTTTATGGAAATTATTATGCAAACAAATGTTTTTAGGTTTTACATTTTTTAGATTTTACCCAAAAAGGAATGAATGAATGAATGAATATAATTTTTTTTTTTTTTTTTTTAAATAACCGATTGTTTTGCTAGATAAGACTCTTATTCATCGTCTGGTATCATCTGGTATTGTTTAAAGCCCTTTGAAGCTGCACTGAAACATTTGGAACTTGAACCGTTTGGTGCCCATTGAAGTCCATTATATTGAGAAAAATCCTGGAATGTTTTCATCAAAAACCTTAATTTCTTTTCGACTGAAGAAAGAAAGACATGGACATCTTGGATGACATGGGAGTGAGTAAATTATCAGCAAAGGTTTATTTAAAAGTGAACTAATCCTTTAAGTTAGTTGCTAGTGTTTATTAGTTATGAGTGCGCTAAAGGCAGAGATCCTGATACCTGAATATCAGCCATGATCAAGAAGTTAAGATGTTACAGTCAAACATCTCTGTTGGAGTGTAACATATTATACAAACTTTAACACAAGGTGCTGAAATGATTAAAGACCTTAGAGTGCAGTTCATGGATGAGGTAAGACACCGGCTGTCCATGAATGTTTCCCGTTGGCGTGGTCAAAGGTGTGTTTATGTCTGCATGTGCGTCCACCCATAAAACACTCAACTCGTGTCTTGAAATGGCATGGCCAAAGATTGAACCAATCGCCAAGCTGTAAGAAACAGCAAACATATTGTTGAGAATATGCAAACAGGTTCAATAATGATTTCCTGCTTCCAAATGTAATAGCTTATTTAACAATACTGGAAGCACACAATAACCTGTGATCTCCTCCCAGCATCACACAAGTGTTGCCATCGCTTTTGACCTTCTGCACAGCTCCTGCGAGCAGCTCATTGGCTCGGCCGACTGCTCTCGGACTCTTAAGTCTGCCAATGGGCTCATCATTGGGAACTTCTTCAAATGTCAGATTCCCATAATCCTTCACAACACAACCTGGAGAGGGACAGAGGACTTAAAACTAAGTAGCTTTTAAAAGGAAAAGTTCACCCTAACATGAAAAGTGTGATTTTGTAGTTTTAACATGGAACAGTAAAGGAAAAATGTACTGACCACTCTTTTCCATATAATTAAAGTGTATGGGAGGGGACATGCAGTCCAATAAATAAATAAAACAAAACAAAACAAAACAAAACAAAATAAAATAAAATAAAATAAAATAAAATAAAATAAAATAAAATAAAATAAAATAAAATAAAATAAAATAAAATAAAATAAATAATTTAGGCTTTAATTTAAGATTTATGTATTTGAATTTAATATAAAATTTCCATCTATTGCCAGTCATGCATAAAATGTAGAGATAAGATTTCTGTAACTCCAAAAAATCAGGGCATGGTTATTAACTATATTGCATTGATTTGATTTTTGATTTAAACAATCATATTTTCAAAAATGCATCTATTGCTTAGAATCAACATGAATATGTCCATGCATATAGGCATAACTGAAAATAACTGAAAATATTAATAAATATATAAATATAATAGTAAATATATTTGTATTCAGTTAAAAAGTATGAACATGGTTAAAATATGGCTAGCTAAAATTATATATATATATATATATTTATATATATGGCAGAAATATATATATTTGAATTACATATACTGTAACATTCCACTTATATATAATTCAAATATATATATATATGTCTGAAATATATATATATATATATATATATATATATATATATATATATATATATATATAATTTTAAAAAGGTAAAAACAAGGAAGGCTGAAGATTTGACAGTGACTTATGGAGTTTCAAAAGTGTGCTTATTCAATTATTAAATGAATGATGCAAAAATCTTGAAATGAATATCTAAATAAATCATTTTAGACAGTCTATCACTGATTTGACTTCTTAGAAATAGAGTTTTCCATTCTACCATCAACTCAAGTTTGGGAGTAACATCATTAAACATTACCGGGTTAGTTTGAGTTGAGATATGCAAATCCATGCTTCACTCTTATTTAGTAACCCAATCCACAATATTGCAATACACAGAGAAAGGGGAGTGGTGCAACGTCAGTGTTACTGCTCCTATGAAATCGCATCTTCTTAGGTAAATAAATAAAGGCAACACATGGCAGCACTGATCCACTGCCCCTGTTCATGCATCAGTCCCTTTAGCTGTTTGTTTAAAGTTAGAAAACATTTGTGCAATGACAGGACTAGAGAGAGACAGAGGAAGAAAATTAAGCATTTAAAGCTCTTTTTACAAAAAATGGCAATGAACAGTTTTGGGGAAAATTACTTTTAAAAGTAATGCATTACAATATTGGGTTACTTCCTAAAAAAGAAACTAATTGCACTACTTAATTACTTTTTATGGAAAGTAATGCATTACATTTTGTTTGCATTACTTTTTCTCACCTGGGCTGGGCTTGCTTTTTTTGTTTTTTAATAACAAAAAATTCTATTTTTGGCAAATGTAAAGGCCCTTTCACACCAAAAGTGAAATAAATAAGCTTCAGGCTGATCACAAATATGTTGTTTAATTAAAGTCATTTTTGCTATTATATGGTTGAATTGGATCATCGAAGGTGAGCAGCAAAGGCACTGGTTAATAAAGTGAGAGTAAATACATAAAGTATATTTGTTTAATTTAATATATTTAATTATTGCATGTTTGTGCAATATTCTGTTTTTATTCATTTTGAGGAAGTTATTCATTTTTGTGCAAGTGAGATGAGTAAATGCTCACATTTAGTCTAGAACTACAATAACCATTGTGTTTACACACAACGCCTCGGCACTTACTCATGATTTCTCTCAACCTGGGGACAGGAGAGCTGTCAGTCAATGCAGGTGAAAACAAAGTAACTTGCATTACTTATTTGTAAAAGGAACTCAGATAATTTGTTGTAAATTTAAAAGTAATGCCTTACTGTTACGGTATGTAGGTCGAGAGACGAGGCAGATACGGATTTCCACAAACATGTACTCTTTACTTCAATAAACAAAGGCAGGAACACCAACATACACATGTACACAACAAGAGAACCGACAAGGAGTGAATGGAGTGAGTGCAATATAAAGGGTGTGTTAATGAGAGAGTCCAGGTGCAGGTGATCCGTGATGATAGGGAGATGACGAGGGAAGTGAGTGCAGGTGTGGAGAACAGGAGGATACTGGGAAAGGGAGTCCAGGGGAACAAGGGATCTGTAACAGTACCTCCCCCTCCCGGTAGGCGCGTCCTCGCGCCGTAGATGTAACAACAGGGAGGGGGGCGGGCGCCCTGGAGACCTCAAACCGGAGCAGGGGGAGGAGTAGACTGGAGTGGAGGTCTCCAGGGCAGGTCCAAAAACCATGGCGGGTCAGGAGCCGTGGGCAGCCATGGTGGGTCAGGGGCCGAAGGCGGCCATGGAGGGTCAGGAGCCGAAGGCGACCATGGCGGGTCAGGTGCGGTGGGCAGCCATGCAGCGGGCAGACATGGCGGGTCAGGTGCAGCGGGCCGCCATGGTGGGTCAGGAGCTGAAGTCCTCACGCCGTCAAGCCCAGTCGGCGCAGAAGGACCGGCGGGAGATGGTGGAACGAAAGGCTCTGCCGACCGAAGCGCAGCCGGGACTCCAGAAGGCCGCAGTGGAAGCAGTAGGACAGCCAACAAAAAGAACACCGGGGGGAGTGAGGAAGCCAACTGAAACTGAGGGACGGAGTGACGGAGCGGAGACGGAGGAGTGTAGTCCAGAGGGAAGGGCAGGCTGACGAGTGCACAAGGTGTGAGTGGAGGCAGGATGGATACTGGTGACGCTGGTGGACTGATGGGTAACGGTGGAGCAGAGGGAGGTTGGAGCCAGGGTGTAGGTAATCGCCCAGAGGTCCGAGGTGGAGATCTGGGCGAGGGGGCTTGAGGTGGAGGTTCCGTGTAAACATAACTGGATGGAGGTGGGAGAGGGAGGCAGGGAGGGAAAACGGTCTTTGGGCTGGAGGGTTCAGACACACAGTTCATAGGAGCAGCGGGCTCGGCGGCGGAGACTGGCGCTGCTGGCTCGGCGGCGGAGACTGGCGCTGCTGGCTCGGCGGCGGAGACTGGCGCTGCTGGCTCGGCGGCGGAGACTGGCGCCGCTGGCTCGGCGGCGGAGACTGGCGCTGCTGGCTCGGCGGAGACTGGGGTTGAGGGCCATTTCATCCCCTCAAATACAATTAAAATCCCCACAGGCACTGGAGCTGGCTCTGGAGATACTGGAGCGGGCTCTGGAGATACTGGAGCGGGCTCTGGAGATACTGGAGCCGGCTCTGGAGATACTGGAGCCGGCTCTGGAGATACTGGAGCCGGCTCTGGAGATACTGGAGCCGGCTCTGGAGATACTGGAGCCGGCTCTGGAGATACTGGAGCCGGCTCTGGAGATACTGGAGCCGGCTCTGGAGATACTGGAGCCGGCTCTGGAGATACTGGAGCCGGCTCTGGAGATACTGGAGCCGGCTCTGGAGATACTGGAGCCGGCTCTGGAGATACTGGAGCCGGCTCTGGAGATACTGGAGCCGGCTCTGGAGATACTGGAGCCGGCTCTGGAGATACTGGAGCCGGCTCTGGAGATACTGGAGCCGGCTCTGGAGATACTGGAGCCGGCTCTGGAGATACTGGAGCCGGCTCTGGAGATACTGGAGCCGGCTCTGGAGATACTGGAGCCGGCTCTGGAGATACTGGAGCCGGCTCTGGAGATACTGGAGCCGGCTCTGGAGATACTGGAGCCGCTTTCTTCCTCCTCCTCCACTTACTGGGCCCAGTAGAGAAATGTGGGTCCAGCAAGGGGCAGGCAGGGAGTTTGCTGGAGGGGTATGCGGAGGAAGCCGGAGATTGACTGACTGGCCCGGCCAACCGTGTTTCTGGATGGACTGGACGACAACACTGATCCTGAACCTCTTCTACAAAGAATTTGGAGCCATTTAACCACAAAATTAAATTGATAGTTTCGCTTAAGGAGAAACAAAAAACAGGTTCATCAAAACGGATAGTGTCGTCATCCAATCCATCCAAAAACAGGGAGATCAACTGAGCGTCGGGCCAGTTAGTCAAGTAAGCAAGCTCAACGAACTCCTCCACATACCTCTCCAGCGAACGTCCTACCTGCAAGAGCCCGATAAGGCGATCGCTGGCTGTCAGGGTGAGAGGCGATGGAGGAGCTGGATCCAGGGAGCTGGGGAAAGTCTCCATTTTTTTTTTCTGTGGAAATCCAGTTGGTATAGGTCGGTTCTTCTGTTACGGTATGTAGGTCGAGAGACGAGGCAGATACAGATTTCCACAAACATGTACTCTTTACTTCAATAAACAAAGGCAGGAACACCAACATACACATGTACACAACAAGAGAACCGACAAGGAGTGAATGGAGTGAGTGCAATATAAAGGGTGTGTTAATAAGAGAGTCCAGGTGCAGGTGATCCGTGATGATAGGGAGATGACGAGGGAAGTGAGTGCAGGTGTGGAGAACAGGAGGATACTGGGAAATGGAGTCCAGGGGAACAAGGGATCTGTAACACTTACATTACTAGTTACTTGAAAAAGTAATCTGATTACATAACTCAAGGTAATGTGTTAATGTGTTACCCCCAACATTGATGATAAATAACGACTGCATGCATCCTAAATTCTTAAAATATACATTAGTAGTTAGTAGTTGCGTAGTTGACAATTTAAATTTAGGTTAAAGCTTATATGAACAGTGTTGGGGGTAATGCATTACAAGTAACTTGAGTTATGTAATCAGATTACTTTTTCAAGTAACTAGTAATGTAAGGCATTACTTTTAAATTTACAACAAATTATCTGAGTTACTTTTACAAATAAGTAATGCAAGTTACTTCGTTTTCACCTGCATTGACTGACAGCTCTCCTGTCCCCAGGTTGAGAGAAATCATGAGTAAGTGCCGAGGTGTTGTGTGTAAACACAATGGTTATTGTAGTTCTAGACTAAATGTTATGTAATCAGATTACTTTTTTCAAGTAACTAGTGAAGTAATGCATTACTTTTAAATTTACAACAAAATATCTGAGTTATTTTTTCAAATAAGTAACGCAAGTTACTTTGTTTTCCCATTTATTGACTAACAGCTCTCCTGTCCCCATGTTGAGAGAAATCGAAATTGCAGAGGCATTGTGTTCACTGTGTAAACATAATGGTTTTTCTAGACTAGTTGTAGACCAAATGTGAGCATAAATTTACTCATTTACTCCTTCTGCTGCTTCCTATTCTTCTGTATTCCAGCACAGCTAAAAGGCTTGTTTGTTTGAGCTGCGCCCTCTACTGTACAGGTGTGAATTTTTATTTCCTTCAGCTTGAGACTTATTCATTTCACTTTTGGTGTGAAAGGGTCTTTACATTTGCCAAAAATATAACTTTTTTTTGTTGTTATAAAAACAAACAGCCTAGGCCAAATGAGAAAAAGTAACACAAAACATATTGCATTCCTTTCCATAAAAAGTAACTCAGTAATGCAATTAGTTACTTTCTTAGGTAATAACAATATTGTAATGCATTACTTTTAAAAGTAACTTTCCTCAACACTGTATATGAATGTATATAAGTAGCCTATATTTTTTAGATGCTATACACAATATATACTCACAATTTAAAAATTGTATCCATTTTAATCACATTTTACCAAACATTCCATGCAGCCTCTTTGTACTCTGTATATTTAATAATACTAATACATTAAACAACAAAGAAAAATGTTGCTTAAAATATTTTAGATGCATTATACTGTACTCAAAAATTGATATATAAGCAGTGCAAATATCAGGAGGTGTAGTAGTGGTACCTTGCCCTTTAAGTTTCTGCACCAATCCAGCAGCTCGAATGAGGTCTGGTCCCTTCTGCACACCATCCCTCTGCTGCAGTAACAGGCAATAACATGAGCACTAGACCGGCACCATACTGCACCATGCATGCATTTACATGCAAACATATTATTTTTCATTCGTGAATATCATTATTTTAAATGAGAAAATGACTTGGGTTTTTTGGGGGGCTTTATATCTCACCTGTCCTTTAGAGAAAGGTGCGCCTATTATTCCCACACAGTGCTGATGATGGAGGTCTCTCCTAAATATGTGAAAAGCGGCTCTTAATCCGCTGAAGCGCTTCATCGCTGTTGCAATTTATCCAGCAGCAGTCTGGAATAAGCGGCTCTAAAATCAAAGCAGATTACAGGACGTCTGACGACACGCGGTCCAGTGACAGTCATTGGGCTGCTCGCGCTGTTCTTCATTAACCTTTTTTTTTTTTTTTAGTCAAGAAAAGTAAAAGGGAAAGAACTGATTTGACGCACTCGCCTAATTTGCATACGAAGAAATTAACAAATGATTATGAAAATAATCAATAAAATACATATTCCACTAGGCTATATTACTATATTATAATATCTTTGTCTTCTCCATCTTATTATTAAGAGTTATTATAGTGCATTTGAAGTTATTGCTCCAAAATATATATAACGTTAGGCTATTTATCTTGGATCAAAAATACAATGTTTATATTAAATATTATTAGCTAATATTTGAAAATTAAGTTAATTTTCATTAAAATATTTCATTTAGTAAACCATTTTTGCATAGCTGAAGTAACTTTTAAACATTTTCCGAATTCGTTTGCAGTACTTTTTCGCTGCATGTCGCTAGTCTCCTACTGTGAAGTCGCTTGTGGGCGTTCCTAGTGCTTTCGCTCTAATATCATTGGTAGACAGCACATCTTATCATATCTATAGAAAATGCAATCACAAATGATATATAAAACTAAGAAATCATTCTAATTTGACAAGGAATTAGGTTTAAAATAATTAAAAGTAATATTCTGCTGTTGTAGAGTGTTGTGACTGCAGAGCTCGGTGCATTAAATAATTAACTAGATTAACGATCGGTCTATCAACAAATAACACTCGTACTGTCAAAAATACTAAAATGTCATTCGAATTTGACAAATAATCAATTTTCTTGTCCCTAATAATAAACACAATGCAGGGGAAACTGTAATATGAACTGCAGCAGTGCTAAATTGCTCACAGCATCATATAATAACAACACAAAATGTATGAATCAAACTCACAAGACTGCCGACCGTTTCTTTTCCACGCATCATTTAATTATATCCATGTATGTACAGTTAAATCATATTAAACAATGAAATCTCTCCGGAACTATTCCTGTCTGTCTTGCCTGCACTCGAGACGGTGACGTGAGCTCCAGAGAGCTTCATTCCTATTGGCTGTCGCTCGCGAAATTCGCTCCTGATTTGCATAAAGTTGAAATATCTGAACTTTTGTCGCTTGTCTCTCGTCGCTTGACACGCCCACATCCCGTCGCCAACCGTCACTGTCGCTCTTGTCGCCGGAAGTCGCCAGCGCTCCATTGAAATGAATGGGATCCTGTCGCTTTGTCGCTGGTTGTGTGAACGGGGCTTAACACGTAGCATACACTATTATGTTTGTGGTCCACTGCCTATGAACAGACTATGAAAAAGAGATCAAAAGTAATCTTAATTCTTACTCATCTAAAGTGAAAGACTGCATTATAGTAGAAACAGACAAAGCAGTTAAAGGTGTAGTGTGTCAATTTTAGCGGTGAGGTTGCGAACTTCAACTAACGGAGCAAATCCTTCGCACTCCTCCCTCTCGGAGAAGCTACGGTGGCCGTCTGGCCGACATGTCATCGTCTGAGAGCAGAGAGTAGCTTGTGTGAAGCGATGAGGTTTCTTCTTACTTCTAGCGAAGAACGGTCTCTGCTTCTAATAAACCAGACTACTACTACTACTACTTTGTGTCGTGCGTATTCAACGTAGCGACGATGCATGCTGCGTGTAAAAACACGAACGATTTAGAGGACGAACAACATAGTGACGAAACACACTCTGTAGAGCGGTTTGTCCATTTAGGGCTGCTGTAGAAACATGCTGGCGCATAATGGCGGCTAGACATGGAGGGGGACCAGTGGTGTATATACGTTAGATAGAAATGGCTCATTCTAAGGTAATAAAAACATAACGGTTCATTATGTAAGGTCTTTATGCACCACTGAAAACATAGTTTTGTATATTATATTGCTTTTCGGTCAATAGACCCTCACAAATTTTACACATTGCACCTTTAAAATGGCAAGACTATTTGCTATGACATTAGTTGCACTGGGTGAACATTGGCCAGGCATTTTGTAGTCACGGATTCTTTTTTGTTTCACATCAACTATTTACAATAACATGCAGAATCATGCATTTTATGTAAGTTTATGAGGCACATAATATATTAACAGGTGTTCCAGAAAAACAGAACCACAGCTTAGAGCTAGCTTTGATCTGGATGTGTATGCATGGCAGATCCTGAATGTGTAAACTATTGTTAATGCAAGCATATGGTTGAACCTGGAACCTGAACTTTCATTGAACCCATTTGCTTTTTTCACTTTAAATCAAACACAAATGCACACATTTTCCCAGACTCATTTTTTTTTATGATATTCAGATTCCAGAGAAATATTAGTTTGCATTACAAAATTTCATTCAATGACATAAATCCATTGCTTTTTAAAAACAGACATTTAAACATCATGCGTGTCGTTTTTATATAACCTTAGAAAAAGCATGTAGCATCAAGTGATTTGTGTTTTGTGTTTTTTTTTTTACATTTACATATGCATGAGCACAAAGGTAGGACAGGTCAAGCTACCAGTCAGTGATAAGGTGTGCTGTGGAACCGGCGA
Source organism: Chanodichthys erythropterus (assembly GCF_024489055.1). Taxonomy (NCBI): domain Eukaryota; kingdom Metazoa; phylum Chordata; class Actinopteri; order Cypriniformes; family Xenocyprididae; genus Chanodichthys; species Chanodichthys erythropterus. Next base: position 30,841,067 of record NC_090239.1, read on the forward strand.
GCAGACTGACGCATGTTCTAGAAGAAGAGTTCAACAGTAAATATTATGCAAGAACAATGAATGCACACTCAGAGGGTGTAAGAAGCGCCTGTGATGGTGTGAAAGACTCCGTGGGATTAAAAGTAGCTCTGCAGTGATTCACCGAGGACATTCTCCATTTCATGAATGACCTTCTGCACCTGGTGCTCAACTTCCTCACATTCATCTGAAAAACAAGAGGAAGAATAACTCAATTGTGAATTCTGGAATATTCCTGAACATTTAAGAAACATTGTTAAAATTGTCCTTAAAACACAGCTCAAAGCAGTAAAAAAGATAACACTGTGTATTTTAGTTACAAAATCTTGTGTGCCAATTTGATTAAATAGTGACGTGATATTCTTACCCTCCATGAGCTCAGCCAGGAATGGGATGGTCTCTGGCAGAAGAACCATGTAGTTCTCCTTCAGCTTGCTTGCCAACTCCAGCAACATGACAAGTGCAGAGAAACGCACCTGAACAGAAATGCAAACATGCACATTTATTTTCACTTCTGCATTTAAAAAGAACTTCGTGAAATATGAGTCAGTCCACGTAATAAAGCAGGGCCTGAAGTTCAGAGATTAAGGGGTATTCATTTAAAAGTCGGCATGAATCAGAAGTTGCGATAGTCTTTTCTCTGTTGTGATGTACATCTGAGTAAAACGGCTTTTCGAACAAGAAAAATGTAGGGCAGGACTTTTATTTTGTTCATAGAGAAATGACTGGATCATTTGCTGTGATCTCATGTGAGTGACAGGATGCAAAGAATCTGGAGCGATTCTGATATTTTCAGATGTATCGCGTTTCTCTCTCGAATCGATTCTGAGCTTAGTTTTTTAACAGCAGATGGCACTACTATAAGTTACATGCTTTAGAAACCTGCTTCCAGTTCCTTTACACACACCACTTAAACCTAAAATAACCATTACTAAAATTCAAGCGTGTGTTGATCAATCGCTCCAGCTCCTCGTTCAGCTCCCGCAACACTCGGTCCTGCTCTGCTTCATACTACAGTAATGTTAATAATCGCATCCACGAACATGAGTTCTCCCAGAGTCCAATCCCTATTCTTTTGCACCGTCCGTTGAGATGGAGACCACATGTCCCAAGTCTCCGCTCTAAAACTTGGCGTCATCAAACTACGCCTTTGTTTTGAATAGGCTTCTAGCGACCTCTAGCGGAAAAAAATATCACAAATTGTACCTTTAACCACTTACAAGACTCAACCGAACGCACAAGCGAGTGTGCGGTTAAAACCTAGCCTAGAGCGCCATCTGCTGTTAAAACTAAACTCATAATTGATTCATGAGAGAAATATCACAAGATTGTATTGATCGAGAATCGATGCATCCTCCCAGCCCTAAAAGAAATATTACTAAATATAAAAAAAGAAAATGAACACAATGCTGCGTTTCACTCTGAAATTCGCAAATCTCGATTTTTACTCTAATTTGCCACTTAAAGAATGTTAATTTCAAAAACCTCTGATTTATGCAATTCAAATAGGATATACTTGAGGTATTTTAGAAGAAATAGGACAAAAAGGAAAAATTACATCCCTGACAATTCACACACAATTTGGTACAACATAAGAGGTTTTACCAAATAATTAGTCAAATCAAAATTTGATCAAACTGTAATTCTTTTATCAGTAGCTACATTTACATGAATACATGTATATTTACATAAACGCTAAATAACGTGATCGGGTTGATGTGCGCATTTGTCACAAGCTCCAAATCGGATTTGATATTTTGACGTGCTCACTGTACAAATATACAGAGTTTCCGCTGTTGGCACATCATCAAAATTTGCTTTTTTTCTTTGTTTAAAACAACAACACAGTCTTAATTATAGATTTCGTAAACTGGTACCACAAACACACATTGGCACATCACTTGAGGTCTGTATTTTATGTTTACCATACTCAAGCATCTACATACCTTGGGTGAACTGTGACGCATCTTAAGCAGAATCTGATAATTGAGAACTTTCCACTGAGAGTCGTCTCCCATGGCAATAGCAAACTGGCCGATACAAGGCACCAAATGTTTGGTAATGTGGGTCTTGTAGATCTCATCTCCTCCTAGCACGTTCTCCAACTTCAGACATGCATTCAAAAAAAAAAAAAAAAAAAAAAAAAAATCAGACACCACAATGACAGGAAATACCTTTATACCAATAACTAATTTTGATCTAACAAAGTAAAAAGTAATAAAATCTTTTTTTTTTTTTTTTAAGTTTCCAAAACATTTTTTCCAAGTTAAAAGTATTTTAACAAATATCTATATGTATTTTTGAATCATGAAAAATGTTAACTTTTCTTGGGGTTATTCCATTTGCCAACCTGAACTTGCCATATCACAAAACAAAAAACAAAACAACACACAAAACAAAAACAAAACAAAACACATCTACAGGCATCCTCTCCATGATATCATTTTCTTGCCACTGGACAACAAAATGGGTTCCTGCATGTTGGTTACACCAGTGTTTACAACCACAGTCCTTGAGACACCGCAACAGCACACATTTTGGTTTCCCTAACCCTTGTCAAGTCTTGGCATCTCTGCCAATGAGCTAAATCAAGCAAGTTTGATTGGGAATACATCCAAAATGTGTACTTTTTGGTGTTCCTCCAGGAACAGGGTTGAGAAACACTTGGTCACACCACCCTGACCTCTATTTTGTTATTGTAAAAAAACAAACAAATAAACAAACAAAAAACTACTACCTTACTACTTTATTAAGAAAAACAAACCCAATTTTCAAGATTTGTTTTTCAAGAATTCCAGCCTTTTAATGATCTAAGGAAAGTTACACCATCTAGATGTTTTTTTTTTTTTTTTTTTTTTTTTTTTTTACTTTAATCCCCATAAATATCAAATTGAATTTTAATTCAGAAGCTGAAAACGGGTCCATCATTGATGAGATGTATTCAAGTCACTGTCCATATGAAAATTTTATGTATTTTTGAATCAATTTTGAAATGCCATCAGATTATCCAATAATGTTGTTTATTTCATAACTTATTGCAATGGAATAACACAGAAATGGGGAATAGATTGTGGTTCTTGACACAATCAATTTATGTGCTATACTGACCTGATCCACCAGGGGGCCCAGCAGAGCATCAGCCCTTTCCTTACTGAGGAAGTGCTGAGTGTCATAGAGGAAGATCTTGTGGAGGCAATTCAACACATACTGCAGCAGCAGGATGCTCTTTGTCACATTGTCTTCATCATCTGAATCACCATCATCATCATTATCTGAATCAAAGAAGGGTTTGTCTTTGGACAGAAGGGGTGAAAGTCAAAGTAAATTACATCATTTTAAAATAATGTAAAGAAAGATTAATAATTATTAATTGTTGTAGTATTATATACATCAAATCCAAGACTTTGACTCTAAATCTCTTCTTAGCATGATCTGGTCATGTCAAAAGATGTTGGTATGGTTTAATGGTGATCCATTGCAAGTTTATTCAGAACTTCATACAAACATATTGATATGTGCAGACTACCTGTGTGGGAAATGTTGAGCTGCTGCAGCAGATCAGAAAAGGGTTTGACCAGCTGCCCAGCAAACAATACAAACAGTCCTTTGAGTTTGTCTGCGATACGATCTGCCAATCTGTAGAACGTCAACAGCCGGTCTTTAGAAGAACCATCAATCTTTGACCAGTCAAACAACTGTAGAACAGTAAAAAGGAGATTCAATCAGCATGCTTTTACACTTCTAATGTTCTTAATATAGACAATATATAACAAAAGTAACTTACAAGTACATACTGAGCTTTTGGCAATTACTACAACAGGTGTCAAAAACTCATAAATCAGCCAATTTATTGGCTACTACTGTGCCCACTTGGATGAAATGATACGTATTGATAGGTTTCACAAATTGATACAATTCTGATTCACAAGCTCTTGATTCAATTCTGATTTTGATTATATTTGATTTAATATAGATTCTGACATTAATATAGATTTAGAAAGATATGACACACCCTGGTAAATTCTTATCAGTCACAACGTGTTGGTGTGATAGCTATGAATAAATAGGCTTTTTATATTTTTTTTCTAATATATTTTTTATATTTCTATATTTTTCTAAATTCTCAAGTGCCTTGGCCTCATATGTTTTTTTATTTTTTTTATTTATTATTATTATTATTATTTTTTTTTTTACAAGTTAAAGGGTTAACGTAGACTAACCATGTTCCGTACACAACAATGTTCCGTACAGATGAGCTTTTACTGCTGATCGTTGAAAACATACTTCCAGATCATACATAAACTATATATCTATGTCATCTTCATTTCTTCCTCTTTCACCCCCGATCAAGACAGAGACGCCCCCGCCTTTTGTTCCCATGGGATTTTACTAAGTTTGCAAGGTGCGCCCACTTCGCTTGAAAATTGACGGTGGGCAAGCTACACGTCAGACTGCAGCTTGTGTGGGGAGACAACTAGAGCAGCGAAAAATTCTCTTCAGAAATACGTGGTAACGTTATATTCACTAATGTTTCACATGTTTCAAGCTTAAATCATATGCCGTAATTAATAGAAGACAGAATCAAGGCAACTCCTCTAGCTTATTAAAGTAATTAACTTACATTTTAACCAAATAAAAAGGTATTCGCCTGTCTAATTCATTTAAATTATGTTTTCTTCAGTTAAAATAAATAAACAACACACAATTGATCAGTTAAATGTCTATTTTCGCCACTGAAATCAAGTTATACGCTCTGTACGGAACATCATTGTAAGCCTGTATGAAAAACACCGTTAACCTTTAACATCTTCCGTACATAGGCGAAGGAGGTACTTTCCCCCACTTTTCTCTAATACCATTTGTCGAAAAGACATCAAAGTTTGAACTGTACAATAGGTATTCCCCCAGGGAATGAGCACACAAACTTGCTTGTTTGGCTCTCAACAACGGGGGAGTGGTCGCTGACGTGTGGTGAATGGCGAAAAGTGTACGGAACATGGTTAGTCTACGTTAGTTCACCCAAAAATGAAATTTCTGTCATTAATTACTAACCCTTGTTCCAAACCCATAAGACCTTCATTCATCTTCCATCATTCATGTTCCGAAGATGAATGAAGGTCTTACGGATGTGGAATGACATGACTGTGAATAATTAACGACAGAAATTTCATTTTTGTGTGAACTAATCCTTCAATATAGATTAAAGATATATAGCAAGAACAGTGCATCAATTTTAAACCGATCCTCAAACTACTGTTGTCATGGTACCAAACTAGTGTTATCACGATACCAGCTACTTGAATTTTGGTACTAATACCAGTAAAATTTCACGGTTATCTGTTGCAATTTTGGCACCATAGCAAAAACTGTTGGAACTATTTGACTATTTTATTTAACTGTCTGAAAATAAAACAATTAATTTAAATGAGTTCATCATTTCTTATTACATTACATAGAACAAGTGGCAGGTCTATTGGTTACATTTACACTGTAATTATGATACAATTATGTTTCTAAAAATGTAATTAATATGTAATATGTTATATCTCCTGTCTAGTGTCAACTAACAAGATAAGGACATTGAATGGGTTTCCAAATCAAAAATATTAGTTATGGGCTCTTTTTAACCACTGCTTTGAGAATAATTTTGAAGTCATATAAGTAGTATAAGTCTTTTTTCGCACTGAACAATAGATGCTTACCTTGAAGAAGAGAGGTCTGAAAGTGACTTCTGAAAGTTTCATAACCATCACTAGCAGACAGTCAATCACACTGCCCTCAATTTCACCAGTCTTCTGTAGATCTCCCTATTAAATACATTTATATTGGTAATTATGAGTAAGTGCACTTATTGGGAAAAAAAGGAACATACTGAAACAGGTATATGCAGTACCTGGCAATGCTGGGCACGGAAATCAAGAGCAGACAGGAAAAAGGAAGTGAGCTCTGACTGGTGGTTATTGAGTTGGTCCTTCTCCATGTGAGTGATATGTTCCTTCAAGATGGTCATCAGAGGACCAAGACGTTTCTGCAACAGGTAAAAGAAGGGAATCAGAGAGAAAGAAATACTAGGAAATACTAGGATTTATTGCGATTTTTGCAATTTTGTGTCAGTAATTTCTAGCATTTAATGGAAAATTTGTAAAAAATAAAATAAAAAATTAGGATACCACATTTACCATATGTATGGCAACAGTCATACGACAGAAAAAAGCTAAATGCAGAAAGCTTGTTTATTTTTTCTTTCCAAACTAAGTTTTTTTTTTTTAAAAAGCTGTTATTTTATTTTAGTTATTGAAATAAGAAAAAAGCAGTAATTTACAAAGCAGATTTTAGGGCCACAAAGCCCGTTTACACCTGGTCACTTCATGCATTTCTACTGACCGGATAGCTATCTGATTTGTTAAAACGGTTCCACTTAAATGCGTATCCGTAAAACGAATATAAACTCAATCTTTAGTTCTCGTGCTGTATGCAAATTTAACGGAGTTCACATCAACGAAAGCAACAGATATGAGCTGCATTTTATTTATTGGCTAATTTGAAGATCAAAGACAGCAATAGGAGAGAGAGCAGCATCAGCGCTGGTAAGATTATTTAGTCTCAATGCTTTTAATGAAGATGAGTGTTTGTTAAGCGTCTGCAACTTTCATTTGTTTCATCAGTTTCAGTTGTGGCAGTTTGCGCATTGGCTTGCTGAAGAGATACTCAGCTGTGACATTATGTGTTGCAGTAGCTCTGTCATATCTGACTATCTGACATATCTGGCACAGTCGGTGTTATGTTGAGATTCGCCTGTTCTTTTGAGGTCTTTTAAACAAATGAGATTTACATAAGGAGGAAACAATGGAGTTTGAGACTCACTGTATGTCATTTCCATGTACTGAACTCTTGTTATTCAACTGTGCCAAGGTAAATTCAATTTTTAATTCTAAAATTAACATTTTGGGAGGCCCTTAGAAAGAAAGTTCATAAGAACTTTTTTCAGGTAGGTTTAGGATTCAGGTACAAAATACTACAGAAATTGAATAATCAAATGTCAGACACTGCACGGTCTTTACTTATGAATCAAACATACTGATTCTTATCCGTTTTTTTTTCCTCTTTCTTTTGTTTGATTAACATTACTGACACCGATGGCAGCAGGAATATTATACTGCTTTCACTTAAAATGTAATGCACTGATACAACATACTGATATGATTCAATTTTCTCTCAACTGTTTAAGTTCACATAAAATATAACCAACTGTGTTTATGTAAATACACACCAAGATGTGTGTATTTGACCATTAGAGTCGGCATTCTTTGTGCATATTTCAGGTGTGTGTCAGTCAGCGCGTGAATACTGTTTAATAACTTTTAACATAAAATTTTATTCTCCCATTCATGCATGTTTCAACCACTTCAGTATTTCAGTAATACACCCAATCCTACCTGATGAACATCCACCATTTTGCAGTAGCATTTTGTGATTGTGGGAATGAGGACCCTGGGAGGCACCTTTGTGGCAAGAGTGGAGCTGAGAGAGGCAAGACGTACAGACAGCTGAGGGCAAGAAGTCAGTCGCTCAGCTAGCAGAGTTAAGCGGGTGACCTAGAACACCAGGAAAAAAATGAGACATTTCAAATAAGAACCTTATAAATAAAATTTATTTGAATCAAATATGCTACTCTAAGGTATGTCTTGAAGTAACAAAGTGATTCTGATACTGACCTGCGAGATGGTGTCCTTCAGGTAAGGGCTGATAAAGTGTGTTAGCGTCTCTGAAATGCGCTGCAGAGCTGTGACGGCACTCAGCAGGTAGATTTCATTGTTCAGCAGGTCCTTCCTCTCATTCAGAGTGAACAATACTGCAGGCATCAGCCTGAACACACAACATATACGAGTCATGAAGATCATTCACTTCCAGTATGTTTTAAAAACAGTATCATTCTCAATTCTCACACCTAGTGATTAAAGCTCAAAATATACTTCAGTTTTGAAGCGAATGCTTAGCGTATGCGTACAGCCAAACACACAGCCTTTCAAAGTAAATATCTTTTGATAGCCTGCACCAATACTGAACGTTTCATTTTTGTCCAGTGTCAGCACTATTTCTCTCCAGAGGTTATGACTGATAAAAATGTCATTTTAAACTCTTTAAACTAGAATTGTGGGAATCTCTTAACCCCCTTCAAGCGCTCGTCTGTGCAGGAGTTTGTTGTTGTTACTTTTTTTAGGAGTTGTTTGTTGTTGTGTCTCTTCAGTTTTACAACTGTGAAACAATAACATCGATCAGTGTTGCCACCTTGTGGACCAACTGATTAGTGAAAAAAGGTGCATGTGTGAGCTGAGAGTATAGTAGTGATGTTCGATTCTTGAACGAATCATTCTTTTGAGCCGGAAAAAAATTATATAAAAGAATGAAAACCGTAACCAACAGTTAGAACCAGATCATTCAGTTCATTTTGAATCAGACATGACCGAAAAGCTGACTTTCAACTCTGCCTGTAGGCTTGATTTATTCATTTCAAACCAGTTCTTTGGTTAATAAGCTGTCTAGACCACATGTCCTGAAAAGTGAAGCCATAACATTTCGAACACCCCCAGGTGGCTGGCTGCAGTATAGGTCATAAACCATGCCCTCTCCATGTAATCAAATGGGAAGTGAGTCAAACTAAAAACACTTGAAATAACTTTTTCCAAAAATGGTTTGTCATTTTAGGTAGTTCTTATCATGCAGACATACTGTATGTTTAAGTGTTTGTTTTTCAAATAAGCTTGGTTTTAGATATTTGATGCCATAAAAATCGGGTGTAACGTCATGGTTGACAGCTGTGCTTGCAATTGACTCAGGCTCCAAACCCAAATAATGTAATCATCAGTGACAGTTTCTGGGATATTTTGGTTACATTTTTCTACAGTGGAAGGAAGTGGGAGACGTGTTGTCCATCTTTTTTGGTCTATGGTCTGGACATGCTTATTATCTCATTCGGTGCTATGGAAGGAGCATGCATTCTACTTTGGATGTGCGTCTTTAAACCTGGAACTAAAGTGTAATTCAGTTTGATTCTGTGAACTGGCTAAACCGGTTACCCACTTCAAAGATTGATGCCTTGATTAGGATTTTTGCAACCGATAAAGACTACCGTTTTTTTTTTTTTTTTGTCATCATGATTGGCCGATGCCAATACCAATCCCGATCATTCAAGCTTTATATTTAAGTGATATGTAAGCTCTCTGTTGACTCTGATTGTTAACCCCTTATGGGGCGTTCACACCAGACGAGACTTGCGTGAATAAATCACGCTATTCGCACATAGTTGGACGCTGGAACATTTTGAGTTTACTTGCTTCATTCGCGTGTGAAATTCACTTCACAACTGACACAAATTCGTGTCATGATAGGGGCTTCTGCCAGGTGGGTCCAGTCCCATTTCTGCACACTTCCTTTTGAATACACACATCACCTCGTCAGCGGGAAAGTAGTTGTAAAATACGGTGAATAAGCTCAATTTGCCAGCTTTAGCTAGCTTGTAGTCTCAATATGTATATGTATATATAGCTCAAATTGAGTAAAGAGCATTTTTCACAATTTACCAGATTACCTCCTCACTCACTTTCTTTCAAGCAAGATCCTTTTCATTTCGGTTTCTATAAAGGTATGAAGATGTATCATACAGCTCTGGGTATCCACATACAATGAACAATGATTTTGTAATCACGTCACTACTAGAGCAAGCTCCTGATTGGTTAACGCGGCATGAAAATTCGCCAAAGTTCCGATTTTTCAACTCATGGGATTCGCACAACTAAACGCTCAATTCGTGCTGCCTCATTCACGCGAATCGCATCGCAGGATGTGTATTCGCGTCTTTGCATTGACTTAACATGTAAATCACTCACGCTTAATGCTTCACTCGCGTCTAGTGTCAACACACCATTACACCCTGAAGGCATTTCAAATGATTTCACATGTTTTCATGTGGCATACTTAAAAGTAATGGCTTATAACTCTACATAAAGATCCAGTTTCCAAAAATTATTGCAATGTGATTGGCTCCAGAAAGTCCTATAGCTTTAGCCAAGAAGCATGTCATGTCACTCAGTGAAGATTTTCTCAAGAATTTTGCATAATGTTATGTTGTGTTTGGACTAGTTTGAGTCGAGACAACTTGCTCTACATAAAGATGTGCGATTCACTATGGTTTACTAATGTTTCACAAAGTTACAAAGCTGAACGTGGCGCAAAAGCCCCATCTGTATACTGTTTACACATGCGTGTTGGTGGCAATTTGTTTTTTACAGTTTTACATCACCAAATTGCGATCGTTTTGTGAGATCGGTCAAATTTAGTGAATGTGATTAATATCTGCCGATACAGATCGGAGCATTCCTAATGCTGAAGACGATATTTACATTATATGCACTGTATACATTTACTAACGCACATAAAAAAAAAACAAAAAAACAAAGGCCTTACTGTGGGCTTAACAGTACCTGTGTAACTGTGGTATAGCAAGGGCTTTCAGTGTGCTGGTAACTTCCGCCACACACAGCAAAGCACTTCCCATGACGTTCTTCTCTTCATCTTTATTAGCAACCAGCTCCACCGCTTTGCTCAGCACTGGTATAAAAGCCTCTTCGTGGCCAGTGCCAAAATTTCGGCACAGAAGCTTAAGGCTGTAAAGGGCCGTCTGTCGATTGATAGCTAACTCTTCTTCTTCCTGTGCTGAGACCTGTCCGTGACTCCGACCCACGATGTTCAGGAGGATGCCAATGAGCTCCAGAAGCACAGTAATCTATCAGAAATATTTTATGATTATGAAATAAGCAAGTATTTAAAAGCATTTATTAATGTAGAATGGGCAGTCTGTTTATAAGTTATAAAATATGACATTTACTAAAGAGACTAAAATGCTTAATTGATGAAATTAACTAAAATGTTTGCCCAATGATAGTTTTTATTTTACCTGTTCCTCCAGCCAACGTGTCCGCTGCTGTAGTTTGTTATTAAGTAACTCCATGGCCTTCCTTCTAACTGATGCTAACTGATTACCCATAAGTCCTCTCATTACCATAATGAAGGTATCCATGGGCAGCAGGGCATTAACCTGAAAATGACATAATACAGCATGTTTTATGCATGCACAAATGAAAGTTTAGAATAGAAAAGAATCATGTTACTCTATTTCTGCAGTATATAGTATGCATATTGTGCACAGTATGAAGACTAAATGCTTGTTGTTTGATCAGATTGTTAGGACATTGTGTTAAAATGTCATTCAAATTGATTCAATTTGTATCAATGCAGTGATTCCAACCTTGTCCAGGGTGTCATAGGACTTGCTGAGCAGAGCTCTCCAGAACTTAGCCGTGGGTTTATCAGAGTTATCCTCTACACATCGAGCAACTGCATGGATGTAGCGCAGAACCTCCTCCAGAAGACTAACAAGTTAACACAAACATTACAACCCACAAACACCACAACCAATCACCATCAAGTCAAGAACTGTAGTAAAGCGTCAACTCACTCGTGCTGAAGATTTTGTAAAGTGCCTTCTGTTAAGTCCTCACAATCAGCCATCTATCAGACAAACAATTACACATTTAGGATGTTTATTGTAAAATCCTGGGGGCATTTTAATTTCAACATTAATTCATCTGCTTCCAGCTCTAAACCTACCTTTCCAACGAATCTGTCAGAGGAAAGTAGCTGAGCCATGAAAGAGATGGAGAGGAACTTAAAATGGCGGAGGTCTTTGCCACTATGTGCTTCCACGTTGAAAATTAGATCTGAGACTGTTTCTTCCTTCTTCACTGCACCTCTTCCACGGGTTCTATTTTTCTCCGGAGCTGCACAGAGAAAATATCAAACAATCTTCTTCTCTGTCCTCTATTTTTTTTATGTTGATGTGATACATCTAATTCTTACAATTATGGCTTGATATCAACACATTTCAAGATTTGATATGGATTCCAATGCACAAGTTCTTGATTCGATTCGGATCTCGATTTAATATTATTTAGATATAAATCAGCTACAGTAGATGTCCATTTTTAAGAAATACAAACAAGGTATGCTAGTTGGCGCATTACTATATCAAATTGTTAAATTCAATAGCTATTCATTTTTATATATAAATGTTTATTGAGCAGCAAATCAGCATATTAGAATGATTTCTGAAGGATCATGTGACACTGAAGACTGGAGTAACGATGCTGAAAATTCAGCTTTGCATCTCAGGAATAAATTACTTTGTCAAAAATATTTAAATAGTACACAGTTATTTTAAATTGTAATAATATTTCACAATATTACTGTTTTTTACTGTATTTTTAATTAAATAAATGTAGCCTTGGTGAGCGGACAAAACTTATTTTAAAAACATTAAAAATCTTAGTGGTTCCAAACTTTTGGACTGTACTGTGTAATATATATATATATATATATATATATATATATATATATAAAATCAATCAACACAAATAAAAACTGAGTTGTATACAAACATTTAAAGAGCACACAAGTTCTAAACCAATTCTTTGTTGAAAAATAATAATTTAACAGTGCATTAACTACTGATGTTAACAAATACAACTCTTGATTTTAATAATGTATTAGTAAATATTGAAATTAACATTAACAAAGGTTAATAAATGCTGTAGAAGTGAAGTTCATTATTAGTTCATGTTAACTAATGTTAATTAATGAACCTTATTGTAAAGTGTTACCATGATAATTGTATGGCAGGCACACTACAAATAATGATTGGTAAAGTTTTGTTTATGCATCAACACAAAAAAGCATACACTAAAAGATCAATCTTGGGAGTTCAGATTTAATATCGGTTCAGCAAAATGAAGACTTGTTAAACTAAAGAACATAAAACTGTCAACCCAGCCCTACTTAAAATACACAAATTCCACTTGATTCCTGGCAGAACTTGATTCAAAACATTTTTTTTTTGGTAGGGGAAAAATTGTCATTACATGACTAACTATAAACCATTGCTTCCGGCCAGCTGTTGTATGCGCACAAGATGGGCTGAGTTGATGCTTGAATGTAAGCATGTTGTGAAGTATTTTTGTGCATATTTGTGTTCTGAAGAAAACATTTGAGGCATTTATTGAAGTAGGCCGTACTTACCTTCTTCTTTGTCCTGTGGTAAAGTCATGAGATACTTCAGGATTCTGATGAGAGAGGTCAACTGCTCCTTTACTTCAAACTCACAGCACACCGAGATCCAGAAGTCCTGATCTCTCTCTACAACAGACTCCTGCACAACACATCACACAACTGTCTCTACCAACCCTTAACACAAATGGGTTTCCAGTGTACCAAAGCATTTTTTGGAGATAAATTGTTTATTCAGTGGTAAACCCCTCAAAAATGTCAATATATTAAAAACAAACAAAAAAATTATATATTTATATATATAAAAAAACTTCCATGACACCCTCTGTACCTTTTCGGTCCCAGTTGCACTGACAGATGTTTGTGTGACATGCTGCTTGAACATGAGCAGCATCAGGACCCAGAGGAAGCGAGATGGACCCAGTGTGCCCAGCAGCTGGCTGAGGATGGGCAAGCGTCTGTGCTCAGGTACATGAGGAAGGGCATCAATAAAAACATGCATGATGTGTGCTACCACAGTCTCCATATGACCCTCAGACTGGGCACTTCCACCCTCATGGGCCTGTGGAGAAACAAGAATCAAGAATAATGCTATTTGTAACAGTTAAAAGAAAGTACTTTTTCCTATTAAATAACGGAAAAGCTAGACTTTGACATTGTATCAAGAAAACCCAGGAAAACCCAAGAAACCCTATGTAAAACTCCCCACCTCTATAATAGGAGGTTGTGTTTGATATCATTCACTTCCATAGTACAAACCAGTCTTCTCTGGGTGTTTTGTTGATAACGATAATTAAACGAAAATGAAATACTTTAAATATGAAACTAAAACTGTCAATAGAACAGATCATAATCAATAACTCCTTTGTTCAACTAATTTGTTCAAATGGCTGATTTATTCAGTAACGAAGCAAGTGACTGTCTATATAAATAAGTCATTGAATCAATGACTCACCTGATTCATTCAAAAACATGGATACATTCAATAACTAAACTGCAGTGCTTTGCTCAAAGATGTGCACTAACTATTTTGATTGGCAAAATGGAGAAAAAACAGACTGTACCTAAAATATAATTCACATCATTAACTTCTTGTTTACAATAAAAACAATATCACATAGCAATTGTGCTGATGTTCTTAACTATGTCATGTTATAAATATAAAAAACAAGAACTTATAAATGGATACTTATTTTTGCCACTACATCTTGAATCAAGATTTTTGTTTGTTTGTTGACAAACTGGATGGAGATGAAAAGTTACACTTAAAACAACAATTACAATATCATCATACTTACATATAAAATCAGTTACACACTGAAGTTCAATACTAAAGTTTTGAGGTTTGTTCAAATCTTTAACACCCTTTTGCAAATCAAATGTCTTGATTATATCAAACAGTATACAGAACAGACAGACTTTTTAAACAAACCTTTATAAGAGCAGGGATGACTGCCTGAACAGTCTTATTGATGACCTGGAAGCTGTAAGAATCATCCAGTCGCATGATGTTGGCACCCATGAATGTGAAGATGGGCATGATGTTGTGAAGAACCTTCTCCTGAAATCAGAGAGTAAGACGGTTACCACTGCATTTGAATATATGTGTGTGAGTGTTTCATGACTGTACTTACAGGAAAGATACCCGCCAAAGCACCGAGCAGAAGCAGTGCATGATGGTGAGTTTGGGGCATGTCTGACATCCTGACGCACTGCACTACCAGCTCCACATTAAATTTATCCTCCTCCAGCACATCTACAAACATACACAAATGCATTGTGTCCAAACAAAGCTGCCTACTCAACACTAAAAGAAACTCAAGAGAAAGCTTGTCCTTATATTCTTTGCATGGTGACAATAACCTGGATGTTAATTATTTCTCAAGGTCTGCAAAATTATCTCATGCCCTCATGTAAAATATTACCATCCAGACAGAGCAAAAAACACATGACTTCATCATAACCGTTTTAATATTTTTATAGGAATTTCATGCCAGGTTTCTAGTACCTTTGCTGATAGAACCTCCATCAGGAGACAGTTTCTGACAGACATTCAGCAAACAGCTGAGGATGAGTTGTTTTGTGTACTCTATATTCTCCTGTCCAGCTGCTGCAGGCTCCAGACATCTGTAGCACACAATAAAACAGTTTTCACAATCTTTTATATGACGCATTTCATAGAATATTCAATCAGAAAATTCGGTGAGATGTGATATATTCATCTTGATTTGACTGGACCAGAGCATTTTCTGATTTAAAAGTTTGAAACTTGCGTAAATGTCAAAACATGGCTGTAGATGTCATAACACACCTGGAGAGCAGATTAAACAGAGCGGGCACAAGAAACTGGGCTCTCTTCAGCTTCTTCTTGTGTTGCAGCAGCTCTAAAATCAGGGTAACCCTTGGCCAAGAGACAACACCCTCACCTGGCACTGGCCCAGATGTGTCTTGTGTTTTTCTGGGGAAAAAAATTGCAATTTAATCCTTCAAATCTTCCAGAACTGGAGTTTGAAGTTTATTACATGAGGACAACTATGCACCTCGTTTGCATTTTACTCCTGCGTGTTTGTTGAACTGTAGCAGTAACTCTTTGTTTATCTACAGGCATAAGCTCATTGGCCACTAGCTCGGAATCCACAGCAATCTAGAAACAGGGACACAGCAAAACATGCAACAGGTTTATTGTTAATGCCCCAAATACAAACAACGTGAACAATGTGAAACACATTACACTTTTTTGTACCATTCATCAATAATATAATTTAAAAAAGAATTTCTGGAAAGAAGAAAATCAACATGAATATTTCTCATACCGTTTTAAAGACGCTGTTGATAGTTTGGGCGCAGACAGGGTTTTTGCTCCCCACCAGCAAGTCAAATAAAACGGAAAGAATTTTTTGTTGAATCTTTTCATCTTCAAGAGCAGCAAAGAACGGCTTGGTGATCTGAGGAAACATGCAATTAATTTACAAACAAAACTAACAACAGAGAATGAATTGTGTCCAATAAGGTGCAACAATGATTTTATATATCGTCTTGAACCGTACAGTACAGATGTCAAGGCTTGGTTCATACAGTTAGACGACAAATAAAACAGTCACAGGCGATACACACTCCAATCCAGAAAGGGGTACGTGTGGTAATGCAACACTGCTAACCACGACAACAGGAAAAAGAGCAGAAGAACAGCGCATGTGCGAATGACCGCTTGAAAACAAGTCCTCTAGAATAGATGCACACATGCACTGAATGTGTCTTTCTCTGGTCTCGGACAAAGGAGTATACTTTGAAAGGCCTGCGCTCTCAACTGTGTGTGAAAAGGAGCAGAGTGTTGAAAATTATGCATAGGAGGGTTGTTCTTAAGCTTTTAATGTTTAAATATAGTTTAAGTGGAACAAATTGTAACACTCCCAATGCACAAGTTTTATTTTTCATTATTCTGTTTATTTTGTACTAGTATAACACAAGATGCTTTTCGACTGAAGAAACAAAGACATAAACATCTTGAATGACATGGGGAAATTTTAATTCTGAAGAGAATTAATACTTTAATAAGCAGTTATTAGGGGTTTATTAAGGCAGAAGTTAATAGTTAAGTCAAGAAATGGACCCTAAAACTAAAGTGTGACCATTTTCCTATTAGATATCGTACCGAACAGTAGGGCTGGGTACCGAACTCGATACTTTTTAGGTACCGATTGAACTGCCTCGATACTACCGAGTATCGAAAAGTGTCTTGTCATTCGGTACCAAATTTCGGTACCTCAGAATGGAGCCGAGGAGAGGGGCGGAGAAATGCTTTCGCTGTCTCGTTGAGGAGCAAGTAACGTTGCGCTACATTGTTATTTATATCTAAATATATAAAACTATACGCGCGAGAGAGACCCTATGTGCGAGAGCGCGATTGAATCAACGGTTTCGTTTTCAGTTTATCTCCGAATGGACGGGTGAGAAACGGCTGTTTATGTGAGCAGCCGGTTCACTACAGATACTGTTAACAGAAAACAAAAGTGTAGCACTGCCTGCAGAAACAGCGGAACGCGCAATGTTTTTTGTAGTCAAGCTAAGGTACAACACACAGCAGCTTTACATCAGCGTTCGTCCCTCAAGTCTATGGAAACACGCGACCGGTTCATGACAGGCTCGTTCGCCTGCACGAGCACAGGCTCTGCCTCTGGCTCCAGAACGCGAACAATTCTGCTGAAAAAGAGGTATCAGCGTCCTCCTGATACTGCGGATAATTTGCGGGTCGGGCCAAGTAATAAAAAAAAAAAAAAACATTCAAATTAATTGCGGGTGGATGAGAGATGAATCATTAATGTGTTGATTTTAATAAAGACACAGAACTCTTATTTCACGGTAAGACGCAACGAACTTGCGTCACTCTTACTTCCACTTTGATCTTGTTAATAATAATTAATTTTTTGAAGAACAATTGCTGAGTGATTTAAAAAAGAGCCTCACATACTTAATTTTTGCATTGAAAATTAAACTTTATTAAAACTATTTGCACTGAATTATTGTGTTGGGTAAATTTTTTTAGTTTGTGCTTTTTTTATTCCCCGCAGTGGCTCAGGAGATGAGTCTTTGAGTCTGAAAAAAAGTCAACAAAGTTAAAATATAAAACCAAAGATTTTTTTGAGGTTATGTAATCTTGTTTAAACATATTTTATAAAACTGGTACCGAAAAAGGTATAGTTTAGGTATCGGTATCGAAGTCAAGGTATCGGTATCGTCTCGGTATCGAAAATTTTTGAACGATACCCAGCCCTACCGAACAGTGACCCCAAAACTGAGGTACGTACCGAACTGTGTCTTCTGTGTACCATTACACCCCTAATATTTTTGGATGAACTAGAGCAGAGGTTCCCAATTTTTTTTGTATGTTTTTTGTATGTCTCCCTATTTCTAACACACCCATTTCAGGTCTTGCTGTCTCTACTAATGAGCACATGAGTTGAATCAGGTGTGATAGATGAGGGAAACATAAAATGTGCAAGGCTGGGGGTCCTCCAAGACAGGTTTGGGAACCACTGCTCTAGAAGGTGCATCAGGCATCCAGTTCTTACCTTGTAATTATACACTGACAAAATATTGACCAGTATGTTTAGAACTGTTCTGGTCCTATATAACCACTAACCCCCTAGTCAAAATGTAAAAGGGTTTAGATATCATAAAATTTTGTATTGTGACATTATTTTCATGAAAGTTAAGCACATATCCTACTTACTTTAATAACCACTGTGCAAGATTCAGCAGTGCAAGTCATTCAAAAAACAAAAAACAACATGGCTGACATCATTCAGGTTGCACGGGCTATTGGATAATATCAACCAGCAGCCAAACAGCTCTTGAGGTTGTTTAAGCAAACCTACGTTCAAGTCTGGCTACATTCTTGCATGCACCACCAACATTATATAATCAATTCATTCTGTATAAAATTAAGTACTAATCTTTTTTTTTGTTGAATAGCCTGCATCACCATTAATTCACATTAGGGAAGTTTCAAATTTGGTTTTAAAATTACTTTAACACTTTACATTTACTTCCAAACACTTTACATTGACTTTAAATTTACTTCCAAAGAATACAAAACGTATTCTAAACATCTACCAACCTGCTCAAGGGCGATAATCTGGAAACTAGGCACTGTCGGGTACGGCTTGGCAGAGGTGCTCAATGCCCTAATGAAGACCTCTAGGCATTGAGGGTCTTTGACCAGTAAAGGTGCAGACATCTCGTTGAACTTGCTCAGCAGGAGCTGCAGTAGGAGGGCCTCATCTGGTAGGAAGGTGCATGAGCCTGAAGCACACTGCTCGAGAAATCGCTCCACGGTAGGCAGAAGAATGGCCAAAATGGGCTGGACAAAGGGCATTATTATAAGATAAACATGCCAAATAAGCAACGATTACCTAAAAAACACAATATCCAACAGGCCTAGTATCTCTACTACATTGGTTCTCAACTGGTTTTGCTTCAGGACCATGATTTTTACATTGAACATCATGCACAGACTCAACACAGTCCCAGAATTATTTACCCTGGGTTCTACATTGCAAGCATTTCAATCACATTTGTACAACTGTGAAGAAATATTTAGATGCACCTAAATTTCACAACATATTTATACAATTTTATTTGCAGTGTAAATTCATTAATTCTACCTCTGAGCAGAATTAAAGGCTTAGTTCACCCAAAAATTCAAGTGTAGAGCCCTATTATAACAATTAAATGTATTCATATTGCCATGAACAGGCCCAATAAGCAAAAACAGTTTACCAAAAAATAAAAATCATGTCATCATGTAACCAGTAAAATTGCAAAGAAATCTAGAAACCAGGCCTTTAAATTTGAAAAGTTGTGGCCTGGGCCCTGTTGACTTGCATTTTAAAGGTGCCCTAGAATTGAAAATTAAATTTTCCTCAGCATAGTTAAATAATTAGAGTTCTGTACATGGAAATGACACACAGCAAGTCTCAAACACCATTGTTTCCTCCTTCTTATGTAACACATATTGTGATGCAACAGTCGGAATCATTAATATGTACGCCCCCAAATTTTGCATATGCCAGCATATGTTGCTAATGTACTGTTAAATGTGGTTAAAGTTAAATGTAATCTCTCCAACAGTGTGTATTGTTAGCTTTAGCCACGGAGCACTATCAAACTCATTCGGAATCAAAAGTAAACATTTAAATAAATACGTTACTATACTTACATGATCTGGTATGCTGCATGACGAACACTTTGTAAAGATCCATTTTAAGGGTTATATTAGCTGTGTGAACTTTGTTTATGCAATGTATTATAGAGTTGTGAGCTTGGGGGCGGGGAGCGCGAGTGTTTAAAGGGGACACGCGCCGAATCTGCGCATTTTTAATTATGCCCCAAAATAGGCAGTTAAAAAAATTGAATAATAAAAAAAATTATGGGGTATTTTGAGCTGAAACTTCACAGACACATTCAGGGGACACCTTAGACTGATATTATATCTAGTGAAAAAGGGTTCTAGGGCACCTTTAAGGACAAAAACTTTCTTAAAAAGCAAGCCATACAAGTTCGGAATGACATGATGATGAATCAACAATGACAATTTTCATTTTTGGGTGAACTTTTTCTTAAACAATGACAACTTGACAATTTGACAACCTAAATGCATGGACTGCACAAAACACTTTCATATAAACCGAATTACCAAACACACTACTCTAGGAGAACTAAACTTAACTAAAATGAATAGTTTGGTGACAATACCTCTCCATGAACATCCTGAAGTGCTCGCAGCAGTGTTTTGGAAATGTAGGCAGGGCAGCCAGGTAACTGAACACACTGCAGGAGCTGCTCAACTGACGTCAGCTTTTTATTCTTATTTTTCAGTAACACTGCCTCCTCATAGCTCTTGAAGAGTGCCTATGGTAACATCACAAGTGTTATTTCTTAAAGAATTGATTTAGGCATCTTCCAGAACTTATACAACATAAGTATAATGTAGATGACAAATTCCGTTTACCACAGCCAGGATTCTGTATTGTGCTTTGACTGACCTGTTTGAGGTATGAGGGGTCAGCTATTATCTCCTCTGATGATTTAAGAAGGTTCTCCACTAGCGGATAATAAGGGGAAGAAACAACCCCTGAGAGAGAGTGGAGCACAGCAATGGCAGCTCTCCGAACTTCACACACGCCTGAACATAGACACACCAGCAAAGATGGCACCACTGCAAAAACACAACCAGAGTGAGATGCATGAGTAATGGCTAAGAACAAATTCACTCTGGAAAAAAAAAAATACAATTCATTTTATTTATTTAGATTTTAATTATTCTCATTTTTTGGTACAAATATAACATAGTAATAAACATCAGATATTTACCATCTAATATTTCTACTAAAACATTTAAAGTAAGTGAAAATGTTGAGTGAAATCCAATGAGTTTTTGATCTGATTGACAGAAACAAACAAATAATTCACGGAAATTAATAAAACGTAATGTAAATTAGGTTTAAATTTAGAGAGGCAATAAAATATCTTGGTGTTCTCATATGAGACAATATTTACATTTTAATTTCTCTCCCAGCCTTATTACACACTATCAAAGCTAGTAATACCTTTTAGAGAAACAATTACAGAACTATTTAATACATGAACTAGGGCTCAAAATTAATTTTATTATTTGATTTGCACTGTTCTATGTTTGCATTTCCAGTACGTTTTAATATAGTTTGAGAAATCTAGAATGTTTTTGTGCAAATGAAGTGAGTTTTACATTTACGCTATTAGTGTCACCCACACAAAATACAGAATTTATAATTACACAAATACCTAAGATTAGATTTTTTCTGTTTCTTAAAAAGTAACAATGTTAATATAAGATTATTCACGATTAAATGGTTTTAAAAATGGCCTGTGTGGATGTGCAAACAGTCAAAAAGACACGATGTGAGAGGAACCATATCGACATACCTGGTGAGGAACCTGATGCCAGTAGGTTAAGGGTTTTTTTTGGCTGGTTGCAAAGCAAAGCGTTTCCCACATAAAGAGCCTGAGTTTGCAGTATGGCAGTAACCCGACAATCCAATTGATCACCCAAATTACTGTTGTAGCCCCATAAGAGAGAGAGGAACTTAAACAATGTTATCGGCTCATTCAAGTGCACCTGAATAATGACAAAACCAGAGAGAAATTAGCCATCTAGCTAATACCATTATTTTAAATCAAATACACTTTGAAAATAAATAAATCTTCAATCAAGCATTTTCTCACTGCAACAATGGTGATATCTGGCAAGAGTGAAAAACATGTCCAAGAACTATTAATATGCCTCATACACATCAGTCAAATTCAACAGCATGTTATTCCATCTAGAGAGAAAGAGGAAGTTGTAACTGTAAACAGTTACTGTGAGGAGAATACAGTACCTGTAACAGAGATTGCATTAGGCTTCTGAAGCAGGGAGCCAAGGGCCCTTGACCGGCTCCTGAGATCAGCACGTCAAACAGACGGCACATGAGATGCAGGTAACAGCAGGCATTATTGTCCATTTTCTCTGGGTTCCACCATGACTCATCTGAAAAACACAACTTTGTTAACCAACATAACCAACATTGTTATTGCCCTTTCAAAATAACTTTTAAAAAAGGTACAATATGTAATAATTCTGTCCGCTAGAGGTCTCTAGAAGCCTATTCAAAACAAAGGCGTAGCTTGATGATGCCAAGTTTTAGAGTGGAATCTTGGGACATGTGGTCTCCACCTCAACAGACGGTGAAAAGAATAATGATTGGAGTCAGGAAGAAATCATGTTCATGGATGCGATTATTAACGTTAACGAGGCCGCTGGAGCGATTGAGCAACACATGCCTCTTGAGCAGCAGAACTTTTATTATGCCACAGTTGTCAGTGCTGCTTCCGCTTTTCCGGTCATGAGAATGAGGTAACGCAGCTCTGTTTATTAATAGATACATTTGAGTGTGTTGAAAATTTTATAACATTACTCTGTGCGTTCGCCCGGCGGCTGCTGTGAGACACTGTTGCACACTGCAGTAAGATTTTAGAATATCATATTAACTTCTGGATGGCTCGTGTTGATAAATGGCATGCAATCAATTTTAAAACATATTGTATGATGGAGAAAATTCTTTATTACTGTTACTAAAAATAAAGCTGCACCTGATTATGCTATGTTAGCTATTTGACAAAAAAATGTGTTTCTCTGAGGCATGGTAAAGCATACTTGCAAAAAATAAAATAAATAAATAAATAAAAATCAAGAAAATTGATTTAAACAATAAGACTAAACGTGTTGAGCTATATAACAATTCATTTTCTGCCTATAAATATATCAAAACAGATGTTCCCTCGTCTATTAAAACTTGTAGATTTTTAAAGCATCTTTGGCGTTTCCATGGTTTCTATAAAATAAAACCGGAAACAGAGGGTAAAGCGGGTATGACGCAATTGACAGGCGGCAACTCACACGTCCCAGAGCCTTAGTTAAAATTTAAATTTTCTCACAATTTACAAATAGTTGGAAACATTTGGGATATTGTAATACTCAAGTGTACAAAATATATAACACTGGCCTAATGGTTTTTGGACATTTTACTGCAAAAATCTTACATATTGCGCATTTATCTAATAAACTAATTAAAAAATCTAATATTTCTTAAAAGTATTTAAATAGTGTGAATATTAAAATTTTAGTTCTTTCAGTTTACATAAAATGTAAGTTGCCACAAATGAAGACTTGTGGAATATTTATTACAATCACATTACAGTTCACAGTTAAATAAGCCGTCCATTACCTTTAAATGTGGAATCTGGACATTTGAGTGCCTTGATGAAAAGCTGCAGCAGTGAAAGCAGAAGGAGGTCTTGTTCTCTCTCTGCATTGAGACCAGAGCTAATTTTCTGCAGAAACTTGCCCAATACCACAAAGACCGGAAGACACTCATATACCTCTTCATTAGAAGCCTAACATACATTAGAGAAAAAAGAGAAAATTAACATTGGACTTAAAGGGTTATTTCACATCACCCAGAAATGCCAAACTCATAAGACCTTCGTTTATATTCAGAACACAAATTAAGATATTTTTGATCTGAAGGTTTTTGAACCACACATAGGCAGCAACGTCATCGCACAAAAAGTATTGCTGTCGCTTCATAACATTAAGTTTGAACCACTGTAGTCACGTTGACTATTTTAATGATGTCTCTGACTACCTTTCTGGACCTCAAAATGTGCAGTGACGTTGATGCCTATGTGTGGTTCAGAAACCTTTGGATTTCATCAAAAATATCTTAATTTGTATTCCAAAGATGAACAAAGGTCTTACGAATTTGGGATGATGTGAGGGTGAGTACTTAATGACAGAAATTACATTTTTATGTGAACACTTTAAATACAAATGTGTAATATATATATACATATATATATATATATATAGTAACTGTATGGGTCAAAATTAGATTTATAATTATCGGCACCAGTCAACACAGCACAGTACATGGTGTTGATAACAACATAAGAGGTTGTCTAATCATAGCAATATCGATCATTTTTAAAACCTATGGTTGACATCAATAGGTCATCTTGCTCTAGAGGCTGATGATGAACATCATGAATTCCTAGTCAAAATCTTCTTAAAACTGTTACTGGCCAGAATTTCTGCATCAGTGCATCACAAATAGTAGATTGTGGCCATTTGTTTCTGCATTTGCACTCTGACCTGTTCAGGTTGGATTGTGTGGACCTGTAGTAGTAATGGCTCCAGTAGTTTGTACACACTCTGTGCTGTGTGGAAATGTTGACCCTCCATCATGGACTGCAAACTCTGTAGCAGTGCTGAACTGAACACCACAAACGCGGTTCTTTCCCGCACACTGCTGCCCTGGCGGCTCAGAATATCACAGACATTCTTCAGCTGCAAGATACACAAAAGAAAACACAGCAAAGACAATGTTGGTTCTGTATCAAGAGATTTGAATGGAAACAACTTGCGCAGGTTTGTAAAACTCTTAAAAAGTCACACAAAAAATAAAAAATTCTTCTGTGGAAGAAACATTGCTGTTTAAACAACATTAACTTATGCATTTTCTTAAAGAAACAAACTGATATAGTTTTGGAGGTAAATGATGAGAGAATGTTAATTTGTGGGTATATTAGGATGTTTGACACTAACAGAGTTTCGCTTGGTTGCATGATCCATGTTAGCAAAGTTCTTGATCAGAGTTGTTGCGAGCATTTGGTTGGCCACCTCCAGCACATCTGATGGAGAGGTTTTGTCCAGAACATCCTTTAGCACTATGAATAAAGGAAAAGCAGACAACATGAATCAAAACTGATTTAATCAAAATCTAATAAATTTCTCTGTCTCTGATACAAAGCCAGTGTGGGCAGGGAAAATAAATTTTAACCAATTAAAATTATGTTATAAAATAAAATTATTTTAACTGATAACAACACATTATTTCTTGCTGAACATTCCTTTTTTACGCAGACAGTCACATTATAAAACCTTGTGAATGTAAAATAATATCTACTGGACATTTCTTCTTGGAAATTTCCATAAAATACCATTCCAGAGCAGTAAAAACTAAAGGTGGCAGTTCGAATGAATGAATGGATTTTAATAGGCAAATACTTAAGAATCTATGAATGCCTCATCATTACAGCGATTATTATGTTTCTTGCATGTTATGTTTCACAACGGTTATTTTAACCGCAATTGATGGTGTGTGTAGCTTTTATTTTTTAAACAACCATGTCAGAAGATGTATCATGACCATATTTCAGGATGACAATGTCAAGACACAATCAAAATTGTGAAAAAATGTTTGGGAGGGAGCGTGAAGAATCATTTTCACACACAAACTGGCATCTCTGATTCCTGATCTTAATTTCATTGAAAGTTTTTAGGATGTGCTGGAAGAGACTTTACAGAGTGCTGTCCTCCTGCATTGTCAACACAAAATCTTGACCAAAAATGAACGCGTTGGAAACAACATATTAAAATACCTATTAAGATCCAAACAACGACTTTTTTTTGGCACAGTGTGTGTGTGTGTGTGTGTAATTATTATTATTATTTCTGCCTGTAAAATGTACCTTTGGCCCAACCCTGAGTTAGAGGATGCTTGGAGAGCAGAGTGGTTTCAGCAATAGAAGATGCCATCTGCAGCTCCACACACTTGGGCGTAGCACTGGTCAGCACCAGGAAGGGCACGAGCTCCCAACTAATCTGTTCCTCAAGATCTGGGTTGCCCTCAATAATACGTGGGTCATCGAGAAGTTGCACAGCCTCTTTTAGCACTGAACACCTGCAGAAAACAAGACCAGATAAAGCCTGACTAAAGCCAAACTAGAGTATCTTTCTTAGTGTGGAAACTACATTATCATTTATGAGCATACAGCGATATGGATAGATACATCATGATATGATGTATTAATGCAATGTGTAAAAAAAAAAAAAAAAAAAAATTAAATCCACCTTTATTTGGACACATACACGAGCAAAGTATGATGACCATTGTAAGCATTTCCAAAGCACACATTCTCTTTTAAACTGTACAAGCACCAGATGATCACAAGGTAGCAGCCTAGCAGTAGTGCCATCAACGGCAGCCAAAAAACAAACACTGACACATATTCTCTCCTGTTGGACTCAAGTCATGGGAAGCACAGAACAATGAAAGTCTATTCTAGACTGTTGTCATCAGGGGCATCGGACAGGGAGTAATAGTGGGACTGAGTAACAGGGGCATACAAGGATATTGATAATCAATAATATTATCATGGTAACATTACATAGTTACAATATCATGCTACCTGGAGGAAATAAATAATGGCAAGACTCAATTTTCCATCCATAAAAATGAGAAATGTTCTTCATTTGCCTGGCAGCATTTGCCCTCCCATGTTAGCAATCCCCTCCCCTATCAAAAGGAAAAGTTGTTTCAACTTGTAGTCTGGTGCTTAGGGTCAAATTCAGCATGTGGCATGGTAGGAAGTCCCAGACTACAAAAAATGAAGCCTAAATCGGGTTATCAAAAAAGAAAGCAGCGAAGAGTGCTTGCGCTCTGAAGAGAGTGCAAAACATAATGCTTACAAAGTTTCTATTTGCTGCATTGACCATAGTAGCCAATCACAGGGAAGTCTTTTGAGCACATAAATTCAATTACCAATCAGAGGTGTTTAAGTTAGTCAGAATCCCTTATACTCAAAACCCCAGAGTTTTCTTTCAGGATGAGCTCAGAGTTCTGAACGCTCGTGGATCCTTTCACTATAACCAACAAAATGCAGACAATGTAAATAAGAGATTCACTGTGCTTCATTGATTATAATGGGAGTTTTCACAATACTGCAGAAAAGAAACTGAAGTGATTGGCACCTTCTATGCTTATGAAGAGAAAGCACTTTGCAAGCTTTCTGTATATATCCCATTCACTATTTAAATAAAAGTTGTGTTTTTATGCTGCCAACACTACACACTGCAGTTTCAGGAGTGACAACCACGTATAAATACGGGGGAAAATCCTATAAATCGTTGTTCCAAAGTGTTATCATGAGATGATAACCATGATGTAAATGAAAGTAATAGCCATAACAATGGATGGAAGAAAAGTTCTTAATTTTATTCTTCAGGGTTTTTTATTACTGACTTTTCACTTTATTTTTTTTAAAAACAATGATTGCTTAAAAGGTAGGGTAGGCAACTTCACAGGCTAGCAATAGCAAGCTAGCTTTGAAAGCAGTTCCCACCCTCCCTTCAGAGCACTCATGACAAGAAGGCACACAGCAGAGTCTGCAAAGCGTCACGAGAGTAGGGCTGGGCGATATATCGCATGCGATTGTCACGCGCATTTCGTCAGTAAAGCCGGTTCCCTGATTACCGCTAAATCGCCATCACTTGCTTTCAAATGGAGCGACATTTAATAGACAGAACTGTAGATCACTGACAAGCTACACAATATCGAGAGATGGTGTTAAATTACCTCATGTCTCAAAGCACATAATATTATAATAATAATGAACGTAAACAACTTACAGAGCTCATACCCCCTGACTGCTGCAGATTCATTTCGGAGTTGATAGTGTTGACATAGAAATGCAAAAATCCAGGTCCGAGGACCAGCTCAGAGTTAAAGAAGGTAAAAAAAAAATCAGTTAACTAACCAATCTGCAGATGGTTTGATGCGATGAAGAAGTGAAATCAAACAGGAAACAGTCTCCTCTGGATCCATTAGTCCCACATGAAGCTGTCAAGCAACCATAACTGACAGTGAACATTTAAATTGTACAAAAAATAAGACAAATTGAAAGTTTGTGACCAAAACTAATTACATGCATGATACGGTCATCTTACTTGCAATGCTTTAAGTGAAGACAGCACAATCTCTGGCGCATCATCCTTTACTCTCTCCAGCAATGCATCTTTCAAAAATGCCTCATCAAAGCCACTCTGCTCCATAAAGACACACGCACAAAAAGCATCTCATCATTAGTTCATTAATGTGCATCTCTTAGATGTTTAATGGAATATGAGAAAAACAAGGTGAAGAAGCGTAAGCTAACATTAAAAGAGAATACAAAAGATACACACGTGTTCTGAGGTGAGGATCTTCTTCAGGTAGTCTACTGCCATATTTCTCACAGAAGGTAGTGGATGATTCAGGCTGAGCATCAGAGAGGTATCGGACTCTGGCAGGATCTGCATATAAATAACATTTTAAAGTCTTGTTTTGGTTTTATTAAAGGGATATTCACCCCAAAATTAAAATTCTGTCATTAATTACTCGCCCTCATGTCGTTCCAAACCCGTAAGACTTTTGTTAATCTTTGGAACACAAATGAAGATCTTTGATGAAATCTTGGAGCTTTCTGACCCTCCATTGACAGCTACGTAACTAACGCTTTGACACTTCAAAAAGCTCATAAAGAGATCGTAAAACTAATCCATGTGAATTGAGTGGCTTAGTCCAATTTCAACAATTTAGGCTTTTAATCACAATTTTTTTTTTTTTTTTTGGTGAACTATCCCTTTAAACATCTACTTAAATGATTAATGTCATTATTTTTTAAGCAGCGTTAATGCATCTATTTTGACAGTTGATTTCTAAAAACTAATCAAGTTTGAGAGCTGACTGAAACTGATCAGAATCGCAAACACATTCACAAAATTTTGTATTGCAGATCAGTAAATAAGAGAAATGCCATCTTTATAGGTAATTATAAATTTAACCTAAATGGAAAATTTAACAAAAGAAAAGACATTTGCAGTCATTGTTTGGAGAAACGTAATCATTGAAGCTCAGCATTTATTTAGCCCATAAAATGTGAGGAAGTTGTTTTATTGAATTTATATATCACTATATTATATCATGTTTGCATTGTTTTAATGCAGTTTGAGGTACAGTCTCTTTGTTTGTGTGAAAATCATGAACACAATCCTAAACAAACATTTCTAAACATATCTCATTATTACACAGTGCTCTGGAATACTTCTGCATATTTTTACATAATTGATTATCGTCACAGGTAACGGATTCAGGTGAACTGATTTGATGTGTCCCATATTAACTAATATCAGTTTCACATCAGGGTCCTGATTATCCTGTCAGAATTTATTTTGCGATAAAAGTCAGCTGACTGTACAATATTATGGATTATTTGTTAGCTCCAAAATAAAGACTAAAAAATAAGAATAAATAAATAGCACACAGAATGGTTTCCTACCTGATATTTTCCACAGCTCATCGTAAGTGAGATGAACTGATGAAGCAGACCTTTTTCATCATCAGTTGACACATTTTTGACATGATTTTCCAGTGCCACATCCAGTGCACCTGGATACCTACGAGCAAAACCCACTCAAAGATAAACAAAACACTCCTTGTGATTGAATAACATTTTATGAGCTATACTATACTACAAAAGTGCAGAAGTGACTATAAACCTACCTGGATTCAAAAAGTCGTACAGTAGACTGAATTCTCTGATTAAGAGCTGAAATCATATCCGAGGGAAGCTCACTGCCACAGGAAACATACTCCTCAAGAAGCAGCCTGAACAAAGCAACAAATGTACAAGAGTAAAGATCTAATAAATCATCAGACCATCATACAGTACATGCATAATGTACAGGGAAAAGAGAGTTTCACTCAATTAAAGCTAAATTGAACCCCGCTTACTTGGCTGCAGTGTTCTCCAAGTTGTTGGATAGTTGAAGATTCTGAAACAGTGATTGTAATAGTCCAGTACTTTCTGACAAACCTTCAATCGGCTGTTCACCTATTAAGAAACAAATGTGACAACAGCAATTTTACTTTTGATTATTTTGATTAAGGGTCTAGGTATCACTAGGTATTTGCTCCTTGACACTACCAATCAAAATTTTGGACATTTATGCTTTATTATAACTACTTTCAATGTTTAGATTTGACTTAAACAAAAGGCTGGAATACACTACATGACATTTGGCCATATTTTTGCCACGATTTTTGTTCTATATCTTCCTTTGTGCACAGCAGAACAAAGAAATCTAAACAGGTTTGGAACAACTGTTCAAGGGTGAGTAAATGTTCACAGAATTTTCATTTTTGGGTGAACCATCCTTTTAAACCCTGTTCAGATGTAATCTTTGGTACACAGGTGAAGTATTCTGTGGTCATCAACAGAGAAACAAAGTCTCACATGGATTGATTACAGCATTTATATACATGGAAGTAGTGTGTCACAAGTTGCAAATGAACTTACGAAATCACTGGTTCATGTCACATCTTGGCTAGAACAATGCTGTTTACAGTTAAATATCTCTAAAACAATGAGTATGTTCTTTACCAAAACTAATAGTTATAATGTAGTACCAGATGTTTTTGTATCAGGAGAAAGATTACAAGTTGTATCTGAATATAAGTACCTTGGTGTTCTGATTGATTCCAAACTTTCATTTAAGGCTCAAGTTAAAAAGGTATGCAACCGGGTCAGGTTTAGTCTATCAAATTTTAGATTTATTCGCTGTTATATGTCATCTGAGTCTGCTCTGATGTATGTGCATTCTATGATCATTTCGCATATTACTTATTGTCTTACCACTTGGTCACAAGCTAGTATAACTACTTTGAAACCTCTGGAGTCATTGTATAAACAAACACTAAAAACTCTTGATCAGAAATCAGTTCACTTTCATCATTGTTTAATATTAAAAAAATACAATTTGCTAAGCTGGGATAACTTGATTAAATATGTGCATATTTGTTTACTGTTTAAGACTATACACAGTTTGACTTCACCATTAAAACAGTTTGTGAATATTAGAACAACCACACATCGATCGACAAGGGGAGGGGAAAGAGGGGACTGTATTATACCTCTCAAACGATGCAAATTCAGTCAGTCTGTATTTTCAGTTAGAGCTGCAAGGGAATGGAACTCCATCCCATCAACTATTAGAAAATTACATACTTTTGGTTTTTTTCAGTTTCATCTTAAAAAATGGTTACTGACAAATCAGCATTGTCAACATTAGTACAGTATTTTTGACAAAATAGACTTTTTTGTATAAATTGCTCTTGGCTATGTCGCCTTCTCCTGTTGCCATCTTTCTTATTAGTTTTTTTTTTTTTTTCTCTTCTCCTTTTTTTCTCTTTTTCTTTATTTTCTCTCTCTCTCTCCCTTTTTTTTTTTGCTTCTCTTCCTTCCTTTATATTATTATTATTTATTTTATTTTTTTTATTTTTTTATGATGTATATGCGTTTAATTATGTTATATCTTTGTTTTAGGGTGACTTTTTAACATTCTGTCAAGGGTCTGCAGATGAAAAATAGCCCTTTGGGCTAATTCTGGCACATTTACTGTAAAGTTTATTAATGTGCATTGACCCTACTAACTAACAATAAACATTATGAACGTTGCCTGGAAACAGCTCCAAGCTGCAATCTCATCATTACGGTACCTAAGCCAAAAATTTAATGCAACTTTTTAAAGATATGAGAAAAGATCTTTTGCCAATGTACTTGTCTGACTGAATTTATACAACTCCTACTGGGAGCACTTTGATGGTTTACATTTATTCAATCTGGATCTGAAATGTAGGGTAGGGCAGGACATGATTTTGTCCACTTGAAATTGATTGGAATGTTGTCATTTGCTAAATCTGCGCTCTCACGTGAGCGACTGGAAGTGCTGGAAGAAAAGGATTTTTGACTAGGCCTCACACCGGTGCACAGGTCATCAGACAAGAGATGGAATTGCAAGGGAGAGTGGAAGTTAATGCGTTTCTGTGGGAATTTTTGCCCAATCTTCCAGTAGAGCTTTTCTGAGGCCAGGCACTGTTGTTGGACAAAAAGGCCTGGCTCGCAGTCTACATTCCAGTTCATCCCAAAGGTGTTCAATGGGGCTGAGGCCAGGGCTCTGTGCAGGCCAGTCAAGTTCTTCCACACCAACCCATCCAACCGTATTTTTATGGACCTTGCTTTGTGCACTGGGGCACAAACATGCTGGAATAGAAAATGCCTTCCCCAAACTGTTACCACAAAATTGGAAGCATTGCATTGTCCAAAATGTCTTGGTATGCTGAAGCATTAAGATTTTCTTTCACTGGAAGTAATGGGTGTAGCCCAACCCCTGAAAAACAGCCCCATACCATTATCCCTCCTCTACCAATCTTTACAGTTAGCACAATACAGTCAGGCAATGTTCTCCTGGCATAAGGTAAATCCAGACTCGCCCATCAGACTGCCAAACAGAGCAGAGCTATTTGTCAGTACACAGAACACGTTTTTATTGCTCCAAAGTCGTGTGGCGGAGTGTTTTTCACCACTCCATGTGACGCTTGGCATTGTACTTGGTGATGTGAACCTTACATGCAGCTGCTCAGCCATATAAACCTATCCCACTGTACAGCTCCTTTGTGCTAATATTAACGCTAGTGGAAGTTTGGAACTCTTGAGCTATGGAATTATCAGAGCATTGGCATCTTTTACACACCATGCATCTTAGCAGTCAGTGACTTTATGTGGTACTTTTTTTTCCCCCAATGAAATAGCTTTGCTACTGAATCGCTACATTATATTTTTCAGTAACAAGGGGGTTATGTCACTGTTTTTACAGGAATTAAACTTACAGCTTCATTCTTAGTTGACAGAGATGCAGGTAAATGCATATCTCTCTCTCAATAATTAATGCAAATAAATGCAATAATTCATTCATTCAAATAAATGTAATCTTACCACATTGCTTTATCTCTGTGACTGATTTTAAGAGGCAGAAAGCTAGATCTAACAAGCCATAAATTACAAAAACAATTAATTTTTACACTTCCGTTCAACTGTTGCACTGAAAACATCAATAACAGCTTTAACTTGTAAATGCCGGCAAACAACCATGGTATAAGTGGGATAATCCACGGCTAGCTGTGCATTAAACGATCTGAACACAAATTCTGAATGCAATTCTTTGCCTCCACGTCATGCAAAAAAACTGTTTAATGCACAGCTAGCATTAAACATAATTTAAGAATTTGGATTGCATGGTGATTAAGTTCACATAGAGCACAGATAGAAACCAACCATCCTGCGTCATCACAGAGTGTATGAGATGGGGCAGCAGGTAACTCAGTAAGGGACTGATGTCATGGACTGCAGCTATATTCTGGAGTGTGGACACCAGGGTGGGGGTAGCACACAGGTACCCAAATGCCCTAATGGGAAAAGAAAAAAAATAATGAAATATTTTAGATTGCAGATAATTTTGAGAGAAACAAACATGACTAGTCCTTGGGGAACACATCATTTACAACTACTATTCAAAGTCAAAGTAGAGAACAAATTACTAAAACTTACTTTGGACCAACTACACCTTCTTTCTGGTTCTGCAAGAGGATGATAATGCAGCTCAAGCCCTCTCTGGTCAGCTGTGGCATTCGACCTAGAGACCTGCACAACTGCACGGTCAGAGTGTCCACCAGCTGATCCTCCATCACTACCTTCACTGCCATCTGACACACGATCATGTAAGTGGCAGCAGTGTAGTCTAAAAAGTTAGATTTCAGCCCCTGGTTATATAAGGAAAAAGCAGAAAATTATTTAGATTCAGTAGCATACATCTTTTCTTGGGCCTGGTACAACATTCCTATCAAACATTTATTTTCAGCCGTTCCATTTTGTGACAAAATGTACTTTAAATGTGGTTGACCAATACATATGCCAATTATAATTAATCATTTTGTGTACATTGCATTTGCTATCATTACTGTGTTATGTATATATGGCCAATACATTGTACCCCACCACCCGATATAGACACTTGAATCAGTTATTGACTGTTTACATGCACACAAACACTCAGATATTACCAATCTGATTGCCCAATTATGTTTAAGACAATATTTATTATGCAAACTACTTAAATCAAGAAATTTTATTTTTCTGTTTAAATTATATTAGATTGTAGAAAATAAGTAAGGAATAATTAACGACGGGCAGTTGAATTCTTAGAAAATAACACACACCCGAGGTGGTAATGTGGCCACGACGCTACAAAGGCAGCGGTGTCTCTACTAATAGCAAAACTATACGTTTATTTACCTCAAGAACCGCACAGTTATTACCTCACTGGCGAGAAATGTCATGTAGCTTTTAAGCTGCTAAACTATTTTACCAATTAATTTATAAGAGCAGCGCTGACAAAACGTGCCCGTGTGTACGTTTGAAAGAGAGAGCGGGAGAAAGTATGCCCTTTCAGTACACAAAACACATTTTGTGGCAAAAACCATGACAATAATTTGTCGTTTTCATCCTATTGCTTACTATATTTATTTGGTCAGTGTCGTTGTGGGTTCATATCAGTTGGTTACTAATTAAAATTCTGAAAATCAAAGCTTATATCATTATATTCATGTTAAGTCAAAAATAATTATACAATATTACAAAAATATAATCCATCAAAAACATCTCAGACACACATATATATAAAATATAAACTTAATTACATCAGCATTATGTTCTTGAATCATTGTCTTACCAGTTGTACAAATGGAAGCAGCTTGGCAATAATAGAGTTAGTTATCTTCTCCACTGCATCAAGTGCAGAAACGATGGTAGATGCATAGAAAGAGAAAATCACACGCAGCTGCGGACAGTTCCCATCCCGGACAAATTCAGAGTATGCCTATGATATTATTCAAAGTATTAACCAGTGCATTAATATATTGGCAGACTTTAACCAGAATAGCACACAGCCCAGGTTTCTTACCTTTACTGAATTTGTGACCATAGAACAAATGAAATCCATGAAGCCTAAATCCTTATAGCAGTGTGTGAGCAGAGTTCCTCGGGCCAGGGGAACACCCGGTTTCTATAGATAAAGCACAGAGCAGTTAGAAGAGTCACAATCACAAAAGGTATATCATTCTCTACACTGACTACATATATGATATGAAATGATATAGTTTACCTGAAGTCCATGCAGCCAGTGCCATTTGTGGGTTGGATCCTCTATCTTTAAAAGCTGGATCACTCGTACAAACACTTTAGTCTCATGATACGGTAAAACACAAGCAATCAGGCTGTCCTGGTTGTACAGCTGAATGTGGAATCTGAAATCAAGATTTTTATATTATTTTTCCATTCTACAATATATATTATATTATAAGAAGGTGTATGATTTCTACGCTACTAGTTCTCAAAACAAAATTGCAATAATTATAACCAAAGTAGAATAAATTACACACATTTTAAATGAAGAAAATCCTAAAACACAGCACAATTTTGACACTAACAAGTTTATCACACTCTAAAACAATAGTGTGCAAACTGTTGAGACTCAAACACCTAAAGTGTGACAATGGCAAATCTATTGAAGGTTACCTGTGTATTAGCCATTCAATGCATTTCAGAGCAGGCTTGAGAAGAAAGTAAGGTGACAGTCGAGTAAGAAATAGAGAGATGCTCTTGTCCAGTTTCTTGTTGACTTCTTTGGACTGAATGCTGCGCTCTAAGGTCAGAGAGGCTTGATTAAACAGAGTCTCCTGAAATTCACTGAATGCTGGATCAATACCCATCAGCTCCTCAAGTCCTGTGCATCCTATTCAGAATGATCAATAACAGCAGAAATTAGACAAGGTGACTGCTTGCTGCAATTATAAACAGGTGAATGATTACAGTAAATCTGCTTGTAAAAGCTAAATCAATTGTGAAACGATGATTGCAAGATGACCCTAAACCATGAGCAGCACAACACTGTCTATTTATAATAAATAGTGTGTGCATAGTTAACAGAGAATTGGGTTACATAACTAAAAATTAACTGGCCTACAATGAGCTCTGATGAGAAGTGATGATTTATGATTCTATATATGCCATAACTCATTAGAAGTGTTTAATAGCTAAATTCCAGGTGAAGAAACTACACTTCCCATAATTCTGAAGAAAGATGCACCAATAAAGTGCATTAGTGCCCACTCACTTTTTCAGCAGCAATAATGGGAGTATTTTTTCCATTCATTTTTCCCATAGGGATTTAAAATATTTCTTTGACAAAGCTTTGACTATGAACCAAACCAACCAGCTACAAGGTGAATCACAACATTACAACTTATTTGAAAGTTAGGGATGCACCGATGTATTGGCAAATAATCAGTTTTGGCTGATAAAAGCAATTATTTTCACTATCGGCCATCAGCCAATTGTTTAAAACAGCATATGATCAGAGCCGATTATCAATTAAAAGAGCTTGGAAAAACATGTCGGACCGCAACTCATACAGCGTGTAAAGAAAATGTGTGTTGTGTTGAATATAGACCTTATGCGCAAGAGAAACAAGCATGCAGCCATCTTTAGAAACTCAATCATCTTTTCAAAACATAATTTATTGTTTGAATTTTGTGAAAAAATTGACAGAATTTGAAAGCTGAGATTTAGTTTCTTATCACATGTAACAAAGCACAAAGCTCTTTGCAATTACTGGATAGGAGGCGCGCTACAAATAATTTTTGGTGTAGGGAAAAATGCAGACCTGGCAACCCTGGCTTGAGCTACGGGTTATTCATAGGGTCAAACAGAGCCTGCTTTTAAGTCACAATTTAACTGTTTAAGTGTTATTGTTGCATAAAGGGATAGTTCATCCAAAAATGAAAATTATCCCATGATTTACTCACCCTCAACCCATCCTAGGTGTATATGATTATCTATGATTATGATAACACATCTGAGTTATATTTAAAAGTATCCCGTCTCTTCCGAGCTTTATAATGGTAGTGAATGGCGCTGATGATTTTGAAGTCCAAGAAAGTACATCCATCCATCATAAAAGTAAAAGCTCCAGGGGGTAAATAAAGGCCTTCTAAAGTGAAGCGATGGGTTTTTGTAAGACAAATATCCATATTTTAAACTTCATAAACTATAATAACTAGCTCCTGGCAAATGGCTGTACACATCAAGTCTGACGTTTTGTTTTACTCTATCCTCTGTGCTTCCGCGTCTGTCAATACGGCATTCATCACGTCAGAGGTTACACTTCCGCCATATCTTGAAGCGTACGGTAATTTGCCAGAAGCTGGTTACTATAGTTTATAAAGTTTTAAATATGGATTTTTTTTTTTTTTTTTTTTTTTTTTATACAAAAAACAATCAATTGTAAAGTGTAACCTCTGACGTGATGAATGGCGTATTGACAGACACGGAAGCACAGAGGATAGAGTAAAACAAAACGCGGCTCACAAATTAGAAGTCTAAAACAAGAATGTTTAAAGAGAAATGTCAGAGGATTTTGATATAAAAGAAGAGGAGCTTGAGTTTATAGCCCAGCCCTATTTGTTTAAACCACGAGAGGCGTCTAAGTGTCCTACATTCTGCGTTATACATCACGTCAGACTAGATGTGTACAGCCATTTGCCAGGAGCTAGTTATTATTAGGGTTACAAAATTCCGGGAATTTTCAAAGCTGGAAACTTTCCATGGGAATTAACGGGAATTAATGGGAATAAACAGGGAATTTGCAAAATTGCAGTTTAGCCTTTAACAGGGTACTTAAATGTAGTTGAAAAAAAAAAAAAAACATTTTGCAGCATAATTTTCGTTAAAACAACCAGATTTAATGCAATTTCAGTTGATTTTTTTACCCTGCACATTCCTCAGTCACATTCACACAGCACACTACTTACTGCAGGGTTTTTGAGGCCACACCCCCTGCACGCACTGTGCATTTCCCCAGTCCATAACATGCACATTTGATCAAAAATACAGAAAGTAATATTGTGAAATATAACTACAATAATGTTTTTCTATTTTAATATACATTAAAATATAATTTATTTCTGTGATGCAAATTTTCAGCATCATTACTCCAGTCTTCAGTGTCACATGATCCTTCAGAAATCATTCTAATGTGCCAATTTGATACTCAATTACCAATGTTGGAAACTGCTTTATAACCTGATGATATGATACTTTTTTCAGGAGTTTTGATGAATACAAATTTAAAGAGCAGAATTTCTTTAAAATAGAAATCTTTTGTAACAATATACACTACCGTTCAAAATTTGAGGCCAGTGACTGTTTTCTTTCTTTTTTTTTGAAAGAAATTAATACTTTTATTCAGCAAGGACGTGTGAAATTGATAAAAAGTGATATTAAAGTGATACTGTTAGAAAAGATTTATATTTTGAATAAATTATGTTCTTTTTAACTTTTTATTCATCAATGAATCATGAAAAAAGTATTACAGGTTCCAAAATATATTAAGCAGCAACATTGATAATAACCGAGTATCAAATCAGCATATTAGAATGAGGATCATGTGACACTGAAATAACACATAACAATTGCTGCAATAAAAATATATTTATTTTACATATTTACTAAAATAGAATTAGATGAATGCGAAAAATAAATACCTGTAATTTTATGTTATGACCAAACAAAATGTTTATATTTATGTTTTTATATATTTTATTATAAATTTCCCCAAATTTCCAATTAATTCCCATAAATTCCCATAATTTCCCATAAATTCCTGTTAAGTTTCAAAATTGGAATATTTCCAAAATTCCCCAGGTTAAGTTCCCATGGAAAGTTTACGGAAATTTACCCGAAACTTTCCGCCCCTTTGCAACCCTAGTTATTATAGTTTATAAAGTTTAAAATATGGATATTTGTCTCACAAAAACCCATCACTTCACTTTAGAAGGCCTTTATTTACCCCCTGGAGCCGTATGGATTACTTTCATCATGGATGGATGCACTTTCTTGGGCTTCAAAATAGTGAGTCCCATTCACTATCATTATAAAGCTTGGAAGAGCCAGGATATTAAATAATTCTGATTATATACACCTAGGATGGCTTGATTGTGAGTGAATCATGGGATAATTTTCAATTCCCTTAAAACTGAACTTGCCTTAAATTCAACACAAGGGAGATTTTATTCACACAAAGTATGAGTTGCCAGTAGTAAAAATTATTACTTTTAATCATACGATATCGATTATTGGCCGATACATTGGTGCATCTCCTCCAATTTAAATGTATTATATGCAGTAACTGCATATCAATGAACATAGTATACAAGTTCAAAAGAGCAGTGTGTCTTGGAGAAAAAAACAAGAAAAAGCTCTGGTAGGACACAGAACTCACCCAGTGCATAGAAGGTGCTGCGGTCCATGGTGGCAGCATCTTTAGGGTCAAAGAGCACAGAGGCCACCTCTCTCCGGCTGAGCAGATTCGAGTCATTCTGCGGCAAAGCCAGCCGCTTCAACTGATGTGCTAAAGATGTCATCTAGAGACATGTAATAATAAAAGAATTTCTGTTTTTACACAAAGTAACCATTCTGCAGTTTCAATGGATGAATCTCACGAAAGAATACAACATCTTTCATCATATTCCCTCCCAAAATAATATTTTACATAAAGTTTACTTGAAAGAATTAAGTTTTTTCTTTTTGCTTAGTGTTATTTCATGATAATCAAACTGAAATGTACCCATACGTTAGCCTTTTTAGTTTTCAAGTAACTTTCATAACTGTTATTGAGATTATCATTAGAAGTATTACAATACAAATAATTACAGTAACGAAAACATTCATATATTTTGACTTTGGTGAAATAGAACTTGGACATGTTCTTGACAGGCTTCATGAGATTTACCGCATATGTGGTGCACCACAAATGTACCATATATTGATGATACAACAACAACAACAACAACAACAACAACAACAACAAAACGAAGATGTTTAAGTTATGATAAAAAAAGATGTTATGAGAATACTTTTGGGCTGTTAAAACACCTTATTTGCATACAATCAGGCTATAAGCGACACATGAAAAAGTTATTCTCATAAAAGATCAAATGTTTGGATCCAGTATATGAGTTTAGTAACCGTAATAGTAGCAGTAAATATATTCCCATACCTTTACTTGTAGTTATCACCGAGCAATTTCCACGTGCATACGCCTTGCTGCTAGTATGATTTTCCTCTCTGTTTTGCTGTCGGTGGCGGATGAATCAGTTGATGTTGTTATACTGCCACCTAGTGCATCGGGTGGTTTGTGCGACCAGTGGCAAAATATATGTAGACAGAAAACGCACAAGAGGGCGCTGTGCAAGCAAACTACATATTTACATTTTTGTTCATCTTTGTATTTTTCACACTAACAGATTCACCATCCCCAATATATATATATATATATATATATATATATATATATATATATATATATATATATATATATATATATATATATATATATATTTTTTTTTTTTTTATATAAAAAAACATAAAAATAGATATAAAATTGTCTGACCTATCATCTCATCAATGTTTCATAAAATGTGGTAAATATTGTAGCACATCTTGTCATGCAGTCAGTACATAATAGGATATAAAATATGTTTATGTAGAGCTGAGACAGGGGGTCAGATAATTCACTATACACATTTTTTCCCACTGTAGATATGTATTCATAGGCTGTGGTTTCATACATATACAGAGCTGGTAATGGATTACATAATCTGGATTACGTATAATTAGATTCCAAAATCAAGTACTTGTAGGCTAATTAAAACTACTTTTTTATGGCTTACATTACATATTATTTACACAATGGCAGTAAGTTGTTCACAATTCACTGATTCTCCTAATTTTTGATTTTTTTTTAACATTTATATTTTTTCATAATAAACTTGCCGCTTATATAGGCTATGTTTGAGTTTTTCCACCAGTGAGGGGGAAATATAGATAAAATATAGATGAATATAGATTAAATATATATGAAATATATAGGCCTATAGGAAATAATAATAATAATATAATAATAATATATATGAAATACAAACCCGATTCCAAAAAAGTTGGGACACTATACAAACTGTGAATAAAAAAGGAATGCAATAATTTACAATTCTCATAAACTTATATTTTATTCACAATAGAATATAGATAACATATCAAATGTTGAAAGTGAGACATTTTGAAATGTCATGCAAATATTGGCTCATTTTGGATTTCATGAGAGCTACACATTCCAAAAAAGTTGGGACAGGTAGCAATAAGAGGCTGGAAAAGTTAAATGTACATATAAGGAACAGCTGGAGGACCAATTTGCAACTTATTAGGTCAATTGGCAACATGATTGGGTATAAAAAGAGCCTCTCAGAGTGGCAGTGTCTCTTAGAAGTCAAGATGGGCAGAGGATCACCAATTCCCCCAATGCTGCGGCGAAAAATAGTGGAGCAATATCAGAAAGGAGTTTCTCAGAGAAAACTGCAAAGAGTTTGAAGTTATCATCATCTACAGTGCATAATATCATCCAAAGATTTAGAGAATCTGGAACAATCTCTGTGCGTAAGGATCAAGGCCGGAAAACCATAGTGGATGTCCGTGATCTTCGGGTCCTTAGACGGCACTGCATCACATACAGGAATGCTACTGTAAAAAGTCACAACTGAAATCACAACATGGGCTCAGGAATACTTCCAGAAAACGGTGAACACAATCTGTTGCAGGCTAAAACTCTATAGGTCAAAAAAGAAGCCATATCTAAACATGATCCAGAAGCGCAGGCATTTTCTCTGGGCTAAGGCTCATTTA
Organism: Chanodichthys erythropterus; assembly: GCF_024489055.1. NCBI lineage: Eukaryota > Metazoa > Chordata > Actinopteri > Cypriniformes > Xenocyprididae > Chanodichthys > Chanodichthys erythropterus. Next base: position 30,882,791 of record NC_090239.1, read on the forward strand.
AAATGGACTGTGGAAAAGTGGAAAACTGTTCTGTGGTCAGACGAATCAAAATTTGAAGTTCTTTTTGGAAAACTGGGATGCCATGTCATCCGGACTAAAGAGGACAAGGACAACCCAAGTTGTTATCAGCGCTCAGTTCAGAAGCCTGCATCTCTGATGGTATGGGGTTGCATGAGTGCGTGTGGCATGGGCAGCTTACACATCTGGAAAGGCACCATCAATGCTGAAAGGTATATCCAAGTTCTAGAACAACATGCTCCCATCCAGACGTCGTCTCTTTCAGGGAAGACCTTGCATTTTCCAACATGACAATGCTAGATCACATACTGCATCAATTACAACATCATGGCTGCGTAGAAGAAGGATCCGGGTACTGAAATGGCCAGCCTGCAGTCCAGATCTTTCACCCATAGAAAACATTTGGTGCTAGAGGAAGATGCGACAAAGAAGACCTAAGACAGTTGAGCAACTAGAAGCCTGTATTAGAGATGAATGGGATAACATTCCTATTCCTAAACTTGAGCAACTTGTCTCCTCAGTCCCCAGACATTTGCAGACTGTTATAAAAAGAAGAGGGGATGCCACACAGTGGTAAACATGGCCTTGTCCCAACTTTTTTGAGATGTGTTGATACCATGAAATTTAAAATCAACTTATTTTTCCCTTAAAATGATACATTTTCTCAGTTTAAACATTTGATATATCATCTATGTTGTATTCTGAATAAAATATTGAAATTTGAAACTTCCACATCATTGCATTCTGTTTTTATTCACGATTTGTACAATGTCCCAACTTTTTTGGAATCTGGTTTGTAGATATTTGATGTAGCAGTGATATTGCTGTGAATTTCATGTTTTTTGATATTTGTTTTTGTAATGTTGCTGTGTTCTAAATGTACTTAATTTTAAGTAAATATGTTTTAAAATCATAAGATGTGATTTTGTTTTATTCAGTGTTACTAGCAAACACTAACAGGTACATCAGTGTTAGTATTTTGAAGTATTAACTGTCCATACCTTGCATCTGTTGAGGCTCTTGTGAATAGAATGTATTTTTTGGAATATTTATATTTCTTTTTTAGCACAAAAGTAATCTAAATGTAATCCAAAAGTAGTCAGATTACGTTACCAAAAATATGTAATCTAAGAGATTATATTGCTGATTACAAATTTTGCCATGTAATTTGTAATCAGTAACTGATTACAATTCATAAGTTATCTACACAGCGCTGTATATGCGTTATATGTTTTAATCCACAAATAAGAACGCTTTGCCTTCAAAGAAAAAAAAAAAAAGAGAGAAACCTTTACTTATTATTTTAATTTATTGTAGGTATAGCTTAATAATGTAACATCCAGAATTTGCAAATGCATTTGTTAGCATATAATATAACATAATATATTTTAAAAAGTGTGTAGGCCTTTGTATCTTACACACTAAACACTATAATTGACAGCCAAAAACCTAATTTATTGTTGAGGCTCAGTGGTAAACTATGTTTCCCTGGTGTGAGGAATTAAATGTGTGACCCCTTAAAAAAATATGAGCTGAGAGGGTGTGAAATGAGACGCGCTCTATGACCCTGTATCTCTGCTGCGCTGCTGCAGCACCAGTGGGAAAGGCAGAAATCTGCAGCTGACTAAATCAAGAGATCAAAACGATCGGATTATAAATGCACAATCTGTCGTGAAAATCCAGGGCGCTTCGCTGTTCTAGTTTCTCTTTTAGCCTTTCACGAATGCATGTGTGATTTACACATTAATCAGCGTTTTTTTCTCTCACAGACGGGAAGATGGTGCGTTGCTTGTGCCATGCCTCTGACGGACACTCTACACGCATTCATGGGCATTAATTCACTGTTCTCTTCATCATATTCCAGGGCACGTTATTGTTTATCAGCGACAGTTTTGTCCTGACAAAAACGTCTGGGCCAACGACTCAGAGATGCTGTTATCGCATCGCCTCGGAGAAGCCTAACAGACCATGATGAAGACCGAATCCTCATCCTCCTCCAAGCCAGCGAGCACCACCGCGCTCCGCAGCCCCTCTCCTCACCGCAACGCGTACGAGGCGGCGGGTATTCAAGCGCTGAAGCCGGCGAACGATATCTTAAATAACGGCGACGCTCAGGATGGCAAGCCGAAGCCCACCAGCCGCGGTCGCACGTACGGCTCGAACGTGCACCGCATCAAGAACATGTTCATGCAAATGGGCGCATCCTCACCCACCGAGGCTGAAGACCCGCAAAAGGCAAACGGCGACGGCAAAGCAGTGCGTCTCACGCTACCGCGAGCTGGCAGCCTAAACGAGAACGTGGATCACAGCGCGCTGCTCAAACTGGGATCCAGCGTCTCCGAGCGCGTCAACCGGTTCGATAGCAAAACGGACGCGTCGCCCAGGTACTCCAAGCTGCAGGAGACGAGGAAGATCTTTGAGCAGCAGCAGAATCAGGAGAAGCAGGCGGCTTCTAATCGCGTATTACTGAAGAAAGAACGCGCCGCGGGCTTTCAAGATGCGTCGCGTTTGGACGTGGTCGCGCGCTTTAACGGCAGCACGGAGTCGTTGGATAGCCTGGACGCGATCGGCGGGGCCGGCGAGGCCGTGTCGCCCACCGTCAGCCAGCTCAGCGCCGTATTCGAACGGGCCGCCGAGCTGCGGAACAACCTGCACCGGCTGTCCAACACGCCCCCGCTGCCTCTGCCTCTGCGCGGGGTCACCGGCCGGGTCGGTGCGCTCAACTCCAAAATCATCACCAAACGGGTACGCGTCTTTCCTTCGGGGGCAAACAAGGAGGATGGGGTTAACCAGCACCAGGAGGAACAAGATGGGAGGTTTAGCAGCCTTAATGGAGCCTCTGAGCTTCAGGACAGTCTCACAGCTTTGGATAATGAGTCCTTGGAAGAGAAAAAGACAGGGGAGAAGGATGAATCTAGTGCCAATGAATCCAAGACTCTAGATAAGTGTAAGCCAGGACAGGCCAATGCCACAGAGGCAAAAGGTACTCTTATTTCTGCTGATGTCCATAGTTTGGGAAATGGGGGAGTTACTTCCAATGGAGAGGCCCTGGAGAGAGACATTATGGAGTCTGGCATCACCAGCACTGGAAGGAAGGGTGAAGATGGACATGCTCGTCCATCAGTGGGAGTCAGTAAGAAGGAGGGTGATGATGGTACTCTGAAGGAGGATTACTCTACAGCTGATTTGGTGGATATCAGTGCCTACAGCGCAGTTGGAGAAGACTCTGGTGGTAGCCAGCTTGAGGATGAGGAGGATGAAGAAGATGAAGTATATGAGCCAGAGTCAAGCTGCTCTGAGATTCCTGGATTACCTACGGAGGAGGATCCGCCCCCGAGCCGGAAAATTAAATTCAGCATTGCGCCCATTAAGGTGAGTTTATACAAAGGAATATTTCACCACAAATTAAAATTCTGTCATCATTTACTCACCTGCATGAGATTTCAAACCAGCATGAAGTTCTTTCTTCCTCAGAATGCAAAATAAATATTTTGGAAAACATCAAAGCTGCCCTTTCCATCTAGGGCAGTGGTTCTCAACCAGGGTGAAAGGCAAACTTCCAAGGGGGCCTCAGAATCATTTAAAAGCATTTCATTTTGTCAGCACTTACTCACCCTTGAGTTGTTCCAAACCTGTATTAGATTCTTTCTTCTGTTGAACACAAAAGAAAATATTTTGAAGAATTCTGGTAATCACACTGTTGATGGTAGCCATTGACTCATGATGAAAATGATGACTAAATTTTAAATTTTTGGGTGAACTATCCCATTAAAATGCTAAAAAAAAAAAAAAAAAAAAAAACACAAAGGTGTAAATTGAAATCATGTTTCTTTTATCATCTTAAAGGATTAGTTCACTTTCAAATTAAAATTCCCTGATAATTTACTCTGTCATCCAAGATGTTCATGTCTTTCTTTCTTCAGTCAAAAAGAAATAAAGGTTTTTGATGAAAACATTCCAGGATTATTATCCTTATTGTGGACTTCAGTGGACTCCAAATGGTTGAAGGTCAAAATTACAGTTTCATTGCAGCTTCATCTAGGGGATCTACATGATTCCAGATGAGGAATAATGTTCTTATCTAGCAAAACGATCTGTCATTTTCTAAAAAAAAATAAAATAAAAAATCATATACTTTTAACCATAAACGCTCATCTTGAACTAGCTCTCTTCTTGTTCTCTATTAGAATTCCGGCAGTGTAGACGCTGCTAAATGTATTACTGCCCTCCACAGGTCAAAGTTTGAACTAAATTGTCATATACAATATGCTAGTGCAAGTATATAAAATTTAGTTCAAACTTTGACCTGTGGAGGGCAGTAATACATTTAGCAGCGTCCACACTGCCAGAATTCTAATAGAGAATAAGAAGAGAGCTAGTTCAAGATGAGCATTTATGGTTAAAAGTATAATTTATTTATTTATTTATTTATTTTTTATTAGAAAATGACCAATCGTTTTGCTAGATAAGACCCTTATTCCTTGCCTGGGATTCCTTGCTTTGAAGCTGCACTGAAACTGTAATTTTGACCTTCAACCATTTGGAGTCCATTGAAGTCCACTATATGGAGAAAAATACAGGAATGTTTCCGTTAAAAACCTTAACTTCTTTTCGACTGAAGAAAGAAAGATAAACATCTTGGATGACATGAGGGTGAGTAAATTATCAGGAAATTTTAATTTGAAAGTGAACTAACCACTGTTTATTTCTTGAAACTTGATTCACATAATGAATGAATTAATTAATTTCTTTAATATATCAATACTTCCAGTTTCTGTTGATAAAAAAGCAACCATAATTACAGCATAAATATCTATAATAGCCTATTGGTAAGCCTTTGGATCAAAAATGTTGAGAAGTACCTTAGATACCTTAAATTCCTTTATGATACAAAACACACAGTATTATAAAAGTAGTTCATTTGAATTGTGCACTTTACAATCCTGGACTTATGGAGACACATGATAGATTTATGTGAAAACAGATCAAATTTAAATGATTTACAGAAAATGTTCTGCTGTAATTTGCATTGTTGATATCAAACACCACCAGTACTCACAAATCTCATAACCAAACATGACATTTTAATTATGAATGAGATTTAAGAGATATAATGGAGGGGAATATTTTAAGTTTATGTATATTTTGTATCTTAATTAGACAATAGAAATATTTAACAAGAAATTTTCAGATATATGCACATTAAAATGTATACTTTGAAAAAGCATTTGATTAATCTGTATTTAAATTAACTGTGTTCTTATTTTATGTTATGTGTTTTTGGCTTCTGTTTAATTTCATGTTTATTAAAGTGAATGAGATGGGTCTGGTTCACTTAAAATGGTCGCCTGGGGACTGGTGTATGTGTTGGACTGAGTGAATGAATGAACTTCATACATTATATAATTCAGTCTGTTATTTACTGGTTCTTGTAGAAGCCTCTGTCACTACTGTTACTGTTGGTATGCTTTTAGATTGGCACAGACTGAACGAGTTGAATAGAATATAACATAATCCAACTGTCAGTCGGTTTGCCTTGGCATCTTCTTTCCCAAGGGCTTCCTCTCTTTGATTAGGTGTGACATTTATCCAGGATAGTTGCTGACCTGACATCAGTGGCTGACGTAACAAACATACCTCAGACAATGTGTCTGATCAGCCCATCTGGCCTGCTTGTGTTCAGGATGTATCCAGTTCTGCCCATATCTCTGTAAACATGAAACTGAACCAACATTTACCAACAAATCCTTTCAGGTCCCTGTCTCCATTAAAACTCTCTCAAGAATAAGAATGTCCCTCCCCCTAAACTATACAACCTGTCTCACCGACTAGGAATATTTACATATATTACCCTGTTTACATCTGGTATTTGCATCCATTTTGGTCATCTGCAGTGTTGGGTATAATGCATTACAAGTAATTTATTGCTGTAATTTAATTACTTTTCCCCTGAAAAAGTAAAGAAAGGTATCACTCTCAATTTTTCTCTAATTTAACTGTTACTTCTGATGTAATTGCATTAAATACGGTATAGACAAAAGAACAATTCTATATAAAACAATAGTGGCTTTAACATCAAAATTTAACATATGCTTTTAATGTAACTTTGTACCTTTAATGGTGCAGTGTGTAAATTTTAGCGGTAAGTGCAACCAACAGCAGCTCACCCCTCCCTTTCGAAGCAAAATAGAGAAGCTACGGTGGCCGTCTGGCCGACACAAGACAAAGATGTTGTCGTCTGAGACAGAAGAGAGTACATTAGCCAGTCAAACAATGAGGTTTCTTCTTACTTCTAACAAAGAAAGGTCTCTGCTTCTAATAAAGACGACTACTTACACTACTACTACTTCATACATATTCAACATAGTGATGATCCAAGCTGCCTCTAAAAACATGAACAATTTAGAAGAAGAACAACATAGTGATGAAACACGCTCTGTAGAGTGTTTGTCCATTTAGGGCTGCTGTAGAAACATGCCGATGCATAATGACGATTTGATATGGAGGGGGGACCCGCGGTGTATGTAGATAGAAATGGGTCATTCTAAGATAATAAAAACATAACGGTACATTATGTAAGGACTTTATACACCACTGAAAACATAGTTATGTATATTATATTGCATTTCTGTCAATAGATCTTCCCAAATTTTACACATTGCACCTTTAAATATTTTGGTCAGTTCAAGGATAATGTGTGCAATTTTAATATTAATTATTTGAAATAATTAAAAGAGCAGTTTCACTGTTCAGTTGCTCGAGGTTGATATGGGATTTAGAAATTAATTGCAATATGTTTTAGAGAGAGTAATTATTACAGAAATCTAATTACACTGTTGAAGATGTAATTAGCTAGTAATTAATTACTTTTTTTAGTAACTTCTTGCTTACAAGAAGTCAGCGCTTAACAGAAAAAAAATGGGGTCCAAGATGTTTTAGGATTTGACAACTCAGACTACATTTAGAGGTAGACACACAACACATTGCATAAGCTCACTTGTCAAACAAACATTTCGCTAAAATGGGGTAAAAGTCTAAAAAGGTTTTAATGCCAATGTATAGATACATTTTTGAAAGTTCATGCAACTTAAACATCATTATTAGACAACTAAGAATATTTAAAAAAAAAAAAAAAATTCTGTGATATATAAATATAAATATATTAGCATTAAATAATTATGAGCTTCCTGTCTCTGTACGGATGCCTAAAAGCGTGAACATTATGCATCTGAGAGAAAGATGTGAATCTTTCAGATGCAGGGAATGTGAAAACATAATTAACCCCCTCCTGTAAGTGATAAGAGTAAAAATAGCTGACCTATGAATAGAAAGTGAGGGGTAGATTTCTAGTGGATCTGATACCCACGTAATAGCAGTAGCACATTTGAAACAGTCAGTGCGGATGCTCTTTGTGATAACCAAAATCACAATGATCCTGTAGTTTTATTATGAGTAAAGCATTTTTTTAGATGTTAAGTGAGTGCGAGGGAAAAAAGGAGGAGCAAGAAATTACCAAAAGATAAGGATAAGAGAAAGATTTGTCAGGAGAGAAAGACCTTTTTGTGTCATTTTCTGATTTCAGGATGTAGCTATGGCTCATTCACTTTGCGCAATATGTTCTGTGGTTTCAAAATAGCAATAAGTTTATAGCAATTAAAAAAATTATTTTTGCAAACTTTAGTGTAGTTCATTCCACACAATATGTAGTTATGAATGATGTCTTAAATCAGGGGTTCTCAACTCTGGCCTTCGACGTCCACTTTCCTGCAGAGTTTAGCTTCAACCTTGATCAAACTTGCATGCCTATGGCCGTGTCCGAAATGCCCCATATACCCTTAAATAGGGCACTATTTGAGGGGACAGCCTTTTGTAGTGGTGTCCCAAACCATAGTGGACGTTATCGAGTGCACTAATTCAATCCCATAATGCACAGCAATAATGAGTGTCAAACCAATGTACACTCATCGGCTAGAGATTACCCATAATGCACTGTGAGGGTCGTGCTGAATGAATTTCCATGTCTCGTTAGAAGGTGACACCCGCAGCTGAATCATCCATCCATCCGTTTTCCGAACCTCTGGTCCAATGTGGCTACTACAGCGCAATTTTCATATGCTAGTTTCCATGAAAAAGTTCAAGATAAATCTTTTCATTACTTATGGAGCTGCCAGTTTGATAAATTTCATATGACTATTAAACAGCAAGCACAAACTATGCAAAAGCAGCAGCCCTTTTGGCACACACACACACTTGTTTTCATTCCCTTGTTTAACTGGACTATATTAGTGGACTAATGTAGGAAATAGTGAAAGGGTGTATAGCGGGGTGATTTTGAACACAGCTTATATCTTTCTAGTAATCCTGAAGACCTTAATTAGCTTGTTCAGGTGTGTTTGTTTAGGGTTGCAGCTAAACTCTGCAGGAAAGTGGATCTCTGGGGTTGAGAACGCTTGCTTTAAATTGTGGCTGATGAGAGGTGTGCTATTACTGTTCTGAGTGATCAGATTTTGATCTGGCAGATCAAACTGACCAACACAAAAGGCCGTTTGATGATAAAGGTGAAACTTGTTTGAGCTGGACCAGTGAGGAACTACCTTAGAACACATTAGCAACCACCAAAACAAGATAGCAACCACATAGGCCTAATGAATTAATCTCTTTCATGCTTGAATGGACAAAATGGTCAGAATTCCCATTTTGTTGAGTATCCTCTTAAGCACAGCCTTAAATGAGTTAAAAAGTGTTAAATGAACGTAAAGAGTTGTGAGAAAATAGGATGTGTGTTAGATCCGCGTCATGTGCTTCAGGACTTAAAGTGACAGCAGCCTAATAAATCCTGCTGTTGTCTGTCATTAATGTTAATCAAAGAACAAAAGACAATGAGAAAATCAATCACTGCTCTTGACTGAATTAATTTGGTAGCTTTAATAAGGGTTAATCTATATTCAATTCATAATTTATGCATTGAAGACTGTTCATTGTTAATTGACTGCACAGATATAGAAATTATTCATGAAATTATTCGATTTCTGTATATTACATACCTGAAAATCTTAACACACTGTTTACAAGATTAAATAATGAAAACAATCACTTTTTGTGCATTTTAGCAGGGCAAGTATTTATCTGAAATGGCCTGCATGGACAAGTAGAAAACAACCTTAGCGTTGAGCCCTGATATATTAAAGGCACTGCTAAATGTGATATTTATTACAATGGGTTTATGTTATTATATTTTTAAAGCCTATTAAATGTTAAAATAGATAGCTTTCCATTATACTGTAATGTTGAATGGCTATAATTAATGGCTAAAATTGAGAAAAAAAATCCATTTAATAGAGACATCAGTATCAGTACTGGTATCAGTGATAGGGCCTTCATTCATAGTGCTTAGTGAAAAGATGCCATTAAACAAATATTTAAAATATATTGTCTTTATGTTGTTTCTAAATTATTTTGGATATTCAATGTAAAAGTATTACAAAATAAAAACATATTAAAAACTTGAATGTTAGGTGTGATTAATTGTGATTAATTTTTTAAACATTTGTATTAAATGTTTTTACTTTCAAATATTACATATTAATATTACTTTTTAACTTTTCAAATATTATTTTATGTTTGTGCTTTTGGAAATGGATCTTTACTATCCCTAGTCATATTATTTTGCATTTTAGGCTCATTTTGAGCACAAAGATTGTGCTTTCTGCAAATGTAACTGTTGCAAGTGTAATTTAAATTTATATTTATTTATACATATCAGGGTGTACGTACATCCACGTGTGTGTGTAGAAATTATGGCGGAACATTTAGGAAAGCTTAAATTTGTGTGCAAAACAATATCACACCCTGCTCAGGCAGTTATAGGACCCTATCATACACCTGGCACAATGTGGCGCCAGGTGCGACGCAAGTGTTTTTTCCTAGTTTCAGCCCAAGGCAGTTAGCATTTTCACTTCATGTGCCGCGTTGTTTAAATAGCAAATGCATTTGCGCCCATTTGTGGCTTGCTGGTCTGAAAACGAGGTGTGTTCAGGCGCATTGTTGGCATGTTGCTATTTTGAGGCAACTGAAATAGACTGCGCCATTGATAATAATATGCGGCACGCATACACTCTGCTTATTATACACACAGGGACATACAATAAGCAGCACACAAACATGCCAAATATAAAAAAATAAAATAAAAGGATTACAATGTAAAAGATTATTATTGTGTGCATAATGTTAATGGGTAGTACAAATAGTACAAAAAAATAGCTCATACCGCATGAACTTATGAGAACAAAATTTAACTTTTACATTTTATTTTTATAAAACAATTTTTTAATATATTCCTGTTATCTGACAGGAGCATTAATTTAATTCCGTACCTAACCTGACCCGTTTGACATAAAGACCATGACCCGAACCACACCCACATCAAATTTAGTACATCAGGTAGACAAAAATTATTTATTTTCTCATGTAACACAAGCAATCAAACCAACATTAGACATTCTGCAGGTAATAATTAACAGAACATGCATCCATCGTGTAAACAATACAAAACTTTTTCCCAGTCTTCCCATACAGGCTATTTTGAACAAATGTGCATAAATCACACCATAGGCTATACAGATGTTTAATGGTCTCCATAAATTAAAAGAACATATAGGCAAAATATGAGCCTTTATTGTCAGTTGTCTTTCTTGAAACGTTGCCGTGTATATGTGGCTTTTGGTCTTCTTAGCAGCGTGAAAAAAAGTTTATTCAAATTGTGAATAGATTATATAGGCTACGGAAAGTGAGCAACGAGCACTCCCTTTATAATCACTGGAGCTTTTAGTCCATTTAGTTGCAGTGCGATTGGCTACAATGCTAAATGCTGCAAATTACATTGTAATTGGAAACCTTTGACAGTCTCCAGACTACAGAGTGTGAACACAAATAAGTATGCGACCATTTGAAAGCAGCTGCCTATCAGTGGTTACCGAACTGAGTCGAAATAGTCTTGGCTACTGGACCCGCAGTCCGCCCGTGCCTATTGATTTCCAACCCGCACCGCAAATGACAACGTAAATATTATTCCACCCGTTACATCAAATATTAGCGGTTCATCCACATGCAGGACATTTACTTTGCATCAGAATTTCTATGCAAAACCTGAACCATTAAATCAAGTAAAAAGTGTTTTTAAGTAATCGGTTCTCAATCTGGAGTCTTTGTACAGTGTTTCTCACTGGTGTGTGAGATCACATAGAGGCTGCAGGCTGAGGAGACAGCATTCAGTCACTGCCAAGCTGTGGCTGCTTTTGTGTTGGTCAGTAAGTGGCCGTGTCACTCTCTCTGTCTCTCTCTCACCCCCTTTCTTATTTGCGGACAGAATTTGGGACAAAGTTTTCTCCCTAAATGAATTTAACAGCTCTCCGTCAAACACAAGGCCTGTTGTGCTGGCTAGGGTGTTGGGTCTTTATTAAACCTCTCTCTCTCTTTCCCTCTCTTTAGGCTGGAGAGTTGAGGCTGACCTAAGAGGCAGATCTCACACTAACCGCTTTGTTCTCATTTTCTTCCCTCCCTCTCTCTCTCTCTCTCTCTCTCTGCCCCTCTTTCAGTTGCTCACTTCTTCTCCTCTATGTGTCCTTCTTCAACCCATATTTATGTGAGATGAACATCTTCTGTGAAGTTCATATAGTATTCCTTTTGATTGTGATCTTCCCTTAATTTTCTAACTGCCAAGTAAATCATTCCCATTTTAATCATATTTTTCTCCTCTTTCTCTCTTTCACTTATTTCCCTGTCTCTCTTTCTCTCCGTGGCTTGGCAGTGCTTATAAATAGCATTATTGTTGCTGTCAGTGCTCCCCTGCAAGGCTTTGTGCACACCAAATGCTTAAACGCTTGAACTTCCAACAATTTTTTTTCATCTTTTTTACACCTTACCCTGTTGTTCAGATTCATTAAATGTAAGTTATTTTTACGCAAGCTATATGTAACTTAGTTATAAACCTGAGTATCAGTAAATTAGTATGTATCTGGTGAGAAAGGCCATTGAAGTTTGTGAAATGATTGTTATGTTATCTATCTCTACACTGTAAGAAAAAAACAGTAGGGGAAAATGCAAAAGGTATGTTTACGGACATTTCCTTTAACCCTGAAACATCCCTGAAAAATCTATATGGAAAATTCTTTTATATTTACACAGTACCCTGTTTTTAATCTTCGAGTGTACTTAAAAAGCATTTTTATTAGTTATAAGTAGGTGAGTGTAATTCTCGAAGAAATATCTGGGTCATGTTTCATCACAAAATCAAAACAAAAGTGATACCATTTTTAGAACCAAGACTGTGAAAATAAAAAGCACCGTAAAAGTGTCATGAAAAGGAGCTCATGTGACAATAGAATAGCTTTAAAGAGGAACAGACCAACAATTGATGTTATACTCTGATAATCTTCCCATTCAGTGTGGTATTATGGTCCATGGTTTGTTGTATGGACTACTTTTTTATATTATAGTAATTTTAGGGTGCTTGCATCCCTTTGAGGCTTTTCAAGAGCACATTATTTAAAATCTAATTTTGTGTTTAATATCAGGAAGAAACAGTGGCAGTGAATACTGGCTTGGGTATGTTTTAAAGTACTAAAGGAATGAATGTCTAGCAGTGAATTTGGCCTGGAATTTTGAGCCATTTCTGAAGACAACTGACAGATACATCATGATCATGCAGACAGCCTAGAACTGTCTGTGAGTGAGACAGAGGGACATTCCTCACACCTCGGTCTCTCGGGGACAGTACAGGAAGTTTGACTGTACTCACATCAAGGTGGCTTTGCCCTACTTCACATTTCAGCCCTCAAGCCTTAAACAAATATGCTAGCTTAAAAATGCTGCTTATTAATGCATTTAATAATAATATATATTGATAATATGATTTTCATCATGTATAATTAGAACAGAGAGGTGTATGTCTGGAGGAAGCACATATTAATCAGATTTAAACAGCAGAAGCGGTTCATTCATCCTTCCCACATTCTTTACCCAATCCCAGCACATCATTAGGATAAAATCCAGCTGCTTTGCAGTATCTTACCATATGCTACATTACTGATTAAAGCCTCAGAGCAGGATATAGATGATGTTCAGGATTGACTGCCTAAATTCAACAACATGCTATTTTTGGCATGTATTTTGCATATTTGTTCTGGGAAAGCTTTGTTTGTATGAGCTACAGTACTGCTAGTACACTGTAAACCAGAATAAGCTGATCTAACTAAACAAATTTGAGGTAATCAGTTACATCAAATTATTTGAGTTATGATGTTCCCAATTTTAAGTAAGCTGAACTATCAAGTTTTGAGTTTGTAGAAATCATGCATGTTAATTCCTCCTAATTTGAAGCACTGAGTTAGCTAACTTATACATTTTGATAACAATTAACATAAACTATTTAGATAATTAACTTTTTTTATTTTGAGTTCTTGCAAATCAAATGAGTTACTTACTTCACTGTAAACCCTAAGAAAATGCAAAAAATGCCAACTTGCTAACATGTTAACAAATAGCATGGTATAACACTTAATAAATAAGTACAGCAACTTAAAACATGTAACTTACCTGTTCTCAAACCAAGCCACGTGCTGCACCTGTCACCATGATGGTAAAATCCCACATTAACAGAAACTCTTCTAAATTAGCTTAACAAAACATTAATCAATGCTAAATCTCCCTTACTATTAATCTTGCACAAAAAACATTATAAAACACTTAACTTTAGCATTTACTCTCCCATTCGAGTGCCATGGGCAAAGTTAAATTTAAAAAGTTTCAGTTAAATTTAGTCTAAAAAAGTTAGTCTAAATTAAAAGAAATGTGTTCATACAACTCAAAACAATGAAACAGTTCAGTTTACTTGAAATATATCAGTGCTGTTTACTCAAAAGAAAAAGAAAGTTCTAAATACTCATAGCATTTAAATTAACTGAACTAATTTGATCAATTTAAGTTTGTCCTACTCAAACCGTTCGGGTTTACAGTGTATATTAAGCTAATATCCATGATGTGGCCAGAAAATGTGAAATTCTTTAGTAAAATACTTTGATGCAGTAAGATGGCTCCTATTCCAGTGATTTGTTTATATGTATGCATTTGGCAGACACTTTTATCCAAACTGACATAAGTTGCCTTCAAGGGATACATTTTTTTTTATTAGTTCATGCATTCCCTGTGAATTGAACCCATTACCTTGGCGTTGTTAGCACCATTGCATCCCTTGCAAGAAATGGGGTTTATGTGCAACAAACTTCCGTATTCTGTAAAACAGGTTGCATCGCTTCCGGTCTTTTGTATGTGCTTTGTTAAATACAGAGTTTTACTCAAGATGCCTTCAAAAAGTGAGCAAAGATGAGCATAACTGATGTCTATCGCATATGCAGATTAATATCTAAACGTTTTTTTTTAAACATTTTTCTTCTTTTCAATTACATTTAGATATTTAAATAGAATAAAACAGCTAAAATAAAAAGAACTTGCTAGTTTAGGTGATTACCTTAAAAGTCCATAGTTCGTACTGTCGTAAACACTTTCTACGACAAGCGGATGCGATGAGACCGGTTTTCCTGTTTGTGCATGTGACGTTCGGCACAAAAGCCTATTGTTATTTTATTTTTATAAATACATCACATTTTACAATATTTTATAATACCGTCAGTGCCATGCAACATATATTTTATGCTTGGCTTATGTAGATTTTTAGAAGAGTAAGAAATTTTAGTAGCAGGAGTGTTAGAAGAGAAAGGGAAGAAAAAAAAAAACTCTGGAAAACCTCTGCCTCATGTTTTAGCAGAAACATTTTTAATGCTCAACAGTCTATTCCTGTCACCTGGAACAGAACCAATCTTACTGCAACTCTCATGTTTCTGACCTCAAGCAGAGTAGAAAATGTCAGTGGTTGTGGGCAACAACTTTTTCAACCATTTTATTTGGATTTATTTTTTTCCAACAGCCTATTTGCAGTATTCTTAATATGGGTTTTCCTGTCAGAACCCCCCCTTTTTTTTTTTTCATTGTTACAAGTGTCTTGTGCTCTCAAGTCTTGAAGTGTTTCAGCAACCATTTTTTGCATCATAATTAAGCACTTCCCCCCTAAAACTCTCATTATTGTGATGCAAAACTAAAACAAATTTATATATAAATTGTAATGAGATTGAGATTTTCACATCACAGTAAGCTGTAAGAAATATATATTTTACATTTCTTTATGTAAAATATAATTTATTTATTCAGGGGTGGTGGGTGGGATTGTTAAAATATGACCATGACGTATTGAAGTTTTATGAGATTCATGCAACACCTTTGCAAGAAAAAGCAATTCCTATAATGGGTTTTACTGTAGAATAATAGTCATGCATACCTTAAGTAGGGCAAAAGAGCCAGGATGGGACAGTTTGAGCAGAGGAGGGGTATCCCTGACCATCTGTTGTTGAGATGTGACCTACTGCCACTCTCACACAACTGGAACACCACTCTCTCTCTCTCTCTCTCACTCACTCTCTATCCTCCCCCTCCTTAATCCGATGTTTGTGTCCATCGGGCACCACAAAAAATCACAGCCACACAGTCTAACTGAATCATATGGCAATGTTAGCTGGTCTCAGCTGCTGTGTGTGATGCATCATGGGGTGTTTTGCTAGTGGGGAATAGGTGCAGGTGGAATTAAAGCACAGACAGGAGTAAAGCACATTTTTTCTCTCAGGGGTTGTGTTTAATGTGGGATGTACTGCTAACAGTGGGATGGATGTTGCAGGACATGACTGAATGAAATTGCGGGTTAAGGATTTAGGATGGCGGTGGTTGTCTGGTGTTGGGGAATAAAGACTGTCTGGTATTATTTTTGTTTTATTACATAACAGGAAACGCCATTCCATTTAACTTTCGTAATGTGATTTATTTCTGAGTGAAACCGTAAAGGTACGGTAGTACGGTAGCACTTGATTGATTGGATTCTTAAAAAAAGGCTTGGTGATGACAGCCGAACTGGAAACCATTTTCGGATATAAAATAGCAAAAATAAAATTGCACTAAACAAACAAACAAGCAAACTCTCGTTTAACAATACATTTCGGGTTGAAAGAAATATATTTATAATCTCTATACAATTCTCTTATAGTGCTGTTTTAAATCAGCCCATTTTTTGTTTGTTTGATCCATCCATCCATCCATTCTAAACCACTTGTCCTTTTGAATAACAGGTACGGCTAAATAATGCATAATAAGACCAGGAACATGTATTAAGAAAGTGAAAAAGGTCAAGTGAGATTTTTCTTTTATAACTGTGTGATATGCAAAACTCCACAATCTATTACAATATATATCACCAAATGACCAGTGTAACAGATGGTATACATTTAAAACACATGAAGTGAATGACACACATTGTTAAGTGGATGTAGAGGAACCTGTGAAAACATGGTTGGATAACATAATTTGAGCTTTCAAATTAAACTAAAGGAAAGAGTGATCACATCTTATTTGATTGCCACCCTAAATGGACTGCATCCCCTGGTACACTGGTAAAATCTTGCTCCTCTATAAAAGAAGGCACTAGGAAGCAGAATGAGACACAGCCCTAGACTCTGAAAACAGCATAAAAAAGCATTTTGTTTGGAGGTCTATGTGCGTGCATGTGTATTCAGGCCAGGTTAAGTTGGCGCAGGCTGCACCCACGTTAAAAAGATTATATAAAACTAGCAGTGAAGCCTCAAGTGCTGTGAAGTGGGCACACCTGCTCTGCCCACACAGCTTTGCTTTCAATAGAGAGCCACTTCAATTCCACAGTCAGTGCATCAGTCTGTAGATAAAATTATGTTTACAATCAAAGTGCATGCAACACTTAAGAGTTCTTTTGGTAAACAGTAATAAACCTGTATTTGAATCCAGATCAACAAGAAAAAATTCTGTTTTCTTTTTTAAGGTGTTCACAACCTATTCCAATGAGGACTATGACAGGAGGAATGATGACGTGGACCCCATGGCTGCTTCTGCTGAGTATGAGCTGGAGAAACGTGTGGAAAGGCTGGACCTGTTCCCCGTTGAACTGGAAAAAGGTAATGAAGGGGCCCAAAGTTCACCCAAAAATGAAAATTATTTAAAAAATTAAAAAATCCTGGCTCTTCCAAGCTTTATAATGGGAGTGAATAGTAACATATTTTGAAACCCAAAAAAGCACATCCATCCATCCATCATAAAATTAATCCATATATCTTCAGAGGGTTAATCCAGGGTTAATTTCTTATATAGAGAGAGTAGACAAACAAATAGGACTGGGCTACAAATTCAAGCTCCTATGTTTTAGACTTCTAATTTGTGACCGGTGTTTTGTTTTGCTCTCTCTTTGCGCTTCTGTGTTCGTCAATATGTCATGCATCAGGTCATAGTTCACTCTTCTGCCGGAATCGACTTGCATGTGAAATGATTCTCGTTTATAAGGTTATGAATATAGAGATTATTCTGTCAAAAACGCATCTCTTCGCATCAGAAGGCCTTTATTATTCCCCTGGAGCCATATGGATGATTTTTTATGATGGATGGATGTGCTTTTTTGAGCTTCAAAGTATTGGTTAATATTCAGTCCCATTATAAAGCTTGGAAGAGCCAGAATATTTTTAAAACAACTCTGATTGTGTTTGACTGAAAGAAGAAAGTCATACACACCTAGTATAGCTTGAGGGTGAATCAATTATGGGATAATTTTCATTTTTTGGTGAACTAACCTTTTAAAGCCATTTAAGATCTTATCTGGGATTTTAAATATGAATGTATTGATACGTAGCATTACAATTTAAACAAAAAAGCAATGACATATAATGTCTTCATAATTAATGTGCTTCAATTCAAATGTTTCAATGAGAATTCGTGTGCTTAATATTTTATGTAGTGTTGTAGTAATAATAAAAAGTTTTATGAATACAGTAAGACACTCAAAGCTGTGCTGTATTGTGAATTTGGTCACTTTACTGGACTTTGTGATTAACAATACCCAATATATTCACAATTTAACATATAAAAGTGTGTTTTAGAGAAAATGAAATACTAGGAGAACAAAATAGGTGTAGTCAAAGAGTAACACTCAACAGAGAGAACATCAAAGAGTAAAGGAAGGTGCGTTTCACAATAATTCTATACTGAACTATAAGTACTATAACTATTGTACTAGGCAAGGCAAGGCAATTTTATTTGTATAGCACATTTCATACACAATAGTAATTCAAAGTGCTTTACATAAAAAAGAAGAATAAAAATAGAACATAAGGAATAGAAATAACAGTAAAAACAGATAATTTTGCTATTTGGATTTAAAATGCATTAAAAGTCAGAATCATGATGATACATAAAAGATATAAAAATACATTAAAAATGAAATAAAAACAGGAAAAGAATTTAAAGAATAAAAAGATAATACGTATAAAATAAAGTGCAAACTATAAGTAGTTTTAGCAGTGCTCACTCTGAAAAAATAGATCACAATGTAGTATACTACGAGTACTTAGATGATGAAAACAAAAAAAAAAACAAAGTGAGGACTGTTGTATTACAAATCTACCCTTATAAAAAAGCATACACTAGATGGTTGAGTACATACAGTAGTGTATAATGTAAGCATAGAGTATACAGTAAACAAGAACACTTCAAGCTAAAATCTTTCACAAAAACAAGTTTGTTAGGTTTGACATGGTAAAACTGTTTACTGTTTTAAAGAAAAATAAGTGTTGTGACAGATTCTGAGTGAGGTGAGTGGAACATGTTCACACTTTGATGAACTAAACCTGTGTAACAGATTTACATACATAAACTAAAAATCATTGCAACACAAGTTGCTTAAAAAGTCATTTATTTGCAGATTTGGTTTGATATTTTGTTATTGATTGCAATTATGTTTATAGGTTTTAAATTGTGACTTACACCAATACATTTTTGGGGCCATTGTACACTATGTTTTAAAGAATTAATTCTCCATTTTGTGTTGTCCATTAACAGACAATGAGGGTTTGGGTATCAGTATTATTGGTATGGGTGCTGGAGCTGACATGGGATTGGAAAAGCTTGGCATATTCGTCAAGACCGTCACAGATGGAGGGGCAGCTCATCGGGATGGCAGGTAGTAGTTATGCATATTGCACGGCATCATAGTTATTTCTTGACTTGATTACTGAAACTCATTCCACAGTGGTCACATTGCTCACGTTCATCTTTTTCAGGATCCAGGTGAATGATTTGATAGTGGAGGTGGATGGAACAAGCCTGGTTGGTGTAACTCAAAGTTTTGCTGCCTCTGTCCTGAGAAACACATCTGGCACAGTTCGGTAAGACCAGCTAGTTATAGACCACTACGAAAGACTTGTCATCTTCCTGCTGATATAGTTTCATTTCATTTGAATCCCATTTTTTAAGTTTATTACTTTTTATATTTACCACATCATCTACTCCATAGACACCACTGTATTTTAATGCACAAGTACTGAATTAATCATATGCTACCTTAAATTAATGTTAATTGCAATGGTCATATTAATGAGTTGAGCTCACATGAACACCACCATGTTGTAATTATCAGTGTGAAATGGTGGAAATCGGGGCCGTTAATAAAAGATCATGGTATCTGTAATTGGTATTGGTGATAATTAAGTTTTAATTGTGAACTTTAACTGTATCATTAGTTTGTATTACTATAGCATAATTAGTTTGTTTATCAGACAACAGATTTATGTAACAAAACTGCATTTCCCATGACTCATGTGGGACCTCAAGAATTATAACATACAATATCACTTACTTATCTAATATGTATCCTTTGCTTTCATTTTGTCACATTGGTGCCAAAACAGCTTCCTGTGTTTTTCTGAAATTTAAAAAGAAAAAGAAAAAGAAATATTATATTGCCCCATTTGTATTTTGTTCCCTCACCAAAATCACATGGACAAATCACATCATAATTACAACTTCCGAAATCTTAAGTAGTAACTTCCCAGACAGACTTGAAGGCTGCAATAAATACAAAGTAATTATAGCCTGTTATTTTGACTCCACGTCAGCTTGATTTTTACAACATTTAGCTGCTTTATTTCAAACTCTTTTACTTTATATTTATGCATTGTGTGAATTCAGGGCAGGTTGCACACTGTCATTACACTTGTGTAATATTGTACAATTGCCTACAGCTGTACTGTGTGTAATGTTTGCATGCTCTCTTTGTTATGGGAACACTGTACCCATTTCTACTCAATAACATGGTGAAATGAACATTTTGATACAATCTTTCCACTAATTTAAAACTTTGCTCTTTAAATGTTTAAAGAATGACGTGGGTTCACTGCATTCTGATATGGGATATGTATCTTTCCCTGCTCTTTTCCTTAGTTCATTCACCATTCAGCCAATGGGGGTCATTGTGACAGTTGTAATTATGATGTGTTACAAAGCTTGTATTTAGAACAGAAGAATAGTACATTTCATTATGATAGATAAGTGTTAACGGGAGAGGCCAGAACAAGGAGATGGTTATATGAAACCAGACACTGGGGGGTGGGAAGGGACACTCACAATGTAGGAGCAAAGAAAAGGGAGGAAATTGAGGATGGATAAATATAAATGAAGGCAGGCAGAGCAGAGCAGTAAAGAGGGATCTATAAGTGCTTTATCAGAAGTAAACAACAGTAAATCTTTTTGCCATCTAACCATCATTATAAATATTGTCTTTTCATAATTTGAATGCCCTTAAAAGAAGATGGTCTTAAGATCTATTTTTAAAAGGCACAAATTAAAAAAGAACATTTAATTATAATAATTTATAATTATAATCCGCCAAATCTGTACTTGGCTGTTTTTTCACTTACCACTCTGCAAATCCTTTTCGAAGAACCCCAGCATTAGACTTGAGCAGCTGCAGCTTGCAGTGACACATTTCAGTGCAGATTGTCTTTATGTAATGCAACGCTGTTGAATCACAGACTGTTACTGATTCTGAAGAATGCAAAAAGGGCATTTACACTAATTTTAAAGGCACAGCAACAAAAAGCAGCCCTTTTAATTCTAAAGGTCATTATAAGTAGACCTCAGGAGAAAGTAAAATGATTAAAAAATGTATGAGAATGTATGATGACCCCTTTTAAGGAAAAAAGTAGAAGTAAAAAGAAAGAGAACAAACTTCTCTCTCAGCCTAGTGTATACGCAGGCACTAACAGATAAAAATAAAGACTTAAGAATACCATAAGGTGCATTATAAACACCTCTGTTCCCAGGTTTATTATTGGGAGAGAGAAGCCAGGAGAGCAAAGTGAAGTTGCCCAGCTCATCCAGCAGACCCTTGAACAGGAGCGCTGGCAACGGGAGATGATGGAACAACGATATGGCAACTATATGGGCGATGAGGAAGAGGTCTGTGTGTACTTGCTGTTATTTAAACAATGTATGATGTGTGATGTGTTTTTTTGTTTGTTTTAACAGTCTGTAATCACTAATCAGGTACTTGTTCATATCTTTATACTACTCATTAGGGTTTTCACACCGCGCTTAACCCCGGTTATAGTCGCTCTAAACAAGTTGTTTCACACTTGTAATTTAGATGCAGGGTTGTTAGCACTGCTTTTTACCCAGGGTTATGAAACCTTGCTCTGGAGCAGGTGTTAATTCCATATTGCAGCGCCAAAATTGTACATTGTGAAGAAACAATGCAGTGTTAGAATGTCACAACTAGATGCTCAGCAACCGACAACCAGTCGTGTGCCTTATATTCATGCACTTTTAGCAGTCACGGAAACACAGCGCGATGTATAAACAATCGTTTCTGCGTATGATAGGAAAAATATCAATGAACACTCGTCATGATTTCATAAACAACACATTCCAACACAAACAAACAAATTTAATTCTCTGCTAGTCAACTAGACTAGTTTTTGTATTAGATGCATCTGTACCGTGAGATGTTTCAAAAACTATTGGGGACTTAGCAGATGTGAAAGTCTTTATTTTTCTTTTGTTCATCAGGACATTTAAAAAAATATATGTTTAAAACTTGTGACAAAAGGCTGTTCCCTTGTTCTTCCCTTCTAGCCAGGTGATTATGGCACTGATGAAGATGAAGAAGACGAGATGAGCCCCACATACCCTAGTGCCATAGAGGTGTTTGACTTGGCCGAAAATGAGGACATGCTGTCACCGGTGGAAGTGGACCCTGAGAAGCTTGCTCACAAATATAAAGAAGTAAGACAAATTGAGCTGAACAACAAGGGTTTAAAACAGAAAAATTGTGTTGACTAATGTCTAATGAAAAATGTACTTGCGTTACAGTTAATTGTACTTGCAAGTAAAAATGAATGATTTCTCAGCTTTTTAAATAGATGGATAACAGAGTATAAGTTTGTAAAGCAACCAGTTCAATCACAGTTTTCAATTCATTGTCCTAATTATGTAGGGCTGAACTGAACTGTAACAAAATATTATACCTGAAATTGGTAAATGACTGTACTACTGTGCATGATGAAAAATTTGCTTTCCATTAAATTGCCACTTTTGTCATTGCAAAATAAAGGATTTAGTTACGTTCTTTAATCTGTTTACTACTTTGGCACAGCTGCAGATCAAACATGCTGTGACTCAGGCTGAAATCCAACAGCTCAAGAGGAAGGTATGATAACCCTTTTCATGCTAACTGCTCATCATATATCTAATCAAATTCTGGGTTTTCTTAGGATGAAGAGAAAATTGTCATCATTTACTTTTCTTTCCAAACCTGCCAATCATGGCATTGTTGACATCAAACCTGACACAACACACCAAGTTTGAATGTGTGAATATACATTAGTTTTAACTTTAGAGCTTGGTGGAAGGGAAGATTATCATTGTATTACAGCTTACATTCTTAATTTTGGCAAAATTCTCTGTTTGTGTTTTTACAAAGTAAGAAAATCATTAAGATTTACAGTATAATGCAATGAGGGTGAGTAAATGATGGCAGAATTTCCAAATTTAGGCCTTTACATTTTTCAGAAGAACATACATGGAAGTTTTTCCTCTGACAAAGAGTTCTGGCTTTTCACATTTGTAAAGTTTTGATCTATGTTACTATTTGCATGACAAGTCTAACAAAGTAATCATCTGTTTGCATTTGTCATGTGTTTTGCATTTATTTGTAAGCTGAATCATGCAGAGCAGGAGAAACAGCGCTGGCGTGCTGAAAAAGCCCAGATGGAGCGTAACATGCAGGAGAATCGGGAGCGCATGGAGAAGCTGGAGGGATATTGGATGGAAGCGCAGAGTCTGTGCCAGGCTGTGGATGAACACCTGAAAGAAACACAAGCTCAATACCAGGCTCTAGAACGCAAATACAGCAAGGCCAAACGCCTTATAAAAGAGTATCAGCAAAAGTGAGAGAAAACACAGATACTATTCCACATCCACAATCTTACTAAACTGGTTTCGTTGTAACCTTTTTCTTTAAAGATTAATGTATGTTCAGATATTCACCTGCTATTTGTTAATTGTAATGTAATGTTCATTTTATGTACAAGGTTAATAAATACATTTAAATAGACAAAACATACAGTTAGAATTACATAGCAGCATTCTAGAAGACATATGTACTAAACAGACACAAAAAACCTTTGCAATTTATAAAGAGTAAGAGGGTCCACAATCTGACACTCATTCTTGTATGTCATCGGCCAAAGATATACACCCGAGATCAATTAAATTTTTTAAAGTATTTAATTACATTTCAGGAATCTAATTAATGTCTTTTGAATTTCATTTTTTATACAGGGAGATTGAGTTACTGAAGAAGAAAACAGCTCAGCAGAAAACTCTAGAGGAGACTGAAGTGTCACATAAGGAGGAAACAGAACAACTCCAAGACAAGGTAGAGTGATCAAATTTCTATAATATTTAGTAATGGTCAAATCCTTTTGCTTACCGCTTATACATTATATCAATGATACAGTGCATAAATATGCCATTTTAGACATTTTAATTTAAGCAGTCATGTGAAATATCTCTTTTTATAGGTAATAGATCTTGGATCACAGGTCGAGGAGTTGAAGTCACTGGATCCATCGTAAAAGTTAATTGTTTAAATTATAACTACTTTAATGTAAATGTACTGGAACTGGGGAAATAGAGAATCTGTACTTTTGTCCATTTTATTATTGTCAGTAAGCCCAATAGTTTAATTCCTCCATATCTTAATTTCAGGCTCTTTATGGTTTTAGAGATTTTTCTTTGTTCATTCATAGTATTGTGAATAATTGTTTTACCCAGCAGTATTTGCGCTTTACCCTTTGTATTTTCCTTATATTTAACTCTAGATAATGATTCGGCTGTCATTGATAGTTTTGCCAAAGTTCCTATGATAATCTAATGTACACAATAAAAATGGTCTTTTTCAAAATATCTTAACAACATATGTGGCAGAACGGAAGACTGATCTTTCATTAACAAAACACTACAGTGGAACATTTTTCCTGTTTCAGCTCTGAAACTAATGAAACAGGGGCACTGATTGTACCAGAAGTGGTGAAAACAACATCTCGTGTTTGAATCTGTTTCTGAAACTCCAGTAATGACCTGCCACTTGCTGCTGTACCTTAAAAGTCTCATTACTCTTTTTTTCCATGTTATCCTAATGTCTCTCCGGGGCTGTCCTTAGGAGGCACTGTTAAATGTGATAAAACAATAAGTATGATTTGTCTAGATTCTTAAAAAGTATATATTAATATAAAATGGGAAGCACATCATTCACGGTATGGAACGGACGGAACCTGAGGAACATAGAAAAGACTCAAAATGATAAATGGACTCTTGAAGAACCAGTCGAGGATGTATTTCAGCTAATATTTTGTGGTCAATAAAAACAGCATACTTAGCTTAGCCTTACTATATATAGCCAGATTTCAAGGGGTTTCTCTCTCTCCAATTGCCTCTATTCTACCTATATCAGTTCACCCTATACCTCTTGTGCAAGGTTTTGGTGACTTGAACCTTAAAAACCAACTGCTGCCTTTTTCTCAGTATTACTCCAGTGTTGTCACTCTCCAGTGTTCATTTAGAACTCCCGTTTAACCTTCTTTACAGAGGCAAAAAGTGTTTGCTACTTACTTTTTACCAGTGGAACTGTTCTTTTGTTTAGCTATTACAGACACATGTATGATTATGGGACTGGCCTCCACATGTGTATATTTTTTTCTTCTTCTTTTTTAATGAGTGTGATTTACATTTAAATGCAGTTGAAAGAGATTGACCTGTAGAGGCAATAGTTTCATGAAATCTGGATATATTTAAAAAAAATAATAAATAATAGGACACTATCTACATACTACTGCCTGGAGTGAACCTGCCTCATGAATTGTTCAGTATAATTTAACCTTATACAGAGCACAGTTCTTAGACTAGCTGTTGGAGAAAGATGTCCTAGATATGACAGTGAATTCCAAATTCTATGGGAAGCAAGACATTTTGTTAAAGTAATCATGTGAAATGTATGAAGGAACCAAGAACTATAAATGATTGTGATTGTAGATTTAGTGTCACCATTAGTCTTCACACCGGGACTAAATTAAAACGATGAGGCATGTAAACATCTTTTTTTTTTCTTTTCAGTGCAAGACTTGTATGGAAAACACTCATGTGGTTTGTTAATGTGCTTTTATGAAATAAACAGTCAACTGTGGATTTGTAACCAAGGTTGCTTTGCTTTCTTCAAGTGAAACAATATGCTTTTTCATATATGTTCGAAATAACAACTTCATGGACATAATGGTAGTCCTACACTTTTCAACTAGGCAGACTAAATCTGTCAAGAGATAGACTTCAATGAACATAAAAAGCTTGTATGCATCTAAAACTGACTCAAACATGACCATGTGCATTACTAACCTCTAGAGGGAGCAAATTGATACAACTTATTCTTTGTGTTGACAAAGATGTCAGATCATTCTAAATGTATAATTATTAATCACAAATAAATAATAATTTAAAAAAAATCAGCCCTCGAAGGTCTGATACCAGAGGCTTTTCTTCCTCTTCAACCCAAACATCATGTGGACTTTTTTTTTTTTTTAAATTTTAATGTTTGATCTGACTGAAAATAGTTTAATTCATATTTTTAATACATACTCTGCATTAGGGAACTCATTGTTACTAAAGTATTATGCTCATGGGCAGATGGAGAAAGAAAAAAGTTTGTTCAATTATTTTGTTTTATTAATGCATTTGAGGGTTAAATTGTTTCCAAGGAAGCAGGAAATTTGCATAGCACCAATGTGCACGTCAAGAACTCATGAGCATCTTCTAGCTCTCTGAAAAGGTCTCTATTGCCTAAGATTAGAGTTTTTTTGGGAGAAATTTCGAAGCAATGACACAGATGGTATATATAATGTTTGACACTCACAGTTCAGTACATTAAGCACGTCAGTGAGGCCTCCAGATTTAACAAACACCTCATTCATGTGATTTTACATGATCCACATTAAAAAAAAAAAGAAAGAAAAAGAAAACGTTATGTGAGTATTATGGTATCTTTAAAAGCATTTGGCAGAAAACAGTAGACCCATGTTTTGGAATGTCCTCTCAACGGTAAATTGCCAAAAGTGCAGTCTATGTCAGACATTTTAGAATTATTGTACAAGGTGTTGCACTTGTAATATTATATGATCATAATTAAAATATCTATATTAAATTTAGAATGTAAATATATGCACTTTACAGAAATTCTAATATTATAAGACAGATAGAAGGATCTCAACCTGTAGGCATCATGCCATTTTTTCAATAATTTCATAATAATTCTAATAAACCAGCTCTTTAGATTGGTTAAGGCAACTTTTTTCTTGAGGTCAGAGGTGGAGGGTTTGTTTTTCTACCTTGTTTGCACACATCATTACAACACTGAATTTAATATAGACAATAATCACATTGTATTTTATACAGGATAATGTGGCTAAGATACATGACGGCAAACACAGTCACAGTGTACAAATGAGCATCACAATATTTTTCTTTTAGGAGGCCCATTTGTAACCAAAGCAAAACTAAAATAAAATGTAATAAGAGGCAAACTAGACTAATGAAAAACAATCACAGTACACCATGGTGAAAATAAGTTATCTGTGCAAGGTTATTATTTGATACCCACTATGGAAATAAACTATACTCAATGCACCTAAAATCAGCTAAAAAACAAAATACTAACAGAAGCACAACAGATGATCTTATGCATTTTCTGTTGTATGGATTGACATGAAATATATATATAAAAAAAACCATTTATGTATCTATGCAAACTCTTAAGAGTTCGGATTAAGCATGTAATATTTCTTCAGTCTATGAATATACTGTAACTGGAATAACAAAAAACCTCATTTTCCCATCTTCCAAACTTCTTGACTAAAAGAAAACCTCTTGCAACGCATACATTTACAAAATTATTTTACTATGATCATAGGAACATGCTGTTCAGCAATTACACATTTTGTCATTAATAAAATATAGTTTTGACTTTTGCACATTTTTTTCAATAATGCTGTGTTTGGGGACTAACTACACCAATTGTGTGCCCACTTGTGTTATACTGAAAAAAAGCCTAGATCAGATTTATCTAAAAGTTTTGACAAGAACAGGATGTTTTTATTGGTTAGATAATTTTGTCTTAAAATAACTAAAGATGTTCTTAAAGCAGGAACAAACTTTTCATGACATCCACAATAATCATCTTATTGTTAGTGCTTTAGTCAGGAGTGCATTTTTTGATGATGCCGGGTGAGATGGTATCTACGAGTAAAGCTTTTTCCACATTGAGTGCAGGGGAAAAGTTTGGTGCCGTTATGAAGCTGTTGGTGAGCTTTGAGACTTTGTGGCCGACTAAAGCTTTTTCCACAATCAGGGCACTGGCATGGTCGAACGCCTGAGTGCTTCTGTTCATGCCTCCTCAAATCTCCCGATTGCCTGAAGCTTTCGCCGCACTGTGAACACAAGAAAGGTTTTTCACCTGTGTGTGTGCGGAGATGAACGTTCAGTTGCCCAGAGTGGACAAAACTCTTTCCGCACTGCTGACACGTGTAGGGTTTTTCTCCTGTGTGTATGCGCTGGTGTTGCTTGAGGCTATTAAACCAGCTGAAGGCCTTACCGCAATCTGTGCACAGATACACCTTCTCTCCCTGCTTGAAGCAGCTGTGATTCTTGAAGCCCTTGATTGTGCTAAAGCTCTTGCAGCACTGGCTGCAGCTGTGAGGCTTTTCAACAGACAAAACACCCCCTTCTTGGAAACTCAGATATTTTACACTCATTTCTGGGTGGTGACGGCGGATGTGTTTGTAAAGATATCGCTCATCAGTGAAGGAGAAGGGGCAGTATGTGCAGGGAAAGATGTTGGCATTAACCAGGGCCGAGCTCTGGCGGTGGGTTTTGCGGCGTGAATGACTCTGCTGGTGGCGCTTCAAGCCAGAAGACTGGGTGAAGGACTTGAGGCACACCGTGCAACAGTAGGGCTTCTCCTTGGAGTGGATAGTGCGCTCATGGCGACGAAGGTTACACATACGGTTGAAGTAAAGGTTGCAGTGGGAGCAACAGTAAGATCCATCCCCCTGCTGAATGCACTCATGGGCTTTGAGAAGATCAAAATTACTGAAAGCTCTCAGGCATTCACCGCAGACATGCTGGGAAGCTGGTGCTTCCTGTGGTTCCTCCATCTTATTATGATCTTGTCCTGCACATTGGTGAGTTTTCAATGTCTCCAAATCCGAGAAACTTTGCTCACACTCAGTGCAGATAGGTAAACTCTTCTGCACTTCAGCCTCAGCTGCTTGCTTGTTTTTAGGTGGTCGGCCCCGTGATCGGCCAACAGGCACTTTTTTAGGGCGACTCCTGCCTCTCAGAGGGTTCTTTGGAGACCTCCTCAATCGAGTGGGAGGTTCATAGGTTGGGTCATGCTTGTCAGAATTTATCTCTGTATCACCCTCAGTTCCTGCTGTGAGCGAGCCACTCTCAACTAATCTGAGGTACTCTCCATGGTGATGGCGTTTGAGATGTTGATATAAATTGAATTTGGCCACAAAAGAGAAGGAGCACTTAGTGCAAGGATATATGTCAGAAGGTCTGTCTGCATCTTTTTCTTTCTTTTCTTCTCCCTGGTGGGTTTGTTGGTGTCTTTTCAGACCTGTTGCTTGACTAAAACACTTCCTACAATGGCTGCAGCAATAAGGTTTCTCTTTAGAGTGAATAGTGCGTTGATGTCTCTTCAGATGACAAGATCTCAAAAAGTTCCGGCCACACTCACCACATTTATTTATTTCATCTGAGATCTCAGTAGCACAGTTTGCCTGGTCACTCAAACCATTACTGCATGTTTCGGACAAATCAGTGCAGTCTGACTTTTTTGAGTGATTCATGGGTTGTCCATTTAGGGTTGAAATTTGACCCTGACAGCTTTCCGTCATTGGCTGCGTATGGGTTGGAGGAGCTGCATCAGAGTCCAGAAGGCACTGGTCTACGTCTATAACTGTTGAGTGGTCTTCAGAGTCAAGCGGCTGTGTCTGCATGAAGTGCGCATACTGATCGGGATGTGAGCGCTTCACATGAACACGCAGATAAAAAATAGTTGGGAAGGAGTAATGGCAATGAGGACATGGGCAGTCCTGAGTTGCCTGTTCTTCAGTTGTACCTGAAAAAGAAATCAAATTACTGGAAAGCCACTAGGCCATGACAGATATCAGTACCAAATTCATTTCAGTCACTGTATTTAGCCATTTCTAAAAAGTAGTACAGAAGCCCTGAAATGTTTATGACACAATCACAATGGCTAACTTCAAATATGATTTGTGCTTCCTAAAGAATAGCTCAAATAGTAGACCATGGCCCTATCAAAAAGCCAAGGTCATGGGTTAGATTCACAGGGAATGCATTAATAGATGTAATGTATACCCTGAATGTAATCTAAGTTGTCTTGGATTAATAGCATCTGCCAAATGCAAAAAGGTAAATGTAAAACGAGGGAGACCTGCCCCTAAAAATGCCATGCTCTGACTAGCAGCTGCCCATCTGTGACTATACCTCAAATACCAATGAAAGCGGAAATTAGGGAAAGCATTTACAGAAAAAACGTGCTTCCTTCTAAGGTGAATTACATCAGGAATTCTTAAATAACTTCTGGATTAACTCAGTGCCCGAATTTTAGTAAAGATAATGACAAATCTGATTAAATTACAGAGTTAAGATACAGTAGATTTCATGAATTATTTACAATAATTCATGTGACTGAAGTCTATTTTAGGCTACTTGCCATGTCTCTTTAAAAATGTAAATGTCTCTACATCTAAAGACTGCATGACATTGTTTGCTGAATGCTTGGCACCACTCCGGTGAAGCTAACTTTAGGGAAAAAAATGGAGATTAATAAACCCCCATTCCGAGTTGGGAAGAGAAAGTTTCTTACTGACTTTTTTCAGGAGTAATTTTCCCGATCTCTATCTTTCTACTGTACTACTTGTGGCATCAAAACTAATTATGCTGTGACCAAAACAAATCAAAATGACTGCATTGCATTCTTTTAACTGAAAAGCAACTCTTTGTCTAGATTTCCTTGTATAATGAACTCATTTATGCACGCATACATAGTATAACATATAAAAATTAAAAATTCAAGATGTAGTTACCTAGAGAAATGCATTTCTTATTCCAGATTTTATCCCAGATGGTCCCAAGTCCTTGAGCATATTCCTCAGCATACCAAACTCTAAATTCCTGCCCAGGGCTAATAGGGCGACAACAACGGAACAGAATACGTCCATTTTGCTGGAATGCAACAAGATTCTGTTCCGTCTCACTCCTTGAACACACCACAAACCTAAAGCAAGACACATATGATTGAGACAACTACAAAATAAATGCATAAACTACAATACAGGACAAAAGCACATAGAAGTACTTACTTCATCCAGTTAGAGTGAGTGTCCCTCTCTGCATCTATGTAACTATATTGATTATTGCCTCTGTAAATCTGGAGAGAAAAAGGCATTACTTATATGTTTAGCCCACTACTTATATTGAAGTTACAATTAAATTAATAAAACATTAAGGTTGACACTCACTACCCAAGAGTAGGCACTATCCAATGCCTTCTCCTCACAGGTTACCTCTCCATCAAAAGGTCCAAAATGCATCCCCAATGGCACAGTCTGGCCTTGGTTGAAAACCCCAAGTCCTGCATTAGAGATGCTTGATCGACCTATAACCAAGCCTTGTGGCAGTGTTAGCAGAGCTCTCTGAGGAATGCCCATAGCTGCTGGTGAGTCACATGTAAATAATGGTGGACCATGAACCTCACATTGGTCTTTGAAGTGCTGGTGACACATCTCACAGTCTGCCAAAAAGCAAAGAGCACAAGAAGGATAGGGTATTGCAGACACAGAGCACGTAAAAGGTAAACATTAAAGAGAGAAAATTAAAATTATGTTTTGAGTAAACATCTGCCTATTTAAGTTTGTATGTTATTTACTTACAGAAATGTTTGTCATTAAACATGCTATCCTGCTGTTCCTCCATCATCACACCAGAACAATTAGTAACAGAGCCTTGTATCTCTAAAGTATGCTCATCGCTTGGTGGCAAATCTGTCAGGAACCAGTTCAAAAACAGTATTTTATTATAACATGTTACAGTGCTAACATTACTGAACAAAAATATCTTCTCTTGAAGAAAAGTGTTATATCATTTGTAAGGTCAGAACTCACTTAGGAACAAAAAAACAAGATGTCAAATTATAATAAAACAACAGCAGAATAACTTGCGAATTACTGACATGGAAAAATTTAACATTCATTCTTTAAGCGAAGGCTGACACAATCTGACCTTGTTTTAACTGTTTAAATAGGCGTTTAATAATGGCGTAGATACCTGAAACCCAATCATCATTCATAGTTTAAACCAGATATTTAAATTCAAATAAAACGTTCAGAAAAATTAACAAGAGAGATACATTATTAAGTTTAAATGTCGATTTGATAAAGCTAGCATGGTAATCTTAGCTAACTACTTCGCTTTAGTATACAACAACACCCACCCGGACTGTCCGACATTGTTTCACTAAACGTAGCAAGTTGCACTTTTTACTCCTTAACACCGTAAGCACACTAGGACACTCAGGTTATGCAGTCCTGTTGTACATTCAAGCTTACTAGCTGGATAGCGAACAAGAGACCAACTCAGCGCTTCCCAAAACAGGAAGCTGTAATACGTCGTCGTCTGTCTGTGACGCCATCACTGTGCGTGTGGACTACAACTGCAACTCCGCTGAGTGCCGCCAAAAGTCCGCTCAAAACGTTATTCGCTCGTGGTTGTGTGTGTAGTATAATCTATGGTCAGGGCTGGGTAGGTTACTTTTAAAATGTGTTTCACTACAGATTACAAAATACATGCTTTAAAAAGTAATTTGTAACGTATTTCGTTAGATTACCCAAATCTAAATGCTTTAGAATACTTTTGGAATACTATTAAGTAACACAAAAAAGGTAATTGCGAGTTATTATCTCAATTCTGACTTTTTTCCTCAGATTTGCATGATATAAAGTTGCAATTGCGAGTTATAAAGTCAGAATTCTGAGATATAAATTCACAATATTGAGAAAAAAAGTCAGAATTCTGAAATATAAACTCAAAATTTTGAGAAAAGTCAGAATTGTGAGATGTAAACTCGCAATTTTCCAGAAAAAAGTTACGCAATTCTGACTTTATAACTTGCAATTGTGAGTTAATCCCCTGATTTCACAGACAAGGCCCAAGTCCTAGACTAAAATGCATGTTTGAGCTGTTTTAACTGAAAGCAACTTGTATCGACATATCTTAAAATATATCATTGCCATTGTTTTTTCTCAAGATGCACACCAGTAATGTTTTTTTTTTTTCTAGGATACGTTAATAAAAGCTACTTTCTAAGGCCATGTCCACACTAATACGTTTTCGTTTGAAAACGTATATTTTTCTCTCTATTTTGGCCTTCCATCCACACTGAGACGGCGTAGTGTGGACTGTGAAAACGGAGGCTTTTGAATACGATGACACATTTTTAGTCATGTGATGCGACTGAGAAACCAAAAACTGTTACTGAGTTTTTGAAATGAGCGCATGCGTAAGAACAACCCCCCTCCTTTCCAGGGAACGCCTCCAAAAACTTGTGCACGAGTATTGGAACACGAGTGTTTACCACCGGCATTCGCTGTATCGTGTTAGTGGATTCATTATGTCGGACTTACCGCAGGTAACTCATAATCTGCAGTTGTTACTCCTGTCTCCGGACAAAACATTGCATGCGGTGCCTGTGGAGTGTGGAAAGTTACTGGAGTGCTCAGCCGCGCTAGTCTCTCACAAGAAACGTCATGTCAGTGATTGACAAGCCGGAGGGCCAATCAGCGCACGTCTCTCACAAGGAACGTCACGGCAGTGATTGACAAGCCAGAGGGCCAATCGTTTACACGATTGGCTGATGTTTTTAAGGTCCTACCTCATGCACAGATGATGTATATTAATATTATTCCTTTCAGTGCACCTAATAAATAGTCTTTTGTCAGTTAGTAAAGAAGTAATATTGCAAAAATGTATAAAACAAAACATCCTCTTTAGCACCTTTAATCTAAGCCCTGTCTGTGAAACCGGGCCTATATCACCCAATTCAGATATAAAAACACAATTGTGAGTTTAAATCTCGCAATTCTGAAAAAAAAAAAAAAGTCAGAATTGTGAGATGCAAACTCGCATTTGGAAGGAAAACAAATCAGAATTGTGAGATAAAAACTCACAAACTACTATTGCAAAACATGAAAACAGTTGTGGATCCTTCAGGTAATGACAGGACAGTTAAGATTCATGGGTATTTAAATTTAGGAATGGGGCAATTTTTATAAATTCAGTCATTTGTTGAGTGTAAACATCTGTTATGTTAAATAGCTTATCAGGACAGTACTAAATAAATATAACATGCGATTTTTATTAACCTTCTTTGTTAAAATTATTAAAATCTTGCATGTTCTGAAAGGGGTATGATGAACATTATGAGCAGAGTCAGAGAATCACCAATTGCTGTTTACATTAATTAATTGCCTGTCACAGTTTACATTAATGTTTAAATGAAATTAATTTGTAATTTGATTGCCACCCATTTAAAATGTAACTGTAATGATATACAGTTACACAAATTTTGTATTTTAAATACGAAACTAAGTTACATGTATTTCGTTATTCTCCAACCCCATCTATCGTGTTTTTTAGGTCACATACGGCCAATATATCATATACACATGATTACAGTTGGAAAACAGCTGCACTAATCTGTCCGATCCAGTTTATTGCTGAACAACTCATTTTGTCAGTGTGAAATAACACAGAAATTGAAAATTTATATATTGTCAATCTTCCCCCGAAGCTCCGACAGTCCTTAGAGAAGCTGTCAGTCACAACTGTCAATCATGACGACATGGCCCGTTTCTATAGTATCAAATTGCTAGCTAAAATCAAACTTATCACAAAAACGAACAATTTAATATATATCAGCGTGATGACAACTACCTTAAATGACCAAAACCATCTTTCGGAAAATTTAATTTGAAGCGTAATTTATTTTTTTGTATTGAATCAAGTTCCGTTCGTTTGAATGGAGAGGGCAAGGTTTATGACCTGTACTGCATCCAGCCACCAGGGGGCGATCAAAGAGCCCGCAGCTTCACTTTTCAGGACGTATGAGGCACACCCGATGTAAATGAAGCTGATGATCTGATTGTGCTTGACCATATGATCTGTGAAGTGTGAACCTCTCAGAACCGTATTCCATTTCCAACATTCGTCAATTTCAAGTTTATTGTTTGAATGTGACTATTCATGGGTACCGATGACGTCACTTCCGTTATGCTCACTGCCATTTTTGTGTCCAACATGGCAAGGAACACAGCAGCGCGAGCTTTCAAACAGCAACGTAAAACATTAATAACTAAGATTGGGGCTGTCATAACATTTGTATACAATATTGTAATAAAACGTTGTGAATTCTTTGGGATTAGTTGCTGTGTTTCTGCGAGTTACGAGAAGAACGCATCCACTTGAGCTACATTCTGACTACTTAGTTGAAGTTCATCTGTGCGTGATTTTGTGCAAATAACAGTTGTAATATGATGTTTATTTTGTATTAATATCTGAATTATCTTATAAAGGATGTGTTCCATTGAGTTAATTAACCTTCTAGCAAAGTGCTTCAGTTTATGGGTGTTCATTATCTTCATCTTCAGCGCACACGGCTCAAACAGCAATGATGTTATCTAAATGAGATGATTTGAGAAAAAAAAAAAAAAAAATCAATATTTGGAATAAAAACAAACATCTGTTATTGTTTGTGAACCTTATTTATTACCTTCAACTGTGTTCTGTTCCTTAAAAACAGTTCTACAGTAGTGTCCCCAAGAATAAGTTGGATATAGGCTAATTTGTATATAATCCATCGCCATACATCAGAGAAAGTGTTACCAAAAATCTTTTGCCTAATAAAAAAAATAAAACATAAAATATCCAAATGCAAACATTGGACAACATTATTGTAATGATGGGTCGGAAGACAGAGGATCCATTTGCAGTTTTATTAATAGCGTTAGTCTTAAACAGGGGCAAGACAGTTCCGTAGTCGGGGACAGGCAAGAGTCGAGGCTGGCAGCAAACAGGCATAAACGGGTAACAGGCAGAGTTCAAGACAGGCGGCTAACAATCACAAGGTCGATAAACAGGCAAGAGTCGAGGCAGGTGGCAAGGTTCAGCAGAGATATTCGGTCCAGGTAATAACAGAAGTTCAGTCCACAATAAACGCTCAGAAATGATCACTACAGCAAATCAAGACTTCGCGACTGAGAGTGTGTGTGTGTGTCTTAAATAGTGTGAGTGTGATAAGGTGCAGGTGCATGGGTAATCAGTCCCAGGAATGCGGGCCTATGGGAAATGGAGTCCAGATACGAACAGTCAATATTCAGGGGATGGCTCCCTCCGGTGGTCCGGAGGATGCGCCGGAGAAGCTGTGTTCGTGACAATTATGCTACATAATAAAGAAACAAAATGCATGTACCAGGGATAAATAATAGCCTCTGTACGGACAGTAAGGAAATTATTGTTGATGAAAATAATACGAGAACAATACAAGTGCTAGTTATTCATAATAATGCATTTTTTTAAATTACAGTAATAGTAAACATCTTTAATAACTGTTTGAAATAACCCAGCTAACACAGGACGTAACAGTTACGTAATGTATTCGTACTTTTTGGTAATGTCATGACTTACTAACTGACAACGTAACTACGACGTCGCATGCCAGTAATTTCATTACCTTCAGATTACCATCTCACTTCGTCAGTACGTTCTCCTAAAAGATTACCCAGAACGTTCCAGATACGTCCTCTATTCGTAATATATTGGTAATTCCATGACTTACTAGTAACGTAACTACAACGTTGTATGCCCGTAATAATATTACCATCAAATTACCATATCACAACGTCGTCAGTACGTTCTCCAAACGTTACAAGATTACCAAGGACGTTCCAGATACGTCCTCTATTCGTAATATAATGGTCATTCCATGACTTACTGGCAACGTAGCAGCAACGTCATGTGCTCGTAATTTCATTACCATCATTTACACATTCTTTATATGTTATTATTACCAGAATTTGCAATATAAAACGTGTAATTAAATGTCAGACACAAGACTGAAATGTCCCCTTAAGAAAAAAAATGTTTCTTTTCACCAAATCAGAGTATGGATGACTGGTTTTTATATATAGTGACGTGACATACAGCGCGCGCCTCCACAAATGTAGTGCGCGCGTGCCCACAGTATGTTGATAAGAGTGTAAAGTTAATTTTTCTGAGAGAATAATTTATTTTTCCGAGGTGACAACGAATAAATGGCTTTTATAAAAATGTATAAAGTTAACTTTGGAAAGACGCAAAACCTTTTTTTATTGTTATGTTTACGTTAGTGCAGGTGGCCTTAGAGTTGCCATGGCAATCGGGAAAACATTCAAGCTGCTGGAGAGGACAGCGTCGACGTTTCTCCGTGTTTCTCGTCAGTTTTATAGCAATAAAGTTCAACAACTGCGTCAGATTGGTTAAGTAACATTACCCACAGTCTACTTTAAGTACTTTTGTTAATATTTTTACCTCTGTGATTATATGGTATCTTTCTTTGATCGTCTGGAATATATGTTAGCAAAATGTTATGCTAGCATAGCATAATATGTTTTAATAATACTGCGTTTAAACGTCTTGAATGCTTTATTTTATGTTTCGCTGTAGGCTATATGTTTTTATTTATAGTTTGGGTGTATTTTATTATTTTTATTTGGAGTTTTGTTCATGTTCTGTGTGTTTTTCAAAATAAATGAATTGAATTCATTTCGAGTCTGCATTCATCGTTCACAGCTGTTGGAATAGCCTTTACATTAGTTTGGGCAAATGAGGACATAAATTAGGTTAAACTACTGCATGTCCGCCCATAGAAAAATAAATAAATATAAGAATTACCAACTGATGACCAACACACAACTATTGATACACAACGTTGCCACGACGTCGCAGTTACTATCTGGCAACGTCACAAAGTTACGTTGTGGCGACTTATAGGCACCTTTCACTTTTCCGGTTGCCACGACGTAACTAGTTACGTCGCCACGACGAAAGTTTGGTCACCAAATTACGTTGCAGTTACGTAACAGTCACGTATTTTGGTTAGCTGGGAACGTAATTGCTGTTTGAGCTGCACGTGCTGAAACTGAACAGAATGATACTGAAGCGCTTTGCTAGAAGGTTAATTAACTCAATGGAATACATCCTATATAAGATAATTCAGATATTTATACAAAATAAACATTTTATATATATATATATATATATATATATATATATATATATATATATATATATATATATATATACAGGTGTGCACATAACTTTTTTGGTCTGGTTCTCAAGGGAGTACAGATTTTGCTTGGTACTCACACTTTACACGACACATCCTAAAAGCTGTCCTCACTTTCCTCCTGACTGCTCTCCTCACTATCTTCTTTTCTCTCGTACATGGTAGATGATGATAATGACTTTTTTTATTTATTTTTTACTAACATTAATGACAGCAAAGGCTGCTGCCACTTTAAGAAGGAAAGCACGGACCAAATAACTGACACACATCCGGTTTCTTTCTCAACACTTCACTTATGACATAACCGAGAGAATACTTGCCGAGACAGGTATTTTGACATAATTTTGTGTGTATGTTTCCTTTCAAGCGCAAGTAAACGCGAAAGCGGAATTAATTTGGTGTTCGAGCGCTGTCTGACTCTCATCATGCATGCGTTTCAGGGGGCTGTGCGCACAGATTACAGTTCGCGAGTCCCGATTTTTGCCTCTTCTTCCGCTTTTAAAGTCATTTGAATGTGTTAATTGGCGAGACAAAACACGTCCAAATTACAAACTTTCACTCTATGATGGTTAAATATAGCAGTTAATCCGCGAATCACATGCGTGCCGAACCGTTGGACCTTATCCGTATGGATCACGGATTAACTGCGATCAGTTGCACACCTAATAATTAAAAAACACACATATTATGATGATTGCTATCTTACCAGAGATGGAGAAAAATCCTACTCCAATAAGTATCCATGTGAACCGGTACTCAAAAGCGCTTCCCTCCATGTTTTCTGGTACGCATAATTTATTTTTACCGCGCATGCGTACCTGCGTACCTCTTATGTGCACCCCTGTATATATATAAAGTATAAAGAGAGATGCCATGAAGGACTATCTAAATGGCCTGTAACCCAGGAAGGCAGAGCTTTTATATTATGTCTATGAAGTAATGTGTTATACTTTGGTTCTGTTGTTTTTCCTGCTGACTCCTTTTTCTCTTTTAGGATTTGTCCTGGACGTAATTGGTGTTTGGTTGGTTGGAGGTTGGACCAGAGCAGAGACGTGGACTATAAATTCCCCCGGTATTCCTCTGGAGGGAGTTCTCTCTGCCTCTTTGAATGTTCATGACTGTTTGTTGTGGTAATATGTGTTAGCTGGTGGACATGTAGTGCGACAGATTGTGGTTTCTGCTTTAACAGAGTGCTATTAGCCACTTTTGATACAGTGTGACCCTTATGTCTAGAACATCAGTGTCCTGTTGATCATGTCTGTAACGTCTTAATTATTTTGGGAAGCCGTGAGGGGTGAGTGCCTTTTTTTTTTTTTTTTTTTTTTTTTTTTTAGTAGGCATTACTTTTTATCCTGTTTATTTGCTAGATAAGGGCATGCTATTGCATGTTTTGTTTCTTTATTTGGGTTGGTAGTTCTTTTGTGGAAAAGTTAGTTTCAGTTTGTTTATTGTTTTGGCATTAGCTTACATCTGAAGATTTTGCTTCTGAATTATCTTATTTTTTTCAAGAAATTGTTTTGTACACACAAAAATAATAAAGCCTTGAAAATTATCAAGAAGAGAAAATAGAAATGAGTAATTAAGAAGTATTGTTGTGTCATTTATGTTACACCCCTGACTAGGACCAGTGACCGTAACAATAATATATTACATATTATACTGTAGACATTCAAACTGACCAATCAGCAGTCTACAGTTGCCCCTTTTTTTAAATGACAGGGAAATATCTCAGTTAACATCTCAGATTTTTACTTTAGCTGATTCAATTCCCAGATAGCAAGGTGACATTGATTCAGTGTTGAAATTCTATCAGAATCATCATTTTGGTTGAGATTGAAAATTCAATGCTAAATAACATTGAATCAATGTTGAAATTTCAATGCTTTTCAGTGTTGACTACTTAGACTATGTCAATCCATCTGTCCCCTCATACAACACTTTATTCACATTAGCATTCATGCTCCTCATGACCCTTCCCTCTAGTCCCACAAAAAAAAAAAAATCCTGCCAACTGAAGTGTAGATAAAAACTCAGTGAGATGAAAAAGCCATTAATAAGACATTATTAATTTAATAACGTTACAATCTTTCAACTTAAACACTAAATTCACAACTACTCAAACATCTCATCTGCACTTTAACCTCTTGAGCACTGGCCACACCCTAGGACCCACCGGTGGGTCCACGGGGGGTCATGATATTTTTTAAAAATCTATAAACTGTGAAGCACAAAAATAGTCATACATGGTATTTTTTGAAAGCGTAGAACCTCTGCTTTCTTGCAAGTCCCATGATATTTGCATTAATTTTACATAAAAGATAATTATAAGGTCTAAATTCGTTCTTCCGCAACCACGCCCCCTTGAGAAAATCAGATGAATAATGTTCATATTTCATATTTATATCACACAAACTCACCAAACATAGACAAGTCACACATCAAATGAAAGCTCTCACTCTCAGGAATGTTACTGTGTATTACTGTTTATTTAACAGATCTTATACATTATAGTGACATAACAAAGAATAATTTTCAAAAGAATCACGAAAACTGAAATGACTCCTGTGAACAAGCAAACTTGCATCATTTCTGCACTGATAACTACATCTGTGCTCACATACTAGCCTAAAATATCCTATATCAGCTTTTACTTTAGGTTGTTTTCTTCAAAATGAGACCATTATCGTGTGTCTGTGAGCATGCATGGCTAAACGGCACTATAATATGTCTCAGATGCGCATATCAAAACACGCGATTCAGTGTAAAACATTTATGACCAGTATTTGACTCTCTTTGATTCCTGTCGACTTGCAATGACATCATCACGCAGTGCGTCATATGTCATGAAAGCTGACGACCCCCCCTCTCCATAGACACATCGATCAAGCTTCTAGACCATTCAGAGCCCGAGTTTATCCTTTCCAAAGTTGAGGAGGTGGGACTAAAGAACACGAATCGCGTGTGTCTAATTAAAACATCTACAAATTTATAAAACTGATCAGAGATCAGGTAAAACCCATAGACACTTGTTCAATGCTTCTCAGTGAATCTGCATGATTCATGGGTCAACTTTATCATCGCCCTCTACCGGTGAACCACTGAAATTTCGAACTGTTTTGAAATGTTTCGAAACAGTTAGGACGTAATGAAGCCTCGTTTACTAAAATCACGTGACTTTGGCAGTTTGATACACGCTCCGAATCACTGATTCGAAACAAATGATTCATGAAGCTTCGGAGCTTCATGAAGCATGTGTTTCGAAATTGGCCATCACTACATCAAACGGGTGCAGATGATGGAGTTGATTGGAAGTTGGTTTGTGATTTTGGATGGCGTTTTTAGCGAATTATTGCGTGCTTTTATTATCTTGCACTTGTGTTAAACTTCCGAGAGTTTTCTGTAAAATAAGACAATTTTTCTGGTTTGTTTTATGTGCACAACTTTAGGATAACTAGACAGATGATTGTGAGGGTGACCTTGAGCAGCTCTTCGTAGTGATGTTCATTATTCTGAAGGAGCTGGAGAACTTCATGAACCACCTGCTAACCTTGGCATTGTGATCGAGGGAGAGAAAGTTTTGAATCAACTCACTTCAGTCACATCAGCTTGTGCCCTGCTTCTGGGTATGATATACATCAACCTATAATGGTTTATATTAAATAGTCATACATTTGAATTCAGCGTGTTTTAACAAACTTTTTTTTTTTTTAAATCATATTTCAAGTTTCACTTAATTTTGTTGTACATTGTAACAGTCACATTTCCAAATATTTATGACCCACCTTCTGTCAGTCATACACTACATTGTGTAGTTCTAACTTCCTGTTGGTTTTTTTTTCTTTCGATGCCTTACAACAAGTGAACGCTGAGAAAGGAGTCCTCAAAGTTTGTATTTTCTATTTCTGCAAAACTGGCTCCGTTTATGCTCCTGATCAGCTTTCGGGCATTGCTCGTGGTGTTCGTCAGAGTATCAATTTAATGAATAAGGACATACTTTTTGCATCAGAAGAGCTTCACTCCTTAAAGCTTCAAGTCCTGAACAGTGAACTGTGGTAGTGTTTCAGTCTGTAGTACTGTGTTTCTGTCTTTGTTGGTGAGTTTCCATTTGTATTTACTTAAAATTTACAGATGCAGATTGCATTTGTTGTCACAGTTTTCCAGGCTCTTTCCAATTACTAAAATGCACGTTTGAGCTGTTTTAACTGAAAGTAACTTGCACTGACATCTTACAATTTGTCTGTGCTATTGTTTTGTCTCAAGATGAATGCCAATAATGTGG
Source organism: Chanodichthys erythropterus (assembly GCF_024489055.1). Lineage (NCBI taxonomy): Eukaryota > Metazoa > Chordata > Actinopteri > Cypriniformes > Xenocyprididae > Chanodichthys > Chanodichthys erythropterus. The sequence goes on from NC_090239.1 coordinate 30,925,051, forward strand.
GGTTTTTTTTTGTATTACTGCTTAACCCCTTTCACAGACAAGGCTTAAATCTAGTCCCAGACTAAAATGTATGTCTGAGCAGTTTTAACTGAAAACATATCTTAAAATGTCACTGCCATTGTTTTGTCTCAAGATAAACAATTTTCTAAGGCATGTCTCTAAAATCTACTTAAATAATTGAACTAAGGTCTGGTCCTGTCTGTGAAACCAGGTCTATTTGTTTTAGTCACCATGAAATGCCATTTTTACAGCCACTTGTTTGTCCTGAATGTGATGTTAATTCCTGTTCAAACAGTGTGTGGTTATAAATGAATACCTTTGTATGTAAACTGAAGGAAGGTGTGAATTTTTCATTAAAACCATATTAACTGCTGCCCTTACATTGTCTCTGATTGAAATTAGAATCTTGCTGTACATAAAGCAAGATTGATTTGATATTGTTTCCACGTTAATTCAATGTTAAATAGGTGATTTAACTAAGGTTGAAAAAACATTGGTATTACAACCATGTTGATCTATTTTTCATCATTGAAATAACATTATTTCAGGGTGCAAACCTGATGAAAAATCAACTTAAAATTCAACATTGATCAACATTGATTCAACGTTTGGTTAGGGCATTAACATTGATTCAACGTTGAATCAACGTTGGTCTGCTATCTGGGATGTGTTTGATTAGACATGGAACTGCAATTTGCAGGGAGAGGAGGGCTCCAGGAGTGTAACTGTGTACCCCTGTAATTAAGGGGCCTTTCCACCTGTTGAAGAGCTCCTTTCAAAGGACTTACTTTTGGCGAAGCTTGACATAAAAAAGAAGTAGGCCAAAGAAGATGCTCTTACATAGTGGACTGGCTGAGCGGTATAAGGCATTTGATTAAGGCTTCAGTCTATTTGGGGGCATGGGTTCAAATCCCACCATTGCCAGATGTGGTTTTAAAGAGGAGCTCCTCAAAGGCAAGTAGAAATTTCAACGGATGTACTTGTGGCGAAGCGAGACATGATAAAAATGAAATCAATAAATATAGGTGGAAAATGGCCCGTGGAAAATGGCCCATGGAAAGAGTTCTTGCATGGTAGCGTGGCTGAGTGGTCTAAGGCGCTGGGTTAAGGCTCCAGTCTCTTTGGGGGTGTGGGTTCAAATCCCACTGCTGCAAAGACAGTCTTTTTAGAAGGCTCTTGTGGCTGCTATGCCTGAGCAAAAAAGACTGGATAAGTGACACTGCATGCTCCCGTTCTCTTCCTTGGCCACACTCGACGGGCTTCAGAGCCTCAGTGAAGGTCCACAGCTGACGCTTTCTCTATTGCTGTAAAAAAAATGGGCAGAACGGGGCCCACGAAAACAGCCCCGGCAGGGTAGCGTGGCCGAGGGGTCTAAGGCGCTGGATTTAGGCTCTAGTCTCTTTGGGGGCATGGGTTCGAATCCCACAGCTGCCAGCTGTGCATTTAAAGAGGGCCAGACAGCTTAAGCGTGCTCTGAAAAGGTGCAAAAGTGCTGGGAATAGAATAAAACGCTTTCCTTGGCAACAGCCAGGACCTTCAGGGACAAGCAAGTCGGGCAGGATGCATCAATCTCTCCCACGACGGTTGTCTGATTACTAAGGCGGGGTGACCCGTTCCTATCCCTGGGCCCCGCCCTTCATACAGTGGTTACCAAGTAATCGTGCTTTAATCGTTTACACTTTGAGTCAATGCCCGCATTGTTAGCTTACAATCATAGTAATAACACTTTAAAAATGAATTTGAATGTAATAATAATGTACAGTCTAAAATAATGGAAGCAGCTAACTTGACTCATTGATAGTTTTTGGTGAAATGACAACTACCTCGTGATTTTGAGTTGAACTGCGACACAGCTGGCTGCCATTTTGGAGTAAGGCCTGAAGGCTTTGCTTAGCTGATTCAGGTGTGTTTGATTAGAGATGGAAACTGCAGCTTGCAGGGAGGGGGTGGAGCCTCCAGGAGTGTAACTGCACACCGCTGTATTTAGGAGGCCTTTCCACCTGTCGAGGAGCTCCTTAAAGGCACGTAGGAATTTCAACGGATGTACTTGTGGCGAAGCGAGACATGATAAAAATGAAATCAATAAATGTAGGCGGAAAATGGCCCATGGAAGGCATTTTCGCATGGTAGCGTGGCCGAGCGGTCTAAGGCGCTGGATTAAGGCTCCAGTCTCTTCGGGGGCGTGGGTTCAAATCCCACTGCTGCCAAGACAGCCTTTTAGAAGGCTCTTTTGGCTGCTAAGCCTGAGCAAAAAAGACTGGAGAAGTGACACTGCATGCTCCCGTTCTCTTCCTTGGCCGCACTCGTCGGGCTTCAGAGCCTCAGTGAAGGTCCACAGCCGACGCTTTCTCTGTTGCTGTAAAACAAATGGGCAGAACGGGGCCCACGAAGAGAACCCCAGCAGGGTAGCGTGGCCGAGGGGTCTAAGGCGCTGGATATAGGCTCCAGTCTCTTCGGGGGCGTGAGTTCGAATCCCACCGCTGCCAGCTGTGCTTTTAAAGAGGGCCAGACAGCTTAAGCATGCTCCGAAAAGGTGCAAAAGTGCTGGGAATAGAAGAAAACGTTTTCCTTGGCAACAGCCAGGGCCTTCAGGGACACGCAAGTCGGGCAGGATGCATCAATCTCTCCCACGACGGTTGTCTCATTGCTAAGGCGGGGTGACTCGTTCCTATCCCTGGGCCCCTCCCTTCGTACAGTGGTTACCAAGTAATCGTGCTTTAATCGTTTACACTTTGAATCAATGCCCGCATTGTTAGCTTACAATCATAGTAATAACACTTTAAAAATGAATTTGAATGTAATAATAATGTACAGTCTAAAATAATGGAAGCAGCTAACTTGACTCATTGATAGTTTTTGGTGAAATGACAACTACCTCGTGATTTTGAGTTGAACTGCGACACAGCTGGCTGCCATTTTGCAGTAATAATATTGTAAAGTCTAAAATAATGTAAGCAGCTAACTTGACTCATTGATAGTTTTTGGTGAAATGACAACTACCTCGTGATTTTGAGTTGAACTGTGACACAGCACACAGCTGGCTGCCATTTTGCAGTAAGGCCTGAAGGCTTTGCTTAGCTGATTCAGGTGTTTTTGATTAGAGATGGAAACTGCAGCTTGCAGGGAGGGGTTGGAGCCTCCAGGAGTGTAACTGCACACCCCTGTATTTATGAGGCCTTTCCAACTGTCGAGGAGCTCCTTAAAGGCACGTAGGAATTTCAACGGATGTGCTTGTGGCGAAGCGAGACATGATAAAAATGAAATCAATAAATGTAGGCTGAAAATGGCCCATGGAAAGCATTTTCGCATGGTAGCGGGGCCGAGCGGTCTAAGGCGCTGGATTAAGGCTCCAGTCTCTTCGGGGGCGTGGGTTCAAATCCCACCGCTGCCAAGACAGCCTTTTAGAAGGCTCTTGTGGCTGCTATGCCTGAGCAAAAAAGACTGGAGAAGTTACACTGCATGCTCCCGTTCTCTTCCTTGGCCGCACTCGACGGGCTTCAGAGCCTCAGTGAAGGTCCACAGCCGAAGCTTGCTCTATTGCTGTAAAACAAATGGGCAGAACGGGGCCCACGAAGAGAGCCCCGACAGGGTAGCGTGGCCGAGGGGTCTAAGGCACTGGATTTAGGCTCCAGTCTCTTCGGGGGCGTGGGTTCGAATCCCACCGCTGCCAGCTGTGCTTTTAAAGAGGGCCAGACAGCTTAAGCGTGCTCCGAAAAGGTGCAAAAGTGCTTGGAATAGAAGAAAACGTTTTCCTTGGCAACAGCCAGGGCCTTCAGGGACACGCAAGTCGGGCAGGATGCATCAATCTCTTCCACGACGGTTGTCTCATTGCTAAGGCGGGGTGACTCGTTCCTATCCCTGGGCCCCGCCCTTCGTACAGTGGTTACCAAGTAATCGTGCTTTAATCGTTTACACTTTGAGTCAATGCCCGCATTGTTAGCTTACAATCATAGTAATAACACTTTAAAAATGAATTTGAATGTAATAATAATGTACAGTCTAAAATAATGGAAGCAGCTAACTTGACTCATTGATAGTTTTTGGTGAAATGACAACTACCTCGTGATTTTGAGTTGAACTGCGACACAGCTGGCTGCCATTTTGCAGTAAGGCCTGAAGGCTTTGCTTAGCTGATTCAGGTGTGTTTGATTAGAGATGGAAACTGCAGCTTGCACGGAGGGGGTGGAGCTTCCAGGAGTGTAACTGCGCACCCCTGTATTTAGGAGGCCTTTCCACCTGTCGAGGAGCTCCTTAAAGGCACGTAGGAATTTCAACGGATGTACTTGTGTCGAAGCGAGACATGATAAAAATGAAATCAATAAATGTAGGCGGAAAATGGCCCATGGAAGGCATTTTCACATGGTAGCGTGGCCGAGCGGTCTAAGGTGCTGGATTAAGGCTCCAGTCTCTTCGGGGGCGTGGGTTCAAATCCCACCGCTGCCAAGACAGCCTTTTAGAAGGCTCTTGTGGCTGCTAAGCCTGAGCAAAAAAGACTGGAGAAGTGACACTGCATGCTCCCGTTCTCTTCCTTGGCCGCACTCGTCGGGCTTCAGAGCCTCAGTGAAGGTCCACAGCCGACGCTTTCTCTGTTGCTGTAAAACAAATGGGCAGAACGGGGCCCAAGAAGAGAACCCCAGCAGGGTAGCGTGGCCGAGGGGTCTAAGGCGCTGGATATAGGCTCCAGTCTCTTCGGGGGCGTGAGTTCGAATCCCACCGCTGCCAGCTGTGCTTTTAAAGAGGGCCAGACAGCTTAAGCGTGCTCCGAAAAGGTGCAAAAGTTCTGGGAATAGAAGAAAATGTTTTCCTTGGCAACAGTCAGGGCCTTCAGGGACACGCAAGTCGGGCAGGATGCATCAATCTCTCCCACGACGGTTGTCTCATTGCTAAGGCGGGGTGACTCGTTCCTATCCCTGGGCCCCTCCCTTCGTACAGTGGTTACCAAGTAATCGTGCTTTAATCGTTTACACTTTGAGTCAATGCCCGCATTGTTAGCTTACAATCATAGTAATAACACTTTAAAAATGAATTTGAATGTAATAATAATGTACAGTCTAAAATAATGGAAGCAGCTAACTTGACTCATTGATAGTTTTTGGTGAAATGACAACTACCTCGTGATTTTGAGTTGAACTGCGACACAGCTGGCTGCCATTTTGCAGTAAGGCCTGAAGGCTTTGCTTAGCTGATTCAGGTGTGTTTGATTAGAGATGGAAACTGCAGCTTGCAGGGAGGGGGTGGAGCCTCCAGGAGTGTAACTGCACACCGCTGTATTTAGGAGGCCTTTCCACCTGTCGAGGAGCTCCTTAAAGGCACGTAGGAATTTCAACGGATGTACTTGTGGCGAAGCGAGACATGATAAAAATGAAATCAATAAATGTAGGCGGAAAATGGCCCATGGAAGGCATTTTCGCATGGTAGCGTGGCCGAGCGGTCTAAGGCGCTGGATTAAGGCTCCAGTCTCTTCGGGGGCGTGGGTTCGAATCCCACCGCTGGCAAGACAGCCTTTTAGAAGGCTCTTTTGGCTGCTAAGCCTGAGCAAAAAAGACTGGAGAAGTGACACTGCATGCTCCCATTCTCTTCCTTGGCCGCACTCGTACTTCAGAGCCTCAGTGAAGGTCCACAGCCGAAGCTTGCTCTATTGCTGTAAAACAAATGGGCAGAACGGGGCCCACAAAGAGAGCCCCGACAGGGTAGCGTGGCCGAGGGGGTCTAAGGCACTAGATTTAGGCTCCAGTCTCTTCGGGGGCGTGGGTTCAAATCCCACCGCTGCCAGCTGTGCTTTTAAAGAGGGCCAGACAGCTTAAGCATGCTCCGAAAAGGTGCAAAAGTGCTGGGAATAGAAGAAAACGTGTTTCTTGGCAACAGCCAGGGCCTTCAGGGACACGCAAGTCGGGCAGGATGCATCAATCTCTTCCACGACGGTTGTCTCATTGCTAAGGCGGGGTGACTCGTTCCTATCCCTGGGCCCCGCCCTTCGTACAGTGGTTACCAAGTAATCGTGCTTTAATCGTTTACACTTTGAGTCAATGCCCGCATTGTTAGCTTACAATCATAGTAATAACACTTTAAAAATGAATTTGAATGTAATAACATTGTACAGTCTAAAATAATGGAAGCAGCTAACTTGACTCATTGATAGTTTTTGGTGAAATAACAACTACCTCGTGATTTTGAGTTGAACTGCGACACAGCTGGCTGCCATTTTGCAGTAAGGCCTGAAGGCTTTGCTTAGCTGATTCAGGTGTGTTTGATTAGAGATGGAAACTGCAGCTTGCAGGGAGGGGGTGGAGCCTCCAGGAGTGTAACTGCACACCCCTGTATTTAGGAGGCCTTTCCACCTGTCGAGGAGCTCCTTAAAGGCACGTAGGAATTTCAACGGATGTACTTGTGGGGAAGCGAGACATGATAAAAATGAAATCAATAAATGTAGTTGGAAAATGGCCCATGGAATGCATTTTCGCATGGTAGCGTGGCCGAGCGTTCTAAGGCGCTGGATTAAGGCTCCAGTCTCTTCGGGGACGTGGGTTCAAATCCCACCGCTGCCAAGACAGCCTTTTAGAAGGCTCTTGTGGCTGCTAAGCCTGAGCAAAAAAGACTGGAGAAGTGACACTGCATGCTCCCTTTCTCTTCCTTGGCCGCACTCGACGGGCTTCAGAGCCTCAGTGAAGGTCCACAGCCGAAGCTTGCTCTATTGCTGTAAAACAAATGGGCAGAACGGGGCCCACAAAGAGAGCCCCGACAGGGTAGCGTGGCCGAGGGGGTCTAAGGCGCTAGATTTAGGCTCCAGTCTCTTCGGGGACGTGGGTTCGAATCCCACCGCTGCCAGCTGTGCTTTTAAAGAGGGCCAGACAGCTTAAGCATGCTCCGAAAAGGTGCAAAAGTGCTGGGAATAGAAGAAAACGTTTTCCTTGGCAACAGCCAGGGCCTTCAGGGACACGCAAGTCGGGCAGGATGCATCAATCTCTTCCACGACGGTTGTCTCTTTGCTAAGGCGGGGTGACTCGTTCCTATCCCTGGGCCCCGCCCTTCGTACAGTGGTTACCAAGTAATCGTGCTTTAATCGTTTACACTTTGAGTCAATGCCTGCATTGTTAGCTTACAATCATAGTAATAATACTTTAAAAATGAATTTGCATGTAATAATAATGTACAGTCTAAAATAATGGAAGCAGCTAACTTAACTCATTAATAGTTTTTGGTGAAATGACAACTACCTCGTGATTTTGAGTTGAACTGCGACACAGCTTGCTGCCATTTTGCAGTAAGGCCTGAAGGCTTTGCTTAGCTGATTCAGGTGTGTTTGATTAGAGATTGAAACTGCAGCTTGCACGGAGGGGGTGGAGCCTCCAGGAGTGTAACTGCGCACCCCTGTATTTAGGAGGCCTTTCCACCTGTCGAGGAGCTCCTTAAAGGCACGTAGGAATTTCAACGGATGTACTTGTGTCGAAGCGAGACATGATAAAAATGAAATCAATAAATGTAGGCGGAAAATGGCCCATGGAAGGCATTTTCACATGGTAGCGTGGCCGAGCGGTCTAAGGCGCTGGATTAAGGCTCCAGTCTCTTCGGGGGCGTGGGTTCAAATCCCACCGCTGCCAAGACAGCCTTTTAGAAGGCTCTTGTGGCTGCTAAGCCTGAGCAAAAAAGACTGGAGAAGTGACACTGCATGCTCCCGTTCTCTTCCTTGGCCGCACTCGTCGGGCTTCAGAGCCTCAGTGAAGGTCCACAGCCGACGCTTTCTCTGTTGCTGTAAAACAAATGGGCAGAACGGGGCCCACGAAGAGAACCCCAGCAGGGTAGCGTGGCCGAGGGGTCTAAGGCGCTGGATATAGGCTCCAGTCTCTTCGGGGGCGTGAGTTCGAATCCCACCGCTGCCAGCTGTGCTTTTAAAGAGGGCCAGACAGCTTAAGCGTGCTCCGAAAAGGTGCAAAAGTGCTGGGAATAGAAGAAAACGTTTTCCTTGGCAACAGTCAGGGCCTTCAGGGACACGCAAGTCGGGCAGGATGCATCAATCTCTCCCACGACGGTTGTCTCATTGCTAAGGCGGGGTGACTCGTTCCTATCCCTGGGCCCCTCCCATCGTACAGTGGTTACCAAGTAATCGTGCTTTAATCGTTTACACTTTGAGTCAATGCCCGCATTGTTAGCTTACAATCATAGTAATAACACTTTAAAAATGAATTTGAATGTAATAACATTGTACAGTCTAAAATAATGGAAGCAGCTAACTTGACTCATTGATAGTTTTTGGTGAAATGACAACTACCTCGTGATTTTGAGTTGAACTGCGACACAGCTGGCTGCCATTTTGCAGTAAGGCCTGAAGGCTTTGCTTAGCTGATTCAGGTGTGTTTGATTAGAGATGGAAACTGCAGCTTGCAGGGAGGGGGTGGAGCCTCCAGGAGTGTAACTGCACACCCCTGTATTTAGGAGGCCTTTCCACCTGTCGAGGAGCTCCTTAAAGGCACGTAGGAATTTCAACGGATGTACTTGTGGGGAAGCGAGACATGATAAAAATGAAATCAATAAATGTAGTTGGAAAATGGCCCATGGAATGCATTTTTGCATGGTAGCGTGGCCGAGCGTTCTAAGGCGCTGGATTAAGGCTCCAGTCTCTTCGGGGACGTGGGTTCAAATCCCACCGCTGCCAAGACAGCCTTTTAGAAGGCTCTTGTGGCTGCTAAGCCTGAGCAAAAAAGACTGGAGAAGTGACACTGCATGCTCCCTTTCTCTTCCTTGGCCGCACTCGACGGGCTTCAGAGCCTCAGTGAAGGTCCACAGCCGAAGCTTGCTCTATTGCTGTAAAACAAATGGGCAGAACGGGGCCCACAAAGAGAGCCCCGACAGGGTAGCGTGGCCGAGGGGGTCTAAGGCGCTAGATTTAGGCTCCAGTCTCTTCGGGGGTGTGGGTTCGAATCCCACCGCTGCCAGCTGTGCTTTTAAAGAGGGCCAGACAGCTTAAGCATGCTCCGAAAAGGTGCAAAAGTGCTGGGAATAGAAGAAAACGTTTTCCTTGGCAACAGCCAGGGCCTTCAGGGACACGCAAGTCGGGCAGGATGCATCAATCTCTTCCACGACGGTTGTCTCATTGCTAAGGCGGGGTGACTCGTTCCTATCCCTGGGCCCCGCCCTTCGTACAGTGGTTACCAAGTAATCGTGCTTTAATCGTTTACACTTTGAGTCAATGCCCGCATTGTTAGCTTACAATCATAGTAATAACACTTTAAAAATGAATTTGAATGTAATAATAATGTACAGTCTAAAATAATGGAAGCAGCTAACTTGACTCATTGATAGTTTTTGGTGAAATGACAACTACCTCGTGATTTTGAGTTGAACTGCGACACAGCTGGCTGCCATTTTGCAGTAAGGCCTGAAGGCTTTGCTTAGCTGATTCAGGTGTGTTTGATTAGAGATGGAAACTGCAGCTTGCACGGAGGGGGTGGAGCCTCCAGGAGTGTAACTGCGCACCCCTGTATTTAGGAGGCCTTTCCACCTGTCGAGGAGCTCCTTAAAGGCACGTAGGAATTTCAACGGATGTACTTGTGTCGAAGCGAGACATGATAAAAATGAAATCAATAAATGTAGGCGGAAAATGGCCCATGGAAGGCATTTTCGCATGGTAGCGTGGCCGAGCGGTCTAAGGCGCTGGATTAAGGCTCCAGTCTCTTCGGGGACGTGGGTTCAAATCCCACCGCTGCCAAGACAGCCTTTTAGAAGGCTCTTGTGGCTGCTAAGCCTGAGCAAAAAAGACTGGAGAAGTGACACTGCATGCTCCCGTTCTCTTCCTTGGCCGCACTGGACGGGCTTCAGAGCCTCAGTGAAGGTCCACAGCCGAAGCTTGCTCTATTGCTGTAAAACAAATGGGCAGAACGGGGCCCACGAAGAGAGCCCCGACAGTGTAGCGTGGCCGAGGGTGTCTAAGGCGCTTGATTTAGGCTCCAGTCTCTTCGGGGGCGTGGGTTCGAATCCCACCGCTGCCAGCTGTGCTTTTAAAGAGGGCCAGACAGCTTAAGCATGCTCCGAAAAGGTGCAAAAGTGCTGGGAATAAAAGAAAACGTTTTCCTTGGCAACAGCCAGGGCCTTCAGGGACACGCAAGTCGGGCAGGATGCATCAATCTCTTCCACGACGGTTGTCTCTTTGCTAAGGCGGGGTGACTCGTTCCTATCCCTGGGCCCCGCCCTTCGTACAGTGGTTACCAAGTAATCGTGCTTTAATCGTTTACACTTTGAGTCAATGCCCGCATTGTTAGCTTACGATCATAGTAATAATACTTTAAAAATGAATTTGCATGTAATAATAATGTACAGTCTAAAATAATGGAAGCAGCTAACTTGACTCATTGATAGTTTTTGGTGAAATGACAACTACCTCGTGATTTTGAGTTGAACTGCGACACAGCTTGCTGCCATTTTGCAGTAAGGCCTGAAGGCTTTGCTTAGCTGATTCAGGTGTGTTTGATTAGAGATGGAAACTGCAGCTTGCACGGAGGGGGTGGAGCCTCCAGGAGTGTAACTGCGCACCCCTGTATTTAGGAGGCCTTTCCACCTGTCGAGGAGCTCCTTAAAGGCACGTAGGAATTTCAACGGATGTACTTGTGGGGAAGCGAGACATGATAAAAATGAAATCAATAAATGTAGTTGGGGAATAGAAGAAAACGTTTTCCTTGGCAACAGCCAGGGCCTTCAGGGACACGCAAGTCGGGCAGGATGCATCAATCTCTTCCACGACGGTTGTCTCATTGCTAAGGCGGGGTGACTCGTTCCTATCCCTGGGCCCCGCCCTTCGTACAGTGGTTACCAAGTAATCGTGCTTTAATCGTTTACACTTTGAGTCAATGCCCGCATTGTTAGCTTACAATCATAGTAATAACACTTTAAAAATGAATTTGAATGTAATAACATTGTACAGTCTAAAATAATGGAAGCAGCTAACTTGACTCATTGATAGTTTTTGGTGAAATGACAACTACCTCGTGATTTTGAGTTGAACTGCGACACAGCTGGCTGCCATTTTGCAGTAAGGCCTGAAGGCTTTGCTTAGCTGATTCAGGTGTGTTTGATTAGAGATGGAAACTGCAGCTTGCAGGGAGGGGGTGGAGCCTCCAGGAGTGTAACTGCACACCCCTGTATTTAGGAGGCCTTTCCACCTGTCGAGGAGCTCCTTAAAGGCACGTAGGAATTTCAACGGATGTACTTGTGGGGAAGCGAGACATGATAAAAATGAAATCAATAAATGTAGTTGGAAAATGGCCCATGGAATGCATTTTCGCATGGTAGCGTGGCCGAGCGTTCTAAGGCGCTGGATTAAGGCTCCAGTCTCTTCGGGGACGTGGGTTCAAATCCCACCGCTGCCAAGACAGCCTTTTAGAAGGCTCTTGTGGCTGCTAAGCCTGAGCAAAAAAGACTGGAGAAGTGACACTGCATGCTCCCTTTCTCTTCCTTGGCCGCACTCGACGGGCTTCAGAGCCTCAGTGAAGGTCCACAGCCGAAGCTTGCTCTATTGCTGTAAAACAAATGGGCAGAACGGGGCCCACAAAGAGAGCCCCGACAGGGTAGCGTGGCCGAGGGGGTCTAAGGCGCTAGATTTAGGCTCCAGTCTCTTCGGGGGCGTGGGTTCGAATCCCACCGCTGCCAGCTGTGCTTTTAAAGAGGGCCAGACAGCTTAAGCATGCTCCGAAAAGGTGCAAAAGTGCTGGGAATAAAAGAAAACGTTTTCCTTGGCAACAGCCAGGGCCTTCAGGGACACGCAAGTCGGGCAGGATGCATCAATCTCTTCCACGACGGTTGTCTCTTTGCTAAGGCGGGGTGACTCGTTCCTATCCCTGGGCCCCGCCCTTCGTACAGTGGTTACCAAGTAATCGTGCTTTAATCGTTTACACTTTGAGTCAATGCCCGCATTGTTAGCTTACGATCATAGTAATAATACTTTAAAAATGAATTTGCATGTAATAATAATGTACAGTCTAAAATAATGGAAGCAGCTAACTTGACTCATTGATAGTTTTTGGTGAAATGACAACTACCTCGTGATTTTGAGTTGAACTGCGACACAGCTTGCTGCCATTTTGCAGTAAGGCCTGAAGGCTTTGCTTAGCTGATTCAGGTGTGTTTGATTAGAGATGGAAACTGCAGCTTGCACGGAGGGGGTGGAGCCTCCAGGAGTGTAACTGCGCACCCCTGTATTTAGGAGGCCTTTCCACCTGTCGAGGAGCTCCTTAAAGGCACGTAGGAATTTCAACGGATGTACTTGTGGGGAAGCGAGACATGATAAAAATGAAATCAATAAATGTAGTTGGGGAATAGAAGAAAACGTTTTCCTTGGCAACAGCCAGGGCCTTCAGGGACACGCAAGTCGGGCAGGATGCATCAATCTCTTCCACGACGGTTGTCTCATTGCTAAGGCGGGGTGACTCGTTCCTATCCCTGGGCCCCGCCCTTCGTACAGTGGTTACCAAGTAATCGTGCTTTAATCGTTTACACTTTGAGTCAATGCCCGCATTGTTAGCTTACAATCATAGTAATAACACTTTAAAAATGAATTTGAATGTAATAACATTGTACAGTCTAAAATAATGGAAGCAGCTAACTTGACTCATTGATAGTTTTTGGTGAAATGACAACTACCTCGTGATTTTGAGTTGAACTGCGACACAGCTGGCTGCCATTTTGCAGTAAGGCCTGAAGGCTTTGCTTAGCTGATTCAGGTGTGTTTGATTAGAGATGGAAACTGCAGCTTGCAGGGAGGGGGTGGAGCCTCCAGGAGTGTAACTGCACACCCCTGTATTTAGGAGGCCTTTCCACCTGTCGAGGAGCTCCTTAAAGGCACGTAGGAATTTCAACGGATGTACTTGTGGGGAAGCGAGACATGATAAAAATGAAATCAATAAATGTAGTTGGAAAATGGCCCATGGAATGCATTTTCGCATGGTAGCGTGGCCGAGCGTTCTAAGGCGCTGGATTAAGGCTCCAGTCTCTTCGGGGACGTGGGTTCAAATCCCACCGCTGCCAAGACAGCCTTTTAGAAGGCTCTTGTGGCTGCTAAGCCTGAGCAAAAAAGACTGGAGAAGTGACACTGCATGCTCCCGTTCTCTTCCTTGGCCGCACTCGACGGGCTTCAGAGCCTCAGTGAAGGTCCACAGCCGAAGCTTGCTCTATTGCTGTAAAACAAATGGGCAGAACGGGGCCCACGAAGAGAGCCCCGACAGGGTAGCGTGGCCGAGGGGTCTAAGGCGCTGGATATAGGCTCCAGTCTCTTCGGGGGCGTGAGTTCGAATCCCACCGCTGCCAGCTGTGCTTTTAAAGAGGGCCAGACAGCTTAAGCATGCTCCGAAAAGGTGCAAAAGTGCTGGGAATAGAAGAAAACGTTTTCCTTGGCAACAGCCAGGGCCTTCAGGGACACGCAAGTCGGGCAGGATGCATCAATCTCTTCCACGACGGTTGTCTCTTTGCTAAGGCGGGGTGACTCGTTCCTATCCCTGGGCCCCGCCCTTCGTACAGTGGTTACCAAGTAATCGTGCTTTAATCGTTTACACTTTGAGTCAATGCCCGCATTGTTAGCTTACGATCATAGTAATAATACTTTAAAAATGAATTTGCATGTAATAATAATGTACAGTCTAAAATAATGGAAGCAGCTAACTTGACTCATTGATAGTTTTTGGTGAAATGACAACTACCTCGTGATTTTGAGTTGAACTGCGACACAGCTTGCTGCCATTTTGCAGTAAGGCCTGAAGGCTTTGCTTAGCTGATTCAGGTGTGTTTGATTAGAGATGGAAACTGCAGCTTGCACGGAGGGGGTGGAGCCTCCAGGAGTGTAACTGCGCACCCCTGTATTTAGGAGGCCTTTCCACCTGTCGAGGAGCTCCTTAAAGGCACGTAGGAATTTCAACGGATGTACTTGTGGGGAAGCGAGACATGATAAAAATGAAATCAATAAATGTAGTTGGGGAATAGAAGAAAACGTTTTCCTTGGCAACAGCCAGGGCCTTCAGGGACACGCAAGTCGGGCAGGATGCATCAATCTCTTCCACGACGGTTGTCTCATTGCTAAGGCGGGGTGACTCGTTCCTATCCCTGGGCCCCGCCCTTCGTACAGTGGTTACCAAGTAATCGTGCTTTAATCGTTTACACTTTGAGTCAATGCCCGCATTGTTAGCTTACAATCATAGTAATAACACTTTAAAAATGAATTTGAATGTAATAACATTGTACAGTCTAAAATAATGGAAGCAGCTAACTTGACTCATTGATAGTTTTTGGTGAAATGACAACTACCTCGTGATTTTGAGTTGAACTGCGACACAGCTGGCTGCCATTTTGCAGTAAGGCCTGAAGGCTTTGCTTAGCTGATTCAGGTGTGTTTGATTAGAGATGGAAACTGCAGCTTGCAGGGAGGGGGTGGAGCCTCCAGGAGTGTAACTGCACACCCCTGTATTTAGGAGGCCTTTCCACCTGTCGAGGAGCTCCTTAAAGGCACGTAGGAATTTCAACGGATGTACTTGTGGGGAAGCGAGACATGATAAAAATGAAATCAATAAATGTAGTTGGAAAATGGCCCATGGAATGCATTTTCGCATGGTAGCGTGGCCGAGCGTTCTAAGGCGCTGGATTAAGGCTCCAGTCTCTTCGGGGACGTGGGTTCAAATCCCACCGCTGCCAAGACAGCCTTTTAGAAGGCTCTTGTGGCTGCTAAGCCTGAGCAAAAAAGACTGGAGAAGTGACACTGCATGCTCCCTTTCTCTTCCTTGGCCGCACTCGACGGGCTTCAGAGCCTCAGTGAAGGTCCACAGCCGAAGCTTGCTCTATTGCTGTAAAACAAATGGGCAGAACGGGGCCCACAAAGAGAGCCCCGACAGGGTAGCGTGGCCGAGGGGGTCTAAGGCGCTAGATTTAGGCTCCAGTCTCTTCGGGGGCGTGGGTTCGAATCCCACCGCTGCCAGCTGTGCTTTTAAAGAGGGCCAGACAGCTTAAGCATGCTCCGAAAAGGTGCAAAAGTGCTGGGAATAAAAGAAAACGTTTTCCTTGGCAACAGCCAGGGCCTTCAGGGACACGCAAGTCGGGCAGGATGCATCAATCTCTTCCACGACGGTTGTCTCTTTGCTAAGGCGGGGTGACTCGTTCCTATCCCTGGGCCCCGCCCTTCGTACAGTGGTTACCAAGTAATCGTGCTTTAATCGTTTACACTTTGAGTCAATGCCCGCATTGTTAGCTTACGATCATAGTAATAATACTTTAAAAATGAATTTGCATGTAATAATAATGTACAGTCTAAAATAATGGAAGCAGCTAACTTGACTCATTGATAGTTTTTGGTGAAATGACAACTACCTCGTGATTTTGAGTTGAACTGCGACACAGCTTGCTGCCATTTTGCAGTAAGGCCTGAAGGCTTTGCTTAGCTGATTCAGGTGTGTTTGATTAGAGATGGAAACTGCAGCTTGCACGGAGGGGGTGGAGCCTCCAGGAGTGTAACTGCGCACCCCTGTATTTAGGAGGCCTTTCCACCTGTCGAGGAGCTCCTTAAAGGCACGTAGGAATTTCAACGGATGTACTTGTGGGGAAGCGAGACATGATAAAAATGAAATCAATAAATGTAGTTGGGGAATAGAAGAAAACGTTTTCCTTGGCAACAGCCAGGGCCTTCAGGGACACGCAAGTCGGGCAGGATGCATCAATCTCTTCCACGACGGTTGTCTCATTGCTAAGGCGGGGTGACTCGTTCCTATCCCTGGGCCCCGCCCTTCGTACAGTGGTTACCAAGTAATCGTGCTTTAATCGTTTACACTTTGAGTCAATGCCCGCATTGTTAGCTTACAATCATAGTAATAACACTTTAAAAATGAATTTGAATGTAATAACATTGTACAGTCTAAAATAATGGAAGCAGCTAACTTGACTCATTGATAGTTTTTGGTGAAATGACAACTACCTCGTGATTTTGAGTTGAACTGCGACACAGCTGGCTGCCATTTTGCAGTAAGGCCTGAAGGCTTTGCTTAGCTGATTCAGGTGTGTTTGATTAGAGATGGAAACTGCAGCTTGCAGGGAGGGGGTGGAGCCTCCAGGAGTGTAACTGCACACCCCTGTATTTAGGAGGCCTTTCCACCTGTCGAGGAGCTCCTTAAAGGCACGTAGGAATTTCAACGGATGTACTTGTGGGGAAGCGAGACATGATAAAAATGAAATCAATAAATGTAGTTGGAAAATGGCCCATGGAATGCATTTTCGCATGGTAGCGTGGCCGAGCGTTCTAAGGCGCTGGATTAAGGCTCCAGTCTCTTCGGGGGCGTGGGTTCAAATCCCACCGCTGCCAAGACAGCCTTTTAGAAGGCTCTTGTGGCTGCTAAGCCTGAGCAAAAAAGACTGGAGAAGTGACACTGCATGCTCCCGTTCTCTTCCTTGGCCGCACTCGTCGGGCTTCAGAGCCTCAGTGAAGGTCCACAGCCGACGCTTTCTCTATTGCTGTAAAACAAATGGGCAGAACAGGGCCCACGAAGAGAGCCCCGACAGGGTAGCGTGGCCGAGGGGTCTAAGGCGCTGGATTTAGGCTCCAGTCTCTTCGGGGGCGTGGGTTCGAATCCCACCGCTGCCAGCTGTGCTTTTAAAGAGGGCCAGACAGCTTAAGCATGCTCCGAAAAGGTGCAAAAGTGCTGGGAATAGAAGAAAACGTTTTCCTTGGCAACAGCCAGGGCCTTCAGGGACACGCAAGTCGGGCAGGATGCATCAATCTCTTCCACGACGGTTGTCTCTTTGCTAAGGCGGGGTGACTCGTTCCTATCCCTGGGCCCCGCCCTTCGTACAGTGGTTACCAAGTAATCGTGCTTTAATCGTTTACACTTTGAGTCAATGCCCGCATTGTTAGCTTACGATCATAGTAATAATACTTTAAAAATGAATTTGCATGTAATAATAATGTACAGTCTAAAATAATGGAAGCAGCTAACTTGACTCATTGATAGTTTTTGGTGAAATGACAACTACCTCGTGATTTTGAGTTGAACTGCGACACAGCTTGCTGCCATTTTGCAGTAAGGCCTGAAGGCTTTGCTTAGCTGATTCAGGTGTGTTTGATTAGAGATGGAAACTGCAGCTTGCACGGAGGGGTGGAGCCTCCAGGAGTGTAACTGCGCACCCCTGTATTTAGGAGGCCTTTCCACCTGTCGAGGAGCTCCTTAAAGGCACGTAGGAATTTCAACGGATGTACTTGTGGGGAAGCGAGACATGATAAAAATGAAATCAATAAATGTAGTTGGGGAATAAAAGAAAACGTTTTCCTTGGCAACAGCCAGGGCCTTCAGGGACACGCAAGTCGGGCAGGATGCATCAATCTCTTCCACGATGGTTGTCTCATTGCTAAGGCGGGGTGACTCGTTCCTATCCCTGGGCCCCGCCCTTCGTACAGTGGTTACCAAGTAATCGTGCTTTAATCGTTTACACTTTGAGTCAATGCCCGCATTGTTAGCTTACAATCATAGTAATAACACTTTAAAAATGAATTTGAATGTAATAACATTGTACAGTCTAAAATAATGGAAGCAGCTAACTTGACTCATTGATAGTTTTTGGTGAAATGACAACTACCTCGTGATTTTGAGTTGAACTGCGACACAGCTGGCTGCCATTTTGCAGTAAGGCCTGAAGGCTTTGCTTAGCTGATTCAGGTGTGTTTGATTAGAGATGGAAACTGCAGCTTGCAGGGAGGGGGTGGAGCCTCCAGGAGTGTAACTGCACACCCCTGTATTTAGGAGGCCTTTCCACCTGTCGAGGAGCTCCTTAAAGGCACGTAGGAATTTCAACGGATGTACTTGTGGGGAAGCGAGACATGATAAAAATGAAATCAATAAATGTAGTTGGAAAATGGCCCATGGAATGCATTTTCGCATGGTAGCGTGGCCGAGCGTTCTAAGGCGCTGGATTAAGGCTCCAGTCTCTTCGGGGACGTGGGTTCAAATCCCACCGCTGCCAAGACAGCCTTTTAGAAGGCTCTTGTGGCTGCTAAGCCTGAGCAAAAAAGACTGGAGAAGTGACACTGCATGCTCCCGTTCTCTTCCTTGGCCGCACTCGACGGGCTTCAGAGCCTCAGTGAAGGTCCACAGCCGAAGCTTGCTCTATTGCTGTAAAACAAATGGGCAGAACGGGGCCCACGAAGAGAGCCCCGACAGGGTAGCGTGGCCGAGGGGTCTAAGGCGCTGGATTTAGGCTCCAGTCTCTTCGGGGGCGTGGGTTCGAATCCCACCGCTGCCAGCTGTGCTTTTAAAGAGGGCCAGACAGCTTAAGCATGCTCCGAAAAGGTGCAAAAGTGCTGGGAATAAAAGAAAACGTTTTCCTTGGCAACAGCCAGGGCCTTCAGGGACACGCAAGTCGGGCAGGATGCATCAATCTCTTCCACGACGGTTGTCTCATTGCTAAGGCGGGGTGACTCGTTCCTATCCCTGGGCCCCGCCCTTCGTACAGTGGTTACCAAGTAATCGTGCTTTAATCGTTTACACTTTGAGTCAATGCCCGCATTGTTAGCTTACGATCATAGTAATAATACTTTAAAAATGAATTTGCATGTAATAATAATGTACAGTCTAAAATAATGGAAGCAGCTAACTTGACTCATTGATAGTTTTTGGTGAAATGACAACTACCTCGTGATTTTGAGTTGAACTGCGACACAGCTTGCTGCCATTTTGCAGTAAGGCCTGAAGGCTTTGCTTAGCTGATTCAGGTGTGTTTGATTAGAGATGGAAACTGCAGCTTGCACGGAGGGGGTGGAGCCTCCAGGAGTGTAACTGCGCACCCCTGTATTTAGGAGGCCTTTCCACCTGTCGAGGAGCTCCTTAAAGGCACGTAGGAATTTCAACGGATGTACTTGTGGGGAAGCGAGACATGATAAAAATGAAATCAATAAATGTAGTTGGGGAATAGAAGAAAACGTTTTCCTTGGCAACAGCCAGGGCCTTCAGGGACACGCAAGTCGGGCAGGATGCATCAATCTCTTCCACGACGGTTGTCTCATTGCTAAGGCGGGGTGACTCGTTCCTATCCCTGGGCCCCGCCCTTCGTACAGTGGTTACCAAGTAATCGTGCTTTAATCGTTTACACTTTGAGTCAATGCCCGCATTGTTAGCTTACAATCATAGTAATAACACTTTAAAAATGAATTTGAATGTAATAACATTGTACAGTCTAAAATAATGGAAGCAGCTAACTTGACTCATTGATAGTTTTTGGTGAAATGACAACTACCTCGTGATTTTGAGTTGAACTGCGACACAGCTGGCTGCCATTTTGCAGTAAGGCCTGAAGGCTTTGCTTAGCTGATTCAGGTGTGTTTGATTAGAGATGGAAACTGCAGCTTGCAGGGAGGGGGTGGAGCCTCCAGGAGTGTAACTGCGCACCCCTGTATTTAGGAGGCCTTTCCACCTGTCGAGGAGCTCCTTAAAGGCACGTAGGAATTTCAACGGATGTACTTGTGGAGAAGCGAGACATGATAAAAATGAAATCAATAAATGTAGTTGGAAAATGGCCCATGGAATGCATTTTCGCATGGTAGCGTGGCCGAGCGGTCTAAGGCGCTGGATTAAGGCTCCAGTCTCTTCGGGGGCGTGGGTTCAAATCCCACCGCTGCCAAGACAGCCTTTTAGAAGGCTCTTGTGGCTGCTAAGCCTGAGCAAAAAAGACTGGAGAAGTGACACTGCATGCTCCCGTTCTCTTCCTTGGCCGCACTCGACGGGCTTCAGAGCCTCAGTGAAGGTCCACAGCCGAAGCTTGCTCTATTGCTGTAAAACAAATGGGCAGAACGGGGCCCACGAAGAGAGCCCTGACAGGGTAGCGTGGCCGAGGGGGTCTAAGGCGCTTGATTTAGGCTCCAGTCTCTTCGGGGGCGTGAGTTCGAATCCCACCGCTGCCAGCTGTGCTTTTAAAGAGGGCCAGACAGCTTAAGCATGCTCCGAAAAGGTGCAAAAGTGCTGGGAATAGAAGAAAACGTTTTCCTTGGCAACAGCCAGGGCCTTCAGGGACACGCAAGTCGGGCAGGATGCATCAATCTCTTCCACGACGGTTGTCTCATTGCTAAGGCGGGGTGACTCGTTCCTATCCCTGGGCCCCGCCCTTCGTACAGTGGTTACCAAGTAATCGTGCTTTAATCGTTTACACTTTGAGTCAATGCCCGCATTGTTAGCTTACGATCATAGTAATAATACTTTAAAAATGAATTTGAATGTAATAATAATGTACAGTCTAAAATAATGGAAGCAGCTAACTTGACTCATTGATAGTTTTTGGTGAAATGACAACTACCTCGTGATTTTGAGTTGAACTGCGACACAGCTGGCTGCCATTTTGCAGTAAGGCCTGAAGGCTTTGCTTAGCTGATTCAGGTGTGTTTGATTAGAGATGGAAACTGCAGCTTGCAGGGAGGGGGTGGAGCCTCCAGGAGTGTAACTGCGCACCCCTGTATTTAGGAGGCCTTTCCACCTGTCGAGGAGCTCCTTAAAGGCACGTAGGAATTTCAACGGATGTACTTGTGGGGAAGCGAGACATGATAAAAATGAAATCAATAAATGTAGTTGGGGAATAGAAGAAAACGTTTTCCTTGGCAACAGCCAGGGCCTTCAGGGACACGCAAGTCGGGCAGGATGCATCAATCTCTCCCACGACGGTTGTCTCATTGCTAAGGCGGGGTGACTCGTTCCTATCCCTGGGCCCCGCCCTTCGTACAGTGGTTACCAAGTAATCGTGCTTTAATCGTTTACACTTTGAGTCAATGCCCGCATTGTTAGCTTACAATCATAGTAATAACACTTTAAAAATGAATTTGAATGTAATAATAATGTACAGTCTAAAATAATGGAAGCAGCTAACTTGACTCATTGATAGTTTTTGGTGAAATGACAACTACCTCGTGATTTTGAGTTGAACTGCGACACAGCTGGCTGCCATTTTGCAGTAAGGCCTGAAGGCTTTGCTTAGCTGATTCAGGTGTGTTTGATTAGAGATGGAAACTGCAGCTTGCAGGGAGGGGGTGGAGCCTCCAGGAGTGTAACTGCGCACCCCTGTATTTAGGAGGCCTTTCCACCTGTCGAGGAGCTCCTTAAAGGCACGTAGGAATTTCAACGGATGTACTTGTGGGGAAGCGAGACATGATAAAAATGAAATCAATTAATGTAGTTGGAAAATGGCCCATGGAATGCATTTTCGCATGGTAGCGTGGCCGAGCGGTCTAAGGCGCTGGATTAAGGCTCCAGTCTCTTCGGGGACGTGGGTTCGAATCCCACCGCTGCCAAGACAGCCTTTTAGAAGGCTCTTTTGGCTGCTAAGCCTGAGCAAAAAAGACTGGAGAAGTGACACTGCATGCTCCCGTTCTCTTCCTTGGCCGCACTCGACGGGCTTCAGAGCCTCAGTGAAGGTCCACAGCCGAAGCTTGCTCTATTGCTGTAAAACAAATGGGCAGAACGGGGCCCACGAAGAGAGCCCCGACAGGGTAGCGTGGCCGAGGGGTCTAAGGCGCTGGATTTAGGCTCCAGTCTCTTCGGGGGCGTGGGTTCGAATCCCACCGCTGCCAGCAGTGGTTTTAAAGAGGGCCCGACACCTTAAGTGTGCTCCGAAAAGGCGCAAAAGTTCTGGGAATAGAAGAAAACGTTTTCCTTGGCAACAGCCAGGGCCTTCAGGGACACGCAAGTCGGGCAGGATGCATCAATCTCTCCCACGACGGTTGTCTCATTGCTAAGGCGGGGTGACTCGTTCCTATCCCTGGGCCCCGCCCTTCGTACAGTGGTTACCAAGTAATCGTGCTTTAATCGTTTACACTTTGAGTCAATGCCCGCATTGTTAGCTTACGATCATAGTAATAATACTTTAAAAATGAATTTGAATGTAATAATAATGTACAGTCTAAAATAATGGAAGCAGCTAACTTGACTCATTGATAGTTTTTGGTGAAATGACAACTACCTCGTGATTTTGAGTTGAACTGCGACACAGCTGGCTGCCATTTTGCAGTAAGGCCTGAAGGCTTTGCTTAGCTGATTCAGGTGTGTTTGATTAGAGATGGAAACTGCAGCTTGCAGGGAGGGGGTGGAGCCTCCAGGAGTGTAACTGCGCACCCCTGTATTTAGGAGGCCTTTCCACCTGTCGAGGAGCTCCTTAAAGGCACGTAGGAATTTCAACGGATGTACTTGTGGCGAAGCAAGACATGATAAAAATGAAATCAATAAATGTAGTTGGGGAATAAAAGAAAACGTTTTCCTTGGCAACAGCCAGGGCCTTCAGGGACACGCAAGTCGGGCAGGATGCATCAATCTCTCCCACGACGGTTGTCTCATTGCTAAGGCGGGGTGACTCGTTCCTATCCCTGGGCCCCGCCCTTCGTACAGTGGTTACCAAGTAATCGTGCTTTAATCGTTTACACTTTGAGTCAATGCCCGCATTGTTAGCTTACAATCATAGTAATAACACTTTAAAAATGAATTTGAATGTAATAATAATGTACAGTCTAAAATAATGGAAGCAGCTAACTTGACTCATTGATAGTTTTTGGTGAAATGACAACTACCTCGTGATTTTGAGTTGAACTGCGACACAGCTGGCTGCCATTTTGCAGTAAGGCCTGAAGGCTTTGCTTAGCTGATTCAGGTGTGTTTGATTAGAGATGGAAACTGCAGCTTGCAGGGAGGGGGTGGAGCCTCCAGGAGTGTAACTGCGCACCCCTGTATTTAGGAGGCCTTTCCACCTGTCGAGGAGCTCCTTAAAGGCACGTAGGAATTTCAACGGATGTACTTGTGGCGAAGCGAGACATGATAAAAATGAAATCAATAAATGTAGGCAGAAAATGGCCCATGGAAGGCATTTTCGCATGGTAGCGTGGCCGAGCGGTCTAAGGCGCTGGATTAAGGCTCCAGTCTCTTCGGGGGCGTGGGTTCGAATCCCACCGCTGCCAAGACAGCCTTTTAGAAGGCTCTTGTGGCTGCTATGCCTGAGCAAAAAAGACTGGAGAAGTGACACTGCATGCTCCCGTTCTCTTCCTTGGCCGCACTCGACGGGCTTCAGAGCCTCAGTGAAGGTCCACAGCCGAAGCTTGCTCTATTGCTGTAAAACAAATGGGCAGAACGGGGCCCACGAAGAGAGCCCCAACAGGGTAGCGTGGCCGAGGGGTCTAAGGCGCTGGATTTAGGCTCCAGTCTCTTCGGGGGCGTGGGTTCGAATCCCACCGCTGCCAGCTGTGCTTTTAAAGAGGGCCAGACAGCTTAAGTGTGCTCCGAAAAGGTGCAAAAGTTCTGGGAATAGAAGAAAACGTTTTCCTTGGCAACAGCCAGGGCCTTCAGGGACACGCAAGTCGGGCAGGATGCATCAATCTCTCCCACGACGGTTGTCTCATTGCGAAGGCGGGGTGACTCGTTCCTATCCCTGGGCCCCGCCCTTCGTACAGTGGTTACCAAGTAATCGTGCTTTAATCGTTTACACTTTGAGTCAATGCCCGCATTGTTAGCTTACAATCATAGTAATAATACTTTAAAAATGAATTTGAATGTAATAATAATGTACAGTCTAAAATAATGGAAGCAGCTAACTTGACTCATTGATAGTTTTTGGTGAAATGACAACTACCTCGTGATTTTGAGTTGAACTGCGACACAGCTGGCTGCCATTTTGCAGTAAGGCCTGAAGGCTTTGCTTAGCTGATTCAGGTGTGTTTGATTAGAGATGGAAACTGCAGCTTGCAGGGAGGGGGTGGAGCCTCCAGGAGTGTAACTGCGCACCCCTGTATTTAGGAGGCCTTTCCACCTGTCGAGGAGCTCCTTAAAGGCACGTAGGAATTTCAACGGATGTACTTGTGGCGAAGAGAGACATTATAAAAATAAAATCAAAAAAACTAGATGTGAAATAGAAGAAAACGATTTCCTTGGCAACAGCCAGGGCCTTCAGGGACACGCAAGTCGGGCAGGATGCATCAATCTCTCCCACGACGGTTGTCTCATTGCTAAGGCGGGGTGACTCGTTCCTATCCCTGGGCCCCGCCCTTCGTACAGTGGTTACCAAGTAATCGTGCTTTAATCGTTTACACTTTGAGTCAATGCCCGCATTGTTAGCTTACAATCATAGTAATAACACTTTAAAAATGAATTTGAATGTAATAATAATGTACAGTCTAAAATAATGGAAGCAGCTAACTTGACTCATTGATAGTTTTTGGTGAAATGACAACTACCTCGTGATTTTGAGTTGAACTGCGACACAGCTGGCTGCCATTTTGCAGTAAGGCCTGAAGGCTTTGCTTAGCTGATTCAGGTGTGTTTGATTAGAGATGGAAACTGCAGCTTGCAGGGAGGGGGTGGAGCCTCCAGGAGTGTAACTGCGCACCCCTGTATTTAGGAGGCCTTTCCACCTGTCGAGGAGCTCCTTAAAGGCACGTAGGAATTTCAACGGATGTACTTGTGGCGAAGCGAGACATGATAAAAATGAAATCAATAAATGTAGGCAGAAAATGGCCCATGGAAGGCATTTTCGCATGGTAGCGTGGCCGAGCGGTCTAAGGCGCTGGATTAAGGCTCCAGTCTCTTCGGGGGCGTGGGTTCGAATCCCACCGCTGCCAAGACAGCCTTTTAGAAGGCTCTTTTGGCTGCTAAGCCTGAGCAAAAAAGACTGGAGAAGTGACACTGCATGCTCCCGTTCTCTTCCTTGGCCGCACTCGACGGGCTTCAGAGCCTCAGTGAAGGTCCACAGCCGAAGCTTGCTCTATTGCTGTAAAACAAATGGGCAGAACGGGGCCCACGAAGAGAGCCCCGACAGGGTAGCGTGGCCGAGGGGTCTAAGGCGCTGGATTTAGGCTCCAGTCTCTTCGGGGGCGTGGGTTCGAATCCCACCGCTGCCAGCAGTGCTTTTAAAGAGGGCCAGACAGCTTAAGCGTGCTCCGAAAAGGTGCAAAAGTTCTGGGAATAGAAGAAAACGTTTTCCTTGGCAACAGCCAGGGCCTTCAGGGACACGCAAGTCGGGCAGGATGCATCAATCTCTCCCACGACGGTTGTCTCATTGCGAAGGCGGGGTGACTCGTTCCTATCCCTGGGCCCCACCCTTCGTACAGTGGTTACCAAGTAATCGTGCTTTAATCGTTTACACTTTGAGTCAATGCCCGCATTGTTAGCTTACAATCATAGTAATAACACTTTAAAAATGAATTTGAATGTAATAATAATGTACAGTCTAAAATAATGGAAGCAGCTAACTTGACTCATTGATAGTTTTTGGTGAAATGACAACTACCTCGTGATTTTGAGTTGAACTGCGACACAGCTGGCTGCCATTTTGCAGTAAGGCCTGAAGGCTTTGCTTAGCTGATTCAGGTGTGTTTGATTAGAGATGGAAACTGCAGCTTGCAGGGAGGGGGTGGAGCCTCCAGGAGTGTAACTGCGCACCCCTGTATTTAGGAGGCCTTTCCACCTGTCGAGGAGCTCCTTAAAGGCACGTAGGAATTTCAACGGATGTACTTGTGGCGAAGCGAGACATGATAAAAATGAAATCAATAAATGTAGTTGGGGAATAGAAGAAAACGTTTTCCTTGGCAACAGCCAGGGCCTTCAGGGACACGCAAGTCGGGCAGGATGCATCAATCTCTTCCACGACGGTTGTCTCATTGCTAAGGCGGGGTGACTCGTTCCTATCCCTGGGCCCCGCCCTTCGTACAGTGGTTACCAAGTAATCGTGCTTTAATCGTTTACACTTTGAGTCAATGCCCGCATTGTTAGCTTACAATCATAGTAATAACACTTTAAAAATGAATTTGAATGTAATAATAATGTACAGTCTAAAATAATGGAAGCAGCTAACTTGACTCATTGATAGTTTTTGGTGAAATGACAACTACCTCGTGATTTTGAGTTGAACTGCGACACAGCTGGCTGCCATTTTGCAGTAAGGCCTGAAGGCTTTGCTTAGCTGATTCAGGTGTGTTTGATTAGAGATGGAAACTGCAGCTTGCAGGGAGGGGGTGGAGCCTCCAGGAGTGTAACTGCGCACCCCTGTATTTAGGAGGCCTTTCCACCTGTCGAGGAGCTCCTTAAAGGCACGTAGGAATTTCAACGGATGTACTTGTGGCGAAGCGAGACATGATAAAAATGAAATCAATAAATGTCGGCAGAAAATGGCCCATGGAAGGCATTTTCGCATGGTAGCGTGGCCGAGCGGTCTAAGGCGCTGGATTAAGGCTCCAGTCTCTTCGGGGGCGTGGGTTCGAATCCCACCGCTGCCAAGACAGCCTTTTAGAAGGCTCTTGTGGCTGCTAAGCCTGAGCAAAAAAGACTGGAGAAGTGACACTGC
Organism: Chanodichthys erythropterus; assembly: GCF_024489055.1. NCBI lineage: Eukaryota > Metazoa > Chordata > Actinopteri > Cypriniformes > Xenocyprididae > Chanodichthys > Chanodichthys erythropterus. Next base: position 30,951,355 of record NC_090239.1, read on the forward strand.
ATGCTCCCGTTCTCTTCCTTGGCCGCACTCGACGGGCTTCAGAGCCTCAGTGAAGGTCCACAGCCGAAGCTTGCTCTATTGCTGTAAAACAAATGGGCAGAACGGGGCCCACGAAGAGAGCCCCGACAGGGTAGCGTGGCCAAGGGGTCTAAGGCGCTGGATTTAGGCTCCAGTCTCTTCGGGGGCGTGGGTTCGAATCCCACCGCTGCCAGCTGTGCTTTTAAAGAGGGCCAGACAGCTTAAGCGTGCTCCGAAAAGGTGCAAAAGTTCTGGGAATAGAAGAAAACGTTTTCCTTGGCAACAGCCAGGGCCTTCAGGGACACGCAAGTCGGGCAGGATGCATCAATCTCTCCCACGACGGTTGTCTCATTGCGAAGGCGGGGTGACTCGTTCCTATCCCTGGGCCCCACCCTTCGTACAGTGGTTACCAAGTAATCGTGCTTTAATCGTTTACACTTTGAGTCAATGCCCGCATTGTTAGCTTACAATCATAGTAATAATACTTTAAAAACGAATTTGAATGTAATAATAATGTACAGTCTAAAATAATGGAAGCAGCTAACTTGACTCATTGATAGTTTTTGGTGAAATGACAACTACCTCGTGATTTTGAGTTGAACTGCGACACAGCTGGCTGCCATTTTGCAGTAAGGCCTGAAGGCTTTGCTTAGCTGATTCAGGTGTGTTTGATTAGAGATGGAAACTGCAGCTTGCAGGGAGGGGGTGGAGCCTCCAGGAGTGTAACTGCGCACCCCTGTATTTAGGAGGCCTTTCCACCTGTCGAGGAGCTCCTTAAAGGCACGTAGGAATTTCAACGGATGTACTTGTGGCGAAGCAAGACATGATAAAAATGAAATCAATAAATGTAGGCGGAAAATGGCCCATGGAAGGCATTTTAGCATGGTAGCGTGGCCGAGCGGTCTAAGGCGCTGGATTAAGGCTCCAGTCTCTTCGGGGGCGTGGGTTCGAATCCCACCGCTGCCAAGACAGCCTTTTAGAAGGCTCTTGTGGCTGCTATGCCTGAGCAAAAAAGACTGGAGAAGTGACACTGCATGCTCCCGTTCTCTTCCTTGGCCGCACTCGACGGGCTTCAGAGCCTCAGTGAAGGTCCACAGCCGAAGCTTGCTCTATTGCTGTAAAACAAATGGGCAGAACGGGGCCCACGAAGAGAGCCCCGACAGGGTAGCGTGGCCGATGGGTCTAAGGCGAGTCGGGCAGGATGCATCAATCTCTCCCACGACGGTTGTCTCATTGCTAAGGCGGGGTGACTTGTTTCTATCCCTGGGCCCCGCCCTTCGTACAGTGGTTACCAAGTAATCGTGCTTTAATCGTTTACACTTTGAGTCAATGCCCGCATTGTTAGCTTACAATCATAGTAATAACACTTTAAAAATGAATTTGAATGTAATAATAATGTACAGTCTAAAATAATGGAAGCAGCTAACTTGACTCATTGATAGTTTTTGGTGAAATGACAACTACCTCGTGATTTTGAGTTGAACTGCGACACAGCTGGCTGCCATTTTGCAGTAAGGCCTGAAGGCTTTGCTTAGCTGATTCAGGTGTGTTTGATTAGAGATGGAAACTGCAGCTTGCAGGGAGGGGGTGGAGCCTCCAGGAGTGTAACTGCGCACCCCTGTATTTAGGAGGCCTTTCCACCTGTCGAGGAGCTCCTTAAAGGCACGTAGGAATTTCAACGGATGTACTTGTGGCGAAGCGAGACATGATAAAAATGAAATCAATAAATGTAGGCGGAAAATGGCCCATGGAAGGCATTTTCGCATGGTAGCGTGGCCGAGCGGTCTAAGGCGCTGGATTAAGGCTCCAGTCTCTTCGGGGGCGTGGGTTCGAATCCCACCGCTGCCAAGACAGCCTTTTAGAAGGCTCTTGTGGCTGCTATGCCTGAGCAAAAAAGACTGGAGAAGTGACACTGCATGCTCCCGTTCTCTTCCTTGGCCGCACTCGACGGGCTTCAGAGCCTCAGTGAAGGTCCACAGCCGAAGCTTGCTCTATTGCTGTAAAACAAATGGGCAGAACGGGGCCCACGAAGAGAGCCCCGACAGGGTAGCGTGGCCGAGGGGTCTAAGGCGCTGGATTTAGGCTCCAGTCTCTTCGGGGGCGTGGGTTCGAATCCGACTGCTGCCAGCTGTGCTTTTAAAGAGGGCCAGACAGCTTAAGCGTGCTCCGAAAAGGTGCAAAAGTTCTGGGAATAGAAGAAAACGTTTTCCTTGGCAACAGCCAGGGCCTTCAGGGACACGCAAGTCGGGCAGGATGCATCAATCTCTCCCACGACGGTTGTCTCATTGCGAAGGCGGGGTGACTCGTTCCTATCCCTGGGCCCCACCCTTCGTACAGTGGTTACCAAGTAATCGTGCTTTAATCGTTTACACTTTGAGTCAATGCCCGCATTGTTAGCTTACAATCATAGTAATAATACTTTAAAAACGAATTTGAATGTAATAATAATGTACAGTCTAAAATAATGGAAGCAGCTAACTTGACTCATTGATAGTTTTTGGTGAAATGACAACTACCTCGTGATTTTGAGTTGAACTGCGACACAGCTGGCTGCCATTTTGCAGTAAGGCCTGAAGGCTTTGCTTAGCTGATTCAGGTGTGTTTGATTAGAGATGGAAACTGCAGCTTGCAGGGAGGGGGTGGAGCCTCCAGGAGTGTAACTGCGCACCCCTGTATTTAGGAGGCCTTTCCACCTGTCGAGGAGCTCCTTAAAGGCACGTAGGAATTTCAACGGATGTACTTGTGGCGAAGCAAGACATGATAAAAATGAAATCAATAAATGTAGGCGGAAAATGGCCCATGGAAGGCATTTTAGCATGGTAGCGTGGCCGAGCGGTCTAAGGCGCTGGATTAAGGCTCCAGTCTCTTCGGGGGCGTGGGTTCGAATCCCACCGCTGCCAAGACAGCCTTTTAGAAGGCTCTTGTGGCTGCTATGCCTGAGCAAAAAAGACTGGAGAAGTGACATTGCATGCTCCCGTTCTCTTCCTTGGCCACACTCGACGGGCTTCAGAGCCTCAGTGAAGGTCCACAGCCGAAGCTTGCTCTATTGCTGTAAAACAAATGGGCAGAACGGGGCCCACGAAGAGAGCCCCGACAGGGTAGCGTGGCCGAGGGGTCTAAGGCGAGTCGGGCAGGATGCATCAATCTCTCCCACGACGGTTGTCTCATTGCTAAGGCGGGGTGACTTGTTTCTATCCCTGGGCCCCGCCCTTCGTACAGTGGTTACCAAGTAATCGTGCTTTAATCGTTTACACTTTGAGTCAATGCCCGCATTGTTAGCTTACAATCATAGTAATAACACTTTAAAAATGAATTTGAATGTAATAATAATGTACAGTCTAAAATAATGGAAGCAGCTAACTTGACTCATTGATAGTTTTTGGTGAAATGACAACTACCTCGTGATTTTGAGTTGAACTGCGACACAGCTGGCTGCCATTTTGCAGTAAGGCCTGAAGGCTTTGCTTAGCTGATTCAGGTGTGTTTGATTAGAGATGGAAACTGCAGCTTGCAGGGAGGGGGTGGAGCCTCCAGGAGTGTAACTGCGCACCCCTGTATTTAGGAGGCCTTTCCATCTGTCGAGGAGCTCCATAAAGGCACGTAGGAATTTCAACGGATGTACTTGTGGTGAAGCGAGACATGATAAAAATGAAATCAATAAATGTCGGCAGAAAATGGCCCATGGAAGGCATTTTCGCATGGTAGCGTGGCCGAGCGGTCTAAGGCGCTGGATTAAGGCTCCAGTCTCTTCGGGGGCGTGGGTTCGAATCCCACCGCTGCCAAGACAGCCTTTTAGAAGGCTCTTGTGGCTGCTATGCCTGAGCAAAAAAGACTGGAGAAGTGACACTGCATGCTCCCGTTCTCTTCCTTGGCCGCACTCGACGGGCTTCAGAGCCTCAGTGAAGGTCCACAGCCGAAGCTTGCTCTATTGCTGTAAAACAAATGGGCAGAACAGGGCCCACGAAGAGAGCCCCGACAGGGTAGCGTGGCCGAGGGGTCTAAGGCGCTGGATTTAGGCTCCAGTCTCTTCGGGGGCGTGGGTTCGAATCCGACTGCTGCCAGCTGTGCTTTTAAAGAGGGCCAGACAGCTTAAGCGTGCTCCGAAAAGGTGCAAAAGTTCTGGGAATAGAAGAAAACGCTTTCCTTGGCAACAGCCAGGGCCTTCAGGGACACGCAAGTCGGGCAGGATGCATCAATCTCTCCCACGACGGTTGTCTCATTGCTAAGGCGGGGTGACTCGTTTCTATCCCTGGGCCCCACCCTTCGTACAGTGGTTACCAAGTAATCGTGCTTTAATCGTTTACACTTTGAGTCAATGCCCGCATTGTTAGCTTACAATCATAGTAATAATACTTTAAAAACGAATTTGAATGTAATAATAATGTACAGTCTAAAATAATGGAAGCAGCTAACTTGACTCATTGATAGTTTTTGGTGAAATGACAACTACCTCGTGATTTTGAGTTGAACTGCGACACAGCTGGCTGCCATTTTGCAGTAAGGCCTGAAGGCTTTGCTTAGCTGATTCAGGTGTGTTTGATTAGAGATGGAAACTGCAGCTTGCAGGGAGGGGGTGGAGCCTCCAGGAGTGTAACTGCGCACCCCTGTATTTAGGAGGCCTTTCCACCTGTCGAGGAGCTCCTTAAAGGCACGTAGGAATTTCAACGGATGTACTTGTGGCGAAGCAAGACATGATAAAAATGAAATCAATAAATGTAGGCGGAAAATGGCCCATGGAAGGCATTTTAGCATGGTAGCGTGGCCGAGCGGTCTAAGGCGCTGGATTAAGGCTCCAGTCTCTTCGGGGGCGTGGGTTCGAATCCCACCGCTGCCAAGACAGCCTTTTAGAAGGCTCTTGTGGCTGCTATGCCTGAGCAAAAAAGACTGGAGAAGTGACACTGCATGCTCCCGTTCTCTTCCTTGGCAACAGCCAGGGCCTTCAGGGACACGCAAGTCGGGCAGGATGCATCAATCTCTCCCACGACGGTTGTCTCATTGCTAAGGCGGGGTGACTCGTTCCTATCCCTGGGCCCCGCCCTTCGTACAGTGGTTACCAAGTAATCGTGCTTTAATCGTTTACACTTTGAGTCAATGCCCGCATTGTTAGCTTACAATCATAGTAATAACACTTTAAAAATGAATTTGAATGTAATAATAATGTACAGTCTAAAATAATGGAAGCAGCTAACTTGACTCATTGATAGTTTTTGGTGAAATGACAACTACCTCGTGATTTTGAGTTGAACTGCGACACAGCTGGCTGCCATTTTGCAGTAAGGCCTGAAGGCTTTGCTTAGCTGATTCAGGTGTGTTTGATTAGAGATGGAAACTGCAGCTTGCAGGGAGGGGGTGGAGCCTCCAGGAGTGTAACTGCGCACCCCTGTATTTAGGAGGCCTTTCCACCTGTCGAGGAGCTCCTTAAAGGCACGTAGGAATTTCAACGGATGTACTTGTGGCGAAGCGAGACATGATAAAAATGAAATCAATAAATGTAGGCAGAAAATGGCCCATGGAAGGCATTTTCGCATGGTAGCGTGGCCGAGCGGTCTAAGGCGCTGGATTAAGGCTCCAGTCTCTTCGGGGGCGTGGGTTCGAATCCCACCGCTGCCAAGACAGCCTTTTAGAAGGCTCTTGTGGCTGCTATGCCTGAGCAAAAAAGACTGGAGAAGTGACACTGCATGCTCCCGTTCTCTTCCTTGGCCGCACTCGACGGGCTTCAGAGCCTCAGTGAAGGTCCACAGCCGAAGCTTGCTCTATTGCTGTAAAACAAATGGGCAGAACGGGGCCCACGAAGAGAGCCCCGACAGGGTAGCGTGGCCGAGGGGTCTAAGGCGCTGGATTTAGGCTCCAGTCTCTTCGGGGGCGTGGGTTCGAATCCCACCGCTGCCAGCTGTGCTTTTAAAGAGGGCCAGACAGCTTAAGCGTGCTCCGAAAAGGTGCAAAAGTTCTGGGAATAGAAGAAAACGTTTTCCTTGGCAACAGCCAGGGCCTTCAGGGACACGCAAGTCGGGCAGGATGCATCAATCTCTCCCACGACGGTTGTCTCATTGCTAAGGCGGGGTGACTCGTTTCTATCCCTGGGCCCCACCCTTCGTACAGTGGTTACCAAGTAATCGTGCTTTAATCGTTTACACTTTGAGTCAATGCCCGCATTGTTAGCTTACAATCATAGTAATAACACTTTAAAAACGAATTTGAATGTAATAATAATGTACAGTCTAAAATAATGGAAGCAGCTAACTTGACTCATTGATAGTTTTTGGTGAAATGACAACTACCTCGTGATTTTGAGTTGAACTGCGACACAGCTGGCTGCCATTTTGCAGTAAGGCCTGAAGGCTTTGCTTAGCTGATTCAGGTGTGTTTGATTAGAGATGGAAACTGCAGCTTGCAGGGAGGGGGTGGAGCCTCCAGGAGTGTAACTGCGCACCCCTGTATTTAGGAGGCCTTTCCACCTGTCGAGGAGCTCCTTAAAGGCACGTAGGAATTTCAACGGATGTACTTGTGGCGAAGCAAGACATGATAAAAATGAAATCAAAAAATGTAGGCGGAAAATGGCCCATGGAAGGCATTTTAGCATGGTAGCGTGGCCGAGCGGTCTAAGGCGCTGGATTAAGGCTCCAGTCTCTTCGGGGGCGTGGGTTCGAATCCCACCGCTGCCAAGACAGCCTTTTAGAAGGCTCTTGTGGCTGCTATGCCTGAGCAAAAAAGACTGGAGAAGTGACATTGCATGCTCCCGTTCTCTTCCTTGGCCACACTCGACGGGCTTCAGAGCCTCAGTGAAGGTCCACAGCCGAAGCTTGCTCTATTGCTGTAAAACAAATGGGCAGAACGGGGCCCACGAAGAGAGCCCCGACAGGGTAGCGTGGCCGAGGGGTCTAAGGCGAGTCGGGCAGGATGCATCAATCTCTCCCACGACGGTTGTCTCATTGCTAAGGCGGGGTGACTTGTTTCTATCCCTGGGCCCCGCCCTTCGTACAGTGGTTACCAAGTAATCGTGCTTTAATCGTTTACACTTTGAGTCAATGCCCGCATTGTTAGCTTACAATCATAGTAATAACACTTTAAAAATGAATTTGAATGTAATAATAATGTACAGTCTAAAATAATGGAAGCAGCTAACTTGACTCATTGATAGTTTTTGGTGAAATGACAACTACCTCGTGATTTTGAGTTGAACTGCGACACGGCTGGCTGCCATTTTGCAGTAAGGCCTGAAGGCTTTGCTTAGCTGATTCAGGTGTGTTTGATTAGAGATGGAAACTGCAGCTTGCAGGGAGGGGGTGGAGCCTCCAGGAGTGTAACTGCGCACCCCTGTATTTAGGAGGCCTTTCCATCTGTCGAGGAGCTCCTTAAAGGCACGTAGGAATTTCAACGGATGTACTTGTGGCGAAGCGAGACATGATAAAAATGAAATCAATAAATGTCGGCAGAAAATGGCCCATGGAAGGCATTTTCGCATGGTAGCGTGGCCGAGCGGTCTAAGGCGCTGGATTAAGGCTCCAGTCTCTTCGGGGGCGTGGGTTCGAATCCCACCGCTGCCAAGACAGCCTTTTAGAAGGCTCTTGTGGCTGCTATGCCTGAGCAAAAAAGACTGGAGAAGTGACACTGCATGCTCCCGTTCTCTTCCTTGGCCGCACTCGACGGGCTTCAGAGCCTCAGTGAAGGTCCACAGCCGAAGCTTGCTCTATTGCTGTAAAACAAATGGGCAGAACAGGGCCCACGAAGAGAGCCCCGACAGGGTAGCGTGGCCGAGGGGTCTAAGGCGCTGGATTTAGGCTCCAGTCTCTTCGGGGGCGTGGGTTCGAATCCGACTGCTGCCAGCTGTGCTTTTAAAGAGGGCCAGACAGCTTAAGCGTGCTCCGAAAAGGTGCAAAAGTTCTGGGAATAGAAGAAAACGCTTTCCTTGGCAACAGCCAGGGCCTTCAGGGACACGCAAGTCGGGCAGGATGCATCAATCTCTCCCACGACGGTTGTCTCATTGCTAAGGCGGGGTGACTCGTTTCTATCCCTGGGCCCCACCCTTCGTACAGTGGTTACCAAGTAATCGTGCTTTAATCGTTTACACTTTGAGTCAATGCCCGCATTGTTAGCTTACAATCATAGTAATAATACTTTAAAAACGAATTTGAATGTAATAATAATGTACAGTCTAAAATAATGGAAGCAGCTAACTTGACTCATTGATAGTTTTTGGTGAAATGACAACTACCTCGTGATTTTGAGTTGAACTGCGACACAGCTGGCTGCCATTTTGCAGTAAGGCCTGAAGGCTTTGCTTAGCTGATTCAGGTGTGTTTGATTAGAGATGGAAACTGCAGCTTGCAGGGAGGGGGTGGAGCCTCCAGGAGTGTAACTGCGCACCCCTGTATTTAGGAGGCCTTTCCACCTGTCGAGGAGCTCCTTAAAGGCACGTAGGAATTTCAACGGATGTACTTGTGGCGAAGCAAGACATGATAAAAATGAAATCAAAAAATGTAGGCGGAAAATGGCCCATGGAAGGCATTTTAGCATGGTAGCGTGGCCGAGCGGTCTAAGGCGCTGGATTAAGGCTCCAGTCTCTTCGGGGGCGTGGGTTCGAATCCCACCGCTGCCAAGACAGCCTTTTAGAAGGCTCTTGTGGCTGCTATGCCTGAGCAAAAAAGACTGGAGAAGTGACACTGCATGCTCCCGTTCTCTTCCTTGGCCGCACTCGACGGGCTTCAGAGCCTCAGTGAAGGTCCACAGCCGAAGCTTGCTCTATTGCTGTAAAACAAATGGGCAGAACGGGGCCCACGAAGAGAGCCCCGACAGGGTAGCGTGGCCGAGGGGTCTAAGGTGCTGGATTTAGGCTCCAGTCTCTTCGGGGGCGTGGGTTCGAATCCAACCGCTGCAAGCTGTGCTTTTAAAGAGGGCCAGACAGCTTAAGCGTGCTCCGAAAAGGTGCAAAAGTTCTGGGAATAGAAGAAAACGTTTTCCTTGGCAACAGCCAGGGCCTTCAGGGACACGCAAGTCGGGCAGGATGCATCAATCTCTCCCACGACGGTTGTCTCATTGCTAAGGCGGGGTAACTCGTTTCTATCCCTGGGCCCCGCCCTTCGTACAGTGGTTACCAAGTAATCGTGCTTTAATCGTTTACACTTTGAGTCAATGCCCGCATTGTTAGCTTACAATCATAGTAATAACACTTTAAAAATGAATTTGAATGTAATAATAATGTACAGTCTAAAATAATGGAAGCAGCTAACTTGACTCATTGATAGTTTTTGGTGAAATGACAACTACCTCGTGATTTTGAGTTGAACTGCGACACAGCTGGCTGCCATTTTGCAGTAAGGCCTGAAGGCTTTGCTCAGCTGATTCAGGTGTGTTTGATTAGAGATGGAAACTGCAGCTTGCAGGGAGGGGGTGGAGCCTCCAGGAGTGTAACTGCGCACCCCTGTATTTAGGAGGCCTTTCCACCTGTCGAGGAGCTCCTTAAAGGCACGTAGGAATTTCAACGGATGTACTTGTGGCGAAGCGAGACATGATAAAAATGAAATCAATAAATGTCGGCAGAAAATGGCCCATGGAAGGCATTTTCGCATGGTAGCGTGGCCGAGCGGTCTAAGGCGCTGGATTAAGGCTCCAGTCTCTTCGGGGGCGTGGGTTCGAATCCCACCGCTGCCAAGACAGCCTTTTAGAAGGCTCTTGTGGCTGCTATGCCTGAGCAAAAAAGACTGGAGAAGTGACACTGCATGCTCCCGTTCTCTTCCTTGGCCGCACTCGACGGGCTTCAGAGCCTCAGTGAAGGTCCACAGCCGAAGCTTGCTCTATTGCTGTAAAACAAATGGGCAGAACAGGGCCCACGAAGAGAGCCCCGACAGGGTAGCGTGGCCGAGGGGTCTAAGGCGCTGGATTTAGGCTCCAGTCTCTTCGGGGGCGTGGGTTCGAATCCGACTGCTGCCAGCTGTGCTTTTAAAGAGGGCCAGACAGCTTAAGCGTGCTCCGAAAAGGTGCAAAAGTTCTGGGAATAGAAGAAAACGCTTTCCTTGGCAACAGCCAGGGCCTTCAGGGACACGCAAGTCGGGCAGGATGCATCAATCTCTCCCACGACGGTTGTCTCATTGCTAAGGCGGGGTGACTCGTTTCTATCCCTGGGCCCCACCCTTCGTACAGTGGTTACCAAGTAATCGTGCTTTAATCGTTTACACTTTGAGTCAATGCCCGCATTGTTAGCTTACAATCATAGTAATAATACTTTAAAAACGAATTTGAATGTAATAATAATGTACAGTCTAAAATAATGGAAGCAGCTAACTTGACTCATTGATAGTTTTTGGTGAAATGACAACTACCTCGTGATTTTGAGTTGAACTGCGACACAGCTGGCTGCCATTTTGCAGTAAGGCCTGAAGGCTTTGCTTAGCTGATTCAGGTGTGTTTGATTAGAGATGGAAACTGCAGCTTGCAGGGAGGGGGTGGAGCCTCCAGGAGTGTAACTGCGCACCCCTGTATTTAGGAGGCCTTTCCACCTGTCGAGGAGCTCCTTAAAGGCACGTAGGAATTTCAACGGATGTACTTGTGGCGAAGCAAGACATGATAAAAATGAAATCAATAAATGTAGGCGGAAAATGGCCCATGGAAGGCATTTTAGCATGGTAGCGTGGCCGAGCGGTCTAAGGCGCTGGATTAAGGCTCCAGTCTCTTCGGGGGCGTGGGTTCGAATCCCACCGCTGCCAAGACAGCCTTTTAGAAGGCTCTTGTGGCTGCTATGCCTGAGCAAAAAAGACTGGAGAAGTGACACTGCATGCTCCCGTTCTCTTCCTTGGCCGCACTCGACGGGCTTCAGAGCCTCAGTGAAGGTCCACAGCCGAAGCTTGCTCTATTGCTGTAAAACAAATGGGCAGAACGGGGCCCACGAAGAGAGCCCCGACAGGGTAGCGTGGCCGAGGGGTCTAAGGCGAGTCGGGCAGGATGCATCAATCTCTCCCACGACGGTTGTCTCATTGCTAAGGCGGGGTGACTTGTTTCTATCCCTGGGCCCCGCCCTTCGTACAGTGGTTACCAAGTAATCGTGCTTTAATCGTTTACACTTTGAGTCAATGCCCGCATTGTTAGCTTACAATCATAGTAATAACACTTTAAAAATGAATTTGAATGTAATAATAATGTACAGTCTAAAATAATGGAAGCAGCTAACTTGACTCATTGATAGTTTTTGGTGAAATGACAACTACCTCGTGATTTTGAGTTGAACTGCGACACGGCTGGCTGCCATTTTGCAGTAAGGCCTGAAGGCTTTGCTTAGCTGATTCAGGTGTGTTTGATTAGAGATGGAAACTGCAGCTTGCAGGGAGGGGGTGGAGCCTCCAGGAGTGTAACTGCGCACCCCTGTATTTAGGAGGCCTTTCCATCTGTCGAGGAGCTCCTTAAAGGCACGTAGGAATTTCAACGGATGTACTTGTGGCGAAGCGAGACATGATAAAAATGAAATCAATAAATGTCGGCAGAAAATGGCCCATGGAAGGCATTTTCGCATGGTAGCGTGGCCGAGCGGTCTAAGGCGCTGGATTAAGGCTCCAGTCTCTTCGGGGGCGTGGGTTCGAATCCCACCGCTGCCAAGACAGCCTTTTAGAAGGCTCTTGTGGCTGCTATGCCTGAGCAAAAAAGACTGGAGAAGTGACACTGCATGCTCCCGTTCTCTTCCTTGGCCGCACTCGACGGGCTTCAGAGCCTCAGTGAAGGTCCACAGCCGAAGCTTGCTCTATTGCTGTAAAACAAATGGGCAGAACGGGGCCCACGAAGAGAGCCCCGACAGGGTAGCGTGGCCGAGGGGTCTAAGGCGCTGGATTTAGGCTCCAGTCTCTTCGGGGGCGTGGGTTCGAATCCGACTGCTGCCAGCTGTGCTTTTAAAGAGGGCCAGACAGCTTAAGCGTGCTCCGAAAAGGTGCAAAAGTTCTGGGAATAGAAGAAAACGCTTTCCTTGGCAACAGCCAGGGCCTTCAGGGACACGCAAGTCGGGCAGGATGCATCAATCTCTCCCACGACGGTTGTCTCATTGCGAAGGCGGGGTGACTCGTTCCTATCCCTGGGCCCCACCCTTCGTACAGTGGTTACCAAGTAATCGTGCTTTAATCGTTTACACTTTGAGTCAATGCCCGCATTGTTAGCTTACAATCATAGTAATAATACTTTAAAAATGAATTTGAATGTAATAATAATGTACAGTCTAAAATAATGGAAGCAGCTAACTTGACTCATTGATAGTTTTTGGTGAAATGACAACTACCTCGTGATTTTGAGTTGAACTGCGACACAGCTGGCTGCCATTTTGCAGTAAGGCCTGAAGGCTTTGCTTAGCTGATTCAGGTGTGTTTGATTAGAGATGGAAACTGCAGCTTGCAGGGAGGGGGTGGAGCCTCCAGGAGTGTAACTGCGCACCCCTGTATTTAGGAGGCCTTTCCACCTGTCGAGGAGCTCCTTAAAGGCACGTAGGAATTTCAACGGATGTACTTGTGGCGAAGCAAGACATGATAAAAATGAAATCAAAAAATGTAGGCAGAAAATGGCCCATGGAAGGCATTTTAGCATGGTAGCGTGGCCGAGCGGTCTAAGGCGCTGGATTAAGGCTCCAGTCTCTTCGGGGGCGTGGGTTCGAATCCCACCGCTGCCAAGACAGCCTTTTAGAAGGCTCTTGTGGCTGCTATGCCTGAGCAAAAAAGACTGGAGAAGTGACACTGCATGCTCCCGTTCTCTTCCTTGGCCGCACTCGACGGGCTTCAGAGCCTCAGTGAAGGTCCACAGCCGAAGCTTGCTCTATTGCTGTAAAACAAATGGGCAGAACGGGGCCCACGAAGAGAGCCCCGACAGGGTAGCGTGGCCGAGGGGTCTAAGGTGCTGGATTTAGGCTCCAGTCTCTTCGGGGGCGTGGGTTCGAATCCGACTGCTGCCAGCTGTGCTTTTAAAGAGGGCCAGACAGCTTAAGCGTGCTCCGAAAAGGTGCAAAAGTTCTGGGAATAGAAGAAAACGCTTTCCTTGGCAACAGCCAGGGCCTTCAGGGACACGCAAGTCGGGCAGGATGCATCAATCTCTCCCACGACGGTTGTCTCATTGCTAAGGCGGGGTGACTCGTTTCTATCCCTGGGCCCCACCCTTCGTACAGTGGTTACCAAGTAATCGTGCTTTAATCGTTTACACTTTGAGTCAATGCCCGCATTGTTAGCTTACAATCATAGTAACACTTTAAAAACGAATTTGAATGTAATAATAATGTACAGTCTAAAATAATGGAAGCAGCTAACTTGACTCATTGATAGTTTTTGGTGAAATGACAACTACCTCGTGATTTTGAGTTGAACTGCGACACAGCTGGCTGCCATTTTGCAGTAAGGCCTGAAGGCTTTGCTTAGCTGATTCAGGTGTGTTTGATTAGAGATGGAAACTGCAGCTTGCAGGGAGGGGGTGGAGCCTCCAGGAGTGTAACTGCGCACCCCTGTATTTAGGAGGCCTTTCCACCTGTCGAGGAGCTCCTTAAAGGCACGTAGGAATTTCAACGGATGTACTTGTGGCGAAGCAAGACATGATAAAAATGAAATCAATAAATGTCGGCAGAAAATGGCCCATGGAAGGCATTTTAGCATGGTAGCGTGGCCGAGCGGTCTAAGGCGCTGGATTAAGGCTCCAGTCTCTTCGGGGGCGTGGGTTCGAATCCCACCGCTGCCAAGACAGCCTTTTAGAAGGCTCTTGTGGCTGCTATGCCTGAGCAAAAAAGACTGGAGAAGTGACACTGCATGCTCCCGTTCTCTTCCTTGGCCGCACTCGACGGGCTTCAGAGCCTCAGTGAAGGTCCACAGCCGAAGCTTGCTCTATTGCTGTAAAACAAATGGGCAGAACGGGGCCCACGAAGAGAGCCCCGACAGGGTAGCGTGGCCGAGGGGTCTAAGGCGCTAGATTTAGGCTCCAGTCTCTTCGGGGGCGTGGGTTCGAATCCCACCGCTGCCAGCTGTGCTTTTAAAGAGGGCCAGACAGCTTAAGCATGCTCCGAAAAGGTGCAAAAGTGCTGGGAATAAAAGAAAACGTTTTCCTTGGCAACAGCCAGGGCCTTCAGGGACACGCAAGTCGGGCAGGATGCATCAATCTCTCCCACGACGGTTGTCTCATTGCTAAGGCGGGGTGACTCGTTTCTATCCCTGGGCCCCACCCTTCGTACAGTGGTTACCAAGTAATCGTGCTTTAATCGTTTACACTTTGAGTCAATGCCCGCATTGTTAGCTTACAATCATAGTAATAACACTTTAAAAATGAATTTGAATGTAATAATAATGTACAGTCTAAAATAATGGAAGCAGCTAACTTGACTCATTGATAGTTTTTGGTGAAATGACAACTACCTCGTGATTTTGAGTTGAACTGCGACACAGCTGGCTGCCATTTTGCAGTAAGGCCTGAAGGCTTTGCTTAGCTGATTCAGGTGTGTTTGATTAGAGATGGAAACTGCAGCTTGCAGGGAGGGGGTGGAGCCTCCAGGAGTGTAACTGCGCACCCCTGTATTTAGGAGGCCTTTCCACCTGTCGAGGAGCTCCTTAAAGGCACGTAGGAATTTCAACGGATGTACTTGTGGCGAAGCGAGACATGATAAAAATGAAATCAATAAATGTCGGCAGAAAATGGCCCATGGAAGGCATTTTCGCATGGTAGCGTGGCCGAGCGGTCTAAGGCGCTGGATTAAGGCTCCAGTCTCTTCGGGGGCGTGGGTTCGAATCCCACCGCTGCCAAGACAGCCTTTTAGAAGGCTCTTGTGGCTGCTATGCCTGAGCAAAAAAGACTGGAGAAGTGACACTGCATGCTCCCGTTCTCTTCCTTGGCCGCACTCGACGGGCTTCAGAGCCTCAGTGAAGGTCCACAGCCGAAGCTTGCTCTATTGCTGTAAAACAAATGGGCAGAACGGGGCCCACGAAGAGAGCCCCGACAGGGTAGCATGGCCGAGGCGTCTAAGGCGCTGGATTTAGGCTCCAGTCTCTTCGGGGCGTGTGTTCGAATCCCACCGCTGCAAGCTGTGCTTTTAAAGAGGGCCAGACAGCTTAAGCGTGCTCCGAAAAGGTGCAAAAGTTCTGGGAATAGAAGAAAACGTTTTCCTTGGCAACAGCCAGGGCCTTCAGGGACACGCAAGTCGGGCAGGATGCATCAATCTCTCCCACGACGGTTGTCTCATTGCTAAGGCGGGGTGACTCGTTTCTATCCCTGGGCCCCACCCTTCGTACAGTGGTTACCAAGTAATCGTGCTTTAATCGTTTACACTTTGAGTCAATGCCCGCATTGTTAGCTTACAATCATAGTAATAACACTTTAAAAATGAATTTGAATGTAATAATAATGTACAGTCTAAAATAATGGAAGCAGCTAACTTGACTCATTGATAGTTTTTGGTGAAATGACAACTACCTCGTGATTTTGAGTTGAACTGCGACACAGCTGGCTGCCATTTTGCAGTAAGGCCTGAAGGCTTTGCTTAGCTGATTCAGGTGTGTTTGATTAGAGATGGAAACTGCAGCTTGCAGGGAGGGGGTGGAGCCTCCAGGAGTGTAACTGCGCACCCCTGTATTTAGGAGGCCTTTCCACCTGTCGAGGAGCTCCTTAAAGGCACGTAGGAATTTCAACGGATGTACTTGTGGCGAAGCAAGACATGATAAAAATGAAATCAAAAAATGTAGGCGGAAAATGGCCCATGGAAGGCATTTTAGCATGGTAGCGTGGCCGAGCGGTCTAAGGCGCTGGATTAAGGCTCCAGTCTCTTCGGGGGCGTGGGTTCGAATCCCACCGCTGCCAAGACAGCCTTTTAGAAGGCTCTTGTGGCTGCTATGCCTGAGCAAAAAAGACTGGAGAAGTGACACTGCATGCTCCCGTTCTCTTCCTTGGCCGCACTCGACGGGCTTCAGAGCCTCAGTGAAGGTCCACAGCCGAAGCTTGCTCTATTGCTGTAAAACAAATGGGCAGAACGGGGCCCACGAAGAGAGCCCCGACAGGGTAGCGTGGCCGAGGGGTCTAAGGCGAGTCGGGCAGGATGCATCAATCTCTCCCACGACGGTTGTCTCATTGCTAAGGCGGGGTAACTCGTTTCTATCCCTGGGCCCCGCCCTTCGTACAGTGGTTACCAAGTAATCGTGCTTTAATCGTTTACACTTTGAGTCAATGCCCGCATTGTTAGCTTACAATCATAGTAATAACACTTTAAAAATGAATTTGAATGTAATAATAATGTACAGTCTAAAATAATGGAAGCAGCTAACTTGACTCATTGATAGTTTTTGGTGAAATGACAACTACCTCGTGATTTTGAGTTGAACTGCGACACGGCTGGCTGCCATTTTGCAGTAAGGCCTGAAGGCTTTGCTTAGCTGATTCAGGTGTGTTTGATTAGAGATGGAAACTGCAGCTTGCAGGGAGGGGGTGGAGCCTCCAGGAGTGTAACTGCGCACCCCTGTATTTAGGAGGCCTTTCCATCTGTCGAGGAGCTCCTTAAAGGCACGTAGGAATTTCAACGGATGTACTTGTGGCGAAGCGAGACATGATAAAAATGAAATCAATAAATGTCGGCAGAAAATGGCCCATGGAAGGCATTTTCGCATGGTAGCGTGGCCGAGCGGTCTAAGGCGCTGGATTAAGGCTCCAGTCTCTTCGGGGGCGTGGGTTCGAATCCCACCGCTGCCAAGACAGCCTTTTAGAAGGCTCTTGTGGCTGCTATGCCTGAGCAAAAAAGACTGGAGAAGTGACACTGCATGCTCCCGTTCTCTTCCTTGGCCGCACTCGACGGGCTTCAGAGCCTCAGTGAAGGTCCACAGCCGAAGCTTGCTCTATTGCTGTAAAACAAATGGGCAGAACAGGGCCCACGAAGAGAGCCCCGACAGGGTAGCGTGGCCGAGGGGTCTAAGGCGCTGGATTTAGGCTCCAGTCTCTTCGGGGGCGTGGGTTCGAATCCGACTGCTGCCAGCTGTGCTTTTAAAGAGGGCCAGACAGCTTAAGCGTGCTCCGAAAAGGTGCAAAAGTTCTGGGAATAGAAGAAAACGCTTTCCTTGGCAACAGCCAGGGCCTTCAGGGACACGCAAGTCGGGCAGGATGCATCAATCTCTCCCACGACGGTTGTCTCATTGCTAAGGCGGGGTGACTCGTTTCTATCCCTGGGCCCCACCCTTCGTACAGTGGTTACCAAGTAATCGTGCTTTAATCGTTTACACTTTGAGTCAATGCCCGCATTGTTAGCTTACAATCATAGTAACACTTTAAAAACGAATTTGAATGTAATAATAATGTACAGTCTAAAATAATGGAAGCAGCTAACTTGACTCATTGATAGTTTTTGGTGAAATGACAACTACCTCGTGATTTTGAGTTGAACTGCGACACAGCTGGCTGCCATTTTGCAGTAAGGCCTGAAGGCTTTGCTTAGCTGATTCAGGTGTGTTTGATTAGAGATGGAAACTGCAGCTTGCAGGGAGGGGGTGGAGCCTCCAGGAGTGTAACTGCGCACCCCTGTATTTAGGAGGCCTTTACACCTGTCGAGGAGCTGCTTAAAGGCACGTAGGAGTTCCTCTTTGGGGGCGTGGGTTCGAATCCCACCGCTGCCAGCTGTGCTTTTAAAGAGGGCCAGACAGCTTAAGCGTGCTCCGAAAAGGTGCAAAAGTTCTGGGAATAGAAGAAAACGCTTTCCTTGGCAACAGCCAGGGCCTTCAGGGACACGCAAGTCGGGCAGGATGCATCAATCTCTCCCACGACGGTTGTCTGATTACTAAGGTGGGGTGACTCGTTCCTACCCCTGGGCCCCGCCCTTCGTACGTGGGTTACCAATTAATCTAATTTCAACGGATGTACTTGTGGCAAAGCAAGACATGGTAAAAATGAAATCAATAAATGTAGGCAGAAAATGGCCCATGGAAGACATTCCTGCACGGTAGCGTGGCCGAGCGGTCTAAGGCGCTGGATTAAGGCTCCAGTCTCTTCGGGGGCGTGGGTTCGAATCCCACCGCTGCCAAGACAGCCTTTTACAAGGCTCTTTTGGCTGCTAAGCCTGAACAAAAAAGACTGGAGAAGTGACACTGCATGCTCCCGTTCTCTTCCTTGGCCGCACTCGACGGGCTTCAGAGCCTCAGTGAAGGTCCACAGCCGAAGCTTGCTCTATTGCTGTAAAACAAATGGGCAGAACGGGGCCCACGAAGAGAGCCCCGACAGGGTAGCGTGGCCGAGGGGTCTAAGGTGCTGGATTTAGGCTCCAGTCTCTTCGGGGGCGTGGGTTCGAATCCAACCGCTGCAAGCTGTGCTTTTAAAGAGGGCCAGACAGCTTAAGCGTGCTCCGAAAAGGTGCAAAAGTTCTGGGAATAGAAGAAAACGTTTTCCTTGGCAACAGCCAGGGCCTTCAGGGACACGCAAGTCGGGCAGGATGCATCAATCTCTCCCACGACGGTTGTCTCATTGCGAAGGCGGGGTGACTCGTTCCTATCCCTGGGCCCCACCCTTCGTACAGTGGTTACCAAGTAATCGTGCTTTAATCGTTTACACTTTGAGTCAATGCCCGCATTGTTAGCTTACAATCATAGTAACACTTTAAAAACGAATTTGAATGTAATAATAATGTACAGTCTAAAATAATGGAAGCAGCTAACTTGACTCATTGATAGTTTTTGGTGAAATGACAACTACCTCGTGATTTTGAGTTGAACTGCGACACAGCTGGCTGCCATTTTGCAGTAAGGCCTGAAGGCTTTGCTTAGCTGATTCAGGTGTGTTTGATTAGAGATGGAAACTGCAGCTTGCAGGGAGGGGGTGGAGCCTCCAGGAGTGTAACTGCGCACCCCTGTATTTAGGAGGCCTTTCCACCTGTCGAGGAGCTCCTTAAAGGCACGTAGGAATTTCAACGGATGTACTTGTGGCGAAGCAAGACATGATAAAAATGAAATCAAAAAATGTAGGCGGAAAATGGCCCATGGAAGGCATTTTAGCATGGTAGCGTGGCCGAGCGGTCTAAGGCGCTGGATTAAGGCTCCAGTCTCTTCGGGGGCGTGGGTTCGAATCCCACCGCTGCCAAGACAGCCTTTTAGAAGGCTCTTGTGGCTGCTATGCCTGAGCAAAAAAGACTGGAGAAGTGACACTGCATGCTCCCGTTCTCTTCCTTGGCCGCACTCGACGGGCTTCAGAGCCTCAGTGAAGGTCCACAGCTGAAGCTTGCTCTATTGCTGTAAAACAAATGGGCAGAACAGGGCCCACGAAGAGAGCCCCGACAGGGTAGCGTGGCCAAGGGGTCTAAGGCGCTGGATTTAGGCTCCAGTCTCTTCGGGGGCGTGGGTTCGAATCCGACTGCTGCCAGCTGTGCTTTTAAAGAGGGCCAGACAGCTTAAGCGTGCTCCGAAAAGGTGCAAAAGTTCTGGGAATAGAAGAAAACGCTTTCCTTGGCAACAGCCAGGGCCTTCAGGGACACGCAAGTCGGGCAGGATGCATCAATCTCTCCCACGACGGTTGTCTCATTGCTAAGGCGGGGTAACTCGTTTCTATCCCTGGGCCCCGCCCTTCGTACAGTGGTTACCAAGTAATCGTGCTTTAATCGTTTACACTTTGAGTCAATGCCCGCATTGTTAGCTTACAATCATAGTAATAACACTTTAAAAATGAATTTGAATGTAATAATAATGTACAGTCTAAAATAATGGAAGCAGCTAACTTGACTCATTGATAGTTTTTGGTGAAATGACAACTACCTCGTGATTTTGAGTTGAACTGCGACACGGCTGGCTGCCATTTTGCAGTAAGGCCTGAAGGCTTTGCTTAGCTGATTCAGGTGTGTTTGATTAGAGATGGAAACTGCAGCTTGCAGGGAGGGGGTGGAGCCTCCAGGAGTGTAACTGCGCACCCCTGTATTTAGGAGGCCTTTCCATCTGTCGAGGAGCTCCTTAAAGGCACGTAGGAATTTCAACGGATGTACTTGTGGCGAAGCGAGACATGATAAAAATGAAATCAATAAATGTCGGCAGAAAATGGCCCATGGAAGGCATTTTCGCATGGTAGCGTGGCCGAGCGGTCTAAGGCGCTGGATTAAGGCTCCAGTCTCTTCGGGGGCGTGGGTTCGAATCCCACCGCTGCCAAGACAGCCTTTTAGAAGGCTCTTGTGGCTGCTATGCCTGAGCAAAAAAGACTGGAGAAGTGACACTGCATGCTCCCGTTCTCTTCCTTGGCCGCACTCGACGGGCTTCAGAGCCTCAGTGAAGGTCCACAGCCGAAGCTTGCTCTATTGCTGTAAAACAAATGGGCAGAACGGGGCCCACGAAGAGAGCCCCGACAGGGTAGCGTGGCCGAGGGGTCTAAGGCGCTGGATTTAGGCTCCAGTCTCTTCGGGGGCGTGGGTTCGAATCCGACTGCTGCCAGCTGTGCTTTTAAAGAGGGCCAGACAGCTTAAGCGTGCTCCGAAAAGGTGCAAAAGTTCTGGGAATAGAAGAAAACGCTTTCCTTGGCAACAGCCAGGGCCTTCAGGGACACGCAAGTCGGGCAGGATGCATCAATCTCTCCCACGACGGTTGTCTCATTGCTAAGGCGGGGTGACTCGTTTCTATCCCTGGGCCCCACCCTTCGTACAGTGGTTACCAAGTAATCGTGCTTTAATCGTTTACACTTTGAGTCAATGCCCGCATTGTTAGCTTACAATCATAGTAACACTTTAAAAACGAATTTGAATGTAATAATAATGTACAGTCTAAAATAATGGAAGCAGCTAACTTGACTCATTGATAGTTTTTGGTGAAATGACAACTACCTCGTGATTTTGAGTTGAACTGCGACACAGCTGGCTGCCATTTTGCAGTAAGGCCTGAAGGCTTTGCTTAGCTGATTCAGGTGTGTTTGATTAGAGATGGAAACTGCAGCTTGCAGGGAGGGGGTGGAGCCTCCAGGAGTGTAACTGCGCACCCCTGTATTTAGGAGGCCTTTACACCTGTCGAGGAGCTGCTTAAAGGCACGTAGGAGTTCCTCTTCGGGGGCGTGGGTTCGAATCCCACCGCTGCCAGCTGTGCTTTTAAAGAGGGCCAGACAGCTTAAGCATGCTCCGAAAAGGTGCAAAAGTTCTGGGAATAGAAGAAAATGCTTTCCTTGGCAACAGCCAGGGCCTTCAGGGACACGCAAGTCGGGCAGGATGCATCAATCTCTCCCACGACGGTTGTCTGATTACTAAGGTGGGGTGACTCGTTCCTACCCCTGGGCCCCGCCCTTCGTACGTGGGTTACCAATTAATCTAATTTCAACGGATGTACTTGTGGCAAAGCATGACATGGTAAAAATGAAATTAATAAATGTAGGCGGAAAATGGCCCATGGAAGGCATTTTCGCATGGTAGCGTGGCCGAGCTGTCTAAGGCGCTGGATTAAGGCTCCAGTCTCTTCGGGGGCGTGGGTTCGAATCCCACCGCTGCCAAGACAGCCTTTTAGAAGGCTCTTGTGGCTGCTATGCCTGAGCAAAAAAGACTGGAGAAGTGACACTGCATGCTCCCGTTCTCTTCCTTGGCCGCACTCGACGGGCTTCAGAGCCTCAGTGAAGGTCCAAAGCCGAAGCTTGCTCTATTGCTGTAAAACAAATGGGCAGATCGGGGCCCACGAAGAGAGCCCCCACAGGGTAGCGTGGCCGAGGGGTCTAAGGTGCTGGATTTAGGCTCCAGTCTCTTCGGGGGCGTGGGTTCGAATCCAACCGCTGCAAGCTGTGCTTTTAAAGAGGGCCAGACAGCTTAAGCGTGCTCCGAAAAGGTGCAAAAGTTCTGGGAATAGAAGAAAACACTTTCCTTGGCAACAGCCAGGGCCTTCAGGGACACGCAAGTCGGGCAGGATGCATCAATCTCTCCCACGACGGTTGTCTCATTACTAAGGCGGGGTGACTCGTTTCTATCCCTGGGCCCCACCCTTCGTACAGTGGTTACCAAGTAATCGTGCTTTAATCGTTTACACTTTGAGTCAATGCCCGCATTGTTAGCTTACAATCATAGTAATAACACTTTAAAAATGAATTTGAATGTAATAATAATGTACAGTCTAAAATAATGGAAGCAGCTAACTTGACTCATTGATAGTTTTTGGTGAAATGACAACTACCTCGTGATTTTGAGTTGAACTGCGACACAGCTGGCTGCCATTTTGCAGTAAGGCCTGAAGGCTTTGCTTAGCTGATTCAGGTGTGTTTGATTAGAGATGGAAACTGCAGCTTGCAGGGAGGGGGTGGAGCCTCCAGGAGTGTAACTGCGCACCCCTGTATTTAGGAGGCCTTTCCACCTGTCGAGGAGCTCCTTAAAGGCACGTAGGAATTTCAACGGATGTACTTGTGGCGAAGCAAGACATGATAAAAATGAAATCAAAAAATGTAGGCAGAAAATGGCCCATGGAAGGCATTTTAGCATGGTAGCGTGGCCGAGCGGTCTAAGGCGCTGGATTAAGGCTCCAGTCTCTTCGGGGGCGTGGGTTCGAATCCCACCGCTGCCAAGACAGCCTTTTAGAAGGCTCTTGTGGCTGCTATGCCTGAGCAAAAAAGACTGGAGAAGTGACACTGCATGCTCCCGTTCTCTTCCTTGGCCGCACTCGACGGGCTTCAGAGCCTCAGTGAAGGTCCACAGCCGAAGCTTGCTCTATTGCTGTAAAACAAATGGGCAGAACGGGGCCCACGAAGAGAGCCCCGACAGGGTAGCGTGGCCGAGGGGTCTAAGGCGCTGGATTTAGGCTCCAGTCTCTTCGGGGGCGTGGGTTCGAATCCGACTGCTGCCAGCTGTGCTTTTAAAGAGGGCCAGACAGCTTAAGCGTGCTCCGAAAAGGTGCAAAAGTTCTGGGAATAGAAGAAAACGCTTTCCTTGGCAACAGCCAGGGCCTTCAGGGACACGCAAGTCGGGCAGGATGCATCAATCTCTCCCACGACGGTTGTCTCATTGCTAAGGCGGGGTGACTCGTTTCTATCCCTGGGCCCCACCCTTCGTACAGTGGTTACCAAGTAATCGTGCTTTAATCGTTTACACTTTGAGTCAATGCCCGCATTGTTAGCTTACAATCATAGTAACACTTTAAAAACGAATTTGAATGTAATAATAATGTACAGTCTAAAATAATGGAAGCAGCTAACTTGACTCATTGATAGTTTTTGGTGAAATGACAACTACCTCGTGATTTTGAGTTGAACTGCGACACAGCTGGCTGCCATTTTGCAGTAAGGCCTGAAGGCTTTGCTTAGCTGATTCAGGTGTGTTTGATTAGAGATGGAAACTGCAGCTTGCAGGGAGGGGGTGGAGCCTCCAGGAGTGTAACTGCGCACCCCTGTATTTAGGAGGCCTTTCCACCTGTCGAGGAGCTCCTTAAAGGCACGTAGGAATTTCAACGGATGTACTTGTGGCGAAGCGAGACATGATAAAAATGAAATCAATAAATGTCGGCAGAAAATGGCCCATGGAAGGCATTTTCGCATGGTAGCGTGGCCGAGCGGTCTAAGGCGCTGGATTAAGGCTCCAGTCTCTTCGGGGGCGTGGGTTCGAATCCCACCGCTGCCAAGACAGCCTTTTAGAAGGCTCTTGTGGCTGCTATGCCTGAGCAAAAAAGACTGGAGAAGTGACACTGCATGCTCCCGTTCTCTTCCTTGGCCGCACTCGACGGGCTTCAGAGCCTCAGTGAAGGTCCACAGCCGAAGCTTGCTCTATTGCTGTAAAACAAATGGGCAGAACGGGGCCCACGAAGAGAGCCCCGACAGGGTAGCGTGGCCGAGGGGTCTAAGGCGCTGGATTTAGGCTCCAGTCTCTTCGGGGGCGTGGGTTCGAATCCGACTGCTGCCAGCTGTGCTTTTAAAGAGGGCCAGACAGCTTAAGCGTGCTCCGAAAAGGTGCAAAAGTTCTGGGAATAGAAGAAAACGCTTTCCTTGGCAACAGCCAGGGCCTTCAGGGACACGCAAGTCGGGCAGGATGCATCAATCTCTCCCACGACGGTTGTCTCATTGCTAAGGCGGGGTGACTCGTTTCTATCCCTGGGCCCCACCCTTCGTACAGTGGTTACCAAGTAATCGTGCTTTAATCGTTTACACTTTGAGTCAATGCCCGCATTGTTAGCTTACAATCATAGTAATAACACTTTAAAAATGAATTTGAATGTAATAATAATGTACAGTCTAAAATAATGGAAGCAGCTAACTTGACTCATTGATAGTTTTTGGTGAAATGACAACTACCTCGTGATTTTGAGTTGAACTGCGACACAGCTGGCTGCCATTTTGCAGTAAGGCCTGAAGGCTTTGCTTAGCTGATTCAGGTGTGTTTGATTAGAGATGGAAACTGCAGCTTGCAGGGAGGGGGTGGAGCCTCCAGGAGTGTAACTGCGCACCCCTGTATTTAGGAGGCCTTTCCACCTGTCGAGGAGCTCCTTAAAGGCACGTAGGAATTTCAACGGATGTACTTGTGGCGAAGCAAGACATGATAAAAATGAAATCAATAAATGTAGGCAGAAAATGGCCCATGGAAGGCATTTTCGCATGGTAGCGTGGCCGAGCGGTCTAAGGCGCTGGATTAAGGCTCCAGTCTCTTCGGGGGCGTGGGTTCGAATCCCACCGCTGCCAAGACAGCCTTTTAGAAGGCTCTTGTGGCTGCTATGCCTGAGCAAAAAAGACTGGAGAAGTGACACTGCATGCTCCCGTTCTCTTCCTTGGCCGCACTCGACGGGCTTCAGAGCCTCAGTGAAGGTCCACAGCCGAAGCTTGCTCTATTGCTGTAAAACAAATGGGCAGAACAGGGCCCACGAAGAGAGCCCCGACAGGGTAGCGTGGCCGAGGGGTCTAAGGCGCTGGATTTAGGCTCCAGTCTCTTCGGGGGCGTGGGTTCGAATCCGACTGCTGCCAGCTGTGCTTTTAAAGAGGGCCAGACAGCTTAAGCGTGCTCCGAAAAGGTGCAAAAGTTCTGGGAATAGAAGAAAACGCTTTCCTTGGCAACAGCCAGGGCCTTCAGGGACACGCAAGTCGGGCAGGATGCATCAATCTCTCCCACGACGGTTGTCTCATTGCTAAGGCGGGGTGACTCGTTTCTATCCCTGGGCCCCACCCTTCGTACAGTGGTTACCAAGTAATCGTGCTTTAATCGTTTACACTTTGAGTCAATGCCCGCATTGTTAGCTTACAATCATAGTAACACTTTAAAAACGAATTTGAATGTAATAATAATGTACAGTCTAAAATAATGGAAGCAGCTAACTTGACTCATTGATAGTTTTTGGTGAAATGACAACTACCTCGTGATTTTGAGTTGAACTGCGACACAGCTGGCTGCCATTTTGCAGTAAGGCCTGAAGGCTTTGCTTAGCTGATTCAGGTGTGTTTGATTAGAGATGGAAACTGCAGCTTGCAGGGAGGGGGTGGAGCCTCCAGGAGTGTAACTGCGCACCCCTGTATTTAGGAGGCCTTTACACCTGTCGAGGAGCTGCTTAAAGGCACGTAGGAGTTCCTCTTCGGGGGCGTGGGTTCGAATCCCACCGCTGCCAGCTGTGCTTTTAAAGAGGGCCAGACAGCTTAAGCGTGCT
Source organism: Chanodichthys erythropterus (assembly GCF_024489055.1). Taxonomy (NCBI): domain Eukaryota; kingdom Metazoa; phylum Chordata; class Actinopteri; order Cypriniformes; family Xenocyprididae; genus Chanodichthys; species Chanodichthys erythropterus. The sequence continues at coordinate 30,976,884 of NC_090239.1, forward strand.
CCGAAAAGGTGCAAAAGTTCTGGGAATAGAAGAAAACGCTTTCCTTGGCAACAGCCAGGGCCTTCAGGGACACGCAAGTCGGGCAGGATGCATCAATCTCTCCCACGACGGTTGTCTGATTACTAAGGTGGGGTGACTCGTTCCTACCCCTGGGCCCCGCCCTTCGTACGTGGGTTACCAATTAATCTAATTTCAACGGATGTACTTGTGGCAAAGCAAGACATGGTAAAAATGAAATCAATAAATGTAGGCAGAAAATGGCCCATGGAAGACATTCCTGCACGGTAGCGTGGCCGAGCGGTCTAAGGCGCTGGATTAAGGCTCCAGTCTCTTCGGGGGCGTGGGTTCGAATCCCACCGCTGCCAAGACAGCCTTTTACAAGGCTCTTTTGGCTGCTAAGCCTGAACAAAAAAGACTGGAGAAGTGACACTGCATGCTCCCGTTCTCTTCCTTGGCCGCACTCGACGGGCTTCAGAGCCTCAGTGAAGGTCCACAGCCGAAGCTTGCTCTATTGCTGTAAAACAAATGGGCAGAACGGGGCCCACGAAGAGAGCCCCGACAGGGTAGCGTGGCCGAGGGGTCTAAGGTGCTGGATTTAGGCTCCAGTCTCTTCGGGGGCGTGGGTTCGAATCCAACCGCTGCAAGCTGTGCTTTTAAAGAGGGCCAGACAGCTTAAGCGTGCTCCGAAAAGGTGCAAAAGTTCTGGGAATAGAAGAAAACGTTTTCCTTGGCAACAGCCAGGGCCTTCAGGGACACGCAAGTCGGGCAGGATGCATCAATCTCTCCCACGACGGTTGTCTCATTGCGAAGGCGGGGTGACTCGTTCCTATCCCTGGGCCCCACCCTTCGTACAGTGGTTACCAAGTAATCGTGCTTTAATCGTTTACACTTTGAGTCAATGCCCGCATTGTTAGCTTACAATCATAGTAACACTTTAAAAACGAATTTGAATGTAATAATAATGTACAGTCTAAAATAATGGAAGCAGCTAACTTGACTCATTGATAGTTTTTGGTGAAATGACAACTACCTCGTGATTTTGAGTTGAACTGCGACACAGCTGGCTGCCATTTTGCAGTAAGGCCTGAAGGCTTTGCTTAGCTGATTCAGGTGTGTTTGATTAGAGATGGAAACTGCAGCTTGCAGGGAGGGGGTGGAGCCTCCAGGAGTGTAACTGCGCACCCCTGTATTTAGGAGGCCTTTCCACCTGTCGAGGAGCTCCTTAAAGGCACGTAGGAATTTCAACGGATGTACTTGTGGCGAAGCAAGACATGATAAAAATGAAATCAAAAAATGTAGGCGGAAAATGGCCCATGGAAGGCATTTTAGCATGGTAGCGTGGCCGAGCGGTCTAAGGCGCTGGATTAAGGCTCCAGTCTCTTCGGGGGCGTGGGTTCGAATCCCACCGCTGCCAAGACAGCCTTTTAGAAGGCTCTTGTGGCTGCTATGCCTGAGCAAAAAAGACTGGAGAAGTGACACTGCATGCTCCCGTTCTCTTCCTTGGCCGCACTCGACGGGCTTCAGAGCCTCAGTGAAGGTCCACAGCCGAAGCTTGCTCTATTGCTGTAAAACAAATGGGCAGAACGGGGCCCACGAAGAGAGCCCCGACAGGGTAGCGTGGCCGAGGGGTCTAAGGCGAGTCGGGCAGGATGCATCAATCTCTCCCACGACGGTTGTCTCATTGCTAAGGCGGGGTAACTCGTTTCTATCCCTGGGCCCCGCCCTTCGTACAGTGGTTACCAAGTAATCGTGCTTTAATCGTTTACACTTTGAGTCAATGCCCGCATTGTTAGCTTACAATCATAGTAATAACACTTTAAAAATGAATTTGAATGTAATAATAATGTACAGTCTAAAATAATGGAAGCAGCTAACTTGACTCATTGATAGTTTTTGGTGAAATGACAACTACCTCGTGATTTTGAGTTGAACTGCGACACGGCTGGCTGCCATTTTGCAGTAAGGCCTGAAGGCTTTGCTTAGCTGATTCAGGTGTGTTTGATTAGAGATGGAAACTGCAGCTTGCAGGGAGGGGGTGGAGCCTCCAGGAGTGTAACTGCGCACCCCTGTATTTAGGAGGCCTTTCCATCTGTCGAGGAGCTCCTTAAAGGCACGTAGGAATTTCAACGGATGTACTTGTGGCGAAGCGAGACATGATAAAAATGAAATCAATAAATGTCGGCAGAAAATGGCCCATGGAAGGCATTTTCGCATGGTAGCGTGGCCGAGCGGTCTAAGGCGCTGGATTAAGGCTCCAGTCTCTTCGGGGGCGTGGGTTCGAATCCCACCGCTGCCAAGACAGCCTTTTAGAAGGCTCTTGTGGCTGCTATGCCTGAGCAAAAAAGACTGGAGAAGTGACACTGCATGCTCCCGTTCTCTTCCTTGGCCGCACTCGACGGGCTTCAGAGCCTCAGTGAAGGTCCACAGCCGAAGCTTGCTCTATTGCTGTAAAACAAATGGGCAGAACAGGGCCCACGAAGAGAGCCCCGACAGGGTAGCGTGGCCGAGGGGTCTAAGGCGCTGGATTTAGGCTCCAGTCTCTTCGGGGGCGTGGGTTCGAATCCGACTGCTGCCAGCTGTGCTTTTAAAGAGGGCCAGACAGCTTAAGCGTGCTCCGAAAAGGTGCAAAAGTTCTGGGAATAGAAGAAAACGCTTTCCTTGGCAACAGCCAGGGCCTTCAGGGACACGCAAGTCGGGCAGGATGCATCAATCTCTCCCACGACGGTTGTCTCATTGCTAAGGCGGGGTGACTCGTTTCTATCCCTGGGCCCCACCCTTCGTACAGTGGTTACCAAGTAATCGTGCTTTAATCGTTTACACTTTGAGTCAATGCCCGCATTGTTAGCTTACAATCATAGTAACACTTTAAAAACGAATTTGAATGTAATAATAATGTACAGTCTAAAATAATGGAAGCAGCTAACTTGACTCATTGATAGTTTTTGGTGAAATGACAACTACCTCGTGATTTTGAGTTGAACTGCGACACAGCTGGCTGCCATTTTGCAGTAAGGCCTGAAGGCTTTGCTTAGCTGATTCAGGTGTGTTTGATTAGAGATGGAAACTGCAGCTTGCAGGGAGGGGGTGGAGCCTCCAGGAGTGTAACTGCGCACCCCTGTATTTAGGAGGCCTTTCCACCTGTCGAGGAGCTCCTTAAAGGCACGTAGGAATTTCAACGGATGTACTTGTGGCGAAGCAAGACATGATAAAAATGAAATCAATAAATGTCGGCAGAAAATGGCCCATGGAAGGCATTTTCGCATGGTAGCGTGGCCGAGCGGTCTAAGGCGCTGGATTAAGGCTCCAGTCTCTTCGGGGGCGTGGGTTCGAATCCCACCGCTGCCAAGACAGCCTTTTAGAAGGCTCTTGTGGCTGCTATGCCTGAGCAAAAAAGACTGGAGAAGTGACACTGCATGCTCCCGTTCTCTTCCTTGGCCGCACTCGACGGGCTTCAGAGCCTCAGTGAAGGTCCACAGCCGAAGCTTGCTCTATTGCTGTAAAACAAATGGGCAGAACGGGGCCCACGAAGAGAGCCCCGACAGGGTAGCGTGGCCGAGGGGTCTAAGGCGAGTCGGGCAGGATGCATCAATCTCTCCCACGACGGTTGTCTCATTGCTAAGGCGGGGTGACTTGTTTCTATCCCTGGGCCCCGCCCTTCGTACAGTGGTTACCAAGTAATCGTGCTTTAATCGTTTACACTTTGAGTCAATGCCCGCATTGTTAGCTTACAATCATAGTAATAACACTTTAAAAATGAATTTGAATGTAATAATAATGTACAGTCTAAAATAATGGAAGCAGCTAACTTGACTCATTGATAGTTTTTGGTGAAATGACAACTACCTCGTGATTTTGAGTTGAACTGCGACACGGCTGGCTGCCATTTTGCAGTAAGGCCTGAAGGCTTTGCTTAGCTGATTCAGGTGTGTTTGATTAGAGATGGAAACTGCAGCTTGCAGGGAGGGGGTGGAGCCTCCAGGAGTGTAACTGCGCACCCCTGTATTTAGGAGGCCTTTCCATCTGTCGAGGAGCTCCTTAAAGGCACGTAGGAATTTCAACGGATGTACTTGTGGCGAAGCGAGACATGATAAAAATGAAATCAATAAATGTCGGCAGAAAATGGCCCATGGAAGGCATTTTCGCATGGTAGCGTGGCCGAGCGGTCTAAGGCGCTGGATTAAGGCTCCAGTCTCTTCGGGGGCGTGGGTTCGAATCCCACCGCTGCCAAGACAGCCTTTTAGAAGGCTCTTGTGGCTGCTATGCCTGAGCAAAAAAGACTGGAGAAGTGACACTGCATGCTCCCGTTCTCTTCCTTGGCCGCACTCGACGGGCTTCAGAGCCTCAGTGAAGGTCCACAGCCGAAGCTTGCTCTATTGCTGTAAAACAAATGGGCAGAACGGGGCCCACGAAGAGAGCCCCGACAGGGTAGCGTGGCCGAGGGGTCTAAGGCGCTGGATTTAGGCTCCAGTCTCTTCGGGGGCGTGGGTTCGAATCCGACTGCTGCCAGCTGTGCTTTTAAAGAGGGCCAGACAGCTTAAGCGTGCTCCGAAAAGGTGCAAAAGTTCTGGGAATAGAAGAAAACGCTTTCCTTGGCAACAGCCAGGGCCTTCAGGGACACGCAAGTCGGGCAGGATGCATCAATCTCTCCCACGACGGTTGTCTCATTGCTAAGGCGGGGTGACTCGTTTCTATCCCTGGGCCCCACCCTTCGTACAGTGGTTACCAAGTAATCGTGCTTTAATCGTTTACACTTTGAGTCAATGCCCGCATTGTTAGCTTACAATCATAGTAACACTTTAAAAACGAATTTGAATGTAATAATAATGTACAGTCTAAAATAATGGAAGCAGCTAACTTGACTCATTGATAGTTTTTGGTGAAATGACAACTACCTCGTGATTTTGAGTTGAACTGCGACACAGCTGGCTGCCATTTTGCAGTAAGGCCTGAAGGCTTTGCTTAGCTGATTCAGGTGTGTTTGATTAGAGATGGAAACTGCAGCTTGCAGGGAGGGGGTGGAGCCTCCAGGAGTGTAACTGCGCACCCCTGTATTTAGGAGGCCTTTCCACCTGTCGAGGAGCTCCTTAAAGGCACGTAGGAATTTCAACGGATGTACTTGTGGCGAAGCAAGACATGATAAAAATGAAATCAAAAAATGTAGGCGGAAAATGGCCCATGGAAGGCATTTTAGCATGGTAGCGTGGCCGAGCGGTCTAAGGCGCTGGATTAAGGCTCCAGTCTCTTCGGGGGCGTGGGTTCGAATCCCACCGCTGCCAAGACAGCCTTTTAGAAGGCTCTTGTGGCTGCTATGCCTGAGCAAAAAAGACTGGAGAAGTGACACTGCATGCTCCCGTTCTCTTCCTTGGCCGCACTCGACGGGCTTCAGAGCCTCAGTGAAGGTCCACAGCCGAAGCTTGCTCTATTGCTGTAAAACAAATGGGCAGAACGGGGCCCACGAAGAGAGCCCCGACAGGGTAGCGTGGCCGAGGGGTCTAAGGTGCTGGATTTAGGCTCCAGTCTCTTCGGGGGCGTGGGTTCGAATCCAACCGCTGCAAGCTGTGCTTTTAAAGAGGGCCAGACAGCTTAAGCGTGCTCCGAAAAGGTGCAAAAGTTCTGGGAATAGAAGAAAACGTTTTCCTTGGCAACAGCCAGGGCCTTCAGGGACACGCAAGTCGGGCAGGATGCATCAATCTCTCCCACGACGGTTGTCTCATTGCTAAGGCGGGGTGACTTGTTTCTATCCCTGGGCCCCGCCCTTCGTACAGTGGTTACCAAGTAATCGTGCTTTAATCGTTTACACTTTGAGTCAATGCCCGCATTGTTAGCTTACAATCATAGTAATAACACTTTAAAAATGAATTTGAATGTAATAATAATGTACAGTCTAAAATAATGGAAGCAGCTAACTTGACTCATTGATAGTTTTTGGTGAAATGACAACTACCTCGTGATTTTGAGTTGAACTGCGACACGGCTGGCTGCCATTTTGCAGTAAGGCCTGAAGGCTTTGCTTAGCTGATTCAGGTGTGTTTGATTAGAGATGGAAACTGCAGCTTGCAGGGAGGGGGTGGAGCCTCCAGGAGTGTAACTGCGCACCCCTGTATTTAGGAGGCCTTTCCATCTGTCGAGGAGCTCCTTAAAGGCACGTAGGAATTTCAACGGATGTACTTGTGGCGAAGCGAGACATGATAAAAATGAAATCAATAAATGTCGGCAGAAAATGGCCCATGGAAGGCATTTTCGCATGGTAGCGTGGCCGAGCGGTCTAAGGCGCTGGATTAAGGCTCCAGTCTCTTCGGGGGCGTGGGTTCGAATCCCACCGCTGCCAAGACAGCCTTTTAGAAGGCTCTTGTGGCTGCTATGCCTGAGCAAAAAAGACTGGAGAAGTGACACTGCATGCTCCCGTTCTCTTCCTTGGCCGCACTCGACGGGCTTCAGAGCCTCAGTGAAGGTCCACAGCCGAAGCTTGCTCTATTGCTGTAAAACAAATGGGCAGAACAGGGCCCACGAAGAGAGCCCCGACAGGGTAGCGTGGCCGAGGGGTCTAAGGCGCTGGATTTAGGCTCCAGTCTCTTCGGGGGCGTGGGTTCGAATCCGACTGCTGCCAGCTGTGCTTTTAAAGAGGGCCAGACAGCTTAAGCGTGCTCCGAAAAGGTGCAAAAGTTCTGGGAATAGAAGAAAACGCTTTCCTTGGCAACAGCCAGGGCCTTCAGGGACACGCAAGTCGGGCAGGATGCATCAATCTCTCCCACGACGGTTGTCTCATTGCTAAGGCGGGGTGACTCGTTTCTATCCCTGGGCCCCACCCTTCGTACAGTGGTTACCAAGTAATCGTGCTTTAATCGTTTACACTTTGAGTCAATGCCCGCATTGTTAGCTTACAATCATAGTAATAACACTTTAAAAACGAATTTGAATGTAATAATAATGTACAGTCTAAAATAATGGAAGCAGCTAACTTGACTCATTGATAGTTTTTGGTGAAATGACAACTACCTCGTGATTTTGAGTTGAACTGCGACACAGCTGGCTGCCATTTTGCAGTAAGGCCTGAAGGCTTTGCTTAGCTGATTCAGGTGTGTTTGATTAGAGATGGAAACTGCAGCTTGCAGGGAGGGGGTGGAGCCTCCAGGAGTGTAACTGCGCACCCCTGTATTTAGGAGGCCTTTCCACCTGTCGAGGAGCTCCTTAAAGGCACGTAGGAATTTCAACGGATGTACTTGTGGCGAAGCAAGACATGATAAAAATGAAATCAAAAAATGTAGGCGGAAAATGGCCCATGGAAGGCATTTTAGCATGGTAGCGTGGCCGAGCGGTCTAAGGCGCTGGATTAAGGCTCCAGTCTCTTCGGGGGCGTGGGTTCGAATCCAACCGCTGCAAGCTGTGCTTTTAAAGAGGGCCAGACAGCTTAAGCGTGCTCCGAAAAGGTGCAAAAGTTCTGGGAATAGAAGAAAACGCTTTCCTTGGCAACAGCCAGGGCCTTCAGGGACACGCAAGTCGGGCAGGATGCATCAATCTCTCCCACGACGGTTGTCTCATTGCTAAGGCGGGGTGACTCGTTTCTATCCCTGGGCCCCGCCCTTCGTACATGTGTTACCAAGTAATCGTGCTTTAATCGTTTACACTTTGAGTCAATGCCCGCATTGTTAGCTTACAATCATAGTAATAACACTTTAAAAATGAATTTGAATGTAATAATAATGTACAGTCTAAAATAATGGAAGCAGCTAACTTGACTCATTGATAGTTTTTGGTGAAATGACAACTACCTCGTGATTTTGAGTTGAACTGCGACACGGCTGGCTGCCATTTTGCAGTAAGGCCTGAAGGCTTTGCTTAGCTGATTCAGGTGTGTTTGATTAGAGATGGAAACTGCAGCTTGCAGGGAGGGGGTGGAGCCTCCAGGAGTGTAACTGCGCACCCCTGTATTTAGGAGGCCTTTCCATCTGTCGAGGAGCTCCTTAAAGGCACGTAGGAATTTCAACGGATGTACTTGTGGCAAAGCAAGACATGGTAAAAATGAAATCAATAAATGTCGGCAGAAAATGGCCCATGGAAGGCATTTTCGCATGGTAGCGTGGCCGAGCGGTCTAAGGCGCTGGATTAAGGCTCCAGTCTCTTCGGGGGCGTGGGTTCGAATCCCACCGCTGCCACGACAGCCTTTTAGAAGGCTCTTGTGGCTGCTAAGACTGAGCAAAAAAGACTGGAGAAGTGACACTGCATGCTCCCGTTCTCTTCCTTGGCCGCACTCGACGGGCTTCAGAGCCTCAGTGAAGGTCCACAGCCGAAGCTTGCTCTATTGCTGTAAAACAAATGGGCAGAACGGGGCCCACGAAGAGAGCCCCGACAGGGTAGCGTGGCCGAGGGGTCTAAGGTGCTGGATTTAGGCTCCAGTCTCTTCGGGGGCGTGGGTTCGAATCCAACCGCTGCAAGCTGTGCTTTTAAAGAGGGCCAGACAGCTTAAGCGTGCTCCGAAAAGGTGCAAAAGTTCTGGGAATAGAAGAAAACGTTTTCCTTGGCAACAGCCAGGGCCTTCAGGGACACGCAAGTCGGGCAGGATGCATCAATCTCTCCCACGACGGTTGTCTCATTACTAAGGCGGGGTGACTCGTTCCTATCCCTGGGCCCCACCCTTCGTACAGTGGTTACCAAGTAATCGTGCTTTAATCGTTTACACTTTGAGTCAATGCCCGCATTGTTAGCTTACAATCATAGTAACACTTTAAAAACGAATTTGAATGTAATAATAATGTACAGTCTAAAATAATGGAAGCAGCTAACTTGACTCATTGATAGTTTTTGGTGAAATGACAACTACCTCGTGATTTTGAGTTGAACTGCGACACAGCTGGCTGCCATTTTGCAGTAAGGCCTGAAGGCTTTGCTTAGCTGATTCAGGTGTGTTTGATTAGAGATGGAAACTGCAGCTTGCAGGGAGGGGGTGGAGCCTCCAGGAGTGTAACTGCGCACCCCTGTATTTAGGAGGCCTTTCCACCTGTCGAGGAGCTCCTTAAAGGCACGTAGGAATTTCAACGGATGTACTTGTGGCGAAGCAAGACATGATAAAAATGAAATCAAAAAATGTAGGCGGAAAATGGCCCATGGAAGGCATTTTAGCATGGTAGCGTGGCCGAGCGGTCTAAGGCGCTGGATTAAGGCTCCAGTCTCTTCGGGGGCGTGGGTTCGAATCCCACCGCTGCCAAGACAGCCTTTTAGAAGGCTCTTGTGGCTGCTATGCCTGAGCAAAAAAGACTGGAGAAGTGACACTGCATGCTCCCGTTCTCTTCCTTGGCCGCACTCGACGGGCTTCAGAGCCTCAGTGAAGGTCCACAGCCGAAGCTTGCTCTATTGCTGTAAAACAAATGGGCAGAACGGGGCCCACGAAGAGAGCCCCGACAGGGTAGCGTGGCCGAGGGGTCTAAGGCGAGTCGGGCAGGATGCATCAATCTCTCCCACGACGGTTGTCTCATTGCTAAGGCGGGGTAACTCGTTTCTATCCCTGGGCCCCGCCCTTCGTACAGTGGTTACCAAGTAATCGTGCTTTAATCGTTTACACTTTGAGTCAATGCCCGCATTGTTAGCTTACAATCATAGTAATAACACTTTAAAAATGAATTTGAATGTAATAATAATGTACAGTCTAAAATAATGGAAGCAGCTAACTTGACTCATTGATAGTTTTTGGTGAAATGACAACTACCTCGTGATTTTGAGTTGAACTGCGACACGGCTGGCTGCCATTTTGCAGTAAGGCCTGAAGGCTTTGCTTAGCTGATTCAGGTGTGTTTGATTAGAGATGGAAACTGCAGCTTGCAGGGAGGGGGTGGAGCCTCCAGGAGTGTAACTGCGCACCCCTGTATTTAGGAGGCCTTTCCATCTGTCGAGGAGCTCCTTAAAGGCACGTAGGAATTTCAACGGATGTACTTGTGGCGAAGCGAGACATGATAAAAATGAAATCAATAAATGTCGGCAGAAAATGGCCCATGGAAGGCATTTTCGCATGGTAGCGTGGCCGAGCGGTCTAAGGCGCTGGATTAAGGCTCCAGTCTCTTCGGGGGCGTGGGTTCGAATCCCACCGCTGCCAAGACAGCCTTTTAGAAGGCTCTTGTGGCTGCTATGCCTGAGCAAAAAAGACTGGAGAAGTGACACTGCATGCTCCCGTTCTCTTCCTTGGCCGCACTCGACGGGCTTCAGAGCCTCAGTGAAGGTCCACAGCCGAAGCTTGCTCTATTGCTGTAAAACAAATGGGCAGAACAGGGCCCACGAAGAGAGCCCCGACAGGGTAGCGTGGCCGAGGGGTCTAAGGCGCTGGATTTAGGCTCCAGTCTCTTCGGGGGCGTGGGTTCGAATCCGACTGCTGCCAGCTGTGCTTTTAAAGAGGGCCAGACAGCTTAAGCGTGCTCCGAAAAGGTGCAAAAGTTCTGGGAATAGAAGAAAACGCTTTCCTTGGCAACAGCCAGGGCCTTCAGGGACACGCAAGTCGGGCAGGATGCATCAATCTCTCCCACGACGGTTGTCTCATTGCTAAGGCGGGGTGACTCGTTTCTATCCCTGGGCCCCACCCTTCGTACAGTGGTTACCAAGTAATCGTGCTTTAATCGTTTACACTTTGAGTCAATGCCCGCATTGTTAGCTTACAATCATAGTAACACTTTAAAAACGAATTTGAATGTAATAATAATGTACAGTCTAAAATAATGGAAGCAGCTAACTTGACTCATTGATAGTTTTTGGTGAAATGACAACTACCTCGTGATTTTGAGTTGAACTGCGACACAGCTGGCTGCCATTTTGCAGTAAGGCCTGAAGGCTTTGCTTAGCTGATTCAGGTGTGTTTGATTAGAGATGGAAACTGCAGCTTGCAGGGAGGGGGTGGAGCCTCCAGGAGTGTAACTGCGCACCCCTGTATTTAGGAGGCCTTTCCACCTGTCGAGGAGCTCCTTAAAGGCACGTAGGAATTTCAACGGATGTACTTGTGGCGAAGCAAGACATGATAAAAATGAAATCAAAAAATGTAGGCGGAAAATGGCCCATGGAAGGCATTTTAGCATGGTAGCGTGGCCGAGCGGTCTAAGGCGCTGGATTAAGGCTCCAGTCTCTTCGGGGGCGTGGGTTCGAATCCCACCGCTGCCAAGACAGCCTTTTAGAAGGCTCTTGTGGCTGCTATGCCTGAGCAAAAAAGACTGGAGAAGTGACACTGCATGCTCCCGTTCTCTTCCTTGGCCGCACTCGACGGGCTTCAGAGCCTCAGTGAAGGTCCACAGCCGAAGCTTGCTCTATTGCTGTAAAACAAATGGGCAGAACGGGGCCCACGAAGAGAGCCCCGACAGGGTAGCGTGGCCGAGGGGTCTAAGGCGAGTCGGGCAGGATGCATCAATCTCTCCCACGACGGTTGTCTCATTGCTAAGGCGGGGTGACTTGTTTCTATCCCTGGGCCCCGCCCTTCGTACAGTGGTTACCAAGTAATCGTGCTTTAATCGTTTACACTTTGAGTCAATGCCCGCATTGTTAGCTTACAATCATAGTAATAACACTTTAAAAATGAATTTGAATGTAATAATAATGTACAGTCTAAAATAATGGAAGCAGCTAACTTGACTCATTGATAGTTTTTGGTGAAATGACAACTACCTCGTGATTTTGAGTTGAACTGCGACACGGCTGGCTGCCATTTTGCAGTAAGGCCTGAAGGCTTTGCTTAGCTGATTCAGGTGTGTTTGATTAGAGATGGAAACTGCAGCTTGCAGGGAGGGGGTGGAGCCTCCAGGAGTGTAACTGCGCACCCCTGTATTTAGGAGGCCTTTCCATCTGTCGAGGAGCTCCTTAAAGGCACGTAGGAATTTCAACGGATGTACTTGTGGCGAAGCGAGACATGATAAAAATGAAATCAATAAATGTCGGCAGAAAATGGCCCATGGAAGGCATTTTCGCATGGTAGCGTGGCCGAGCGGTCTAAGGCGCTGGATTAAGGCTCCAGTCTCTTCGGGGGCGTGGGTTCGAATCCCACCGCTGCCAAGACAGCCTTTTAGAAGGCTCTTGTGGCTGCTATGCCTGAGCAAAAAAGACTGGAGAAGTGACACTGCATGCTCCCGTTCTCTTCCTTGGCCGCACTCGACGGGCTTCAGAGCCTCAGTGAAGGTCCACAGCCGAAGCTTGCTCTATTGCTGTAAAACAAATGGGCAGAACAGGGCCCACGAAGAGAGCCCCGACAGGGTAGCGTGGCCGAGGGGTCTAAGGCGCTGGATTTAGGCTCCAGTCTCTTCGGGGGCGTGGGTTCGAATCCGACTGCTGCCAGCTGTGCTTTTAAAGAGGGCCAGACAGCTTAAGCGTGCTCCGAAAAGGTGCAAAAGTTCTGGGAATAGAAGAAAACGCTTTCCTTGGCAACAGCCAGGGCCTTCAGGGACACGCAAGTCGGGCAGGATGCATCAATCTCTCCCACGACGGTTGTCTCATTGCTAAGGCGGGGTGACTCGTTTCTATCCCTGGGCCCCACCCTTCGTACAGTGGTTACCAAGTAATCGTGCTTTAATCGTTTACACTTTGAGTCAATGCCCGCATTGTTAGCTTACAATCATAGTAACACTTTAAAAACGAATTTGAATGTAATAATAATGTACAGTCTAAAATAATGGAAGCAGCTAACTTGACTCATTGATAGTTTTTGGTGAAATGACAACTACCTCGTGATTTTGAGTTGAACTGCGACACAGCTGGCTGCCATTTTGCAGTAAGGCCTGAAGGCTTTGCTTAGCTGATTCAGGTGTGTTTGATTAGAGATGGAAACTGCAGCTTGCAGGGAGGGGGTGGAGCCTCCAGGAGTGTAACTGCGCACCCCTGTATTTAGGAGGCCTTTCCACCTGTCGAGGAGCTCCTTAAAGGCACGTAGGAATTTCAACGGATGTACTTGTGGCGAAGCAAGACATGATAAAAATGAAATCAAAAAATGTAGGCGGAAAATGGCCCATGGAAGGCATTTTAGCATGGTAGCGTGGCCGAGCGGTCTAAGGCGCTGGATTAAGGCTCCAGTCTCTTCGGGGGCGTGGGTTCGAATCCCACCGCTGCCAAGACAGCCTTTTAGAAGGCTCTTGTGGCTGCTATGCCTGAGCAAAAAAGACTGGAGAAGTGACACTGCATGCTCCCGTTCTCTTCCTTGGCCGCACTCGACGGGCTTCAGAGCCTCAGTGAAGGTCCACAGCCGAAGCTTGCTCTATTGCTGTAAAACAAATGGGCAGAACGGGGCCCACGAAGAGAGCCCCGACAGGGTAGCGTGGCCGAGGGGTCTAAGGCGAGTCGGGCAGGATGCATCAATCTCTCCCACGACGGTTGTCTCATTGCTAAGGCGGGGTGACTTGTTTCTATCCCTGGGCCCCGCCCTTCGTACAGTGGTTACCAAGTAATCGTGCTTTAATCGTTTACACTTTGAGTCAATGCCCGCATTGTTAGCTTACAATCATAGTAATAACACTTTAAAAATGAATTTGAATGTAATAATAATGTACAGTCTAAAATAATGGAAGCAGCTAACTTGACTCATTGATAGTTTTTGGTGAAATGACAACTACCTCGTGATTTTGAGTTGAACTGCGACACGGCTGGCTGCCATTTTGCAGTAAGGCCTGAAGGCTTTGCTTAGCTGATTCAGGTGTGTTTGATTAGAGATGGAAACTGCAGCTTGCAGGGAGGGGGTGGAGCCTCCAGGAGTGTAACTGCGCACCCCTGTATTTAGGAGGCCTTTCCACCTGTCGAGGAGCTCCTTAAAGGCACGTAGGAATTTCAACGGATGTACTTGTGGGGAAGCGAGACATGATAAAAATGAAATCAATAAATGTAGGCAGAAAATGGCCCATGGAAGGCATTTTCGCATGGTAGCGTGGCCGAGCGGTCTAAGGCGCTGGATTAAGGCTCCAGTCTCTTCGGGGGCGTGGGTTCGAATCCCACCGCTGCCAAGACAGCCTTTTAGAAGGCACTTGTGTAGGCTATGCCTGAGCGAAAAGGCTGGAGAAGTGACACTGCTTGCTCCCGGTCTCTTCCTTGGCCGCACTCGACGGGCTTCAGAGCCTCAGTGAAGGTCCACAGCCGAAGCTTGCTCTATTGCTGTAAAACAAATGGGCAGAACGGGGCCCACGAAGAGAGCCCCGACAGGGTAGCGTGGCCGAGGGGTCTAAGGCGCTGGATTTAGGCTCCAGTCTCTTCGGGGGCGTGGGTTCGAATCCCACCGCTGCCAGCTGTGCTTTTAAAGAGGGCCAGACAGCTTAAGTGTGCTCCGAAAAGGTGCAAAAGTTCTGGGAATAGAAGAAAACGTTTTCCTTGGCAACAGCCAGGGCCTTCAGGGACACGCAAGTCGGGCAGGATGCATCAATCTCTCCCACGACGGTTGTCTCATTGCTAAGGCGGGGTGACTCGTTTCTATCCCTGGGCCCCACCCTTCGTACAGTGGTTACCAAGTAATCGTGCTTTAATCGTTTACACTTTGAGTCAATGCCCGCATTGTTAGCTTACAATCATAGTAATAACACTTTAAAAACGAATTTGAATGTAATAATAATGTACAGTCTAAAATAATGGAAGCAGCTAACTTGACTCATTGATAGTTTTTGGTGAAATGACAACTACCTCGTGATTTTGAGTTGAACTGCGACACAGCTGGCTGCCATTTTGCAGTAAGGCCTGAAGGCTTTGCTTAGCTGATTCAGGTGTGTTTGATTAGAGATGGAAACTGCAGCTTGCAGGGAGGGGGTGGAGCCTCCAGGAGTGTAACTGCGCACCCCTGTATTTAGGAGGCCTTTCCACCTGTCGAGGAGCTCCTTAAAGGCACGTAGGAATTTCAACGGATGTACTTGTGGCGAAGCAAGACATGATAAAAATGAAATCAAAAAATGTAGGCGGAAAATGGCCCATGGAAGGCATTTTAGCATGGTAGCGTGGCCGAGCGGTCTAAGGCGCTGGATTAAGGCTCCAGTCTCTTCGGGGGCGTGGGTTCGAATCCCACCGCTGCCAAGACAGCCTTTTAGAAGGCTCTTGTGGCTGCTATGCCTGAGCGAAAAGACTGGAGAAGTGACACTGCATGCTCCCGTTCTCTTCCTTGGCCGCACTCGACGGGCTTCAGAGCCTCAGTGAAGGTCCACAGCCGAAGCTTGCTCTATTGCTGTAAAACAAATGGGCAGAACGGGGCCCACGAAGAGAGCCCCGACAGGGTAGCGTGGCCGAGGGGTCTAAGGCGAGTCGGGCAGGATGCATCAATCTCTCCCACGACGGTTGTCTCATTGCTAAGGCGGGGTGACTTGTTTCTATCCCTGGGCCCCGCCCTTCGTACAGTGGTTACCAAGTAATCGTGCTTTAATCGTTTACACTTTGAGTCAATGCCCGCATTGTTAGCTTACAATCATAGTAATAACACTTTAAAAATGAATTTGAATGTAATAATAATGTACAGTCTAAAATAATGGAAGCAGCTAACTTGACTCATTGATAGTTTTTGGTGAAATGACAACTACCTCGTGATTTTGAGTTGAACTGCGACACGGCTGGCTGCCATTTTGCAGTAAGGCCTGAAGGCTTTGCTTAGCTGATTCAGGTGTGTTTGATTAGAGATGGAAACTGCAGCTTGCAGGGAGGGGGTGGAGCCTCCAGGAGTGTAACTGCGCACCCCTGTATTTAGGAGGCCTTTCCATCTGTCGAGGAGCTCCTTAAAGGCACGTAGGAATTTCAACGGATGTACTTGTGGCGAAGCGAGACATGATAAAAATGAAATCAATAAATGTCGGCAGAAAATGGCCCATGGAAGGCATTTTCGCATGGTAGCGTGGCCGAGCGGTCTAAGGCGCTGGATTAAGGCTCCAGTCTCTTCGGGGGCGTGGGTTCGAATCCCACCGCTGCCAAGACAGCCTTTTAGAAGGCTCTTGTGGCTGCTATGCCTGAGCAAAAAAGACTGGAGAAGTGACACTGCATGCTCCCGTTCTCTTCCTTGGCCGCACTCGACGGGCTTCAGAGCCTCAGTGAAGGTCCACAGCCGAAGCTTGCTCTATTGCTGTAAAACAAATGGGCAGAACAGGGCCCACGAAGAGAGCCCCGACAGGGTAGCGTGGCCGAGGGGTCTAAGGCGCTGGATTTAGGCTCCAGTCTCTTCGGGGGCGTGGGTTCGAATCCGACTGCTGCCAGCTGTGCTTTTAAAGAGGGCCAGACAGCTTAAGCGTGCTCCGAAAAGGTGCAAAAGTTCTGGGAATAGAAGAAAACGCTTTCCTTGGCAACAGCCAGGGCCTTCAGGGACACGCAAGTCGGGCAGGATGCATCAATCTCTCCCACGACGGTTGTCTCATTGCTAAGGCGGGGTGACTCGTTTCTATCCCTGGGCCCCACCCTTCGTACAGTGGTTACCAAGTAATCGTGCTTTAATCGTTTACACTTTGAGTCAATGCCCGCATTGTTAGCTTACAATCATAGTAACACTTTAAAAACGAATTTGAATGTAATAATAATGTACAGTCTAAAATAATGGAAGCAGCTAACTTGACTCATTGATAGTTTTTGGTGAAATGACAACTACCTCGTGATTTTGAGTTGAACTGCGACACAGCTGGCTGCCATTTTGCAGTAAGGCCTGAAGGCTTTGCTTAGCTGATTCAGGTGTGTTTGATTAGAGATGGAAACTGCAGCTTGCAGGGAGGGGGTGGAGCCTCCAGGAGTGTAACTGCGCACCCCTGTATTTAGGAGGCCTTTCCACCTGTCGAGGAGCTCCTTAAAGGCACGTAGGAATTTCAACGGATGTACTTGTGGCGAAGCAAGACATGATAAAAATGAAATCAAAAAATGTAGGCGGAAAATGGCCCATGGAAGGCATTTTAGCATGGTAGCGTGGCCGAGCGGTCTAAGGCGCTGGATTAAGGCTCCAGTCTCTTCGGGGGCGTGGGTTCGAATCCCACCGCTGCCAAGACAGCCTTTTAGAAGGCTCTTGTGGCTGCTATGCCTGAGCAAAAAAGACTGGAGAAGTGACACTGCATGCTCCCGTTCTCTTCCTTGGCCGCACTCGACGGGCTTCAGAGCCTCAGTGAAGGTCCACAGCCGAAGCTTGCTCTATTGCTGTAAAACAAATGGGCAGAACGGGGCCCACGAAGAGAGCCCCGACAGGGTAGCGTGGCCGAGGGGTCTAAGGCGAGTCGGGCAGGATGCATCAATCTCTCCCACGACGGTTGTCTCATTGCTAAGGCGGGGTGACTTGTTTCTATCCCTGGGCCCCGCCCTTCGTACAGTGGTTACCAAGTAATCGTGCTTTAATCGTTTACACTTTGAGTCAATGCCCGCATTGTTAGCTTACAATCATAGTAATAACACTTTAAAAATGAATTTGAATGTAATAATAATGTACAGTCTAAAATAATGGAAGCAGCTAACTTGACTCATTGATAGTTTTTGGTGAAATGACAACTACCTCGTGATTTTGAGTTGAACTGCGACACGGCTGGCTGCCATTTTGCAGTAAGGCCTGAAGGCTTTGCTTAGCTGATTCAGGTGTGTTTGATTAGAGATGGAAACTGCAGCTTGCAGGGAGGGGGTGGAGCCTCCAGGAGTGTAACTGCGCACCCCTGTATTTAGGAGGCCTTTCCATCTGTCGAGGAGCTCCTTAAAGGCACGTAGGAATTTCAACGGATGTACTTGTGGCGAAGCGAGACATGATAAAAATGAAATCAATAAATGTCGGCAGAAAATGGCCCATGGAAGGCATTTTCGCATGGTAGCGTGGCCGAGCGGTCTAAGGCGCTGGATTAAGGCTCCAGTCTCTTCGGGGGCGTGGGTTCGAATCCCACCGCTGCCAAGACAGCCTTTTAGAAGGCTCTTGTGGCTGCTATGCCTGAGCAAAAAAGACTGGAGAAGTGACACTGCATGCTCCCGTTCTCTTCCTTGGCCGCACTCGACGGGCTTCAGAGCCTCAGTGAAGGTCCACAGCCGAAGCTTGCTCTATTGCTGTAAAACAAATGGGCAGAACAGGGCCCACGAAGAGAGCCCCGACAGGGTAGCGTGGCCGAGGGGTCTAAGGCGCTGGATTTAGGCTCCAGTCTCTTCGGGGGCGTGGGTTCGAATCCGACTGCTGCCAGCTGTGCTTTTAAAGAGGGCCAGACAGCTTAAGCGTGCTCCGAAAAGGTGCAAAAGTTCTGGGAATAGAAGAAAACGCTTTCCTTGGCAACAGCCAGGGCCTTCAGGGACACGCAAGTCGGGCAGGATGCATCAATCTCTCCCACGACGGTTGTCTCATTGCTAAGGCGGGGTGACTCGTTTCTATCCCTGGGCCCCACCCTTCGTACAGTGGTTACCAAGTAATCGTGCTTTAATCGTTTACACTTTGAGTCAATGCCCGCATTGTTAGCTTACAATCATAGTAATAACACTTTAAAAATGAATTTGAATGTAATAATAATGTACAGTCTAAAATAATGGAAGCAGCTAACTTGACTCATTGATAGTTTTTGGTGAAATGACAACTACCTCGTGATTTTGAGTTGAACTGCGACACAGCTGGCTGCCATTTTGCAGTAAGGCCTGAAGGCTTTGCTTAGCTGATTCAGGTGTGTTTGATTAGAGATGGAAACTGCAGCTTGCAGGGAGGGGGTGGAGCCTCCAGGAGTGTAACTGCGCACCCCTGTATTTAGGAGGCCTTTCCACCTGTCGAGGAGCTCCTTAAAGGCACGTAGGAATTTCAACGGATGTACTTGTGGCGAAGCAAGACATGATAAAAATGAAATCAAAAAATGTAGGCGGAAAATGGCCCATGGAAGGCATTTTAGCATGGTAGCGTGGCCGAGCGGTCTAAGGCGCTGGATTAAGGCTCCAGTCTCTTCGGGGGCGTGGGTTCGAATCCCACCGCTGCCAAGACAGCCTTTTAGAAGGCTCTTGTGGCTGCTATGCCTGAGCAAAAAAGACTGGAGAAGTGACACTGCATGCTCCCGTTCTCTTCCTTGGCCGCACTCGACGGGCTTCAGAGCCTCAGTGAAGGTCCACAGCCGAAGCTTGCTCTATTGCTGTAAAACAAATGGGCAGAACGGGGCCCACGAAGAGAGCCCCGACAGGGTAGCGTGGCCGAGGGGTCTAAGGTGCTGGATTTAGGCTCCAGTCTCTTCGGGGGCGTGGGTTCGAATCCAACCGCTGCAAGCTGTGCTTTTAAAGAGGGCCAGACAGCTTAAGCGTGCTCCGAAAAGGTGCAAAAGTTCTGGGAATAGAAGAAAACGTTTTCCTTGGCAACAGCCAGGGCCTTCAGGGACACGCAAGTCGGGCAGGATGCATCAATCTCTCCCACGACGGTTGTCTCATTGCTAAGGCGGGGTGACTTGTTTCTATCCCTGGGCCCCGCCCTTCGTACAGTGGTTACCAAGTAATCGTGCTTTAATCGTTTACACTTTGAGTCAATGCCCGCATTGTTAGCTTACAATCATAGTAATAACACTTTAAAAATGAATTTGAATGTAATAATAATGTACAGTCTAAAATAATGGAAGCAGCTAACTTGACTCATTGATAGTTTTTGGTGAAATGACAACTACCTCGTGATTTTGAGTTGAACTGCGACACGGCTGGCTGCCATTTTGCAGTAAGGCCTGAAGGCTTTGCTTAGCTGATTCAGGTGTGTTTGATTAGAGATGGAAACTGCAGCTTGCAGGGAGGGGGTGGAGCCTCCAGGAGTGTAACTGCGCACCCCTGTATTTAGGAGGCCTTTCCATCTGTCGAGGAGCTCCTTAAAGGCACGTAGGAATTTCAACGGATGTACTTGTGGCGAAGCGAGACATGATAAAAATGAAATCAATAAATGTCGGCAGAAAATGGCCCATGGAAGGCATTTTCGCATGGTAGCGTGGCCGAGCGGTCTAAGGCGCTGGATTAAGGCTCCAGTCTCTTCGGGGGCGTGGGTTCGAATCCCACCGCTGCCAAGACAGCCTTTTAGAAGGCTCTTGTGGCTGCTATGCCTGAGCAAAAAAGACTGGAGAAGTGACACTGCATGCTCCCGTTCTCTTCCTTGGCCGCACTCGACGGGCTTCAGAGCCTCAGTGAAGGTCCACAGCCGAAGCTTGCTCTATTGCTGTAAAACAAATGGGCAGAACAGGGCCCACGAAGAGAGCCCCGACAGGGTAGCGTGGCCGAGGGGTCTAAGGCGCTGGATTTAGGCTCCAGTCTCTTCGGGGGCGTGGGTTCGAATCCGACTGCTGCCAGCTGTGCTTTTAAAGAGGGCCAGACAGCTTAAGCGTGCTCCGAAAAGGTGCAAAAGTTCTGGGAATAGAAGAAAACGCTTTCCTTGGCAACAGCCAGGGCCTTCAGGGACACGCAAGTCGGGCAGGATGCATCAATCTCTCCCACGACGGTTGTCTCATTGCTAAGGCGGGGTGACTCGTTTCTATCCCTGGGCCCCACCCTTCGTACAGTGGTTACCAAGTAATCGTGCTTTAATCGTTTACACTTTGAGTCAATGCCCGCATTGTTAGCTTACAATCATAGTAATAACACTTTAAAAATGAATTTGAATGTAATAATAATGTACAGTCTAAAATAATGGAAGCAGCTAACTTGACTCATTGATAGTTTTTGGTGAAATGACAACTACCTCGTGATTTTGAGTTGAACTGCGACACAGCTGGCTGCCATTTTGCAGTAAGGCCTGAAGGCTTTGCTTAGCTGATTCAGGTGTGTTTGATTAGAGATGGAAACTGCAGCTTGCAGGGAGGGGGTGGAGCCTCCAGGAGTGTAACTGCGCACCCCTGTATTTAGGAGGCCTTTCCACCTGTCGAGGAGCTCCTTAAAGGCACGTAGGAATTTCAACGGATGTACTTGTGGCGAAGCAAGACATGATAAAAATGAAATCAAAAAATGTAGGCAGAAAATGGCCCATGGAAGGCATTTTAGCATGGTAGCGTGGCCGAGCGGTCTAAGGCGCTGGATTAAGGCTCCAGTCTCTTCGGGGGCGTGGGTTCGAATCCCACCGCTGCCAAGACAGCCTTTTAGAAGGCTCTTGTGGCTGCTATGCCTGAGCAAAAAAGACTGGAGAAGTGACACTGCATGCTCCCGTTCTCTTCCTTGGCCGCACTCGACGGGCTTCAGAGCCTCAGTGAAGGTCCACAGCCGAAGCTTGCTCTATTGCTGTAAAACAAATGGGCAGAACGGGGCCCACGAAGAGAGCCCCGACAGGGTAGCGTGGCCGAGGGGTCTAAGGTGCTGGATTTAGGCTCCAGTCTCTTCGGGGGCGTGGGTTCGAATCCAACTGCTGCCAGCTGTGCTTTTAAAGAGGGCCAGACAGCTTAAGCGTGCTCCGAAAAGGTGCAAAAGTTCTGGGAATAGAAGAAAACGCTTTCCTTGGCAACAGCCAGGGCCTTCAGGGACACGCAAGTCGGGCAGGATGCATCAATCTCTCCCACGACGGTTGTCTCATTGCTAAGGCGGGGTGACTCGTTCCTATCCCTGGGCCCCGCCCTTCGTACAGTGGTTACCAAGTAATCGTGCTTTAATCGTTTACACTTTGAGTCAATGCCCGCATTGTTAGCTTACAATCATAGTAATAACACTTTAAAAATGAATTTGAATGTAATAATAATGTACAGTCTAAAATAATGGAAGCAGCTAACTTGACTCATTGATAGTTTTTGGTGAAATGACAACTACCTCGTGATTTTGAGTTGAACTGCGACACAGCTGGCTGCCATTTTGCAGTAAGGCCTGAAGGCTTTGCTTAGCTGATTCAGGTGTGTTTGATTAGAGATGGAAACTGCAGCTTGCAGGGAGGGGTGGAGCCTCCAGGAGTGTAACTGCGCACCCCTGTATTTAGGAGGCCTTTCCATCTGTCGAAGAGCTCCTTAAAGGCACGTAGGAATTTCAACGGATGTACTTGTGGCGAAGCGAGACATGATAAAAATGAAATCAATAAATGTTGGCAGAAAATGGCCCATGGAAGGCATTTTCGCATGGTAGCGTGGCCGAGCGGTCTAAGGCGCTGGATTAAGGCTCCAGTCTCTTCGGGGGCGTGGGTTCGAATCCCACCGCTGCCAAGACAGCCTTTTAGAAGGCTCTTGTGGCTGCTATGCCTGAGCAAAAAAGACTGGAGAAGTGACACTGCATGCTCCCGTTCTCTTCCTTGGCCGCACTCGACGGGCTTCAGAGCCTCAGTGAAGGTCCACAGCCGAAGCTTGCTCTATTGCTGTAAAACAAATGGGCAGAACGGGGCCCACGAAGAGAGCCCCGACAGGGTAGCGTGGCCGAGGGGTCTAAGGCGCTGGATTTAGGCTCCAGTCTCTTCGGGGGCGTGGGTTCGAATCCGACTGCTGCCAGCTGTGCTTTTAAAGAGGGCCAGACAGCTTAAGCGTGCTCCGAAAAGGTGCAAAAGTTCTGGGAATAGAAGAAAACGCTTTCCTTGGCAACAGCCAGGGCCTTCAGGGACACGCAAGTCGGGCAGGATGCATCAATCTCTCCCACGACGGTTGTCTCATTGCTAAGGCGGGGTGACTCGTTTCTATCCCTGGGCCCCACCCTTCGTACAGTGGTTACCAAGTAATCGTGCTTTAATCGTTTACACTTTGAGTCAATGCCCGCATTGTTAGCTTACAATCATAGTAATAACACTTTAAAAACGAATTTGAATGTAATAATAATGTACAGTCTAAAATAATGGAAGCAGCTAACTTGACTCATTGATAGTTTTTGGTGAAATGACAACTACCTCGTGATTTTGAGTTGAACTGCGACACAGCTGGCTGCCATTTTGCAGTAAGGCCTGAAGGCTTTGCTTAGCTGATTCAGGTGTGTTTGATTAGAGATGGAAACTGCAGCTTGCAGGGAGGGGGTGGAGCCTCCAGGAGTGTAACTGCGCACCCCTGTATTTAGGAGGCCTTTCCACCTGTCGAGGAGCTCCTTAAAGGCACGTAGGAATTTCAACGGATGTACTTGTGGCGAAGCAAGACATGATAAAAATGAAATCAATAAATGTAGGCGGAAAATGGCCCATGGAAGGCATTTTAGCATGGTAGCGTGGCCGAGCGGTCTAAGGCGCTGGATTAAGGCTCCAGTCTCTTCGGGGGCGTGGGTTCGAATCCCACCGCTGCCAAGACAGCCTTTTAGAAGGCTCTTGTGGCTGCTATGCCTGAGCAAAAAAGACTGGAGAAGTGACACTGCATGCTCCCGTTCTCTTCCTTGGCCGCACTCGACGGGCTTCAGAGCCTCAGTGAAGGTCCACAGCCGAAGCTTGCTCTATTGCTGTAAAACAAATGGGCAGAACGGGGCCCACGAAGAGAGCCCCGACAGGGTAGCGTGGCCGAGGGGTCTAAGGCGCTGGATTTAGGCTCCAGTCTCTTCGGGGGCGTGGGTTCGAATCCGACTGCTGCCAGCTGTGCTTTTAAAGAGGGCCAGACAGCTTAAGCGTGCTCCGAAAAGGTGCAAAAGTTCTGGGAATAGAAGAAAACGCTTTCCTTGGCAACAGCCAGGGCCTTCAGGGACACGCAAGTCGGGCAGGATGCATCAATCTCTCCCACGACGGTTGTCTCATTGCTAAGGCGGGGTGACTCGTTTCTATCCCTGGGCCCCGCCCTTCGTACAGTGGTTACCAAGTAATCGTGCTTTAATCGTTTACACTTTGAGTCAATGCCCGCATTGTTAGCTTACAATCATAGTAATAACACTTTAAAAATGAATTTGAATGTAATAATAATGTACAGTCTAAAATAATGGAAGCAGCTAACTTGACTCATTGATAGTTTTTGGTGAAATGACAACTACCTCGTGATTTTGAGTTGAACTGCGACACAGCTGGCTGCCATTTTGCAGTAAGGCCTGAAGGCTTTGCTTAGCTGATTCAGGTGTGTTTGATTAGAGATGGAAACTGCAGCTTGCAGGGAGGGGGTGGAGCCTCCAGGAGTGTAACTGCGCACCCCTGTATTTAGGAGGCCTTTCCACCTGTCGAGGAGCTCCTTAAAGGCACGTAGGAATTTCAACGGATGTACTTGTGGCGAAGCGAGACATGATAAAAATGAAATCAATAAATGTTGGCAGAAAATGGCCCATGGAAGGCATTTTCGCATGGTAGCGTGGCCGAGCGGTCTAAGGCGCTGGATTAAGGCTCCAGTCTCTTCGGGGGCGTGGGTTCGAATCCCACCGCTGCCAAGACAGCCTTTTAGAAGGCTCTTGTGGCTGCTATGCCTGAGCAAAAAAGACTGGAGAAGTGACACTGCATGCTCCCGTTCTCTTCCTTGGCCGCACTCGACGGGCTTCAGAGCCTCAGTGAAGGTCCACAGCCGAAGCTTGCTCTATTGCTGTAAAACAAATGGGCAGAACGGGGCCCACGAAGAGAGCCCCGACAGGGTAGCGTGGCCGAGGGGTCTAAGGCGCTGGATTTAGGCTCCAGTCTCTTCGGGGGCGTGGGTTCGAATCCGACTGCTGCCAGCTGTGCTTTTAAAGAGGGCCAGACAGCTTAAGCGTGCTCCGAAAAGGTGCAAAAGTTCTGGGAATAGAAGAAAACGCTTTCCTTGGCAACAGCCAGGGCCTTCAGGGACACGCAAGTCGGGCAGGATGCATCAATCTCTCCCACGACGGTTGTCTCATTGCTAAGGCGGGGTGACTCGTTTCTATCCCTGGGCCCCACCCTTCGTACAGTGGTTACCAAGTAATCGTGCTTTAATCGTTTACACTTTGAGTCAATGCCCGCATTGTTAGCTTACAATCATAGTAATAACACTTTAAAAATGAATTTGAATGTAATAATAATGTACAGTCTAAAATAATGGAAGCAGCTAACTTGACTCATTGATAGTTTTTGGTGAAATGACAACTACCTCGTGATTTTGAGTTGAACTGCGACACAGCTGGCTGCCATTTTGCAGTAAGGCCTGAAGGCTTTGCTTAGCTGATTCAGGTGTGTTTGATTAGAGATGGAAACTGCAGCTTGCAGGGAGGGGGTGGAGCCTCCAGGAGTGTAACTGCGCACCCCTGTATTTAGGAGGCCTTTCCACCTGTCGAGGAGCTCCTTAAAGGCACGTAGGAATTTCAACGGATGTACTTGTGGCGAAGCGAGACATGATAAAAATGAAATCAAAAAATGTAGGCGGAAAATGGCCCATGGAAGGCATTTTAGCATGGTAGCGTGGCCGAGCGGTCTAAGGCGCTGGATTAAGGCTCCAGTCTCTTCGGGGGCGTGGGTTCGAATCCGACTGCTGCCAGCTGTGCTTTTAAAGAGGGCCAGACAGCTTAAGCGTGCTCCGAAAAGGTGCAAAAGTTCTGGGAATAGAAGAAAACGCTTTCCTTGGCAACAGCCAGGGCCTTCAGGGACACGCAAGTCGGGCAGGATGCATCAATCTCTCCCACGACGGTTGTCTGATTACTAAGGTGGGGTGACTCGTTCCTATCCCTGGGCCCCGCCCTTCGTACGTGGGTTACCAAGTAATCGTGCTTTAATCGTTTACACTTTGAGTCAATGCCCGCATTGTTAGCTTACAATCATAGTAATAACACTTTAAAAATGAATTTGAATGTAATAATAATGTACAGTCTAAAATAATGGAAGCAGCTAACTTGACTCATTGATAGTTTTTGGTGAAATGACAACTACCTCGTGATTTTGAGTTGAACTGCGACACAGCTGGCTGCCATTTTGCAGTAAGGCCTGAAGGCTTTGCTTAGCTGATTCAGGTGTGTTTGATTAGAGATGGAAACTGCAGCTTGCAGGGAGGGGGTGGAGCCTCCAGGAGTGTAACTGCACACCCCTGTATTTAGGAGGCCTTTCCACCTGTCGAGGAGCTCCTTAAAGGCACGTAGGAATTTCAACGGATGTACTTGTGGCAAAGCAAGACATGATAAAAATGAAATCAATAAATGTAGGCAGAAAATGGCCCATGGAAGGCATTTTCGCATGGTAGCGTGGCCGAGCGGTCTAAGGCGCTGGATTAAGGCTCCAGTCTCTTCGGGGGCGTGGGTTCGAATCCCACCGCTGCCAAGACAGCCTTTTAGAAGGCTCTTGAGGCTGCTAAGCCTGAGCAAAAAAGACTGGAGAAGTGACACTGCATGCTCCCGTTCTCTTCCTTGGCCGCACTCGACGGGCTTCAGAGCCTCAGTGAAGGTCCACAGCCGAAGCTTGCTCTATTGCTGTAAAACAAATGGGCAGAACGGGGCCCACGAAGAGAGCCCCGACAGGGTAGCGTGGCCGAGGGGTCTAAGGCGCTGGATTTAGGCTCCAGTCTCTTCGGGGGCGTGGGTTCGAATCCGACTGCTGCCAGCTGTGCTTTTAAAGAGGGCCAGACAGCTTAAGCGTGCTCCGAAAAGGTGCAAAAGTTCTGGGAATAGAAGAAAACGTTTTCCTTGGCAACAGCCAGGGCCTTCAGGGACACGCAAGTCGGGCAGGATGCATCAATCTCTCCCACGACGGTTGTCTCATTGCTAAGGCGGGGTGACTCGTTTCTATCCCTGGGCCCCACCCTTCGTACAGTGGTTACCAAGTAATCGTGCTTTAATCGTTTACACTTTGAGTCAATGCCCGCATTGTTAGCTTACAATCATAGTAATAACACTTTAAAAACGAATTTGAATGTAATAATAATGTACAGTCTAAAATAATGGAAGCAGCTAACTTGACTCATTGATAGTTTTTGGTGAAATGACAACTACCTCGTGATTTTGAGTTGAACTGCGACACAGCTGGCTGCCATTTTGCAGTAAGGCCTGAAGGCTTTGCTTAGCTGATTCAGGTGTGTTTGATTAGAGATGGAAACTGCAGCTTGCAGGGAGGGGGTGGAGCCTCCAGGAGTGTAACTGCGCACCCCTGTATTTAGGAGGCCTTTCCATCTGTCGAGGAGCTGCTTAAAGGCACGTAGGAGTTCCTCTTTGGGGGCGTGGGTTCGAATCCCACCGCTGCCAGCTGTGCTTTTAAAGAGGGCCAGACAGCTTAAGCGTGCTCCGAAAAGGTGCAAAAGTTCTGGGAATAGAAGAAAACGCTTTCCTTGGCAACAGCCAGGGCCTTCAGGGACACGCAAGTCGGGCAGGATGCATCAATCTCTCCCACGACGGTTGTCTGATTACTAAGGTGGGGTGACTCGTTCCTACCCCTGGGCCCCGCCCTTCGTACGTGGGTTACCAATTAATCTAATTTCAACGGATGTACTTGTGGCAAAGCAAGACATGGTAAAAATGAAATTAATAAATGTAGGCGGAAAATGGCCCATGGAAGACATTCCTGCACGGTAGCGTGGCCGAGCGGTCTAAGGCGCTGGATTAGTTTTTGGTGAAATGACAACTACCTCCTGATTTTGGGTTGAACTGCGACACAGCTGGCTGCCATTTTGCAGTAAGGCCTGAAGGCTTTGCTTAGCTGATTCAGGTGTGTTTGATTAGAGATGGAGAACTGCAGCGTGCAGGGACGGGGTGGAGCCTCCTGGATGGTAACGGCACACCCCTGTATTTCGGAGGCCTGACCACCTGTCGAGGAGCGCCTTAAACGCACGTAGGAAGTTCAACGGCTGTACTTGTGGAGAAGCGAGACATGATAAAAATGAAATCAATAAATGTAGTTGGAAAATGGCCCAAGGAAGGCATTTTCGCATGGTAGCGTGGCCGAGGGGTCTAAGGCGCTGGATTTAGGCTCCAGTCTCTTCGGGGGCGTGGGTTCGAATCCCACCGCTGCCAAGACAGCCTTTTAGAAGGCTCTTGTGGCTGCTATGCCTGAGCAAAAAAGACTGGAGAAGTGACACTGCATGCTCCCGTTCTCTTCCTTGGCCGCACTCGACGGGCTTCAGAGCCTCAGTGAAGGTCCACAGCCGAAGCTTGCTCTATTGCTGTAAAACAAATGGGCAGAACGGGGCCCACGAAGAGAGCCCCGACAGGGTAGCGTGGCCGAGGGGTCTAAGGCGCTGGATTTAGGCTCCAGTCTCTTCGGGGGCGTGGGTTCGAATCCAACTGCTGCCAGCTGTGCTTTTAAAGAGGGCCAGACAGCTTAAGCGTGCTCCGAAAAGGTGCAAAAGTTCTGGGAATAGAAGAAAACGTTTTCCTTGGCAACAGCCAGGGCCTTCAGGGACACGCAAGTCGGGCAGGATGCATCAATCTCTCCCACGACGGTTGTCTCATTGCGAAGGCGGGGTGACTCGTTCCTATCCCTGGGCCCCACCCTTCGTACAGTGGTTACCAAGTAATCGTGCTTTAATCGTTTACACTTTGAGTCAATGCCCGCATTGTTAGCTTACAATCATAGTAATAACACTTTAAAAACGAATTTGAATGTAATAATAATGTACAGTCTAAAATAATGGAAGCAGCTAACTTGACTCATTGATAGTTTTTGGTGAAATGACAACTACCTCGTGATTTTGAGTTGAACTGCGACACAGCTGGCTGCCATTTTGCAGTAAGGCCTGAAGGCTTTGCTTAGCTGATTCAGGTGTGTTTGATTAGAGATGGAAACTGCAGCTTGCAGGGAGGGGGTGGAGCCTCCAGGAGTGTAACTGCGCACCCCTGTATTTAGGAGGCCTTTCCACCTGTCGAGGAGCTCCTTAAAGGCACGTAGGAATTTCAACGGATGTACTTGTGGCGAAGCAAGACATGATAAAAATGAAATCAAAAAATGTAGGCGGAAAATGGCCCATGGAAGGCATTTTAGCATGGTAGCGTGGCCGAGCGGTCTAAGGCGCTGGATTAAGGCTCCAGTCTCTTCGGGGGCGTGGGTTCGAATCCCACCGCTGCCAAGACAGCCTTTTAGAAGGCTCTTGTGGCTGCTATGCCTGAGCAAAAAAGACTGGAGAAGTGACACTGCATGCTCCCGTTCTCTTCCTTGGCCGCACTCGACGGGCTTCAGAGCCTCAGTGAAGGTCCACAGCCGAAGCTTGCTCTATTGCTGTAAAACAAATGGGCAGAACGGGGCCCACGAAGAGAGCCCCGACAGGGTAGCGTGGCCGAGGGGTCTAAGGCGCTGGATTTAGGCTCCAGTCTCTTCGGGGGCGTGGGTTCGAATCCCACTGCTGCCAGCTGTGCTTTTAAAGAGGGCCAGACAGCTTAAGCGTGCTCCGAAAAGGTGCAAAAGTTCTGGGAATAGAAGAAAACGTTTTCCTTGGCAACAGCCAGGGCCTTCAGGGACACGCAAGTCGGGCAGGATGCATCAATCTCTCCCACGACGGTTGTCTCATTGCTAAGGCGGGGTAACTCGTTTCTATCCCTGGGCCCCGCCCTTCGTACAGTGGTTACCAAGTAATCGTGCTTTAATCGTTTACACTTTGAGTCAATGCCCGCATTGTTAGCTTACAATCATAGTAATAACACTTTAAAAATGAATTTGAATGTAATAATAATGTACAGTCTAAAATAATGGAAGCAGCTAACTTGACTCATTGATAGTTTTTGGTGAAATGACAACTACCTCGTGATTTTGAGTTGAACTGCGACACAGCTGGCTGCCATTTTGCAGTAAGGCCTGAAGGCTTTGCTTAGCTGATTCAGGTGTGTTTGATTAGAGATGGAAACTGCAGCTTGCAGGGAGGGGGTGGAGCCTCCAGGAGTGTAACTGCGCACCCCTGTATTTAGGAGGCCTTTCCACCTGTCGAGGAGCTCCTTAAAGGCACGTAGGAATTTCAACGGATGTACTTGTGGCGAAGCGAGACATGATAAAAATGAAATCAAAAAATGTAGGCAGAAAATGGCCCATGGAAGGCATTTTAGCATGGTAGCGTGGCCGAGCGGTCTAAGGCGCTGGATTAAGGCTCCAGTCTCTTCGGGGGCGTGGGTTCGAATCCCACCGCTGCCAAGACAGCCTTTTAGAAGGCTCTTGTGGCTGCTATGCCTGAGCAAAAAAGACTGGAGAAGTGACACTGCATGCTCCCGTTCTCTTCCTTGGCCGCACTCGACGGGCTTCAGAGCCTCAGTGAAGGTCCACAGCCGAAGCTTGCTCTATTGCTGTAAAACAAATGGGCAGAACGGGGCCCACGAAGAGAGCCCCGACAGGGTAGCGTGGCCGAGGGGTCTAAGGCGCTGGATTTAGGCTCCAGTCTCTTCGGGGGCGTGGGTTCGAATCCCACCGCTGCCAAGCTGTGCTTTTAAAGAGGGCCAGACAGCTTAAGCGTGCTCCGAAAAGGTGCAAAAGTTCTGGGAATAGAAGAAAACGCTTTCCTTGGCAACAGCCAGGGCCTTCAGGGACACGCAAGTCGGGCAGGATGCATCAATCTCTCCCACGACGGTTGTCTCATTGCGAAGGCGGGGTGACTCGTTCCTATCCCTGGGCCCCACCCTTCGTACAGTGGTTACCAAGTAATCGTGCTTTAATCGTTTACACTTTGAGTCAATGCCCGCATTGTTAGCTTACAATCATAGTAACACTTTAAAAACGAATTTGAATGTAATAATAATGTACAGTCTAAAATAATGGAAGCAGCTAACTTGACTCATTGATAGTTTTTGGTGAAATGACAACTACCTCGTGATTTTGAGTTGAACTGCGACACAGCTGGCTGCCATTTTGCAGTAAGGCCTGAAGGCTTTGCTTAGCTGATTCAGGTGTGTTTGATTAGAGATGGAAACTGCAGCTTGCAGGGAGGGGGTGGAGCCTCCAGGAGTGTAACTGCGCACCCCTGTATTTAGGAGGCCTTTCCACCTGTCGAGGAGCTCCATAAAGGCACGTAGGAGTTCCTCTTCGGGGGCGTGGGTTCGAATCCCACCGCTGCCAGCTGTGCTTTTAAAGAGGGCCAGACAGCTTAAGCGTGCTCCGAAAAGGTGCAAAAGTTCTGGGAATAGAAGAAAACGCTTTCCTTGGCAACAGCCAGGGCCTTCAGGGACACGCAAGTCGGGCAGGATGCATCAATCTCTCCCACGACGGTTGTCTCATTGCTAAGGCGGGGTGACTCGTTTCTATCCCTGGGCCCCACCCTTCGTACAGTGGTTACCAAGTAATCGTGCTTTAATCGTTTACACTTTGAGTCAATGCCCGCATTGTTAGCTTACAATCATAGTAATAACACTTTAAAAACGAATTTGAATGTAATAATAATGTACAGTCTAAAATAATGGAAGCAGCTAACTTGACTCATTGATAGTTTTTGGTGAAATGACAACTACCTCGTGATTTTGAGTTGAACTGCGACACAGCTGGCTGCCATTTTGCAGTAAGGCCTGAAGGCTTTGCTTAGCTGATTCAGGTGTGTTTGATTAGAGATGGAAACTGCAGCTTGCAGGGAGGGGGTGGAGCCTCCAGGAGTGTAACTGCGCACCCCTGTATTTAGGAGGCCTTTCCACCTGTCGAGGAGCTCCTTAAAGGCACGTAAGAATTTCAACGGATGTACTTGTGGCGAAGCGAGACATGATAAAAATGAAATCAATAAATGTAGGCGGAAAATGGCCCATGGAAGGCATTTTAGCATGGTAGCGTGGCCGAGCGGTCTAAGGCGCTGGATTTAGGCTCCAGTCTCTTCGGGGGCGTGGGTTCGAATCCCACCGCTGCCAAGACAGCCTTTTAGAAGGCTCTTGTGGCTGCTATGCCTGAGCAAAAAAGACTGGAGAAGTGACACTGCATGCTCCCGTTCTCTTCCTTGGCCGCACTCGACGGGCTTCAGAGCCTCAGTGAAGGTCCACAGCCGAAGCTTGCTCTATTGCTGTAAAACAAATGGGCAGAACGGGGCCCACGAAGAGAGCCCCGACAGGGTAGCGTGGCCGAGGGGTCTAAGGCGCTGGATTTAGGCTCCAGTCTCTTCGGGGGCGTGGGTTCGAATCCCACCGCTGCCAGCTGTGCTTTTAAAGAGGGCCAGACAGCTTAAGCGTGCTCCGAAAAGGTGCAAAAGTTCTGGGAATAGAAGAAAACGTTTTCCTTGGCAACAGCCAGGGCCTTCAGGGACACGCAAGTCGGGCAGGATGCATCAATCTCTCCCACGACGGTTGTCTCTTTGCTAAGGCGGGGTGACTCGTTCCTATCCCTGGGCCCCGCCCTTCGTACAGTGGTTACCAAGTAATCGTGCTTTAATCGTTTACACTTTGAGTCAATGCCCGCATTGTTAGCTTACGATCATAGTAATAATACTTTAAAAATGAATTTGCATGTAATAATAATGTACAGTCTAAAATAATGGAAGCAGCTAACTTGACTCATTGATAGTTTTTGGTGAAATGACAACTACCTCGTGATTTTGAGTTGAACTGCGACACAGCTTGCTGCCATTTTGCAGTAAGGCCTGAAGGCTTTGTGGCTGCTATGCCTGAGCAAAAAAGACTGGAGAAGTTACACTGCATGCTCCCGTTCTCTTCCTTGGCCGCACTCGACGGGCTTCAGAGCCTCAGTGAAGGTCCACAGCCGAAGCTTGCTCTATTGCTGTAAAACAAATGGGCAGAACGGGGCCCACGAAGAGAGCCCACAGGGTAGCGTGGCCGAGGGGTCTAAGGCGCTGGATTTAGGCTCCAGTCTCTTCGGGGGCGTGGGTTCGAATCCCACTGCTGCCAGCTGTGCTTTTAAAGAGGGCCAGACAGCTTAAGCGTGCTCCGAAAAGGTGCAAAAGTTCTGGGAATAGAAGAAAACGCTTTCCTTGGCAACAGCCAGGGCCTTCAGGGACACGCAAGTCGGGCAGGATGCATCAATCTCTCCCACGACGGTTGTCTCATTGCTAAGGCGGGGTGACTCGTTTCTATCCCTGGGCCCCACCCTTCGTACAGTGGTTACCAAGTAATCGTGCTTTAATCGTTTACACTTTGAGTCAATGCCCGCATTGTTAGCTTACAATCATAGTAATAACACTTTAAAAACGAATTTGAATGTAATAATAATGTACAGTCTAAAATAATGGAAGCAGCTAACTTGACTCATTGATAGTTTTTGGTGAAATGACAACTACCTCGTGATTTTGAGTTGAACTGCGACACAGCTGGCTGCCATTTTGCAGTAAGGCCTGAAGGCTTTGCTTAGCTGATTCAGGTGTGTTTGATTAGAGATGGAAACTGCAGCTTGCAGGGAGGGGGTGGAGCCTCCAGGAGTGTAACTGCGCACCCCTGTATTTAGGAGGCCTTTCCACCTGTCGAGGAGCTCCTTAAAGGCACGTAAGAATTTCAACGGATGTACTTGTGGCGAAGCGAGACATGATAAAAATGAAATCAAAAAATGTAGGCGGAAAATGGCCCATGGAAGGCATTTTAGCATGGTAGCGTGGCCGAGCGGTCTAAGGCGCTGGATTTAGGCTCCAGTCTCTTCGGGGGCGTGGGTTCGAATCCCACCGCTGCCAAGACAGCCTTT
Source organism: Chanodichthys erythropterus (assembly GCF_024489055.1). NCBI lineage: Eukaryota > Metazoa > Chordata > Actinopteri > Cypriniformes > Xenocyprididae > Chanodichthys > Chanodichthys erythropterus. The sequence goes on from NC_090239.1 coordinate 31,010,074, forward strand.
TAGAAGGCTCTTGTGGCTGCTATGCCTGAGCAAAAAAGACTGGAGAAGTGACACTGCATGCTCCCGTTCTCTTCCTTGGCCGCACTCGACGGGCTTCAGAGCCTCAGTGAAGGTCCACAGCCGAAGCTTGCTCTATTGCTGTAAAACAAATGGGCAGAACGGGGCCCACGAAGAGAGCCCCGACAGGGTAGCGTGGCCGAGGGGTCTAAGGCGCTGGATTTAGGCTCCAGTCTCTTCGGGGGCGTGGGTTCGAATCTGACTGCTGCCAGCTGTGCTTTTAAAGAGGGCCAGACAGCTTAAGCGTGCTCCGAAAAGGTGCAAAAGTTCTGGGAATAGAAGAAAACGCTTTCCTTGGCAACAGCCAGGGCCTTCAGGGACACGCAAGTCGGGCAGGATGCATCAATCTCTCCCACGACGGTTGTCTGATTGCTAAGGCGGGGTGACTCGTTCCTATCCCTGGGCCCCGCCCTTCGTACAGTGGGTTACCAATTAATCGTGCTTTCAATCGTACTTGTGGCAAAGCAAGACTGGTAAAAATGAGTAGGCGGAAAATGGCCCATGGAAGACATTGTTGCACGGCTTAGCGTGGCCATAGGCGCTGGATTAAGGCTCCAGTCTTTAAAACGGGGGCGTGGGTTCGAATCCCACCGCTGCCAAGACATCCTTTTAAGGCTCTGTACAGCCTGAGCAAAAAAGACTGGAGAGCAGCTAACTTGACTCATTGATAGTTTTTGGCCGCACTGACAACTACCTCGTCCACAGCCGACGCTTTTTGAGTTGAACAAATGGGCGACACAGCTTGCCATTTTGCAGTAAGGCCTGAAGGCTTTGCTTAGCTGATTAGAAGGCTCTTGTGTTTGATTAGAGATGGAAACTGCAGCTTGCACGGGGAGACGGGTGGAGCCTCAGTGAAGTGTAACTGCGCACCCCTGTATTTAAAACAAATGGGCAGAACGGGGCCTTTCCACCTGTCGACAGGGAGCTCCTTAAAGGCACGTAGGATTTAGGCTCCGGTCTCTTCGGGGGCGTGGGTTCGAATCTGACTGCTGCCAGCTGTGCTTTTAAAGAGGGCCAGACAGCTTAAGCGTGCTCCGAAAAGGTGCAAAAGTTCTGGGAATAGAAGAAAACGCTTTCCTTGGCAACAGCCAGGGCCTTCAGGGACACGCAAGTCGGGCAGGATGCATCAATCTCTCCCACGACGGTTGTCTCATTGCTAAGGCGGGGTGACTCGTTTCTATCCCTGGGCCCCACCCTTCGTACAGTGGTTACCAAGTAATCGTGCTTTAATCGTTTACACTTTGAGTCAATGCCCGCATTGTTAGCTTACAATCATAGTAATAACACTTTAAAAACGAATTTGAATGTAATAATAATGTACAGTCTAAAATAATGGAAGCAGCTAACTTGACTCATTGATAGTTTTTGGTGAAATGACAACTACCTCGTGATTTTGAGTTGAACTGCGACACAGCTGGCTGCCATTTTGCAGTAAGGCCTGAAGGCTTTGCTTAGCTGATTCAGGTGTGTTTGATTAGAGATGGAAACTGCAGCTTGCAGGGAGGGGGTGGAGCCTCCAGGAGTGTAACTGCGCACCCCTGTATTTAGGAGGCCTTTCCACCTGTCGAGGAGCTCCTTAAAGGCACGTAAGAATTTCAACGGATGTACTTGTGGCGAAGCGAGACATGATAAAAATGAAATCAAAAAATGTAGGCGGAAAATGGCCCATGGAAGGCATTTTAGCATGGTAGCGTGGCCGAGCGGTCTAAGGCGCTGGATTTAGGCTCCAGTCTCTTCGGGGGCGTGGGTTCGAATCCCACCGCTGCCAAGACAGCCTTTTAGAAGGCTCTTGTGGCTGCTATGCCTGAGCAAAAAAGACTGGAGAAGTGACACTGCATGCTCCCGTTCTCTTCCTTGGCCGCACTCGACGGGCTTCAGAGCCTCAGTGAAGGTCCACAGCCGAAGCTTGCTCTATTGCTGTAAAACAAATGGGCAGAACGGGGCCCACGAAGAGAGCCCCGACAGGGTAGCGTGGCCGAGGGGTCTAAGGCGCTGGATTTAGGCTCCAGTCTCTTCGGGGGCGTGGGTTCGAATTCCACCGCTGCCAAGCTGTGCTTTTAAAGAGGGCCTTGTGGCTGCTATGCTCCGAAAAGGTGCAAAAGTTCTGGGAATAGAAGAAAACGTTCTCTTCCTTGGCAACAGCCAGGGCCTTCAGAGCACTCAGTGCAGGATCCATCAATCTCTCCCACGACGGTTGTCTCTATTGCTGTAAGGCAGAACGGGGCCCTATCCCTGGGCCCCACCCTTCGTACAGTGGTTACCAAGTAATCGCTGCTTTAAGGCTCCAGTCTTTTCCTGGGTTCGAATCTGACTGCTGCCAGCTGTTGCTTTTAAAGAGGGCCAGACAGCTTAAGCGTGCTAAAAGGTGCTAAAAGTAATGGAATAGCTAACTTGAATTGATAGTTTTTGGTGAACAGCCAGGGCCTTGAGGGACACGCACAGCTGGCTGCCAGGATGCCATGAAGGCTTTGCTTAGCTGATTCAGGTGTGTTTGATTAGAGATGGAAACTGCAGCTTGCAGGGAGGGGGGCCTCCAGGAGTGTAACTGCCTCCCCCCTGTATTTAGGAGGCCTTTCCACCTGTCGAGGAGCTCCTTCAAGGCACGTAGAATTTCAACGGATGTACTTGTGGCAGAAGCAAGACATGGTAAAAATGAAATCAATAAATGTAGGCGGAAAATGGCCCATGGAAGACATTCTTGCACGGTAGCGTGGCCGAGCGGTCTAAGGCGCTGGATTAAGGCTCCAGTCTCTTCGGGGGCGTGGGTTCGAATCCCACCGCTGCCAAGACAGCCTTTTAGAAGGCTCTTGTGGCTGCTATGCCTGAGCCAAAAAGACTGGAGAAGTGACACTGCATGCTCCCGTTCTCTTCCTTGGCCGCACTCGACGGGCTTCAGAGCCTCAGTGAAGGTCCACAGCCGAAGCTTGCTCTATTGCTGTAAAACAAATGGGCAGAACGGGGCCCACGAAGAGAACCCCAGCAGGGTAGCGTGGCCGAGGGGTCTAAGGCGCTGGATTTAGGCTCCAGTCTCTTCGGGGGCGTGGGTTCGAATCCCACCGCTGCCAAGACAGCCTTTTAGAAGGCTCTTGTGGCTGCTATGCCTGAGCAAAAAAGACTGGAGAAGTTACACTGCATGCTCCCGTTCTCTTCCTTGGCCGCACTCGACGGGCTTCAGAGCCTCAGTGAAGGTCCACAGCCGAAGCTTGCTCTATTGCTGTAAAACAAATGGGCAGAACGGGGCCCTCAAAGAGAGCCCCGACAGGGTGGCGTGGCCGAGGGGTCTAAGGCGCTGGATTTAGGCTCCAGTCTCTTCGGGGGCGTGGGTTCGAATCCCACCGCTGCCAAGACAGCCTTTTAGAAGGCTCTTGTGGCTGCTATGCCTGAGCAAAAAAGACTGGAGAAGTGACACTGCATGCTCCCGTTCTCTTCCTTGGCCGCACTCGACGGGCTTCAGAGCCTCAGTGAAGGTCCACAGCCGAAGCTTGCTCTATTGCTGTAAAACAAATGGGCAGAACGGGGCCCACGAAGAGAGCCCCGACAGGGTAGCGTGGCCGAGGGGTCTAAGGCGCTGGATTTAGGCTCCAGTCTCTTCGGGGGCGTGGGTTCGAATCCGACTGCTGCCAGCTGTGCTTTTAAAGAGGGCCAGACAGCTTAAGCGTGCTCCGAAAAGGTGCAAAAGTTCTGGGAATAGAAGAAAACGCTTTCCTTGGCAACAGCCAGGGCCTTCAGGGACACGCAAGTCGGGCAGGATGCATCAATCTCTCCCACGACGGTTGTCTCATTGCTAAGGCGGGGTGACTCGTTTCTATCCCTGGGCCCCACCCTTCGTACAGTGGTTACCAAGTAATCGTGCTTTAATCGTTTACACTTTGAGTCAATGCCCGCATTGTTAGCTTACAATCATAGTAATAACACTTTAAAAACGAATTTGAATGTAATAATAATGTACAGTCTAAAATAATGGAAGCAGCTAACTTGACTCATTGATAGTTTTTGGTGAAATGACAACTACCTCGTGATTTTGAGTTGAACTGCGACACAGCTGGCTGCCATTTTGCAGTAAGGCCTGAAGGCTTTGCTTAGCTGATTCAGGTGTGTTTGATTAGAGATGGAAACTGCAGCTTGCAGGGAGGGGGTGGAGCCTCCAGGAGTGTAACTGCGCACCCCTGTATTTAGGAGGCCTTTCCACCTGTCGAGGAGCTCCTTAAAGGCACGTAGGAATTTCAACGGATGTACTTGTGGCGAAGCGAGACATGATAAAAATGAAATCAAAAAATGTAGGCGGAAAATGGCCCATGGAAGGCATTTTAGCATGGTAGCGTGGCCGAGCGGTCTAAGGCGCTGGATTTAGGCTCCAGTCTCTTCGGGGGCGTGGGTTCGAATCCCACCGCTGCCAAGACAGCCTTTTAGAAGGCTCTTGTGGCTGCTATGCCTGAACAAAAAAGACTGGAGAAGTGACACTGCATGCTCCCGTTCTCTTCCTTGGCCGCACTCGACGGGCTTCAGAGCCTCAGTGAAGGTCCACAGCCGAAGCTTGCTCTATTGCTGTAAAACAAATGGGCAGAACGGGGCCCACGAAGAGAGCCCCGACAGGGTAGCGTGGCCGAGGGGTCTAAGGCGCTGGATTTAGGCTCCAGTCTTTTCGGGGGCGTGGGTTCGAATCTGACTGCTGCCAGCTGTGCTTTTAAAGAGGGCCAGACAGCTTAAGCGTGCTCCGAAAAGGTGCAAAAGTTCTGGGAATAGAAGAAAACGCTTTCCTTGGCAACAGCCAGGGCCTTCAGGGACACGCAAGTCGGGCAGGATGCATCAATCTCTCCCACGACGGTTGTCTGATTACTAAGGTGAGGTGACTCGTTCCTACCCCTGGGCTCCGCCCTTCGTACGTGGGTTACCAATTAATCTAATTTCAACGGATGTACTTGTGGCAAAGCAAGACATGGTAAAAATGAAATCAATAAATGTAGGCGGAAAATGGCCCATGGAAGACATTCTTGCACGGTAGCGTGGCCGAGCGGTCTAAGGCGCTGGATTAAGGCTCCAGTCTCTTCGGGGGCGTGGGTTCGAATCCCACCGCTGCCAAGACAGCCTTTTAGAAGGCTCTTGTGGCTGCTATGCCTGAGCAAAAAAGACTGGAGAAGTGACACTGCATGCTCCCGTTCTCTTCCTTGGCCGCACTCGACGGGCTTCAGAGCCTCAGTGAAGGTCCACAGCCGACGCTTTCTCTGTTGCTGTAAAACAAATGGGCAGAACGGGGCCCACGAAGAGAACCCCAGCAGGGTAGCGTGGCCGAGGGGTCTAAGGCGCTGGATTTAGGCTCCAGTCTCTTCGGGGGCGTGGGTTCGAATCCCACCGCTGCCAAGACAGCCTTTTAGAAGGCTCTTGTGGCTGCTATGCCTGAGCAAAAAAGACTGGAGAAGTTACACTGCATGCTCCCGTTCTCTTCCTTGGCCGCACTCGACGGGCTTCAGAGCCTCAGTGAAGGTCCACAGCCGAAGCTTGCTCTATTGCTGTAAAACAAATGGGCAGAACGGGGCCCACGAAGAGAGCCCCGACAGGGTAGCGTGGCCGAGGGGTCTAAGGCGCTGGATTTAGGCTCCAGTCTCTTCGGGGGCGTGGGTTCGAATCCGACTGCTGCCAGCTGTGCTTTTAAAGAGGGCCAGACAGCTTAAGCGTGCTCCGAAAAGGTGCAAAAGTTCTGGGAATAGAAGAAAACGCTTTCCTTGGCAACAGCCAGGGCCTTCAGGGACACGCAAGTCGGGCAGGATGCATCAATCTCTCCCACGACGGTTGTCTCATTACTAAGGCGGGGTGACTCGTTTCTATCCCTGGGCCCCACCCTTCGTACAGTGGTTACCAAGTAATCGTGCTTTAATCGTTTACACTTTGAGTCAATGCCCGCATTGTTAGCTTACAATCATAGTAATAACACTTTAAAAACGAATTTGAATGTAATAATAATGTACATTAATGTCTAAAATAATGGAAGCAGCTAACTTGACTCATTGATAGTTTTTGGTGAAATGACAACTACCTCGTGATTTTGAGTTGAACTGCGACACAGCTGGCTGCCATTTTGCAGTAAGGCCTGAAGGCTTTGCTTAGCTGATTCAGGTGTGTTTGATTAGAGATGGAAACTGCAGCTTGCAGGGAGGGGGTGGAGCCTCCAGGAGTGTAACTGCGCACCCCTGTATTTAGGAGGCCTTTCCACCTGTCGAGGAGCTCCTTAAAGGCACGTAAGAATTTCAACGGATGTACTTGTGGCGAAGCGAGACATGATAAAAATGAAATCAAAAAATGTAGGCAGAAAATGGCCCATGGAAGGCATTTTAGCATGGTAGCGTGGCCGAGCGGTCTAAGGCGCTGGATTAAGGCTCCAGTCTCTTCGGGGGCGTGGGTTCGAATCCCACCGCTGCCAAGACAGCCTTTTAGAAGGCTCTTGTGGCTGCTATGCCTGAGCAAAAAAGACTGGAGAAGTGACACTGCATGCTCCCGTTCTCTTCCTTGGCCGCACTCGACGGGCTTCAGAGCCTCAGTGAAGGTCCACAGCCGAAGCTTGCTCTATTGCTGTAAAACAAATGGGCAGAACGGGGCCCACGAAGAGAGCCCCGACAGGGTATCGTGGCCGAGGGGTCTAAGGTGCTGGATTTAGGCTCCAGTCTTTTCGGGGGCGTGGGTTCGACTCTGACTGCTGCCAGCTGTGCTTTTAAAGAGGGCCAGACAGCTTAAGCGTGCTCCGAAAAGGTGCAAAAGTTCTGGGAATAGAAGAAAACGCTTTCCTTGGCAACAGCCAGGGCCTTCAGGGACACGCAAGTCGGGCAGGATGCATCAATCTCTCCCACGACGGTTGTCTCATTGCTAAGGCGGGGTGACTCGTTTCTATCCCTGGGCCCCACCCTTCGTACAGTGGTTACCAAGTAATCGTGCTTTAATCGTTTACACTTTGAGTCAATGCCCGCATTGTTAGCTTACAATCATAGTAATAACACTTTAAAAACGAATTTGAATGTAATAATAATGTACAGTCTAAAATAATGGAAGCAGCTAACTTGACTCATTGATAGTTTTTGGTGAAATGACAACTACCTCGTGATTTTGAGTTGAACTGCGACACAGCTGGCTGCCATTTTGCAGTAAGGCCTGAAGGCTTTGCTTAGCTGATTCAGGTGTGTTTGATTAGAGATGGAAACTGCAGCTTGCAGGGAGGGGGTGGAGCCTCCAGGAGTGTAACTGCGCACCCCTGTATTTAGGAGGCCTTTCCACCTGTCGAGGAGCTCCTTAAAGGCACGTAGGAATTTCAACGGATGTACTTGTGGCGAAGCGAGACATGATAAAAATGAAATCAAAAAATGTAGGCGGAAAATGGCCCATGGAAGGCATTTTAGCATGGTAGCGTGGCCGAGCGGTCTAAGGCGCTGGATTTAGGCTCCAGTCTCTTCGGGGGCGTGGGTTCGAATCCCACCGCTGCCAAGACAGCCTTTTAGAAGGCTCTTGTGGCTGCTATGCCTGAGCAAAAAAGACTGGAGAAGTGACACTGCATGCTCCCGTTCTCTTCCTTGGCCGCACTCGACGGGCTTCAGAGCCTCAGTGAAGGTCCACAGCCGAAGCTTGCTCTATTGCTGTAAAACAAATGGGCAGAACGGGGCCCACGAAGAGAGCCCCGACAGGGTAGCGTGGCCGAGGGGTCTAAGGCGCTGGATTTAGGCTCCAGTCTTTTCGGGGGCGTGGGTTCGAATCTGACTGCTGCCAGCTGTGCTTTTAAAGAGGGCCAGACAGCTTAAGCGTGCTCCGAAAAGGTGCAAAAGTTCTGGGAATAGAAGAAAACGCTTTCCTTGGCAACAGCCAGGGCCTTCAGGGACACGCAAGTCGGGCAGGATGCATCAATCTCTCCCACGACGGTTGTCTGATTACTAAGGTGGGGTGACTCGTTCCTACCCCTGGGCTCCGCCCTTCGTACGTGGGTTACCAATTAATCTAATTTCAACGGATGTACTTGTGGCAAAGCAAGACATGGCTTACAATCAATGAAATCAATAAATGTAGGCGGAAAATGGCCCATGGAAGACATTCTTGCACGGTAGCGTGGCCGAGCGGTCTAAGGCGCTGGATTAAGGCTCCAGTCTCTTCGGGGGCGTGGGTTCGAATCCCACCGCTGCCAGTAAGGCCTGAAGGCTCTTTTGATTGCTAAGCCTGATTCAGGCTCAGATGGAAACTGCAGCTTGCAGGGAGAAGTGGAGCCTCCACTGCATGCTCCCGTTCTCTTCCTTAGGAGCCGCACTTTCCACGGGCTGTCGAGGAGCCTCCTTAAAGGTCCACGTAGGAATTTCAACGGATGCTTTACTCTGTGGCGAAGCGAGACATGTAAAAATGAAATCAAAAATGGGCAGAACGGGGCCCATGGAAGACAGCAGGGTAGCGTGGCAGAGGGGTCTAAGGCGCTGGATTTAGGCTCCAGTCTCTTCGGGGGCGTGGGTTCGAATCCCACCGCTGCCAAGACAGCCTTTTAGAAGGCTCTTGTGGCTGCTATGCCTGAGCAAAAAAGACTGGAGAAGTGACACTGCATGCTCCCGTTCTCTTCCTTGGCCGCACTCGACGGGCTTCAGAGCCTCAGTGAAGGTCCACAGCCGAAGCTTGCTCTATTGCTGTAAAACAAATGGGCAGAACGGGGCCCACGAAGAGAGCCCCGACAGGGTAGCGTGGCCGAGGGGTCTAAGGCGCTGGATTTAGGCTCCAGTCTCTTCGGGGGCGTGGGTTCGAATCCGACTGCTGCCAGCTGTGCTTTTAAAGAGGGCCAGACAGCTTAAGCGTGCTCCGAAAAGGTGCAAAAGTTCTGGGAATAGAAGAAAACACTTTCCTTGGCAACAGCCAGGGCCTTCAGGGACACGCAAGTCGGGCAGGATGCATCAATCTCTCCCACGACGGTTGTCTCATTACTAAGGCGGGGTGACTCGTTTCTATCCCTGGGCCCCACCCTTCGTACAGTGGTTACCAAGTAATCGTGCTTTAATCGTTTACACTTTGAGTCAATGCCCGCATTGTTAGCTTACAATCATAGTAATAACACTTTAAAAACGAATTTGAATGTAATAATAATGTACAGTCTAAAATAATGGAAGCAGCTAACTTGACTCATTGATAGTTTTTGGTGAAATGACAACTACCTCGTGATTTTGAGTTGAACTGCGACACAGCTGGCTGCCATTTTGCAGTAAGGCCTGAAGGCTTTGCTTAGCTGATTCAGGTGTGTTTGATTAGAGATGGAAACTGCAGCTTGCAGGGAGGGGGTGGAGCCTCCAGGAGTGTAACTGCGCACCCCTGTATTTAGGAGGCCTTTCCACCTGTCGAGGAGCTCCTTAAAGGCACGTAAGAATTTCAACGGATGTACTTGTGGCGAAGCGAGACATGATAAAAATGAAATCAAAAAATGTAGGCGGAAAATGGCCCATGGAAGGCATTTTAGCATGGTAGCGTGGCCGAGCGGTCTAAGGCGCTGGATTTAGGCTCCAGTCTCTTCGGGGGCGTGGGTTCGAATCCCACCGCTGCCAAGACAGCCTTTTAGAAGGCTCTTGTGGCTGCTATGCCTGAGCAAAAAAGACTGGAGAAGTGACACTGCATGCTCCCGTTCTCTTCCTTGGCCGCACTCGACGGGCTTCAGAGCCTCAGTGAAGGTCCACAGCCGAAGCTTGCTCTATTGCTGTAAAACAAATGGGCAGAACGGGGCCCACGAAGAGAGCCCCGACAGGGTAGCGTGGCCGAGGGGTCTAAGGCGCTGGATTTAGGCTCCAGTCTCTTCGGGGGCGTGGGTTCGAATCCCACTGCTGCCAAGACTGTGCTTTTAAAGAGGGCTCAGACAGCTTAAGCGTGCTCCGAAAAGGTGCAAAAGTTCTGGGAATAGAAGAAAACGTTCTCTTCCTTGGCAACAGCCAGGGCCTTCAGGGACACGCAAGTCGGGCAGGATGCATCAATCTCTCCCACGACGGTTGTCTCATTGCTAAGGCGGGGTGACTCGTTTCTATCCCTGGGCCCCACCCTTCGTACAGTGGTTACCAAGTAATCGTGCTTTAATCGTTTACACTTTGAGTCAATGCCCGCATTGTTAGCTTACAATCATAGTAATAACACTTTAAAAACGAATTTGAATGTAATAATAATGTACAGTCTAAAATAATGGAAGCAGCTAACTTGACTCATTGATAGTTTTTGGTGAAATGACAACTACCTCGTGATTTTGAGTTGAACTGCGACACAGCTGGCTGCCATTTTGCAGTAAGGCCTGAAGGCTTTGCTTAGCTGATTCAGGTGTGTTTGATTAGAGATGGAAACTGCAGCTTGCAGGGAGGGGGGCCTCCAGGAGTGTAACTGCCTCCCCCCTGTATTTAGGAGGCCTTTCCACCTGTCGAGGAGCTCCTTCAAGGCACGTAGAATTTCAACGGATGTACTTGTGGCGATGCGAGACATGATAAAAATGAAATCAAAAAATGTAGGCGGAAAATGGCCCATGGAAGGCATTTTTGCATGGTAGCGTGGCCGAGCGGTCTAAGGCGCTGGATTAAGGCTCCAGTCTCTTCGGGGGCGTGGGTTCGAATCCCACCGCTGCCAAGACAGCCTTTTAGAAGGCTCTTGTGGCTGCTATGCCTGAGCAAAAAAGACTGGAGAAGTGACACTGCATGCTCCCGTTCTCTTCCTTGGCCGCACTCGACGGGCTTCAGAGCCTCAGTGAAGGTCCACAGCCGAAGCTTGCTCTATTGCTGTAAAACAAATGGGCAGAACGGGGCCCACGAAGAGAGCCCCGACAGGGTAGCGTGGCCGAGGGGTCTAAGGCGCTGGATTTAGGCTCCAGTCTCTTCGGGGGCGTGGGTTCGAATCCGACTGCTGCCAGCTGTGCTTTTAAAGAGGGCCAGACAGCTTAAGCGTGCTCCGAAAAGGTGCAAAAGTTCTGGGAATAGAAGAAAACACTTTCCTTGGCAACAGCCAGGGCCTTCAGGGACACGCAAGTTGGGCAGGATGCATCAATCTCTCCCACGACGGTTGTCTCATTGCTAAGGCGGGGTGACTCGTTTCTATCCCTGGGCCCCACCCTTCGTACAGTGGTTACCAAGTAATCGTGCTTTAATCGTTTACACTTTGAGTCAATGCCCGCATTGTTAGCTTACAATCATAGTAATAACACTTTAAAAACGAATTTGAATGTAATAATAATGTACAGTCTAAAATAATGGAAGCAGCTAACTTGACTCATTGATAGTTTTTGGTGAAATGACAACTACCTCGTGATTTTGAGTTGAACTGCGACACAGCTGGCTGCCATTTTGCAGTAAGGCCTGAAGGCTTTGCTTAGCTGATTCAGGTGTGTTTGATTAGAGATGGAAACTGCAGCTTGCAGGGAGGGGGTGGAGCCTCCAGGAGTGTAACTGCGCACCCCTGTATTTAGGAGGCCTTTCCACCTGTCGAGGAGCTCCTTAAAGGCACGTAAGAATTTCAACGGATGTACTTGTGGCGAAGCGAGACATGATAAAAATGAAATCAAAAAATGTAGGCGGAAAATGGCCCATGGAAGGCATTTTAGCATGGTAGCGTGGCCGAGCGGTCTAAGGCGCTGGATTTAGGCTCCAGTCTCTTCGGGGGCGTGGGTTCGAATCCCACCGCTGCCAAGACAGCCTTTTAGAAGGCTCTTGTGGCTGCTATGCCTGAACAAAAAGACTGGAGAAGTGACACTGCATGCTCCCGTTCTCTTCCTTGGCCGCACTCGACGGGCTTCAGAGCCTCAGTGAAGGTCCACAGCCGAAGCTTGCTCTATTGCTGTAAAACAAATGGGCAGAACGGGGCCCACGAAGAGAGCCCCGACAGGGTAGCGTGGCCGAGGGGTCTAAGGCGCTGGATTTAGGCTCCAGTCTCTTCGGGGGCGTGGGTTCGAATCCCACCGCTGCCAAGACAGCCTTTTAGAAGGCTCTTGTGGCTGCTATGCCTGAGCAAAAAAGACTGGAGAAGTGACACTGCATGCTCCCGTTCTCTTCCTTGGCCGCACTCGACGGGCTTCAGAGCCTCAGTGAAGGTCCACAGCCGAAGCTTGCTCTATTGCTGTAAAACAAATGGGCAGAACGGGGCCCACGAAGAGAGCCCCGACAGGGTAGCGTGGCCGAGGGGTCTAAGGCGCTGGATTTAGGCTCCAGTCTTTTCGGGGGCGTGGGTTCGAATCTGACTGCTGCCAGCTGTGCTTTTAAAGAGGGCCAGACAGCTTAAGCGTGCTCCGAAAAGGTGCAAAAGTTCTGGGAATAGAAGAAAACGCTTTCCTTGGCAACAGCCAGGGCCTTCAGGGACACGCAAGTCGGGCAGGATGCATCAATCTCTCCCACGACGGTTGTCTGATTACTAAGGTGGGGTGACTCGTTCCTACCCCTGGGCTCCGCCCTTCGTACGTGGGTTACCAATTAATCTAATTTCAACGGATGTACTTGTGGCAAAGCAAGACATGGTAAAAATGAAATCAATAAATGTAGGCGGAAAATGGCCCATGGAAGACATTCTTGCACGGTAGCGTGGCCGAGCGGTCTAAGGCGCTGGATTAAGGCTCCAGTCTCTTCGGGGGCGTGGGTTCGAATCCCACCGCTGCCAAGACAGCCTTTTAGAAGGCTCTTTTGGCTGCTAAGCCTGAGCAAAAAAGACTGGAGAAGTGACACTGCATGCTCCCGTTCTCTTCCTTGGCCGCACTCGACGGGCTTCAGAGCCTCAGTGAAGGTCCACAGCCGACGCTTTCTCTGTTGCTGTAAAACAAATGGGCAGAACGGGGCCCACGAACAGAACCCCAGCAGGGTAGCGTGGCCGAGGGGTCTAAGGCGCTGGATTTAGGCTCCAGTCTCTTCGGGGGCGTGGGTTCGAATCCCACCGCTGCCAAGACAGCCTTTTAGAAGGCTCTTGTGGCTGCTATGCCTGAGCAAAAAAGACTGGAGAAGTTACACTGCATGCTCCCGTTCTCTTCCTTGGCCGCACTCGACGGGCTTCAGAGCCTCAGTGAAGGTCCACAGCCGAAGCTTGCTCTATTGCTGTAAAACAAATGGGCAGAACGGGGCCCTCAAAGAGAGCCCCGACAGGGTAGCGTGGCCGAGGGGTCTAAGGCGCTGGATTTAGGCTCCAGTCTCTTCGGGGGCGTGGGTTCGAATCCGACTGCTGCCAGCTGTGCTTTTAAAGAGGGCCAGACAGCTTAAGCGTGCTCCGAAAAGGTGCAAAAGTTCTGGGAATAGAAGAAAACACTTTCCTTGGCAACAGCCAGGGCCTTCAGGGACACGCAAGTCGGGCAGGATGCATCAATCTCTCCCACGACGGTTGTCTCATTACTAAGGCGGGGTGACTCGTTTCTATCCCTGGGCCCCACCCTTCGTACAGTGGTTACCAAGTAATCGTGCTTTAATCGTTTACACTTTGAGTCAATGCCCGCATTGTTAGCTTACAATCATAGTAATAACACTTTAAAAACGAATTTGAATGTAATAATAATGTACAGTCTAAAATAATGGAAGCAGCTAACTTGACTCATTGATAGTTTTTGGTGAAATGACAACTACCTCGTGATTTTGAGTTGAACTGCGACACAGCTGGCTGCCATTTTGCAGTAAGGCCTGAAGGCTTTGCTTAGCTGATTCAGGTGTGTTTGATTAGAGATGGAAACTGCAGCTTGCAGGGAGGGGGTGGAGCCTCCAGGAGTGTAACTGCGCACCCCTGTATTTAGGAGGCCTTTCCACCTGTCGAGGAGCTCCTTAAAGGCACGTAAGAATTTCAACGGATGTACTTGTGGCGAAGCGAGACATGATAAAAATGAAATCAAAAAATGTAGGCGGAAAATGGCCCATGGAAGGCATTTTAGCATGGTAGCGTGGCCGAGCGGTCTAAGGCGCTGGATTTAGGCTCCAGTCTCTTCGGGGGCGTGGGTTCGAATCCCACCGCTGCCAAGACAGCCTTTTAGAAGGCTCTTGTGGCTGCTATGCCTGAGCAAAAAAGACTGGAGAAGTGACACTGCATGCTCCCGTTCTCTTCCTTGGCCGCACTCGACGGGCTTCAGAGCCTCAGTGAAGGTCCACAGCCGACGCTTTCTCTGTTGATGTAAAACAAATGGGCAGAACGGGGCCCACGAAGAGAGCCCCGACAGGGTAGCGTGGCCGAGGGGTCTAAGGCGCTGGTTTTAGGCTCCAGTCTCTTCGGGAGCGTGGGTTCGAATCCCACCGCTGCCAAGACAGCCTTTTAAAAGGGCTCAGACAGCTTGCTATGCTCCGAAAAGCAAAAGTTCTGGGAATAGAAGAAAACACTTTGCTTGGCAACAGCCAGGGCCTTCAGGGACACGCAACTCGACGGATGCATCAGAGCCTCCCAGTGACGGTTGTCTCATTGCTAAGGCGGGGTGACTCGTTTCTATCCCTGGGCCCCACCCTTGCTGTAAAACAAATGGGCAGAACGGGGCCCACGAAGAGAGCCCCGACAGGGTAGAGTGGCCGAGGGGTCTAAAATAATGGAAGCGCTGGATTGAGGCTCCATTGTCTTTTTCGGGGCGTGATTTTGAGTTGAACTGCGACACAGCTGGCTGCCATTTTGCAGTACAGCCTGAAGGCTCTTGTGGCTGATTCTAGGTGTGTTTGAGCAGATGGAAACTGCAGCTTGCAGGGAGGGGGTGGAGCCTCCAAGTGTAACTGCGCTCCCTGTATTCTTAGGAGGCCTTGGCCGCACCTCGACGGAGCTTCAGAGCCTCAGTGAATTTCAACGGATGTACTTGTGGCGATTGACATGATAAAAATGAAATCAACCAAATGGGCAGAACGGGGCCCACGAGGAGAACCTCAGCAGGGTAGCGTGGCCGAGGGGTCTAAGGCGCTGGATTTAGGCTCCAGTCTCTTCGGGGGCGTGGGTTCGAATCCCACCGCTGCCAAGACAGCCTTTTAGAAGGCTCTTGTGGCTGCTATGCCTGAGCAAAAAAGACTGGAGAAGTGACACTGCATGCTCCCGTTCTCTTCCTTGGCCGCACTCGACGGGCTTCAGAGCCTCAGTGAAGGTCCACAGCCGAAGCTTGCTCTATTGCTGTAAAACAAATGGGCAGAACGGGGCCCACGAAGAGAGCCCCGACAGGGTATCGTGGCCGAGGGGTCTAAGGTGCTGGATTTAGGCTCCAGTCTTTTCGGGGGCGTGGGTTCGACTCTGACTGCTGCCAGCTGTGCTTTTAAAGAGGGCCAGACAGCTTAAGCGTGCTCCGAAAAGGTGCAAAAGTTCTGGGAATAGAAGAAAACGCTTTCCTTGGCAACAGCCAGGGCCTTCAGGGACACGCAAGTCGGGCAGGATGCATCAATCTCTCCCACGACGGTTGTCTCATTGCTAAGGCGGGGTGACTCGTTTCTATCCCTGGGCCCCACCCTTCGTACAGTGGTTACCAAGTAATCGTGCTTTAATCGTTTACACTTTGAGTCAATGCCCGCATTGTTAGCTTACAATCATAGTAATAACACTTTAAAAACGAATTTGAATGTAATAATAATGTACAGTCTAAAATAATGGAAGCAGCTAACTTGACTCATTGATAGTTTTTGGTGAAATGACAACTACCTCGTGATTTTGAGTTGAACTGCGACACAGCTGGCTGCCATTTTGCAGTAAGGCCTGAAGGCTTTGCTTAGCTGATTCAGGTGTGTTTGATTAGAGATGGAAACTGCAGCTTGCAGGGAGGGGGTGGAGCCTCCAGGAGTGTAACTGCGCACCCCTGTATTTAGGAGGCCTTTCCACCTGTCGAGGAGCTCCTTAAAGGCACGTAGGAATTTCAACGGATGTACTTGTGGCGAAGCGAGACATGATAAAAATGAAATCAAAAAATGTAGGCGGAAAATGGCCCATGGAAGGCATTTTAGCATGGTAGCGTGGCCGAGCGGTCTAAGGCGCTGGATTAAGGCTCCAGTCTCTTCGGGGGCGTGGGTTCGAATCCCACCGCTGCCAAGACAGCCTTTTAGAAGGCTCTTGTGGCTGCTATGCCTGAGCAAAAAAGACTGGAGAAGTGACACTGCATGCTCCCGTTCTCTTCCTTGGCCGCACTCGACGGGCTTCAGAGCCTCAGTGAAGGTCCACAGCCGAAGCTTGCTCTATTGCTGTAAAACAAATGGGCAGAACGGGGCCCACGAAGAGAGCCCCGACAGGGTAGCGTGGCCGAGGGGTCTAAGGCGCTGGATTTAGGCTCCAGTCTCTTCGGGGGCGTGGGTTCGAATCCGACTGCTGCCAGCTGTGCTTTTAAAGAGGGCCAGACAGCTTAAGCGTGCTCCGAAAATGTGCAAAAGTTCTGGGAATAGAAGAAAACACTTTCCTTGGCAACAGCCAGGGCCTTCAGGGACACGCAAGTCGGGCAGGATGCATCAATCTCTCCCACGACGGTTGTCTCATTACTGTAAAACAAAGGCAGAACGGGTGACTCGTTTCTATCCCTGGGCCCCACCCTTCGTACAGTGGTTACCAAGTAATCGTGCTTTAATCGTTTACACTTTGAGTCAATGCCCGCATTGTTAGCTTACAATCATAGTAATAACACTTTAAAAACGAATTTGAATGTAATAATAATGTACAGTCTAAAATAATGGAAGCAGCTAACTTGACTCATTGATAGTTTTTGGTGAAATGACAACTACCTCGTGATTTTGAGTTGAACTGCGACACAGCTGG
The DNA here is from genome assembly GCF_024489055.1 of Chanodichthys erythropterus. NCBI lineage: Eukaryota > Metazoa > Chordata > Actinopteri > Cypriniformes > Xenocyprididae > Chanodichthys > Chanodichthys erythropterus. The sequence continues at coordinate 31,026,805 of NC_090239.1, forward strand.
CTGCCATTTTGCAGTAAGGCCTGAAGGCTTTGCTTAGCTGATTCAGGTGTGTTTGATTAGAGATGGAAACTGCAGCTTGCAGGGAGGGGGTGGAGCCTCCAGGAGTGTAACTGCGCACCCCTGTATTTAGGAGGCCTTTCCACCTGTCGAGGAGCTCCTTAAAGGCACGTAAGAATTTCAACGGATGTACTTGTGGCGAAGCGAGACATGATAAAAATGAAATCAAAAAATGTAGGCGGAAAATGGCCCATGGAAGGCATTTTAGCATGGTAGCGTGGCCGAGCGGTCTAAGGCGCTGGATTTAGGCTCCAGTCTCTTCGGGGGCGTGGGTTCGAATCCCACCGCTGCCAAGACAGCCTTTTAGAAGGCTCTTGTGGCTGCTATGCCTGAGCAAAAAAGACTGGAGAAGTTACACTGCATGCTCCCGTTCTCTTCCTTGGCCGCACTCGACGGGCTTCAGAGCCTCAGTGAAGGTCCACAGCCGAAGCTTGCTCTATTGCTGTAAAACAAATGGGCAGAACGGGGCCCTCAAAGAGAGCCCCGACAGGGTAGCGTGGCCGAGGGGTCTAAGGCGCTGGATTTAGGCTCCAGTCTCTTCGGGGGCGTGGGTTCGAATCCCACCGCTGCCAAGACAGCCTTTTAGAAGGCTCTTGTGGCTGCTATGCCTGAGCCAAAAAGACTGGAGAAGTGACACTGCATGCTCCCGTTCTCTTCCTTGGCCGCACTCGACGGGCTTCAGAGCCTCAGTGAAGGTCCACAGCCGAAGCTTGCTCTATTGCTGTAAAACAAATGGGCAGAACGGGGCCCACGAAGAGAGCCCCGACAGGGTAGCGTGGCCGAGGGGTCTAAGGCGCTGGATTTAGGCTCCAGTCTTTTCGGGGGCGTGGGTTCGAATCTGACTGCTGCCAGCTGTGCTTTTAAAGAGGGCCAGACAGCTTAAGCGTGCTCCGAAAAGGTGCAAAAGTTCTGGGAATAGAAGAAAACGCTTTCCTTGGCAACAGCCAGGGCCTTCAGGGACACGCAAGTCGGGCAGGATGCATCAATCTCTCCCACGACGGTTGTCTGATTACTAAGGTGGGGTGACTCGTTCCTACCCCTGGGCTCCGCCCTTCGTACGTGGGTTACCAATTAATCTAATTTCAACGGATGTACTTGTGGCAAAGCAAGACATGGTAAAAATGAAATCAATAAATGTAGGCGGAAAATGGCCCATGGAAGACATTCTTGCACGGTAGCGTGGCCGAGCGGTCTAAGGCGCTGGATTAAGGCTCCAGTCTCTTCGGGGGCGTGGGTTCGAATCCCACCGCTGCCAAGACAGCCTTTTAGAAGGCTCTTTTGGCTGCTAAGCCTGAGCAAAAAGACTGGAGAACTACCTCGTGATTTTGAGTTGAACTGCGACACAGCTGGCTGCCATTTTGCAGTAAGGCCTGAAGGCTTTGCTTAGCTGATTCAGGTGTGTTTGATTAGAGATGGAAACTGCAGCTTGCAGGGAGGGGGTGGAGCCTCCAGGAGTGTAACTGCGCACCCCTGTATTTAGGAGGCCTTTCCACCTGTCGAGGAGCTCCTTAAAGGCACGTAAGAATTTCAACGGATGTACTTGTGGCGAAGCGAGACATGATAAAAATGAAATCAAAAAATGTAGGCGGAAAATGGCCCACGAAGAGAACCCCAGCAGGGTAGCGTGGCCGAGGGGTCTAAGGCGCTGGATTTAGGCTCCAGTCTCTTCGGGGGCGTGGGTTCGAATCCCACCGCTGCCAAGACAGCCTTTTAGAAGGCTCTTGTGGCTGCTATGCCTGAGCAAAAAAGACTGGAGAAGTGACACTGCATGCTCCCGTTCTCTTCCTTGGCCGCACTCGACGGGCTTCAGAGCCTCAGTGAAGGTCCACAGCCGAAGCTTGCTCTATTGCTGTAAAACAAATGGGCAGAACGGGGCCCTCAAAGAGAGCCCCGACAGGGTAGCGTGGCCGAGGGGTCTAAGGCGCTGGATTTAGGCTCCAGTCTCTTCGGGGGCGTGGGTTCGAATCCGACTGCTGCCAGCTGTGCTTTTAAAGAGGGCCAGACAGCTTAAGCGTGCTCCGAAAAGGTGCAAAAGTTCTGGGAATAGAAGAAAACACTTTCCTTGGCAACAGCCAGGGCCTTCAGGGACACGCAAGTCGGGCAGGATGCATCAATCTCTCCCACGACGGTTGTCTCATTACTAAGGCGGGGTGACTCGTTTCTATCCCTGGGCCCCACCCTTCGTACAGTGGTTACCAAGTAATCGTGCTTTAATCGTTTACACTTTGAGTCAATGCCCGCATTGTTAGCTTACAATCATAGTAATAACACTTTAAAAACGAATTTGAATGTAATAATAATGTACAGTCTAAAATAATGGAAGCAGCTAACTTGACTCATTGATAGTTTTTGGTGAAATGACAACTACCTCGTGATTTTGAGTTGAACTGCGACACAGCTGGCTGCCATTTTGCAGTAAGGCCTGAAGGCTTTGCTTAGCTGATTCAGGTGTGTTTGATTAGAGATGGAAACTGCAGCTTGCAGGGAGGGGGTGGAGCCTCCAGGAGTGTAACTGCGCACCCCTGTATTTAGGAGGCCTTTCCACCTGTCGAGGAGCTCCTTAAAGGCACGTAAGAATTTCAACGGATGTACTTGTGGCGAAGCGAGACATGATAAAAATGAAATCAAAAAATGTAGGCGGAAAATGGCCCATGGAAGGCATTTTAGCATGGTAGCGTGGCCGAGCGGTCTAAGGCGCTGGATTTAGGCTCCAGTCTCTTCGGGGGCGTGGGTTCGAATCCCACCGCTGCCAAGACAGCCTTTTAGAAGGCTCTTGTGGCTGCTATGCCTGAACAAAAAAGACTGGAGAAGTGACACTGCATGCTCCCGTTCTCTTCCTTGGCCGCACTCGACGGGCTTCAGAGCCTCAGTGAAGGTCCACAGCCGACGCTTTCTCTGTTGATGTAAAACAAATGGGCAGAACGGGGCCCACGAAGAGAACCCCAGCAGGGTAGCGTGGCCGAGGGGTCTAAGGCGCTGGATTTAGGCTCCAGTCTCTTCGGGGGCGTGGGTTCGAATCCCACCGCTGCCAAGACAGCCTTTTAGAAGGCTCTTGTGGCTGCTATGCCTGAGCAAAAAAGACTGGAGAAGTTACACTGCATGCTCCCGTTCTCTTCCTTGGCCGCACTCGACGGGCTTCAGAGCCTCAGTGAAGGTCCACAGCCGAAGCTTGCTCTATTGCTGTAAAACAAATGGGCAGAACGGGGCCCTCAAAGAGAGCCCCGACAGGGTAGCGTGGCCGAGGGGTCTAAGGCGCTGGATTTAGGCTCCAGTCTCTTCGGGAGCGTGGGTTCGAATCCCACCGCTGCCAAGACAGCCTTTTAGAAGGCTCTTGTGGCTGCTATGCCTGAGCCAAAAAGACTGGAGAAGTGACACTGCATGCTCCCGTTCTCTTCCTTGGCCGCACTCGACGGGCTTCAGAGCCTCAGTGAAGGTCCACAGCCGAAGCTTGCTCTATTGCTGTAAAACAAATGGGCAGAACGGGGCCCACGAAGAGAGCCCCGACAGGGTAGAGTGGCCGAGGGGTCTAAGGCGCTGGATTTAGGCTCCAGTCTTTTCGGGGGCGTGGGTTCGAATCCCACCTGCTGCCAAGCTGTGCCTTTTAAAGAGGCCAGACAGCTTGTGGCGTGCTATGCAAAAGTTCTGGGAATAGAAGAAAACGCTTTCCTTGGAGAGCCAGTTCAGGGACACGCAAGTGCAGGATGCATCAATCTCTCCCACCGGTTGTCTTCCTAAGGTGGGGTGCCGCTCCTACGGGCTTCCAGAGCCTCGTACGTGAAGGTTACCAATTAACAGCCGAATGTACTTGTGGCATTGCTGTAAAAATGAAATCAATAAATGTAGGCGGAACGGGGCCCATGGAAGAGAGCCCCGACAGGGTAGCGTGGCCGAGCGGTCTAAGGCGCTGGATTAAGGCTCCAGTCTCTTCGGGGGCGTGGGTTCGAATCCCACCGCTGCCAAGACAGCCTTTTAGAAGGCTCTTTTGGCTGCTAAGCCTGAGCAAAAAAGACTGGAGAAGTGACACTGCATGCTCCCGTTCTCTTCCTTGGCCGCACTCGACGGGCTTCAGAGCCTCAGTGAAGGTCCACAGCCAAAGCTTGCTCTATTGCTGTAAAACAAATGGGCAGAACGGGGCCCACGAAGAGAGCCCCGACAGGGTATCGTGGCCGAGGGGTCTAAGGTGCTGGATTTAGGCTCCAGTCTTTTCGGGGGCGTGGGTTCGACTCTGACTGCTGCCAGCTGTGCTTTTAAAGAGGGCCAGACAGCTTAAGCGTGCTCCGAAAAGGTGCAAAAGTTCTGGGAATAGAAGAAAACGCTTTCCTTGGCAACAGCCAGGGCCTTCAGGGACACGCAAGTCGGGCAGGATGCATCAATCTCTCCCACGACGGTTGTCTCATTGCTAAGGCGGGGTGACTCGTTTCTATCCCTGGGCCCCACCCTTCGTACAGTGGTTACCAAGTAATCGTGCTTTAATCGTTTACACTTTGAGTCAATGCCCGCATTGTTAGCTTACAATCATAGTAATAACACTTTAAAAACGAATTTGAATGTAATAATAATGTACAGTCTAAAATAATGGAAGCAGCTAACTTGACTCATTGATAGTTTTTGGTGAAATGACAACTACCTCGTGATTTTGAGTTGAACTGCGACACAGCTGGCTGCCATTTTGCAGTAAGGCCTGAAGGCTTTGCTTAGCTGATTCAGGTGTGTTTGATTAGAGATGGAAACTGCAGCTTGCAGGGAGGGGGTGGAGCCTCCAGGAGTGTAACTGCGCACCCCTGTATTTAGGAGGCCTTTCCACCTGTCGAGGAGCTCCTTAAAGGCACGTAAGAATTTCAACGGATGTACTTGTGGCGAAGCGAGACATGATAAAAATGAAATCAAAAAATGTAGGCGGAAAATGGCCCATGGAAGGCATTTTAGCATGGTAGCGTGGCCGAGCGGTCTAAGGCGCTGGATTTAGGCTCCAGTCTCTTCGGGGGCGTGGGTTCGAATCCCACCGCTGCCAAGACAGCCTTTTAGAAGGCTCTTGTGGCTGCTATGCCTGAACAAAAAAGACTGGAGAAGTGACACTGCATGCTCCCGTTCTCTTCCTTGGCCGCACTCGACGGGCTTCAGAGCCTCAGTGAAGGTCCACAGCCGAAGCTTGCTCTATTGCTGTAAAACAAATGGGCAGAACGGGGCCCACGAAGAGAGCCCCGACAGGGTAGCGTGGCCGAGGGGTCTAAGGCGCTGGATTTAGGCTCCAGTCTTTTCGGGGCGTGGGTTCGAATCTGACTGCTGCCAGCTGTGCTTTTAAAGAGGGCCAGACAGCTTAAGCGTGCTCCGAAAAGGTGCAAAAGTTCTGGGAATAGAAGAAAACGCTTTCCTTGGCAACAGCCAGGGCCTTCAGGGACACGCAAGTCGGGCAGGATGCATCAATCTCTCCCACGACGGTTGTCTGATTACTAAGGTGGGGTGACTCGTTCCTACCCCTGGGCTCCGCCCTTCGTACGTGGGTTACCAATTAATCTAATTTCAACGGATGTACTTGTGGCAAAGCAAGACATGGTAAAAATGAAATCAATAAATGTAGGCGGAAAATGGCCCATGGAAGACATTCTTGCACGGTAGCGTGGCCGAGCGGTCTAAGGCGCTGGATTAAGGCTCCAGTCTCTTCGGGGGCGTGGGTTCGAATCCCACCGCTGCCAAGACATCCTTTTAGAAGGCTCTTTTGGCTGCTAAGCCTGAGCAAAAAAGACTGGAGAAGTGACACTGCATGCTCCCGTTCTCTTCCTTGGCCGCACTCGACGGGCTTCAGAGCCTCAGTGAAGGTCCACAGCCGACGCTTTCTCTGTTGCTGTAAAACAAATGGGCAGAAAGGGGCCCACGAACAGAACCCCAGCAGGGTAGCGTGGCCGAGGGGTCTAAGGCGCTGGATTTAGGCTCCAGTCTCTTCGGGGGCGTGGGTTCGAATCCCACCGCTGCCAAGACAGCCTTTTAGAAGGCTCTTGTGGCTGCTAAGCCTGAGCAAAAAAGACTGGAGAAGTGACACTGCATGCTCCCGTTCTCTTCCTTGGCCGCACTCGACGGGCTTCAGAGCCTCAGTGAAGGTCCACAGCCGAAGCTTGCTCTATTGCTGTAAAACAAATGGGCAGAACGGGGCCCACGAAGAGAGCCCCGACAGGGTAGCGTGGCCGAGGGGTCTAAGGCGCTGGATTTAGGCTCCAGTCTCTTCGGGGGCGTGGGTTCGAATCCGACTGCTGCCAGCTGTGCTTTTAAAGAGGGCCAGACAGCTTAAGCGTGCTCCGAAAAGGTGCAAAAGTTCTGGGAATAGAAGAAAACACTTTCCTTGGCAACAGCCAGGGCCTTCAGGGACACGCAAGTCGGGCAGGATGCATCAATCTCTCCCACGACGGTTGTCTCATTACTAAGGCGGGGTGACTCGTTTCTATCCCTGGGCCCCACCCTTCGTACAGTGGTTACCAAGTAATCGTGCTTTAATCGTTTACACTTTGAGTCAATGCCCGCATTGTTAGCTTACAATCATAGTAATAACACTTTAAAAACGAATTTGAATGTAATAATAATGTACAGTCTAAAATAATGGAAGCAGCTAACTTGACTCATTGATAGTTTTTGGTGAAATGACAACTACCTCGTGATTTTGAGTTGAACTGCGACACAGCTGGCTGCCATTTTGCAGTAAGGCCTGAAGGCTTTGCTTAGCTGATTCAGGTGTGTTTGATTAGAGATGGAAACTGCAGCTTGCAGGGAGGGGGTGGAGCCTCCAGGAGTGTAACTGCGCACCCCTGTATTTAGGAGGCCTTTCCACCTGTCGAGGAGCTCCTTAAAGGCACGTAAGAATTTCAACGGATGTACTTGTGGCGAAGCGAGACATGATAAAAATGAAATCAAAAAATGTAGGCGGAAAATGGCCCATGGAAGGCATTTTAGCATGGTAGCGTGGCCGAGCGGTCTAAGGCGCTGGATTTAGGCTCCAGTCTCTTCGGGGGCGTGGGTTCGAATCCCACCGCTGCCAAGACAGCCTTTTAGAAGGCTCTTGTGGCTGCTATGCCTGAACAAAAAAGACTGGAGAAGTGACACTGCATGCTCCCGTTCTCTTCCTTGGCCGCACTCGACGGGCTTCAGAGCCTCAGTGAAGGTCCACAGCCGACGCTTTCTCTGTTGATGTAAAACAAATGGGCAGAACGGGGCCCACGAAGAGAACCCCAGCAGGGTAGCGTGGCCGAGGGGTCTAAGGCGCTGGATTTAGGCTCCAGTCTCTTCGGGGGCGTGGGTTCGAATCCCACCGCTGCCAAGACTGTGCTTTTAGAAGGCTCTTGTGGCTGCTTATGCCTGCTCCGAAAAGACTGCAAAAGTTACACTGCATGCTCCCGTTCTCTTCCTTGGCAACAGCCAGGGCCTTCAGGGACACGCAAGTCGGGCAGGATGCATCAATCTCTCCCACAACGGTTGTCTGATTACTAAGGTGGGGTGACTCGTTCCTACCCCTGGGCTCCGCCGTTCGTACGTGGGTTACCAATTAATCTAATTTCAACGGATGTACTTGTGGCAAAGCAAGACATGGTAAAAATGAAATCAATAAATGTAGGCGGAAAATGGCCCATGGAAGACATTCTTGCACGGTAGCGTGGCCGAGCGGTCTAAGGCGCTGGATTAAGGCTCCAGTCTCTTCGGGGGCGTGGGTTCGAATCCCACCGCTGCCAAGACAGCCTTTTAGAAGGCTCTTTTGGCTGCTAAGCCTGAGCAAAAAAGACTGGAGAAGTGACACTGCATGCTCCCGTTCTCTTCCTTGGCCGCACTCGACGGGCTTCAGAGCCTCAGTGAAGGTCCACAGCCGAAGCTTGCTCTATTGCTGTAAAACAAATGGGCAGAACGGGGCCCTCAAAGAGAGCCCCGACAGGGTAGCGTGGCCGAGGGGTCTAAGGCGCTGGATTTAGGCTCCAGTCTCTTCGGGGGCGTGGGTTCGAATCCCACCGCTGCCAAGACAGCCTTTTAGAAGGCTCTTGTGGCTGCTATGCCTGAGCAAAAAAGACTGGAGAAGTTACACTGCATGCTCCCGTTCTCTTCCTTGGCCGCACTCGACGGGCTTCAGAGCCTCAGTGAAGGTCCACAGCCGAAGCTTGCTCTATTGCTGTAAAACAAATGGGCAGAACGGGGCCCTCAAAGAGAGCCCCGACAGGGTAGCGTGGCCGAGGGGTCTAAGGCGCTGGATTTAGGCTCCAGTCTCTTCGGGGGCGTGGGTTCGAATCCCACCGCTGCCAAGACAGCCTTTTAGAAGGCTCTTGTGGCTGCTATGCCTGAGCGAAAAGACTGGAGAAGTGACACTGCATGCTCCCGTTCTCTTCCTTGGCCGCACTCGACGGGCTTCAGAGCCTCAGTGAAGGTCCACAGCCGAAGCTTGCTCTATTGCTGTAAAACAAATGGGCAGAACGGGGCCCACGAAGAGAGCCCCGACAGGGTATCGTGGCCGAGGGGTCTAAGGTGCTGGATTTAGGCTCCAGTCTTTTCGGGGGCGTGGGTTCGACTCTGACTGCTGCCAGCTGTGCTTTTAAAGAGGGCCAGACAGCTTAAGCGTGCTCCGAAAAGGTGCAAAAGTTCTGGGAATAGAAGAAAACGCTTTCCTTGGCAACAGCCAGGGCCTTCAGGGACACGCAAGTCGGGCAGGATGCATCAATCTCTCCCACGACGGTTGTCTCATTGCTAAGGCGGGGTGACTCGTTTCTATCCCTGGGCCCCACCCTTCGTACAGTGGTTACCAAGTAATCGTGCTTTAATCGTTTACACTTTGAGTCAATGCCCGCATTGTTAGCTTACAATCATAGTAATAACACTTTAAAAACGAATTTGAATGTAATAATAATGTACAGTCTAAAATAATGGAAGCAGCTAACTTGACTCATTGATAGTTTTTGGTGAAATGACAACTACCTCGTGATTTTGAGTTGAACTGCGACACAGCTGGCTGCCATTTTGCAGTAAGGCCTGAAGGCTTTGCTTAGCTGATTCAGGTGTGTTTGATTAGAGATGGAAACTGCAGCTTGCAGGGAGGGGGTGGAGCCTCCAGGAGTGTAACTGCGCACCCCTGTATTTAGGAGGCCTTTCCACCTGTCGAGGAGCTCCTTAAAGGCACGTAGGAATTTCAACGGATGTACTTGTGGCGAAGCGAGACATGATAAAAATGAAATCAAAAAATGTAGGCGGAAAATGGCCCATGGAAGGCATTTTAGCATGGTAGCGTGGCCGAGCGGTCTAAGGCGCTGGATTTAGGCTCCAGTCTCTTCGGGGGCGTGGGTTCGAATCCCACCGCTGCCAAGACAGCCTTTTAGAAGGCTCTTGTGGCTGCTATGCCTGAACAAAAAAGACTGGAGAAGTGACACTGCATGCTCCCGTTCTCTTCCTTGGCCGCACTCGACGGGCTTCAGAGCCTCAGTGAAGGTCCACAGCCGAAGCTTGCTCTATTGCTGTAAAACAAATGGGCAGAACGGGGCCCACGAAGAGAGCCCCGACAGGGTAGCGTGGCCGAGGGGTCTAAGGCGCTGGATTTAGGCTCCAGTCTTTTCGGGGGCGTGGGTTCGAATCTGACTGCTGCCAGCTGTGCTTTTAAAGAGGGCCAGACAGCTTAAGCGTGCTCCGAAAAGGTGCAAAAGTTCTGGGAATAGAAGAAAACGCTTTCCTTGGCAACAGCCAGGGCCTTCAGGGACACGCAAGTCGGGCAGGATGCATCAATCTCTCCCACGACGGTTGTCTGATTACTAAGGTGGGGTGACTCGTTCCTACCCCTGGGCTCCGCCCTTCGTACGTGGGTTACCAATTAATCTAATTTCAACGGATGTACTTGTGGCAAAGCAAGACATGGTAAAAATGAAATCAATAAATGTAGGCGGAAAATGGCCCATGGAAGACATTCTTGCACGGTAGCGTGGCCGAACGGTCTAAGGCGCTGGATTAAGGCTCCAGTCTCTTCGGGGGCGTGGGTTCGAATCCCACCGCTGCCAAGACAGCCTTTTAGAAGGCTCTTTTGGCTGCTAAGCCTGAGCAAAAAAGACTGGAGAAGTGACACTGCATGCTCCCGTTCTCTTCCTTGGCCGCACTCGACGGGCTTCAGAGCCTCAGTGAAGGTCCACAGCCGACGCTTTCTCTGTTGCTGTAAAACAAATGGGCAGAACGGGGCCCACGAACAGAACCCCAGCAGGGTAGCGTGGCCGAGGGGTCTAAGGCGCTGGATTTAGGCTCCAGTCTCTTCGGGGGCGTGGGTTCGAATCCCACCGCTGCCAAGACAGCCTTTTAGAAGGCTCTTGTGGCTGCTATGCCTGAGCAAAAAAGACTGGAGAAGTTACACTGCATGCTCCCGTTCTCTTCCTTGGCCGCACTCGACGGGCTTCAGAGCCTCAGTGAAGGTCCACAGCCGAAGCTTGCTCTATTGCTGTAAAACAAATGGGCAGAACGGGGCCCTCAAAGAGAGCCCCGACAGGGTAGCGTGGCCGAGGGGTCTAAGGCGCTGGATTTAGGCTCCAGTCTCTTCGGGGGCGTGGGTTCGAATCCGACTGCTGCCAGCTGTGCTTTTAAAGAGGGCCAGACAGCTTAAGCGTGCTCCGAAAAGGTGCAAAAGTTCTGGGAATAGAAGAAAACAATTTCCTTGGCAACAGCCAGGGCCTTCAGGGACACGCAAGTCGGGCAGGATGCATCAATCTCTCCCACGACGGTTGTCTCATTACTAAGGCGGGGTGACTCGTTTCTATCCCTGGGCCCCACCCTTCGTACAGTGGTTACCAAGTAATCGTGCTTTAATCGTTTACACTTTGAGTCAATGCCCGCATTGTTAGCTTACAATCATAGTAATAACACTTTAAAAACGAATTTGAATGTAATAATAATGTACATTAATGTCTAAAATAATGGAAGCAGCTAACTTGACTCATTGATAGTTTTTGGTGAAATGACAACTACCTCGTGATTTTGAGTTGAACTGCGACACAGCTGGCTGCCATTTTGCAGTAAGGCCTGAAGGCTTTGCTTAGCTGATTCAGGTGTGTTTGATTAGAGATGGAAACTGCAGCTTGCAGGGAGGGGGTGGAGCCTCCAGGAGTGTAACTGCGCACCCCTGTATTTAGGAGGCCTTTCCACCTGTCGAGGAGCTCCTTAAAGGCACGTAAGAATTTCAACGGATGTACTTGTGGCGAAGCGAGACATGATAAAAATGAAATCAAAAAATGTAGGCGGAAAATGGCCCACGGAAGGTGCTCCAACAAGGTAGCGTGGCCGAGCGGTCTAAGGCGCTGGATTTAGGCTCCAGTCTCTTCGGGGGCGTGGGTTCGAATCCCACCGCTGCCAAGACAGCCTTTTAGAAGGCTCTTGTGGCTGCTATGCCTGAGCAAAAAAGACTGGAGAAGTTACACTGCATGCTCCCGTTCTCTTCCTTGGCCGCACTCGACGGGCTTCAGAGCCTCAGTGAAGGTCCACAGCCGAAGCTTGCTCTATTGCTGTAAAACAAATGGGCAGAACGGGGCCCTCAAAGAGAGCCCCGACAGGGTAGCGTGGCCGAGGGGTCTAAGGCGCTGGATTTAGGCTCCAGTCTCTTCGGGGGCGTGGGTTCGAATCCCACCGCTGCCAAGACAGCCTTTTAGAAGGCTCTTGTGGCTGCTATGCCTGAGCGATAAAGACTGGAGAAGTGACACTGCATGCTCCCGTTCTCTTCCTTGGCCGCACTCGACGGGCTTCAGAGCCTCAGTGAAGGTCCACAGCCGAAGCTTGCTCTATTGCTGTAAAACAAATGGGCAGAACGGGGCCCACGAAGAGAGCCCCGACAGGGTAGCGTGGCCGAGGGGTCTAAGGCGCTGGATTTAGGCTCCAGTCTTTTCGGGGGCGTGGGTTCGAATCTGACTGCTGCCAGCTGTGCTTTTAAAGAGGGCCAGACAGCTTAAGCGTGCTCCGAAAAGGTGCAAAAGTTCTGGGAATAGAAGAAAACGCTTTCCTTGGCAACAGCCAGGGCCTTCAGGGACACGCAAGTCGGGCAGGATGCATCAATCTCTCCCACGACGGTTGTCTCATTGCTAAGGCGGGGTGACTCGTTTCTATCCCTGGGCCCCACCCTTCGTACAGTGGTTACCAAGTAATCGTGCTTTAATCGTTTACACTTTGAGTCAATGCCCGCATTGTTAGCTTACAATCATAGTAATAACACTTTAAAAACGAATTTGAATGTAATAATAATGTACAGTCTAAAATAATGGAAGCAGCTAACTTGACTCATTGATAGTTTTTGGTGAAATGACAACTACCTCGTGATTTTGAGTTGAACTGCGACACAGCTGGCTGCCATTTTGCAGTAAGGCCTGAAGGCTTTGCTTAGCTGATTCAGGTGTGTTTGATTAGAGATGGAAACTGCAGCTTGCAGGGAGGGGTGGAGCCTCCAGGAGTGTAACTGCGCACCCCTGTATTTAGGAGGCCTTTCCACCTGTCGAGGAGCTCCTTAAAGGCACGTAAGAATTTCAACGGATGTACTTGTGGCGAAGCGAGACATGATAAAAATGAAATCAATAAATGTAGGCGGAAAATGGCCCATGGAAGGCATTTTAGCATGGTAGCGTGGCCGAGCGGTCTAAGGCGCTGGATTTAGGCTCCAGTCTCTTCGGGGGCGTGGGTTCGAATCCCACCGCTGCCAAGACAGCCTTTTAGAAGGCTCTTGTGGCTGCTATGCCTGAGCAAAAAAGACTGGAGAAGTGACACTGCATGCTCCCGTTCTCTTCCTTGGCCGCACTCGACGGGCTTCAGAGCCTCAGTGAAGGTCCACAGCCGAAGCTTGCTCTATTGCTGTAAAACAAATGGGCAGAACGGGGCCCACGAAGAGAGCCCCAACAGGGTAGCGTGGCCGAGGGGTCTAAGGCGCTGGATTTAGGCTCCAGTCTCTTCGGGGGCGTGGGTTCGAATCCGACTGCTGCCAGCTGTGCTTTTAAAGAGGGCCAGACAGCTTAAGCGTGCTCCGAAAAGGTGCAAAAGTTCTGGGAATAGAAGAAAACACTTTCCTTGGCAACAGCCAGGGCCTTCAGGGACACGCAAGTCGGGCAGGATGCATCAATCTCTCCCACGACGGTTGTCTCATTACTAAGGCGGGGTGACTCGTTTCTATCCCTGGGCCCCACCCTTCGTACAGTGGTTACCAAGTAATCGTGCTTTAATCGTTTACACTTTGAGTCAATGCCCGCATTGTTAGCTTACAATCATAGTAATAACACTTTAAAAACGAATTTGAATGTAATAATAATGTACAGTCTAAAATAATGGAAGCAGCTAACTTGACTCATTGATAGTTTTTGGTGAAATGACAACTACCTCGTGATTTTGAGTTGAACTGCGACACAGCTGGCTGCCATTTTGCAGTAAGGCCTGAAGGCTTTGCTTAGCTGATTCAGGTGTGTTTGATTAGAGATGGAAACTGCAGCTTGCAGGGAGGGGGTGGAGCCTCCAGGAGTGTAACTGCGCACCCCTGTATTTAGGAGGCCTTTCCACCTGTCGAGGAGCTCCTTAAAGGCACGTAAGAATTTCAACGGATGTACTTGTGGCGAAGCGAGACATGATAAAAATGAAATCAAAAAATGTAGGCGGAAAATGGCCCATGGAAGGCATTTTAGCATGGTAGCGTGGCCGAGCGGTCTAAGGCGCTGGATTTAGGCTCCAGTCTCTTCGGG